>NC_080093.1:3682500-4307500 GCF_950005125.1 Chionomys nivalis | reverse complement strand
TTGTTGAGGTGGGTTTAGGGCGATGGAAGTCTTTCAACAATTAACATTTCATCCCTGGCCTCTCGGAAAACAGAATACTCACTGAACAGGTTAGAACCTTAGTGTGAAGCCCAGCTCTGTCCTCTCTGGTCACTTGAGCAAGCCCAGAGAGTGCCTTCATGTCTTATCCTTCCTGGCTTCAAGTGTCACAAATAGCAGGGCAGAGTAAGTGTGGCTCTTGTTTTTAAAAGGAACAGTTTTGAACAACCCAACAGCACAATGAATAATAAACTCATTAAGAGGTCCGTAAATGGCCCGCAGCTGTGTGTGGAGTCGCCTGGCTCCCCTGACTCAGCAGCAGGTCTCCGACACTAGCTGTTTTCACTTCCCAGCTGGACAGAAGCGCTGGACGCTTGGTGGCATGCTCCCTGGGCAAGCCCTCCAGAGATGAAGCATAGGAGTGCCAACTGCTTCACTGCCAGGGACAGTGGCAGAGGCTTGTGCGCTCCAGGCTCAGTCTGCTCCTAAGGACCCCACCCAGGCAGTTACTGATCGGTGTCACCTGTCACCATAAAGATTTCAGACAATCTGAACGCGCATTGGTAGGGGACCGGTAAGAACCAACTAAAACCCACCAAAAATGAAATAAAAGGAAGGGTAAATTAGTTTGGAGAACCATAATTATTTGAATTAGAGACTAGTCACAGGGTGGGAAAGGAAGTGGCTCTCCAAGGCAACATTCCTGATTTAATCCTGTAAAAGCTGGAGGATCTAAGAACAAACAAGGCTTGTAATGAGGGCCAGGTTGTCTGCAGAAGGGGCGTCATTTGTAGGTACGAGCACACTGCCCTGGAGTGCAGGCAGTTGAGCCGATCTCTGACACTAGAGATGCATTCATTCAGTGTATACAGGCGTGGTCCAGAGGTTCTGAATGTGCTATCAGTGTATTATCGGCCTACTGGGTCTCCACCTTCCTCCAGACAAGGCCCTACTTTGAAGATGGTCCTCCACCATGAGTTCCTCCTGGAGGAAGTGGCATAAGGATCAATATATTTACTGTATGTAGGCATGTGTACACGCATGTGAGATCAGAGGACAGCTTTATGTTTACTGTATGTAGGCATGTGTACACGCATGTGAGATCAGAGGACAGCTTTATGTTTACTGTATGTAGGCATGTGTACACGCATGTGAGATCAGAGGACAGCTTTATGTTTACTGTATGTAGGCATGTGTACACGCATGTGAGATCAGAGGACAGCTTTATGTTTACTGTATGTAGGCATGTGTACACGCATGTGAGATCAGAGGACAGCTTTGTTTACTGTATGTAGGCATGTGTACACACATGTGAGATCAGAGGACAGCTTTATGTTTACTGTATGTAAGCATGTTTACACACATGTGAGATCAGAGGACAGCTTTATGTTTACTGTATGTAGGTATGTGTACACGCATGTGAGATCAGAGGACAGCTTTATGTTTACTGTATGTAAGCATGTGTACACAAATGTGAGGGTTAGAGGACAGCTTTTGGGAGCCAGTTTTCTCCTTCCTTGGTTCCTGGGGATCAAGCTCAGGTCATTAGGCTCCCAGCAAACACCTCTACACACTGAACCAGCTCACTAGTACTAATGTACACTTCTGTAGAGCCGGCTGGCCTCGAACACAGAGATCCACCTGCCTTTGCTTCCTGAGTGCTGGGATTAAAGGCGTGTGCCACCACCGCTCACTTGATATATACATTCTTTACGCCATATTCTGCAGAAGAGGAAACAGGCTCAGGGACATTAAACGAGGGCTGAGGGTCACAGAGCAATCTCAGACAGGGTGAAGTGTGGAAGAGCTGAGGTGCTTGACTCAGCCCAGCTTGTCCATCTGTCTCTCCCAGTGGGCAGCCTCTGGGCTAGGATGGTGTAATGATGCAAATGTCATACCCTGCTATCCACAGCCAGTTGAAGCCAGCACTATGGCAGTCTGTGGTAATGGAGAGGGTGTGGAATGGTGTGAAACACAGTAAGAAAACAAGCCTCAGGAGCAGACTTGGGTATCTCTGTGTACGTTGATTATTTTTGTGTCCTTGTGACCGAAAGGGAGGAAAACATTTATTGTGCTCATGGATTCAGGAAGATTTTAGCCCATTGAGATGGGGAAAGCTGGGCAGTGAGAGCATGAGGCCCTGTGGCTATTTTTTACTGACCAAGGAGGAGAGAACGCAAGCGGAACTAGGGCTGGGTGGACGGCTCGGAGACCCGCCAGTATGACCCACCACCAGCCAGAACTCCCTTCTAAAGGCTCGGTCTTCAAAATAGCACTACAGCCAAGGACTGAGTGCTCAAAATGGGAACTTGAAATATAGAACTTCAGGTTCAAACCATAATGTAGACATGTGGGCTGCAATTCTAGGCAGGGCCTCCAACAGAGCCAGGGAAGTGTGAGGAACCTGGAAGTGTCTGTATATGAGGGATCCACTCACGTGAGAGAGTGCAGAAATGGCTCCATCTTAAGTGATTCATCTTAAGAGATCATGGATGCTCGGGGAGAGGAACTTGGGTTTCACCTAAGAAAGACTTCCTCAGCAAGACTGAGAAGCAGGGGCCGGGGAAGGACGTAGCTCGGGTGACAGGTAGAAGCTTGCTCCACAAGCGTGAGAACCTGAGTTCTGTCCCCACTCCCACATAAAAATCCATACATAGTACAGACTTGTCACCCCGGTACTGAGGAGGTAGAAAGGCCAGCCACTCTAGCCTGATTAGTCCCCAGGTCCCAGGAAGAGACCCCGTTTCAGAACACAGAAACAACACGCAAGGTTGGCCTCGGGCCTCTTCATGCTCTCATGGATGCAAATACGCACACGCACGCACACACACACACACACACACACACACACACATGCACGCAGAAACCTTGAGGAAGGAGAAGAAACCTTGACGTCTGCTTGGGTGAGCCAGCAGGGTGAGCCTGACTGACACAGGTCACAGGCACTTTGCTAGAAGACTTGCTAGCCTGTGCTTGCCTGGCTTCAGGCTTTTTGTCCTTGCTCTTTGCTATATTTCATTTGCCACTTATTTTGGTTCCATTAGTTTTAGGAATTGTTTCCCAGTAGCTTTGGTTGACACTGTTTATGGGTGGCCGGTTGTTTAGGTAGAGCTGAAGTGTTTGAAGTCCTCTTTTAACAGGAGCTCAGACGCTTGCTTCCTGCTCTAATGGCCCTGTGACTGGGGCGGGGAGAGAGACCTGGGCGGTTTGCTTCTGTGTACAGTAAACTGAAGATAAAAGGCAGCCATTGTGCTCCCAAACCACCAATTAAACAAAATGCCTTAACTTCTGACTGGGGCTGCTTCCTGTGTGCTGCTTTGATTTGAAGCTGTGTCCTTCCCCCAGCAAGTGAACCCAGTTGTTGGTCTCTGGAGAATTCCTCCCACCCTTTGACCAAATAACTCCTTTACATGGTTCAATAAAAGTGGACAGTGAAAGAAAGGGAAGAGAAAGAAAGAAAAACTGCACCCACACACCCCCATTCACCAGACTTCCCCACCCACTCTGATCACCGACCCCCGACTTCTGAGTAGCCTTGCAAATGCACTTTGTGCAGGCACAGGCAACATGAAGATGTGATTTCATTTTCTCCTTTTCTATAAAGTTAGCATTGTCTACGCATTACTTGCTGTCTCGTGTCTTTTAGATCATTATCTTGCAATCTCATCTCTATGCGTGTATATATAGATAATACAGATAATTAGCCCACATGAGGGTTTACCAGGACTAATTAGCCTGCCCCTATTGATGGGCTGTTGCTATTATAAATCCACTGTGATCTTGTAAAGAAAGGCTCGTTCCGCTTGTGTGCAAGAATATCTCTCGGATCGTCTCTAGCAGCCATGTTCGTCTTCAGCTGTTAGTACACACTGGTGCATTGCCCTCCACAGGTACACACTGGCGCACCATTGCCCTCCGCAGGTACACACTGGCACACCATTGCCCTCTGTAGGTACACACTGGTGCATTGTCTTCCGCAGGTACACACTGGCGCACCATTGCCCTCTGCAGGTACACACTGGTGCATTGCCCTCCGCAGGTACACACTGGTGTATTACCCTCTGCAGGTACACACTAGTGCATTGCCCTCCGCAGGTACACACTGATGCATTGCCCTCCGCAGGTACACACTGGCGTACCATTGCCTTCCACAGGTACACACTGGCGCACCATTGCCCTCTGCAGGTACACACTGGCGTACCATTGCCTTCCACAGGTACACACTGGCACACCGTTGCCCTCCGCAGGTACACACTGGTGCATTGCCCTCCGCAGGTACACACTGGCGTACCATTGCCCTCCACAGGTACACACTGGCACACCATTGCCCTCTGCAGGTACACACTGACACACCATTGCCCTCCACAGGTACACACTGGCACACCATTGCCCTCCACAGGTACACACTGGCACACCATTGCCCTCCACAGGTACACACTGGCACACCATTGCCCTCCGCAGGCCAGATGCCCAGTTACACTCCTACACACCATGGCAGAGACCATTCACTTGGCAGATGCTGCATCTGGTTTTTGTTGTCGTCGTCGATGGTTTTGGTTTTGCTAAGCTGAGGGGAAAATGGTATTGTTTTCCTAAGGCCAAATGTCCTGCCCCTAAAGAACCATTTGTTTTTCCTTCTTTGATCTTCGTTCATGTCTTTGGCCAGTTTTCTGCTAGATTGTTGTTCTTTTACACATGGAGGAAACCAACCCTTGCCTCCACGAGCCCTAAATTCCCTTTGTTTCCTCCTTACCTTTGACCGTGTGAATGTGTGTTTTACTCTGATGCTCTTTCCAACCACTCAGATCCAGCAGACTTCACGGTGTGTAAGAGTCAAGACTGGATTTTAGTTCCTCGCAAACCAGGGACTCTCCCAGGAGTTCTGGAGTGTTCCTGGGTAAGATCCTCAGCTCTGAAGCTTGAGTTCATGGCTGTGTGCCTCTCCAGTTATCACAGGGTCATGTGCTAAGCAGATAGACTTCCCAGGCTTCGGATGGTGTTTTTGACTTCTTGCTGTGTTCCAGGGAACGGCGGCAGGCGGCCTTCTGCTAGACTGCTCAAGTTGCCCCGCTTCTCTGACTTGTAGTGCTCACTCCCCATGTGCCCACCCCAGACTTAATGTCTTTCTGCTTCAGGCTACCAACAGCTCCCTGTCTGTGGGAGGCCCAGCGAGGCCAACCAAGGCCATTAACTCGTTGTCTGAGCTCTGGGCCTGCTAAGGGATAGTTCAGAGACTAGTTACTGAGAAGGTGGCACTTCTGGGGTTTGGTGAGCCCAGGATTAGGAGCTGGTCACCATGTTCGTCCTTCCAGATGGTCAGAGCCCCGACTCCAGTCCTGTGAGGCACCTGTCGGGTTTTCTCTTGTGGTCTCCCCAGTCAGGAAGCAGACTCTGTTCTCCAGCTCAGTCACTCCCTCACTGCAGAGAACCTCCAGCTCTACTATTGCGTGTCCCTGTTTTAGGAGCTGACTGTCCCCCTCTGACTCTCTGGTCTAGAGGCTTGGCAGGCGCAGGTCATCAAGGGTTTGGTGGGCAGGTTAGGTTCGGCAGTGGCCCCTATGGAAGATTTGGCAGGATTTGAAAGCATTTTCCTGCCAGCCTGTGTCTACTCCTGAGGAGGCAAGTGGTGTGACGGAACCTTAGAAAAGTCATGATACCGGGGATTAATGGCCCGGGCTTCCTTTCCCTGCTAGTCCAAGTAAGCCTCGCTTGCATAGCATCATCTGTATATTTTACTGTTGCCTTCGGTCATGTGGGCATTGACTGGGCCCGGTGGATGAAATGAAATAATGCATGCACATTTGCACACAACAGCACCCACGCCAGGAAGATACAAGCAGAGCCTCACCTGAAGCTGCTGGCAGCTCAGTCGGGCTAGCTGCCAGGTGGGGAGCTGCCTTTAGGGGCGAGGACGCTGAGATGATTAGCTGTCACGGCAGAACACAGGCGGCTCTGACCGTGTCCTTCCAGGTTCTCCAGCTGGCCCGTGTCTCAAGGAAGGCTGTCCAGAGCTCCGCATGGGGTCTGTTGAGCAGCCAGGAGACACAGGATTTGACTGAAATCTCTGGCCCTGTCTCCTCCTACAGGTCAGGGTGGGAGCCTTGCAGTTTGGTTCCACTCCTCATCTGGAATTCCCCTTGGACTCCTTTTCTACCCGACAGGAAGTGAAGGCAAACATCAAGGGAATAGCTTTCAAGTAAGTATAATGGACTAGTGCCATGATGGCTCTAAAGCTAGCTGCCTGCTCCTCTCTGTCTCTCTCTCTCTGTTCCCCCTCCCTATTTTTGAGACAGGGTCTCTCTGTGTAGTCTAGGCTAGCCCAGAACTCTCCCTGAACTCACAGAGACCTGCCTGCTTCTGCCTCCCTGAGGTCTGGGATTTAAGACACGTGTCCCCACACCTGGTGAAGCTGCCCTTGAAACTGCTGCTGCCTTGAAGGGTCTGGTACTGCTCTCCTCTCGGCCCAGCTGTGCATTCTGGATCATTCTCAAGGCGGCCCCCCATTAATACAAGATGACATCCAGGTGGAAATTTAGAACACTAGTTTAAATTTTTTTCTATTATTATATGTAGTTGAGAATTACTAGAAGAGAGGGTTAATGAAGATCCTGTCAGGTGAACCTGGGAGGTTATGGGAAGAACACGAGGTGCCAGCCTCAGTTATCCCTGGAGACCTCTCAGCTGGGAAGGTTACCCACACTTCTCCAAACCTCACTTTTTACAAAGTCCTGAAGAGGAAGTTCCCTTCTATTATTCAGGGTACTTTAAAATTGTGGAGAACCGTTCATGTGTTCATCTGCGTACATGATGCATGCATGCATGCATGTGCTCATCTGCATGCACAGAACATGAATGCATGCACGTGATCATCTGCATGCACAGTGCATGAATGCATGCATGTGCTCATCTGCATGTACAGTGCATGAATGCATGCATGTGCTTATCTGCATACACAGTACATGAATGTATGCATTGCTCATCTGCATGCACAGTACATGAATGCATGCATGCATTTTCTCATCAATGCATAAATGTATGCATGTGCTTATCTGCATACAGATATATTTTGTATGTATTATATATGTATGTGCATAATCTCTATGTAATTGTGCTCTACATACATGCATACACATGTATATTTAGGAACACACACATCATACACATTGTTTCCACTAACCCTCAGGGAAGAAGAAGTTTAATTACCCAACTCTGAGCTCTGGGTCTGCCCTGGTCTCCACTGTCCTAGCGCTCAGTGACATCCTGCCCGAGGTCTCTTGTTCCAGCCATCCATAGTCATCAATTTCAGTTATGAAGACTCTGAGCCCTGACGTTCCTTTCCAGTCAAAGGCCTCTGAGATAACCCATATTCTTCAGCACCTGAGGCCCCACATAGGGCACAGCAAGATCTTGGTGGATTCTGCAGTCCCCAGGGTCTCCTAGGAACTGTCCATGACTTTATCCCAGAATCTTATCCAGCCCTTTGTAGATAGAAGTTTCTGTTCCACCCAGCCCTGCAACCATTCAGTTTCAAAGAAATACACAGAGGCCTTTATTATAAACTGTTTGACCTATTAGCTCAGGCTTATTACTAACTAGCTCTTAAATTTAAATTAACCCATAATTCTTATCTATGTTTAGCCCTGTGGCTTGGCACCTTTTCTCAGTGAAGCATTCTCATCTTGCTTTTTCTGCTTCTGGAAGACTCCATCTCTGCCTTTCCTCTTCCCAGAATTCTCCTAGTCTTGTCGCCCCACCTATACTTCCTGGCCAGTCAGTGTTTTATTAAACCAATATGAGTGACAAATCTTTACAGTATACAAAAGCATTATCCTACAGAAGCCCTTTTCTCTGCCCTGGGTCCCCCAAGCAGGAGGAGAGGCGAGCCTCTACAAAAAGAACAAATTTAAAAGGCACATCAGTGCTTTGAAGAGCTCCTGTGAGACACTGTGCCCCTGGGACTCCCAGGAACTGAGTACCTGTGGGACACTGTACAGAAACTCGTATGCACCATTCTTCACAGTGGTACTATCTATAACTGCACAGAAACTCTTATACACTGTTCTTCATGGTGGTACTATCTATAACTACACAGAAACTCTTATACACTGTTCTTCATGGTGGTACTATCTATAACTACACAGAAACTTGTATACACTGTTCTTCACGGTGGTACTATCTATAACTGCACAGAAACTCTTATACACTGTTCTTAATGGTGGTACTATCTATAACTGCACAGAAACTTGTATACACTGTTCTTCATGGTGGTACTATCTATAACTGCACAGAAACTCATATACACTGTTCTTCACAGTGATATTATCTATAACTGCACAGAAACTTGTATACACTGTTCTTCACAGTGGTACTATCTATAACTGCACAGAAACTCTTATACACTGTTCTTCACGGTGGTACTATCTATAACAGCTTCAAAATAAAAGCAGCAAGATGTGAAACTGGTTATTGGGTAAACAAAATGTGATATATTCACACAATGAAATATTATTCAGCTTTGAAAAAGAATGACCTACTGATTCATGCTATGTCATGAATGACCTGTAAAAACATGGCAAATGAAAAAAAAATCCAGATACAAAGGTCACATGCTATAACAAAGCTATATGAAAGCTTCTTTTCATTTACCTCATATAGTGCTGGGGAACAAACCCCAGGCCTTGCAGGTGCTTTCCCACTCAGTGTATTTTCCAAGACTTTTATTCAATTTTTCATAAATTTTATTTATTATTGGAGGGGCATGTGCTTGATCTGGGGGTGGATGGCATATGTGCCACAGCATGTGTGTGGGAAGTGGGGACAGTTTTGTGGCATTGGTTCTCTTCTCCCACTTAATGTGGATCCAGGGCTTGAACTCGGGTCTCCAGGCTTGCCTGGTAAATACCTACTTTACCTGCTAAGCCATCTTGCTGGACCCTTTGTTCTGTCCTTGTGAAACGTCTAGAGTGGCATATACCTGGGCATGCATTAGCATTGTCCTGGGTTTAGGGAACAAGGATGCTTACTAACAGATTCAGGGTTTTTAGAGTAATGAAAAAGCTTTGAGTTTAGTGTTATGGTCATACTGGTTAATAGGTTTTCTGTCCCGTGATAATAGGCTACTCCTCTGATACAGTAAGCCGAATCAAGCAAAACTTAAAAGTACAAGAACAGGTTTATTTGAACAAAGCAACTCCCAGGTGGATTCTCTAGTCCCAGAGATGGAGGCCTGAGAAGCCACACACCTGAACTAAAGCAGGGAAATTGCATAGCTTGTAGGCAAGGGATGATGACGTGTCTGCCACAAGCTGGGTTTGTGCCCAAGCACTGTCAAAAACTGAGTGCTTAGGTGGGAACTTGGGCTGCTGTTGGCAACAGGAAAGGAAGTTGCAATAGTCACCAGGAATGCAGAACCGGGCTTTTCACCCTGGCTTTTCTTTGTTTGAAGACTCTGAGTGGGCATGGTTGGGAGAGAGAGACAGGAATAGGGCTTTCTGGATTATATAGCTGGGGGTTCCAGCTGAACACTAGTGAATATATTAAAAATCACCAACCTGAAACTTTAAAAGGTTAATTTAGAATGCCAGAGGACGGAGATCAGCGAGGTGGCTCAGTATATAATGGTACTTGCTGTACACCTGAGGACCAGAGTCCAGTTCCTGGGACTCATGGTAGAAGGAGAAAACTGGCACCTGCAAGATGTCCTCTGACCCCAAATACATTCATGGCATGCATGTGCTGACACCCCAATAAATAAATGTAAGGAACAATTCAAAAATCCCAGAATAGGCTGCAGGGGGTGACTGAAGGAGCACCTTTGTCTAAACAAGTTCAGCTCTTCTTTGGGGATGTGTTTAGCATTTTTACATCCTCTTCTGACTATGAGACAACAAAAAGTAGTGGCTCTTTGTTGACCTCGGTTTTGGGATCAGTGAGAGCATCACAAATGAAGCTGTGCTTGCGTGCACTGAGGCCAGGCCGAGGAATGCTGGTCCAATGGGAGCAACAGTGACTCACCATGCCAGCAGTTCTCTCTCTCTCTCTCTCTCTCTCTCTCTCTCTCTCTCTCTCTCTCTCTCACACACACACACACACACACACACACACACAATGAGAGCAAGCAAGTGAAAGACCAGGCAGGCTGTATCCATGTTTTGGACATAAGAATAGCAGCAGAGTCCTCTCAGGACTGGGTTGAAGGCAGACATGGTCTACAGATATAGTGTATATATCTGATATACATACTGTGTATGTGTGTGCACACCATCCATCCACATCACTGAATGATGAACGATACTTCAGCCATGCTGTTCACGTGGCTAACCACTTCATGATTCTATCCCCTTCACAGTTGCTCATGCTGGAGAGATTCCCGTCAGCTAAAGGGTTTGGCCTCAGTCAGCCAACGGTTCGCTGGCTTCAAATCCATTGTCATGAGTTAACTGTCCTGGCCAGCTGCTGGCCCTGTGAGTCTTCTTGGTTTGGATGGTGGAGATGCACCTTTGAGCCTCTGCTAGGAGTCTCTGCTCTTCCTCCCAGCAGGAACCCATTTGCCTCTGGGCTCCCTCCTCAACTCCTCCCTCACTTCCTCCTTGTGTTTCCTCAGAGGCGGGCGCACAGAGACAGGCCTTGCTCTGAAGAGCCTGCACAGAGGGTTCCCGGGAGGCAGACATGGTGCTGTGCCCCGGCTCCTTATCATTGTCACAGATGGCAAGTCCCAGGGGCCCATGGCTCTGCCTGCTAAGCAGCTGAAAGAGAGGGGCATCATTGTGTTTGCCGTAGGTGTCCGGTTCCCCAGGTGAGTGTCTCAGTCCGCATCTTCCCTTACTCAGTGGGGCCAACATGACCAAAAGCCTTCCAGAACCTTCACAGACCCAGCGAGATTGAGGGGCTGAGAGAGCCGACTGGTCTTTGTCTCCCTGACTTGTTTTGTGGGTTCTGGTTTGCATCGCACAGCCCATCCCAACCTTTGAAAGCACCGGGCTTTCATGCCACCTTCCACCTTTAACTGAGCATTTGGTTGTAAGCATCAGGAATCAACTCAAAATCATTGGACAAAATCAAGTCACCACCCTGCTTCCCCACGTAGGGCAGCCACCCCTCTGGTGGGTCAGAGCCATGAGCCTCAGTGCCGCTCGGCTCCACCCACCACACATCTCTTAAGCTCTCTCTACTGTCCTCTCAGCCTGGGAAGGTTAGGGTTAGGAGCTGGGGTCATAGGCAGCATGCCAGCTCACATAGTCACATCTCAGTGTTGGGTGGAGGAGGAGGGGACCATCTCCAGCTCTGCTAATCCAGTTCTGACCAGCCCGAGTCACTTGTACATCTGGTTCTGGCAGTGGGTGGGGAATCTCTGAGAAGTTCACTACCCTCTCCAGGCCCCTCATCCAGGTTGGGCAGGGAGTCTGAGAAGTCTACTTTTCTCTCCAGACACCCTCATCCAGATGTTGGGCAAATCTGCCTTCCTGGAAGAGGGGGCCACATACTCCCATGCTCTCAACCTAAAAAATGAACGTGTACCTAACTAATCCTTGGATCTCTAAGTAGGTTCTAGGGGAAATGACTTTGGGTTGGGCACCATGTTTACATTCAGAAATGTCTTTTGTTTTATGATTCTGGCTAGCACCCGAATTCCTTGGGCAGCTTTTGAGAAAGCCTGTTTTGGACCAGAGCAGTGGAGGGGGGACAGGAAGGCCACATCCGAGAACCCCTCTTCTTTGTGCCGAGGGATAACTGGGTATTGTGTGAAAAGTTTGACCTCTGTGAGTTCAACTAAGAGTGGAGAGTTTGATACCAGTGAAGTTGGAAGGTGGTGACTGGCTCTGTCTGAGCTGCAACAGTGGGGTTCTTCTCTTCCCATCACAACAGTGGGGTTCTTCTCTTCCCATCACAGACTTCTGCTCATCTTCAGTTTTGAAGATATTTGTGACTGTGTCAAGATGGGCACACAGGCATGCCACGGTTCACTAGTGGAGGTCAAGTCTCCCCTTCCACGTGGGTCTCAGGGATCAAACCAGGGTCATCAGTGCCCTCACCTGCTGAACCTCTCACTGGCTCTTAAGCAAACAAAACTAAAATTAACATTTATTTGCCTTATTATAAAACGATTCTCTGTGTTACCTCTTCTTCATGACCTAGGGGCATCCCAAATACCATTTTGCCCTGGGCAGTGGTGGCGATGCCCTCGGCACTGAGGGGCTCTGGCTGCATCCCCTCTAAGGCTGCACATGGCTTTCCTTGGCTGCCCTTGGGGCTTGTGTTGTACCTCAGTGTTTGGCTGGCATTGGCTGTCCTTATTGGTTTTTCTCTTTCTCATCTCAGAAAGCCTTTTCTCATTTGCTTTCTGATTGTTTTAAGCAATTAATATATAACTTAAAAAACAAGAGAGGAACGTCTGACAAAAGAAAATGCATTAGGAATGTATTTATAGATACATCTGTGTGCGTCACCCTGTAAAGAAAAGAATTCCCATAGTTAAAGTTTTGTTTCCTTATCAGCTATGACTTTCAGAAAAGTCAGTTCAATCCCTTAGCACTATGTCTTGAATATGAGCTGATTGGTCTGAGGATGAGATATTTTAGCACAGGGTGGCCTATTGCTGGGCTTCCTTGAGACCCTCCTGTATGTCTCACCTGGACGATGAGGTTGTTATGAGCTGACCTCTGGGTCAGTGGGATATGCTGTGGTCCAGGAGTTAGGGAGGCAGGATGAGGCAGGGTATGGATATCAGCTGCTGGAATTTTCCCCCAGGTGGGACGAGCTGTTCACCCTGGCCAGTGAGCCAAAGGAGCAGCACGTGCTGTTGGCTGAGCAAGTGGAGGATGCCACCAACGGTCTCCTCAGCACCCTGAGCGCCTCAGCGCTCTGCACCTCTGCTGATCCAGGTAGGACCGGCCAGCCTGCAAGGGAATGGCATTGAACCTCACACACTGGGGCATGGATGGAACAGGGCTCCTGAGGCAAGAACCTCTTGGGGAGGGCTGGTAAGAGAGATAGGCAGGTCCTGTCCTGAGAACTGCATTCTGTCTCCCTCTGGCTGACGTTGTGGGTTTCCCAGCTGGAATCTATGGGGAAAGAAGGGCCTGGGTTTATGGTCAGTTTGGTTGGGCCCTCTCCCCTGTTGGGGAGAAAGAACCGAGTCCACACTCCTTGCTTGGCTGCATGGAGGGACTCAGGGAGGTTTGGGGCTTATCTCTCCTGTTGGGGTCCACCCATAACTAGAGGGACTGTCATTAGAAAGTACTCATATGCATGCTCCATGTGGAGCCCTGGTCAGAGAAAATCCTAAAAGTGCCTCCCTTCACCGCTCTGCACCAGAGAGGCCACGGGTTATACAGGGAGGGTAGAGTAGGACCCCACAGCAGCAGTCTGGAGAGCAAGGGCAGAGGCGAGCAGTGCCCCTCATCTTCTGACACAGATTGCAGGGTGGAAGCTCACCCCTGTGAGCGCAAGACACTGGAGACCGTCAGGGAACTGGCTGGCCATGCCCTGTGCTGGAGGGGGTCGAGGCAGGCGGATGCTGTGCTGGCTGTGCGTTGTCCCTTCTACAGGTTTGTCCACGTGGTCTGGGGCAGAGACACGGCACAGGGTCCATCCCATAATTCTGAGGGCTCTAAAACCGCAGGGAGATCAGCACTCCTGGGTCCTGGTGCTGGACAGTTTGGAGTAGAAAAGCAGGATATATGGGATGAGGCCACAGATGGAGCTCTGAGAACCAGGGAGGGCACAGCTACTTGCTGTAGGTCTCTCTGTCTCCTGAACACTTAGTCTGGCTTGCCTTGGGTGCTTGGGGGTGAGGTGGGGGAGGGGAGCTTGCATTGGAAATAGAAGCCAGGGAGAGCCTGGAGGGGGAGATAGTATTTGTATCTAGATCTGGAGGAGACAGGGACGATCCACATGCAAGTCTCTGTGGATTTATTTGCCTCTGTCTCCCAAGTGCTGGGACTAAGGGCATGCACCACCATGCCCAACTACAATGCTAACTTTCAATGTGACGCCTACTTCATATCTTTTTTGAGGGTAGAGGGAAAGGCTCTGAGTCGTTTGAAACATCCCCTACTTGATGCACAAGGAAGGATGTGTGTTTAGTGCTGTGATCTCTGAAACGTTTGGTCATTCCATCACTGTACTTCCTTGTATTGTAGCTGGAAGAGAGTGTTCCAGACACACCCCGGCACCTGCTACAGAACCATCTGTCCAGGTATGTATGCCTCGTGGACCTACCAGTTCTCTGGGAAGCTGGTTTATGAAGGGGCACTGACAGCCCTGAGCAGGGGTGGCCGTGGATGAGGTCCAGGGCAAGAGGGATGGGCATTTAGTGGCCAAGGACTGTGTCCTACTGTCCCAAGTCCTCATTTGCTTGGTGGCATACTGTCACTGAGAATGGATAGCATTGGAACTACCTGCCTTAGCCAATGCACTTTTCATCAGTGAGGAACACCTTGAGTAACAAGACACCCCATGGGCTAGTATGCTGTGTGTCCACCTTCATACCAGGACATCCTATGGGTCAGTGTGCTGTGTCCACCTTCACACCTGACACCCCATGGGTCAGTGTGCTGTGTGTCCACCTTCACACCGGGACACCCCATGGGTCAAGTGTGCTGTGTCCACCTTCACACCGGAACACCCCATGGGTCAAGTGTGCTGTGTGTCCACTGGTAACATTGTCAGAGAATTATGAGGACAGAGAAGCTCGTGGGGTGAACAAAGGTGCCCACGGATGTGGAGGCAGCAACATTCATCACTGGGCAGCCTGACTGTGGTGTGTTGAAAGCTCACCGCTCTTCTGTGCCAGGAGGTAGAAGCCTTGGGCACCCATAGGTGACTCTAACAAAGGAAGGCCATCAGCCCACAGCCATGCTGTTTCTACCTTGATGCTACTGAGGTCACATCCTTAGTAAACTCAAGTGAAACACGACTTAGTCATTATGACCCCCGCCTACCCCGCCACCCCCACGCTGGCCCTTTCAGCCTCCTCAGATAATGACAATGTCCTAACGTCACAGCAGGAGCACAGCTATGCAGACTCATCCAATTGTCTTGGGCCTTACCAAGGTCTTCCAACTGTTCCCAGTGCCTCTTCTGGGTATTTGATTCTTTCTTGGCTGTCCTCCTACCAGATGGTGTGGGAGAAAGCCGAGACCACCCTTCAGGCATCGCTCTCCACTCTGTGCTTGTGTTCTCGGCTTTTAGTGGGTATTTCTCTGACAGGCCCTTGTGACTCCCAGCCCTGCCAAAACGGAGGCACATGCATTCCAGAGGGCGTGGATAGGTACCACTGCCTCTGCCCACTGGCGTTTGGAGGGGAAGTCAACTGTGGTATGTATGCCTGGGACTCCAAGATTGACTACCTGCGGAGAGGTAGGGACTTGGGGTAGCCCTTCTTGTCCCCTGCTAGCTGCTGGCAGAAAACAACCCTTAAATTTTCAAGCCACCTTCTTTTCCCATAGCCCACTGTTCTGTCCTACAGTGCAGCCTCAGACATCCCATGGTTAATCCAGACGGTGATACGCGGGCAGAGCTGTGGAATAGCCGCTGCCTAATGTCTGAACATGTCTGTGGCTTGTTTGATGCCTTCTACAAAAGAGAAATAAGGAGTTCTAGCTTCTTTTGGTTTTATGGGGAAGTTTCTAGAAGCCTTAGCTCAGGGAGGTGGGGGAAGGGGGGATTGGGGGATGGACAGTTAAATAAGGTTATGTAAGGTGCCCAGCACAGTGCCCAGCATACAATGAGAACTTGTTAAGTAACTTTTGCAACTGTGCCTGCTATTGCCTTCATTGGTGATCCTTATGGAACAAGTAAATCTCATACCTCAAGCCTACTCAAAATCAGTTCAGGGCACAACTGTACCTGCAAAAAGCAAAACAGGGAAGCTTCTAGAATAAACATAGCGTATTTCTGTGATCTTAGAAGCTGACAAGACTATCTCAGGGCTCAAAGGGCACTAACCACAATGGGGAGGAAAGTTAGAGAGTAGATGTGCTTTGCTTTATAAAAAGCAATTGGACTGCGTCCCTCAGCAGAGGCAGGAAGACACACACTACCTCTGTCTCTTCTGTCTCTCTCTGTGACCATTGGACACTTACTCCGGGGTTGCCAGCGTCTTCCTGGGAGGTTCCTTGTGCTGGAAGTGGTATGGAAGCCTCTCCAGTAGGGCTGTTCTGCAAGCTGCGGTGGCCCTACATGACAGTATGTCTCACTGTGACTGACAGCCCCAAAGCTGAGCCTGGAATGCCGGATCGACATCCTCTTCCTGCTGGACAGTTCTGCGGGCACCACCCTGGAGGGCTTCCTGCGGGCCAAGGCTTTTGTGAAGCACTTCACACAGGCCGTGCTGAGTGAGGACTCTCGAGCCCGTGTTGGGGTGGCCAGCTACAGCAGGGACCTGATAGTGGCCGTGCCTGTCGGGGAGTACCAGGATGTGCCAGACCTGGTCAGGAGCCTTGACAGCATCCCCTTCCGTGGCGGCCCAACGCTGACCGGCAGTGCCTTGCTGCAGGTGTCGGAGCATGGCTTTGGGAGTGCCAGCAGGACAGGCCAGGACAGGCCACGCAGAGTTGTGGTTCTGCTCACCGAGTCACACTCCCATGATGAGGTGGCCGGGCTAGCAGATCACGCAAGGGCCCGGGAGCTGCTCCTCCTGGGCGTGGGCAGTGAGATGGTGCAGGCGGAGCTGGAGGAGATAACCGGCAGCTCGAAGAATGTGATGGTCTACACGGACCCTCAGGACCTATTCAGCCAGATCCCGGAGCTGCAGAGGAGGCTGTGCAGCCAGCCACGGCCAGGTAGAATTGCGCATCCTATCCTAGGGCCGGGTTGTCAGCAGGCAGGTTCGTCTTTCTTCTTAGCACCGATAATCATTTTCTTCTCCAGTGTCTGTGCTGGGGACTAGAATCAGTCACACGGCCAGTAGAGATGGGGTGTAGCTCTCTGAGGGGGCTTCTTGTGAGAACTAGCTAACACAAGCCACACACACACACACACACACACTCAGCATGTCCAAGCGCTCTGCCGATTACAGGTATTACTAATTAAACTTGATCATTGTTATTATTCTTTTTTTTTTTTGTTTTTTGTTTTTTGTTTTTCGAGACAGGGTTTCTCTGTGGCTTTGGAGCCTGTCCTGGAACTAGCTCTGTAGACCAGGCTGGTCTCGAACTCACAGAGATCCGCCTACCTCTGCCTCCCAAGTGCTGGGATTAAAGGCGTGCGCCACCATCGCCCGGCTCATTGTTATTATTCTTAAGGAGTGCTGAGTCTACCAAGCCTCCATGAGAATGGTGGCTTCCTAGCCTCTCTGCTGATACCTCATTAAAGAGAAATGCATTCTTGGGACACAGGCACACACACGCTTGTTATACACTCAAACACAACCAAAGTGAACATTTCCCAAGGTGGTACCTACCCTGTCTCCCTGGCGTGTGCTGTAGTACTTCTGTTTCATTGTGTGAGTGACTGTGAGAGAAAGAACGGCAGGCCCGGGAGTAGGCATGCAGGGGCCCGGCCAGCACCGGGAACACCAGAGCCGGAACACTCCGTAAGAGCGTACTTCAGTATGGAGGAAACTGCCAGGGTACTCAGCATCCCAGGCATATTACTGTCCCCAAAGTCCCCACTCCTGTAGCAGTTCTGAGGACTGCTATGCCCCCCCCCCATTCTGTCCCTCTAGGACAGAATCCTATGGCAAAGTGATTTGGGCTTTATTTTGGTTGCAGATATCCAGAAGAGATGCGCCAGCTGCAGAGGGTCCCTGTGTTCGTTCCCTCGCATAAGAATGGATAGTTGTTACAGTTAACAGACCAAGACTGATAAACTATTAGTACCTGTCTCCTCAGCTTTTACCTGAAATCTCCTTGTTCCCTCCCCCATGCCAGCAGTGTCCTCCCCTAGGACAGCTAGTGGCCCTGTCTCCTCAGGCTCCTGTGATTGTGGCAGTTTCTATATTTTCTTTGTGCCCATTGTGGTTTTTAAGAGCCGATAAATCAGGTCACCAGACCCTCTGACTCCACACTGAAATGTTCCCAATGGCAACCTGTGCATCTCTAAGAAAGCTGAGCCGGTTCCACTAGCTTCCGAGAGCTTCCTGTCTGGCTGTTACAGCCTCCACAGTTCCCACACACTGGAAGAGGGAGGAAGGTGCCTCCCTGCTTAGAGATACCCACCCGTCAGCTTCAGCTCTCTCCTTTTCCAGAGCCAGCAGGAGCCTCACCTCCCCAGGAACCCCCAAGGCACATCTTGTCCTGCTGCTCCCTCTGGCCCTTTCCCGCTCCCCCTACTGTGCTGTAGACTGTGGCACACTCATGTTCTTTTCCCAGCCACCTGTCATAGAAAAAGGGTGGGTATCAGCCCTCTTAATACACGTATTAGAATTCTGTGTGCAGTGGGCAGCATGTGGCAAAAGGGGACAGGTGAAGTGCAGCCATCTGGGTCTCCAGAAGGACTCCATATGCTTCTTTCATAGATCAGGGGTGAATGACCTGAGCCAGCAGGTGGTTTGACTTGGCCATCTTGTGGCTTCCGTGTTGAGGTGCAGGTTACCGTGTGTCAGTCAGCGAGAAGAAAAAGATGGGGGAGGAAGGCGGGAAGCAAGCAGCTTCCACTTGACACATGTTGGAACCCATAGTTTCAAATGTGGAAACCATGCTCCATGTAGACAGAGGCTACTGCACGACCACAGAGGCTGGAAATGGCACCCAAGTGGCCGCTTGTATTCACGCTTCTATTCTAGGAGAGTGGATACCACATGGCAGTCAGCACGCTGGCTGACCTGGACTGAGGCCAGGACAGACAAGAGACCTCTCTGCTTGCTCCTGCAGGCTGCCAAGCGCAGTCACTGGACCTGGTGTTTCTGCTGGATGCCTCTGCCTCCGTGGGACCCGAGAACTTCGCACAGATGCAGGCGTTCATCAGGAAATGCACCCTCCATTTTGATGTGAACCCTGACGTGACACAGGTGGGCCTGGTGGTCTATGGCAGCCAGGTGCAGACAGCCTTCGGACTGGACACCCATTCCACCCGCGCCGCCGTGTTGCGGGTCATGAGCCAGGCTCCCTACCTAGGGGGTGTGGGGTCTGCTGGCACAGCCCTGCTGCACATTGACGACAAGATGATGACCGTCCAGAGGGGCGCCCGCCCTGGTGTCCCCAAGGCTGTGGTGATGATCACAGGTGGGAGTGGGACAGAAGATGCAGCTGTCCCTGCCCAGAAGCTGAGAAGCAATGGCATCTCCGTCTTGGTTGTGAGCGTGGGGGCTGTCGTCAGGGAGGCTGTGCGGAGGCTCGCTGGTCCCCGGGACTCCCTGATCCATGTGGCAGCTTACACAGACCTACGGTACCACCAGAACGCACTCATTGAGTGGATATGTAGAGGTGAGTGGGAGAAGGGACGCATCTCTTAGAGCTGTCTTGAGCCAGGAATCTGTCTGAGCCGTCATACATGTCGTTATGAGAAAGACAGCTTCCTAGTCCTCATTTACCGTATGTCAGCTTATGTGTTAAATCCTACAGTCCCACAAAGTTCCAGGCATAAATATACATTGAAGGGCCCAAGAATCAGTCTCATCAATCACATGCTAAGCTGTTACGTCAGGACCAAGGGTGTTCATTCAGCTCCATGGCCTTTAAGATTGAACTGTGCTTGCTTAGAATAAGGGGGCCTTTGAATCTGACCCAGGCTTGGGCACATTCTCTTTTGCAGAAGCCAAGCGGCCAGTCAACCTCTGCAAACCCAGCCCATGTATGAATGAAGGCACCTGTGTCCTGAAGAACGGCAGTTACCGCTGCGAGTGCCGGGGTGGCTGGGGAGGCCCCCACTGTGAGAACCGTGAGTGGGTTCCTTCTGCGAGCGTGGATGGGGGTGGTCTCCATAGTCCTGCCAAGTCCTACAGACTCAGCAGAAGGCAGGCTGTCCTGTTCAGTCTTCCATGTCCCAGACATTCTTTTCTAGGGTCGGAGATACAGGATGATGGCTGAGACAGAAGATCTGCTCTATGGAGCTTCCATTCTGGCGTGGGGGCAGCAAGCCTAGTGCAGCGGTGGCATTGGAGTGTGGCATTAGGAGGAGTCAGGTGCCCTGGAAACAGCATGACAGCAGGGAGAGAAATGCAGAGCATAGGGACAGTATTGGAGGTGGGACCAGAGACATGTAGGTGGGTAGACAGTGTGGCAGCTGCTGGCCATTCTTGAGTATCTCCATTTGTTTAGTGACATATTGGAACGAGGTGGGAGAGAGGTACTGGAGCCTTGAGAGGAAAGGTGCCATAAGGAGAGCCAGATAACAGGCCTGGGGACAGCAGCACCTGAGCCTCCTACATCAGGCAAAAATCAAGACAACCCCAAGTTATGGGTTTTCAGCCCTCGGTGCACACTGACTTCCAATGGCCAAGGAGGAGGTGTGGGCGGCGGGATGGAGGTCTGACCTGGCATCTTTCACTCAGAGGATTAAGTTGTGGAGAAGGACATGACGTAGTCACTGGCTGAGGAGAGTACTCAAGCACCCTCAAAATTCACTTTCTTTCCCAGGTATCTTGAGAGGCGATGCTCCCATGGCAGAGCCCACAGGAAGACAGCAGCCAACCCCCTCCCAGCAAGCTCCCAGGCATCTCAGAATCTGAAAGACACTGTCTATGGCCCAGTGCACCTCCCGGGGTCCTGGAACAGCTGCTTCCAGCTCTAAGCAGCGCTGTCCTGCCCACAAGCCTCTACCACAGAGAACTGTGCTGCTTGGGACGTTGGAAATACGTGTCAATATTTATGTGCTGTATCTGCTGGTCACTTTTCTAGAGGATAAGAAAGAGGTCAGGGGAATTTGATGGCCTGTTTGGGGGTCATTTTGACCATCGCAAATTCTAGACAGAATGCTAAAAAGGTTGCAGTGCCCAGAGGAAGGCGTCTGACAGAGTGTACCATGCAGCAATGGTATTGACACAAAACGTGGGCTTCTCCATTTTCCAAAGATAGCTCATAGATTTAGTTTGAAAAAGGATTGTGTGGCATTTGTGACTTTTTCTGGTGATCAGATCTGCATGTGGGAAAGACATTAGGAAGGTCTCAGCAACCTGTCCAATTAACCAGTCTGTATATACAGACGGGGCCTAGTGTACAAATGGCTCTGGTCTCCCTGTGAGGTTGGTCTGAGTGCTGCGCAAGAAGACCTCCAGGGGGTTTCCTTTCAGAGATTATTAGAGAGGTGAGTGGTATGGGGGTCCTCTTTTTAGTGGTGGCAATGAAGGGCAGACTTCACAAACTCGGCCATTAGGGAGTGAAGGGGTAACGAGGAGGTTCTCTTTGAAAGCTTATTGGATTGCTTTGTCTTGCATGCTTCTCCCGCTCAGTCTGTTGAGCTTTTCACAAGAAATCTGTCACTGGTGCATCCGGAGTAATTGTATCTGTGTGGCCACAAGGACTCTTTGAGCACCTAGCTTTGCAGCACTAATGTGTGTTCCTCCCACGCTTGCTTGCGTGTGCTGTCAGCAGCAGCACGGAGAGCTCTGAAGCTGCAGACAGCCTTTGAGAAGCATGGGTAATGTCATGATGGGACATGTATGACATATGCTCCCACTGAGAGGTCCCCACCATTACAGGCATAGAGAACCTTGTCGGGGTTCTGTGGGCCAAGTCTGTCTGGCCGAGACGCTACTTCTCTCTCCAGGTTTGCACTGTGATTCCCTTCACATTTAGACTGTGGATACGGACAGTTCCATATTGTTACATTTCAATCATTGAATCGATCTTCTGACTCCCTGGATAAGGTCTGGTTTGCAGTATGTAGACATTTTTCTATCCGAGCAGTGCTAACTTTCATGGAACCCCTGGATTTCCCAAACTTTCATCCTGTTGCATTCATGATCTTCTCAGCAGTGTGTATATTTAAGGCTTCCCTGTCAATTCCGCTTTTCCGTCTGCTTAGGTTATCTTTTTTTTTTTTTTTTTTTTGTAAGTTGAGGTAGCATGTTCAAGGAGTCAGAATTTTGTCTTGTTGATTTTTAAGTAGAAAATAAATACATTTATGTTCTAAATTTCCTTAATCATTGCATAGGCAGCCTCTTAGAATCGGTTTGTTTCTTCTCCCCAAGAGTTTACTGTTTAACATCCAAAGGTTTGGTTTCCAATTGTATGCATGACATTAGCTTCCTGAGGCATTTCCTGTGTATTTGGTACCTTATCGATTATACAGTAATTAACTCAGCACTTGATTAAGGATCCTTATTGCTAGGCTACCCCTTGTGGCTCAGCCAGTTTTTACAGTTTATTTAGACAATGAATTTAAATATAATCAAAACCTTTGCCCCGGGTCATGCCATGAAATACAAGGGAAACCCAAAATACAATGAACATTTTATTTAAAAAATCTAACTCACCACTTGGTGACCTTTACCAAGTGTTTATTTCACAGGAAATAAATGCCCTGGGATTAGAAAGACAATATGAATAAAAAATATTTAGCCTTCAGGAACCAGCATTCGATAGCTGATTCTGAATGCCCAGAAATGGGGTCGATGAAATGTTTCGACCGGTGTTAATGCCATCACAGAGAGACAGAGCACAAAAGGACAGCACTGGCTGCCAATCTGAGCAGGCGAGAGAGGCTGCTCACCACTCTTTCCTGCAAGGGGACCAGACATTAAAAACGGTTTTAAAATGGAATGAAGAGGCGATTAACTAACTTTTCTTAAAAATGGCCTGGCCACAGGACGGAGTCTGTAAACACAGGGAGTTTCCCCCATACAATACAGCGTTGTTTAAGAGTTTCTTTTAAAGGCAGTTGAATCTGGAAAGTCCTTGGTCGAGTCGGTGCCTTAGCTTGGTCCCAAATGTGTCCCTGCTACTGGTCTCCAGAGTTCATGCCTTTGGTGGCCAATGCTCTTTAAAATTACCCCTAACACTGCCAAACGCAGGATTAAAGATAAGGGGTCAGCAGTTTACATTTTCTTGTCACCAAAGCCACATGGCCATTTTTCCACCACTTAAAAATCTTGATAAAACAGATTGATGAATAAAATCTTTTTTTTTTTTTTTAAAAAAAGGTGCAATGTCTCATTGACGGCCAATAGACTTAGGTCTCCAAAGAAGCTGCTGCCGCCGCCGTATTCCCTTTGGCCTGGAAAGGGGACAGTGCCTTCTTCTGACCCATTCATGGCACCTCATCCCTTGCTTTTCTGCACAGATTCACCCTCAGAGGGGCTGTTATTGATGACTTGACGGAAGCAGGATTGTCACCAAGGTCCACAATGACACAGAGTCTTTAGGTGGTTGATTTGTGTTTCCTAACTGGCTCCTTTCTTCTCCCATTCCTGCAGTACCAAACGTAAGCACCCAATAAAGTTATCCTCTGTAGCCACCCTTATATACGTAGAAAAGGCAAGAAAACTATAAGCGCGAAAGCAGTTACAAGCACAGCTAGCCTCATCCCTGTGTGGGGCAGCTCTGGAGAGTTTGCGGCCGTGGGTCACGCGAATGCTGTGATTGATTACTGATGCCTGCATGGTAAGGGGGCGGAGCTCATGCAATTAGATGGATTTAATAGTTCACCATTGGTGGGGGTGTTTGACTGTCTCACTAAGTACACAGGACAGGAACAAGGAGCACGCTGGGTTCGTCAAAGCCAAGGCAGCTCTAAGCATGCTTCTTATACATATGAGTTAAGAATTAATAATGCTTCTTGCTTAGTCCTTGGGCAAGAAGCCATGACATGGAATCTTGAGCCTTTTATCGCTAGCCTCTTTGGTTTTGATGGTGGACACCCTTTGGATTAAAAACATTTCAGTCGCAGCCTGCCCTAGAATCTACTCCTGAGTGGAGGGGATGCCCTCAGGCTCATTGGGAAGAACACTCGAATTAAGTACCTTGCTGGTTAATCAGTGCCAAAGACTGAGCCACGGCGGTTTTCTTCTGAGAGCACACCTCTCATGCAGAGCTAATGCCAAAAGCCCATGCAGTGTTCCATCTACTGCCAAGAGGCCCTGGGGGCGGGCATGGGGGCAGGACTCACCTTGGCTTTCTGTAGGACGGTGCCTTTGCCTGTGACCATGATGGAAAGAGGCCTGTTCTTGAGCACGGAGGCAGAGTTGACTGGGGTAGAGTCTGACATGGGGGCAGGGGCGGCAGCTTTGGGCTGTGCCTGAGAACAAGGTCAAGAGGTTTACATATATAAAGCCCGTCTCTCCCACCTGTGCGCAGGAGCCCTGCATACAGCTCAGAGGAGCCACAGTGCCCGGCACTCACGCGAGGGCTCATGTTGTCCAGGTGGGTGGTATCCACAGCTGTGCCCAGCGTCACGGGTCCAGCCTCGGCCTTCTTCAGGTTGTCCTTCACCTCCATGATGTTGAGCTCAAGGTCCACAAGCCTGCTCTCCTCGATCCGGCACTCCTCATCCACTCTCTTCAGCTTCTGCTCCAGGTTGGCCAGGACTCCCTTATCTGCAGAGAGAATGAAACTTGCTGCAGAAACCAGTATTTCAGCCAAGGCCGGGGAGCCACGCTGCACAGAGGCAGGGTTTGCATGCACCCCCTTCATGTGGACCACATGTCTGCATGGAACATGGAAAGGTGGGAATGGGCCTTTCAATGTGCAGTGAAGAGCCTTCTAGCTGGGATCTGAGTTATCGGTTCTCACAGGCTGGAGGGCAGAGGGGGAGCTCTGCTCCCACAGGCAGACCTGAGTCTGAACCCAACTCCCTGCTAGTGATCCTCACACTCAGTTCTGGCCTGAAGCAACTTTTCCAATGGCCCTTGGAGGGCAACTGGGACGTTCTGCCCTGGCCCATACTGTTGCCTCTATCCCCTGGTGCTTGAGGTTTCCCAAGGCCAGACTGGTCCCCAACCTTGGGATCCCCTTGTCCTGAAGTTAAATGATTACCTGCTAGAGCAAGTGAGAGCATCACCTATGTTCAACCCACGGCTTCAGCACCACTTACAACCACTATTAACCTGCCCCGCTATTCTTAAGCTTTACGAGAGACAACAGCAGCCCTGGGTGGATGGCATGGCAAACAATAACAGAAAATACAGAGAAATATACAGAGGAAAATTAGCTAGTGTTCGTGATGGTTGGCGTTCTGAATTCGCACATAGATATCATTTATAGCCAACATCAATGCTTTGAAATCACTTTCTTATCTGTGACTACAAGATCAAAGAGTGTATATGCCAGAATAAATGATAGATGTTTCTTTTCCCTATCTGGAATATCTATGTCAGAGAGCCAGGGAAGCCTAGACCCCTCCCTTCTTCACAGCCCAGCTCGATGTATTTAGGGGTTCCAAGGACTGCTATGGGTGAGCCTCTGTCACCTTCTGCTCTGAGCTGGTGATATATACATGATGCTGGATCTCTATCACTAATTTGACCAGACTGAGCGACGCCCAGGAGAGCAGTAAAGCATGCCTGTGATGTCTGTGGGGTCGTTTCCAGAGCTGAGCTCCTGAGGGCTTTTAACCAAGCAGTGGTTGAATCCGGTGGTAGATGGGAAGATGGTGGAGCCTTGTTTGGGACAGTGGGTTCTCAGGACAGGGCTCTGAGAGCTGTCTTTTAACTCTGCTCTACCACTCAGAAACAGAGCTCCTTCAGCCTCTAAGTTGTTTCAGATATTACATCACAGCAATAAAAACCTGCCACACAATATCTAAGAGTGCAGATCCCTAGAAACAAAAGGCGTCTCACTAGATGGAAGGAAACAAAGTATCCGCTTACAGAGACAAGCTTTCTTTGGGGCTGGAGACACTGCTGTGGTCTGAATGGGGATGGCACCCACCGGTTCACACACTGAACATTTGGTCCCCAGCAGGGGGAAACTATCAAAGGATTAGGAAGTGTGGCCTTGGAGTGGGGGGTGTGTCACTTTCAAAAGCCCACACCACTCCTGGTTAGCTCTCTTAACCGTGTGAGCTCTCAGCTATTGATCCAGTGCCATGCCTGCCTGCTGCCCTAAGCCCCACCATGACAGTCATGGACTCAACCCCTCTGGAACCATGAGCCCCACAATACATGCTTTCTTTTATAAGCTGCTGCCATGGCAATGGGAAAGTCACCAATACAGCTGCTAACTGAAGCGCTCTCTTGTGTACTTTAAATGGGTTCGCCGCTGGACAAATGGGCTCTGTCTTGACAACTAAAAAGCAGAGCGACTGTCCCCAAGACCTTCCTTCAGTTATCATGCCACAAGCTTCCCAGGAACTGCTGAGGGCTGCAGACCCTGGCCCCTTGGCTTTCTTTGCCTGCCGGAGTGAACTGATCAAAATAACTTGTTTACCTGTGCCTGCAGCTGCTCTAAGCACGAGACCCTGATGGCAGGGGAGTGGGTTCTGATGGGCTATTACTGAGAGATCCTGAGAGCTGGGGCGTGGCCAGAGCCCTATGTAAGCTGCCCCCGAGCACAATAAAGTTGGCATTCTTGTATCGAGGATGACCCGTGTCCCTGTCTGTCTGTGTGCGTGTGTTTTTAGTCTCCAGCTTAGTTCCTGGCTCGCGTACCCCACTGTACCCCAAGGTAGTGCAGGCAAGTGCTACAAGGAACCTATTTGTCCCCAAACCTGCTAAGCCAGTTGTGCTGGCTGGCACAACTCTGATTTAAATATCCAGTGAGATCCAGGGCAAGTAACTCAAAGGCCTCAGAGGTGGGTTGCTAGGAAACCTCCCTTGGATGATGTGAGACCTCGGAGAATCACCTAGAAGACCTCAGAATTCTTTGAGTGTCTTGCTTTTATGCACTTAAAACAGCAGACTGGATATTAAAGTGCACTGCAGGTGTGGTTAACTTAAGGGTGACTTGGGACATCAGGTCTCAAACCCAGGTGCAGATCCATCCTGGGAACAGCCTAACTACCTACTGGTGCTGTGGACCCTGGTTGGGGGATCTGGGCAGAAACTGCCTCAGACAGAACCAGCGGCCTTTCCAAGAGTGAGGCGACTGGTGGGGGAGGGGATCCAGAAGTCAGACATACAAATCCCGGTCCTTCCCTCTCAAAGCCCATGTGTTCCACCCTGGCCTTCAACCCGGAGCCCCTACCTGTGCACCTCAGCAGCATCTCTTTGAGTTCCCTCTTGTCTCTGCGGAGCTGAGCCAGGTGCCCCCGGATCTCCTCCTTCTTCCTCTCCAGTCTCTCCTTCTCCTCCGTGTACCGCTTCACCTCGGCCTCTGTCCGGTTCTTCCCAAGTTTGATCTCTACAGACCCAGAGAGGGAAAGGCTGGTACCAGCAGGAATGGATGAGGGCTAGACCTAAGCTCACTTCCTCGACTTAGAACCTAGGGTGTAGCAGAACACCCATGCTGAGCCAGCCCAGCAGGGATGGGGTTGCTCCCTCGGTTTTATTTTCCTGTGTTCTGGGGCAGGTTCCTTCACCTCTTTTAATCTGTCTCCTCACACGAAAGGGAGGGACTCAGACTAACTTCGTTTTAGACTAATGTCCTGACTAAAAGCCTGAGCCTGATCCATGTACCTGCGCTGGTCACCCTCAGCTTGTCCTTCACAGGCGGGCTGGCACTGGTGGGGGCAGAAACCACGGTGTCCGGGCAGTTGCCTGGGAAGGAGATTCTCTGCTGCTCGGCCTGCAGTTTGACTGTGGGGATTCTCAAGGCAGGCTCCAAGGGTTCTGAGGACTCCTGACTCTCCAGCGGCCTCTGTACCAGGAGAAATCACACTCCATGACCATAGAGTACGGCGAGGTGGCTGGGCACCTAGAGGTGTGTGTGTGGGGGGGGCTTGTACCTGCTGTTCCTCCAGGCTTTCTGGAGACCCTGTGTGGGGCTCGTCTGGGGTGAGGCCAGGGTCTGGGTTTACTGTGAGGGTCTCAGCTAGGTCGTCCAGCTGTGGCAACGCTGGGAGTGAAGCCTCTGCCTGTCCCTCACTGGGGCCATGCAGAAAGGACTTGACAGGGGTGAGATCCAGGTACACTCGGTCGAGCTCACTCTCGCTGTTAGCATCTACAGCAGGGGCAGCCTCCTCAGCAGGCTCTACCTACAGGAAAAAGTCAGATAGTGTTTTATTGCTTCATTCCCTTGGCTGTAGGGGACCTGGCCTGGCGTCTCCTGTCCCTTCCCATGCTGGAGTTTCTGGGTAGCCCCTTCCCTTCCGAAGGAACCCTCTGTGGAGTCCTGGGTGGGATGGTAGAGCCCAGAGGCAGAAGACCCAGGACGCAGCACTCTGTAAAGGAGAAAATATCAAGGTCTTTCTATTGGGGGGGGGGCAGGATTGAGGGAGGCAAAGCTGTCAACCACTCTGCTTCGTTCCAGAACCAGGACCCTGCCGCCGGCATGCTCAGCCCACCTCAGCTACCGAAGTGGCCTTTGAAGGCTAATGGTGTCACTGCTCCTACCCCACACCACCATCGACTCTACCTCAGCACTGACCAGAGCGAATAACCAGGTGTTTAATCTAGATAGGTCTCCAGGTTAGACCACACAACCCCTTGCACAAAAGATGAAGGGTCTGCATTGGTGGCCCTGTAGGTGACCTGGGGGCTGCTCATCTTGGGAACAATCTGACCCTCTGTGACAGAGTTTTGACAGAAGGACTCGACAGTCCATGCCACCATCCAAGTGCCTACCACCGTCATTGACTCTGACATGACGTCATCGTACAGCTCTTCTGGGCAGTCCCGACTGGGCAGGCCGTCAATGTATGTATTGGGTTCTGAGAACTTTCTCTGCATCAGTCTGGAAGACATAGATGGGTGCATGAAGCTTCCAGGACCCTGCAGGATCCCACCAGCATCAAAGAATGCAAACAAAAGCCCCTGGCTACACAGAGCTCTGAGTTAAGTGCCCACCCCTGCTGCCACCCCCAGAGTCCTCTCCTAGCTGTTGTTCCAGAACTCCAAGTCCCTCCTCAGATGCCTACGGTCATCTTCTTCAGGTCCTTCCCTTTTATACGTTCATCCTAGCACCAGCCACAAGATCTCAGCACATCTCACCCCATAGTACACTTGGGGCAGCTCAGACAAAATGCCTCTCCATTTTGTATGTTAGGGAACAAGCCTGTTCCAGTGGCCAAGCTGGCTTCTGTTAATATTGACCAAGATACACCTGCCTGAGCCCGTAGGCCCTTGTGTAAAACAGAAGTGCCCTGCATATCCCAGAATGCACTGTGGACCCAGTGAAGAGTCCAGAGGAAGGGCAAAGGGTATCAGGGAAGTCACCTAATCTGTCTTTGGGAGCTGGAGAGGGTCTCAACAGGGCTGTGTCATGCAGCTCTGCTATGGCTAGTTCTCATCTGGGTCTCTGGTCATGCAGCTCCCCTGTGGCTAGCTCTCATCCCGGTCTCCCTGGGCTGTGCCACACAGCTACCAGCTTCCTTCTTTGTACCTCCCTGTGCAGGACCAAGCAGGACCCATCTGACCCCATGCTCTCAGTGGCCACACTGCCCCAGCTGCCCACCAGGTCTAGAAGCAAGGCTGGACAGGAAGATGTGCAAGGAAAGGCCTCTTCTTACTCACAAGAGAGAGGTTTTGGCCGCACTCACAATACAGGAAACCCTTTCTGCATCCACATAGTCATAGGTGAACTCCTCTGGGTCTGTCTTGGAGCCTGATTCTGAGAGCAGGAGGCCTAGCCAGTGGCCCATCTCCTCTGAGGACTTGGCCTAGAAGAACACTGAGAGTCATGAACGCCATCCTAGCCAGTCCACCCCTAGGCCAGAATAGCTCACTCCCATCCCTACCAACAAGCACAAAACAGCCTTCATAGGACACCCCTGTTTTACCAGCACACTGTATCCCCAAGTGAACCCAAAGAGCATTTCCTGGTAGTGAGTGCCACAGTGCCACCCAGTGACATCCCAGACATCAGTGGGGAGCACCACATGTAATCTCTAGACACATGTTTCTAGATGCCAATACTACATTCCAGGGTAAGACTACGAAAGATTATCAAGAGTTGTCATCTTGTTTTTAGTCGTTGCTAAAATCGTTGGTTACGGAACAACTGTACACATTGTAGGTTGACCCTTTACTTCATGGGCAGTCACTGTCCCTTTTATTGTCTTAACCCATGCTTGCAAGACCACAGAGACACTTCCTAAGAAATAACAACGCTCAGTTTTGTTTTTGTTTATGACATTAATAATGTCAAGGAACAAAAAATAACCTAATCCAAGATCAAGAGGCCATATTAATTTACCAACTCAACCCCAGCCAGTCTGCTGTGTTTCCTTCTAGGGGACAACATCTCTAATCAACTACAGACAGGGACATTTCTATTCAAATGTCAGTATTGTTTCTATAAAAGCCACAGGCTACCCCTCTGGCATCATGACACATGTCCCCACCCCTCTGGAGATGCAGTTAGAATCCAAGCTTGAATTTTGGTCGGTGTGACGTTCACTGTCACCTTCATTGTCTGCTGAGTGGATATGGAAGGACCGATGAGACGCATTTCTGGGCATGTCTGTGAGGAAGTCCCACAAGGTTTAAATAAAGAGGGAGAAACACCCTGCACATGGATAGCACATCTATGGACTGGGGTCCAGCACCGGATACAAAGGAGATGCAGCTGAGCGCCAGCATCCGCCTGTCTCCTGGCTGCGGATGCCGTGACCGGTCACCTCACACCTCTGCTGTCACGCCTGCCCCCAGGATGCCATGAGTCAAATCAGTTTCTCCTCTAAGTTTTCCGTCAGCATTTGTTCACAGCCACAAGAAAAGGAAGACAATTCGTTTCTTTCCATTTCTTTCCTGTTGGATTTCTCAATACTGCTTTTTAAAGGTATCTCCTAGGTCACTGTCCCCACACTGGAAGGTGCAGAGACTTTCTGGTGGTCTAGGTCACTGTCCCCACTCTGGGCAGGTCAGCAGCTTCCTGGTGGTCTTATTTTTGTCACTTCTTGTCCATTTTCCATCTACACGTCCCCCAAACAGTAGCATTGTAACATCAGTTTGGATCATGTCATCTCTTCTGAACTCCTCCAAAGCTCCCGAGCTCTTAGGATACAAGCTCTATCCTTTTCCCAGCCTTGTGCTACACCAAGCGAACATTCATGGGGCCATTCTCCTTCCTTTAATCATAACTAGACACCTAATTGTGTAATTATTCAAATGTCCCCACACTACCAAACGAGAAAATAAGTTCTGAGGATAGAGGCCAGTTTTCTGTCATCCAATGAGACTAGTGGGTAAATGAATGGGTGAAGGTGTCTCTGTGCAGCCGGATTGGTCTAGACGTTTCAGCCACCAGAGGGCAGCATTGAAGCAGATTTTGGAAGACCCCTGGATCAGGACAGGAGTTAATGGGCAAGTGCTTACTTGTGAGCCAGAAACTTGGCCCCGCCTGCAGGCTCCTTGCAAGCTTGCATTATGTCATCTCTTGTTTTTGTAGCTGTACCAGGGCACGAACCCAAGGGCAGGGAGAGGCTGAAATGTAACTGTATCACAGAGCAAAGTCCTGATCCCAGATAAATCCCAACAGCCCTTGTTTTTGTGTACCTCTGGGTTCTGGTTGGTGACATATGTAGTGGCATTTCATTTGTATTTTAATAAATAAAGCTTGCCTTAGGATCAAAATAGTAAAACAGCCACGCTTTCAGCCTTACAGACCAGGCAGCAATAACACACACCTTTAACCACAGTAGCCTCAGTAGCTTGCCATAGAAGCCAGGTGGTGCATGCCCTTAATTACAGAACTAGAGAGGATTAAAAAACAGGAGGAGACGGCCCTCAGTCTCCATCCCATTCTGAGATTCTTGGAGGCAGGATCGCCATTTCGGACTGAGGTAGAGGCAAGAGCCAGTGATTCGCTGTTTTGCTTTTCTGACCTTTAGGTTGAATACTAATTTCTGTCTCTGAGTTTTTATTAATCGTGCTATAGGCATGCAAAGTAAACATCACTCCTTTGACTGTCAGAAGCCTCTCTGGTATCTGTGGGAGCTAAAAGTACCCCCTCATTGCCCCAAGTGCAGGAAGCCACCCATTGTCCCAACCCTGTAACAAAGCCACCTACCCTGAGGTCTGAACAAGAATGGACATTTAAAAAATGCAAAAAATGGCAGGTATGGAGGTAAATATAGCATGAAGCCACACTGATTCTGTCTCAGTGGGATCACGGTCCTCCGTGCGCCCACTGACAGCTGAGACTGCCCACCCTTGGCTGTCCTTCCCGCCAGCCCCACAGCCAGTGTACCTCAAGCTTGGCCAGCTCCTCGCCATTGTGGAGGATGCGGAAGGAGTACAGGTGGTCGGGGCAGGGGTCTGGAACCACTTCACAGCCCACCAAACTGAGGGGCTGCTGGGCAGCCTTGTTCCGGTTCCGGTCCTGGTAGAAGTGCAGGTGGCTGTCTCTAACGAAGCACCAACGTGACTTCCACTGGCTGTTGACCAGTACATTTAGGTAGCCTGCAGGAGGATACGTAGATGATAGGAGGATGAGGCCACCGGAGGGGACACATTGAAAGAGGACAAGTCTTCCAGCAAGGAGTGCTTTCCACCAAGGATGTGACTGCAAGGGTGGTGTGGGAGGTTCTTCTGTCTATGGGTTGCTTTTAATGAATAAAGAAACTGCCTTGGCCTGTTGATAGGGCAGAACTTAGGCAGAGAAAACTAGACTGCATGCTGGGAGAAGGAAGGCAGAAAGAGAGACGCCATGGAGCCGCCAGAGATGGACGCTTGGAATTTTACCCGGTAAGCCACTGTCACATGGCGATATACAGATTAATAGAAATGGGTTGATTAATATGTAAGAGTTAGCTAATAAGCTAGAGCTAATAGGCCAAGCAGTGATTTAAATAATACAGTTTCTGTGTGGTTATTTTGGTTCAGGTGGCCGGGACGAATAAACAGCCTCCTTCCAACACAGGGGGACCTAGAAAAACCACGTGTCTAGGGAAGGCACTGTCATCAGGCCTCTTTGAAGGTCACCTGTCTCAGAACCGGTCATGTCATGTCATCCTTGAGGCTGTGAATCTCAGACTACCTTGTTTTCTTCCTTTGGGTAAACAGGCCTACAGAGGCAGGGCAATACAGCCAGCTTTGTTCTTGGCACAAGTATGGCCAGAGAAATGTGAGATTTGTCCTCCATAGTAGAACTGGTGAGTACATGTGGAGGATGAAGGCTCCCCCACAAGACCTCATCTCCAGGGGGCTCTGTTTCAGCAGGCAACCCCTACTTCCCGTACTCAGGCCAAACCTCCTTGTTGCAGAGTCTGCTGTCGCCTCTGTTTTCCCAGCTCCCCGGATATGTGCTCCAGACCCAGGCCACAGTGTCTGGCCGTTCTCTTTCCTCCTGAGCAGGTGCGTCCACCCTTCTCTAGCCCTGACTCAGTCTACCTTCAGTTAGAAAGTCTAACGTCTAGCAACAAAACTAGGCTTCCATGCTGACCTCCCCTGGGCACATGTGCCTCTCCAAGAACTGCAGCAGTTCCTTTGCAGAACCCAGGTCTGCAGCCTGCAGCCTTCTGACCAGGGACCCTGCTCCCCTGTAGTGCATAGAAGCTACCAGAAGCAGGGTGCACCTTTCTCACTCATGGATGGTTTCATATATGTGTTCAGGTTCTCAGGAGAGACCAGCCCTTCTCCCCTTCCATTCCAAAGGTTTATTGAGTGCTATCACACACCTGCAAAGCCTTGTCCCTGAGGCAACAAAGATGAGGAAACCCTGGCTTCTAGGCCTCTACACACCTGTACGTGACAGGCTGCCTTCTTGCTGAGCCTCACCTCAACTGCACAGGCTTATGAAATAATAGGCCTTCTGCAGTCTCAGTGATTGGCAGCTGCTCTGGGCCCTAGCCAGATAAGTAGGCAGGAGAAGATGGTAGACAGCCACCCTCTGGCCCCACCCTCAGCTGGTCATGTGGTGGGTAGTGGAGATCATGTCTATCTCTACACCACAAAATGGAGGATAGAGAGACTAAAACCTGAGCTCTAAACAGAGGCTGCTGTGGCCATCACGGCTCTCTAAACAATAAGAATTTACACCAAGTGAAGCCACAGGTTAGTCCCGATCACCTGTGTCCTCACTACCGTGTCCCAGCCATAGGAAGAACATGGCACGGCTGCAGAAATAATCTGGTCACATCTCAGACAGTGATGCTCTGGGACCAGGCTCCTAGGGTGTGCACTAAGGGTGCAGTGACAGGCAGAGCCAGGCCACTCCCCAACCAGGGAAGCCGAGGCTCCAGAGTGATAGCCTTGTCTTTCACTTGCTGGCCTCAAAGCCTCAAGCAACGAGAACTGGGGTCTCACGAATGAGCTCAGGAGTGGGACAGAGAAAATGACCCAGAGGCGAGCAGTAATGGCCTCTAAGCCACAGAGAGGGCTGCAGCCAGAAGCCCCAGCCTAGGAATTAAGGTATTTCACACCAGGATAAATTTTTAGGCCTGGCCTGTCTCCCTCCTGATATCAGTTACTCCAAGCATGAGTAAGAGAAGAAGAGAGAACCTGGAGGAACCTGGCAGCGCCCACACCTGCCCTCTGAGCCTGCCATTCGGGCTTTGCCAACAGATCATACCTGTTCCTATCACAGAGGGTTTTCTCCAGTTCTCAGGCAGTTCAACCTACTTAACTCCCACCCACCCTCCAAGGGCAGGTCCATGAAGCTATCCCTGGTCACAGGGCATGAATCCTGGTGACTATGAAGATGGTCCCGTGTGTGTTCAGGTAAAGGACACTGTCTGCCACAGCCCACAGCACAGAGAAAACAAACAGTATGCTCAAGGGAACAACGAGATGGCACCAAGCACCTTCCCCTCACTTCCTCAAAGACCCAACACTATAGCAGGACAGAACCTGGTGAAGCATAAAGAACAACCCACAGGGAAGACGAACCCAAACCCCAGCTTTGTGTGCTCTCTAGCCAGCCCCAGAATCCTCTGCCTTCTCTTTTTGGGCTTGCCATCTAAGATAGGCACCACCACAGTGAAGAAGCCCAGGGTCCTGGTGGTCACCATGGGTCTTACTTGATGTCTCGAGGGATCTCTCTGGGGGCTCCAGGGAGGTGGACTTCTTCCTGCCCAGGTTCATCAGGTTGCTCAGTTTGAGGCCAGCAGAACACTTCTTCTTGACTGTCATGACCAGAGAGAAAGTTGTCAGTGTTGGGCACAGCCTACCCGCACGCAAACCTTCCCCTCTCATCCCACCCAGCCTATATACACTCGTGCACACACACATGCACGGGTGGTCATGCACATAGACATCTTCTCCACATGAGAATCAACAGGCCAAGTCAGCTATTCCCAAAGTCATGCACACATGGGGATAACAAGCGTCTTGGTGTAGGTGAACCCTGGGAATCTTTACAGACAGCGTGGCCTCAAAGACATCTCAAATAGGACTGGAAAACAGAGCTGGAGAAGGTTCTCACTCCCCCAGGCTATGGCAAAACTTAACTTTGGTTTGGCCCTCTCTCCTTTCATTCTTTTGGAGGCTATATTAGAATCAGCTACTGCCAAAACAACTAGGGTTGAGCCGGACAGTCAGGTCTCACACCTGGACGACCATTGCCCTCTCACCCATGAGGTAAAGGGCCATAGCCTGCTTACCATCTTTGGTCTCTGGGACCTCAGGGTGGCCATCAATGGAGCTCCCATACTCTGAAGCTGGTAGGTACTTCTCAGCTATATCTGGCTGTGGACAACAAAGAGATGGACAGGGGTCACCCACTGGGAACCGAGGACTGGAAAACTAAAGTTTCAAGGGAAAAAGATGGCTCTTGTGAGACCGTGCAACCAAACCTCTTCCAACCAGCACTGAGGTCACCGGTAGGACACTGGCCAAGCTGCCTTTTGGGGCTCTCTGGAGTATCTACTATCACCCTCCTTCCTAAGAACCACATTCCACCATCCTCAGGGTACCTCCCCTCCAAATACCTGTGGACCTGATTTGACAGTGGGCCCATGACCAGCAGGAAGCTGGGCCTGCAGGGAGGACCGCCATCCTCAAGCAGGGGGAAGGGAACCCAAACTCATTCCTGTTGGCAGTCAAACAGTGAGACCCCAAAGACACCCCTTGCTGAGCTGTAGGGCTTTCCATGTGGCCTTTAGCCTTTCAGAGCGCCTCCCCTCCTTGTCTTCCTCCTTCTCCTTGCTTAAGTGTTATGTGTACCTCTTGTTTCCTGCCCTGCCAGCTAGGGACACAAGCTGAGACAATCGCACTCCTGTGACTGTTGTGTGCTCTCTGCCTGAGACAACCACGCCCCTGTGACTGTTGTGTGCTCTCTACCTGAGACAACCATGCCCATGACTATTCTGTGCCTGAGACAACCGTGCCCCCGTGACTGTTGCGTGCCTCCTGCCTTTTGACATTTAGGAATAGGATAGGAAGGTTTACCCACAGCTGGTTCCACTTAGTCCAGCTTCCTTGATCCTTAAAACCAAAGTTCCCCAGAGTGCTGTGCCAGGTGGCCCTGCAGCCATTGGCTGGGTCTGCATAGGGATGACTCCACCTGGAGGCAAGAGGCTGGTGGGCGGGCAGCCTCAGGCTTGCACAATAAATCTCCAGCTTATTATTAGAATATAGACTAATTCACAATAGCCAAATTGCAAGATCAGCCTAGATTCCATCCACAGATGATTAAAGGGAGTGTGGTCCATAAACACCATGGAGTTTTATTCAACCATGAAGAAGAAATACAATTGCATCACTTACAGAAGAAAATGAATACAGTTGGAGATTGGAGAAAAATAATCAGACTCAGACAAACACTGCATGGGCCCCTCAGTTCTATACAGATACATAAAATAATTTATATATGCCATGGGAATGGCAGCAGCGCTGTGGGGGCAGGGAAGCCAAGGAGACGAGCGGATGGAGATGCCTGATGCACTTGTATGAACATGTCATCTGAAACCCATCCCTGTGTGCAATGAGCTTCGTTCATAAAAAAGGACATGGGGCAAGGTGATTTTTGTTTCAATAACATTTTCCCCTCAACAGGACAACCGTGAGGTCTCCACGCGTTTCACCCTTTTTCCCGCCAAGCCCCCTTCCTGCTCTCACTTACCCAAGCATTGTGTGTTTCTTATTAATTGGGCTGCAGTACAAGAATGAAAAACGAGGCTTTCCATTTTAACTCTGAATTTTCACTAAGGGGGCACAGAATCGGACCTTCCCTCTGGGCAGGGCAGAGCCTTACTTTCTGACAGTTCAAGCGCTGGGTATCTGGTGTGTACTGGTTTCCCTCCGCGGCTCCTTCGTAAGGCAGGCCACTCACTTCCTGGATGACCTGGATTGGAGAAGCACTGTGATGGTCATGGCCCTTGCACGGCCCTGCTGCCTGGTCCTCAGGGCAGGGTAACGTGGGGCCTCAAGAGAGAGAACCTCTGAGAACAAAAGCTCCCCACCTATGCCCTGACTGCAGCCCCCAAATGTTCCGAGGACACAGTTGTCCACTGATACACTTCCCGCAGGAACCCCCTGATCTGGGGTGCAAGTACCTCTGTATCCATGGACACTATGGTCCCCTACTGCCACCCGAGGGCAAGGACTCTGTCCTGTTGTGAGTGTCATGAGTTGTAAGTGTACACTTGTTGATGCTTCCCTGACTTTCTAAGTCTGTGGGCCCAGGGCTGTGGTCTCCGCACCTTTTGGAAGCAGGCTTGGATACTGCTTTGATCTGATATAAACTCTGTGGCCACCAGCCATGGACCACGTCAACTGGTACTTGGTGCCCAGCCTGTGGACACACAGGTCAGAGGTGGCCCTGACCTCACTAAGCAGTTCTGCATCCCCCTTCTGAGCCCAGGACCACCTGGGAGATTCCCAGAGGGGTAAGACAGTGAAGAAGACAGATGTGTGCATGCACAGCTGTGCACACCCACACCCACAACCCCTTACAGTAACCTTTTGGAAGCAGTGAGAGCAATTTCAAGGACCCTCCATTTTCAATCTCTGTCTACAACAGTCTGTGGGAGTGAGTCTGAAATTAAAGTAGGCAAAGAATTGGAAGCAGGGCTCTGAGGATGGGGAGACAAGGGTTTCTCATGTCCCAGCCTGTCTCCAACTAGGAGCTCAGATCCATGAAGGAAATGCAGTCTTTCCTAGGAGGAAGGCAGGTCCTGGAATCAGCAGCTTTGTCATGTGACCCCAGCGTAGCCTCAGTCACTCCTTCGGCAACATTAGACAACATAGCTGGGAGGACTCAGTGTGAATATTGAGTACGAGACAGGCTGCGCCATCATTCCTGTCCTTGTTAGCTTAGACCAGAATACACGGAGGCCCTGCTTGGGAAGGGAGCTGACCAGGCCTGCTGTGCTGCAGGCATGGGCAGCTTCCTGAAGCCAGGCAACCTCTGCACTCATCTGCAGCGAGGAGAGGGTTCTCTGTGCATCTCAGACACAGAGCTGGTGTCGTCTGCACAGTGTTCTTGTCCTTGAAGCCTCCAGCAAGAGCTGTAGGACCAAGCCGAGAGAATGGGCGTCCGGGGAAGGATAGGCAGGGCTGAGCAGACAGAGGAATGGTCCTGGGAACTAAACATAGGAGCAGTGCACATGCACATATTCCTGTACACGGACATGCTCATAAACATGTGTGCAGTGTCCGTGTATGCTAGAGTGTATGTGTGCACACGTGTGAGTACCTGTGTGGACTTACAAGGATGAGGATGGGCAGGACTGCCAGAAACCAAAAGGGAGAGCTGGGCAAGAGAAAGGAGTTCAACTAGCAACTCAGCCCTGGGTCCCAGGAACACCGCAGAGCCAGCCCAGCCCGTTGCATTCTCTGGGCTTCATCTGGCCAAGTATCCTGCACTTGGTATACGTTGGACCCAGTGCTAAGCACTTACATGCAGTAAAACACCAGCTTAAGATCATTTCACATGCATGCACATGCGTGTGTGCATGTGCGCACACATACACACACACAACACATGTGCTTGCGCGCACGCCAGGCTTTACCTTTCCAGAGTCAAATCATCACTCAGGAATCCTCCAAATCCAACCTGCACACATCTATACAGTGACCTCTCTGTTCTACATGACGGTCTATAAGCACCTGAAACTCCTTCAGGAAGAACTGAAGCACATGTCAGTCCCTCCTAGGAGACTGGCTTGGCCAGACTTCTCAGAACATTTAGTGGTTTTCACCAAAACAACTTGTCAGCTGGGCAGTGCTGGTGCACCCCTTTAATCCCAGCACTCTGGGAGCAGAGGCAGGTGAATCTCTGTAAGTTCGAGACCAGTCTGGTCTACAGAGTTAGTTCGGAACAGCCAAGACTACACAAAGAAACCCTGTCTTGGAAAAAACACAAACAACAACAAAATAGAAACAAAAACATCTTGTCAGCTTCAGACCTGGGGTACTCAGCACACGGGGTTGCTGGTACCTGTGTAGGTACCGTTTTCAGTCGTATTTTAATGACGCACTTCAGATTCTTTTCTGGCAGGCTCATGGTGATGACTATACTCAGCCAGGAGGGGTGGGGTGGTGGACACAACACCACAAATAGCTAACGTGGGCACGATGGTGGAACATGTGGTAGGAGGGAGGGGGCGGGTAGTCCTAGCTCTCACTGCGAAGACCAGGGGCCCTGCAGGCCTCTGAGATCTTGCTGAACTGTGAGTGTGAGTCTTTTCTGCTTCAAATAGCTTCTGGATCCACCATGCTCAACATCTTTAACTAGGCAGGAAGTCCCTCCCCAGGTACTTCCTCATCACAGAGTACACAAAGGTAGAGCTGCTAAGACACATCTAAGGCAGCAGGAATCACAATGCTGTGTAGACAGCCCCGAATCCACAGTCCAGCTGCAACTCCTTTACCAGGTGACAGCTACCTCAACCTTCATCTTCAGTCCCATAAAACAGGCTCGTCAAGCCTGCCCAACCGCACCAATGCTAAACCTGCTCGAAGCCCACAGTCCATGCGGGTCCTTCACAGAGGCAGCAGACACCCAGTATCCTTCCTGATGGAGGGATGTAATGCCTCGTCAGAAGGAAGATCGCAAAGAGATTCCAACAACAGCCATTCCCGGCTTCTAAGGAATCTGACTGAGCAGCGGAACTCTGTATCTGGTCCATGACGCTGATCATCAATACCCAGAATGCTAGAAGTCCTGAGCACCTGAGAGATCATAGACCCTGTCTACTCTCGACCACATCATCCGCCCCTTTGGAAGAAGCTGGGGGCCAGAACTTCAGGAGCGGTCCACTTGAGCACTGGGGGAAGCAGCTAGCTGCCTAGTGCATTCTCCTTACCCGAAGCCACTGCTCGGCTTGGTCCTTGCTCTGCAGGCCCAGCACAATCACGTCGGCATTCATCGGCGTGATCTTCAGCTTGTGTTCCTTCTTCCGCACGTGTTTCTCCTTGTGCACCACGCTGCTCCCCAGCAAGTTCACGTCCAGCTGAGGGCTGTGATCTTTGGATGATTTGTAGCACTGGAATAAAAATGTAAAAAGATGCTACTTTCCTGGGGGTACGGGGGTGGATTCCACACAGGAGAGGCCTTGAACGCTGAAGTGCCTCCTCTCCTTCATGAGCCTGACCATGGCCCCAAGCCATAGGGTTGGATGCCCCGAGGCAGGCCCTTGAGGCCTCTCTCTCTCTCTCTCTCTCTCTCTCTCTCTCTCTCTCTCCTTCAAGCTTCCTTCTCCCTGATATCGATCGGGGATGCTCCAGGACCTGAATTACGCAAACAGTTCTCCATTGCCCTGGCCTCGGAGAAGGGGTCTCCTCAGGTGTCACTTGGTCTGCTCTCTGGTGGGTCACAGAGATGTACAATGGCTTCATGAAGTCACTTCCCTTAATGACTGTTGTCTAGCTTGTGTAAGAACCTATGATGCTCACACAGTAATGACCTTACCTGAGGACACATTTCTCAGAATGTGTCACCCACGACGCGGCATATGACTGTCTCACTTCTCCACAGTGACAAACTTCATTGATTTCTGCCTTTCTGCATGCCTTAGCTTCCCCAGAAAAAGATCCATTGGGCATGAAAATCAAACTTACAGTCTGCCTTGCCAGATGCTAGAACTCACAGGAAGGGACCCTTACCTTTACCAGGGAAGATATGCTGCCTTTTAGTATCTCATTGCAAAATGGAGGTCCTCACAGGACAGCTAGCGAGACCACCCAGAATAACAAAATGACATCTGGAGTAAGCTGGGCATATGTGGCCCGAGGGAAGGTGTTTGTAAAGACCTCGTGAAACTTTAGGTCAGGACACAAAGCTGCCAGCATTTGCTGTTTTTGAGGCAGAGTCCCGCTGCGATGCCCAGGCTGGCCTTGAGTTCCGAAACTCAAATCGCAGCTGACCAGCCACACCTAGTTCAGAGCTGTGAAGTTTTTATTTAAACTGTCAGGAAGTGGTACTATTGTCAGAGTCAAGTCTGGTTCCTCTGCAGGTTTTGGCTTAGAATAGGTGGCGCTAAGTCTTGTAGCTCTTGGGATGGTTCCAACAATCCTCAGGTTGTTCAGACCAAAACAGGAGCTGGGCTGAGGGAGCTACTCGGTTTGCACGCCATCAGATTGATGAGAACCAAGGAGAGAGAAGAGAGAGAGAGAGAGAGAGAGAGAGAGAGAGAGAGAGAGAGAGAGAGAGAGAAAGAGAGAGAGAGAGAGAGAAGCAGCAGCAGCAAGGAGACCACTATGTCGGCAAGTGACCGTTATCTCAGTACTGCCTGGAGACTGCATCAAGGGAATGATGAGTTCAAGACCTGCCTCGGTTACATGGTGAGACCCTGCCTCTACCCCCTCCCTAAAATAAGCAGCGTGCAAGTGACAGGGATGAGCACTCTTCCTGCTTTGATAGCTGACTTAAAAACTACTAGACCTTCCTAGTGCAGACAAAATACATTCATCTGCACATGGAAAACTTTGCACATTGAGAGAAAGGTGAAACTCTCCTGTTGTCAAATGCTCTACCCCCAATGTCATATCAGAGAGCACCCCCTCTCCCACCCCTCCCGACCCCAGGAAACAAGAAGAGGACTGACCAAAAGCCTGGTGTCCCTGATCACACAGAGCTGCTTGGCCCACTGGCCCAGCCACTTCTTGCGCCACAGGAAGGCACAGATGCGGGCATCACGCATCAGCTCAATGCTGGCCTCGGGCGAGGGCCACTGGTAGGGGGCTGCCTTGCCTTTGCTGTTCTCCTCTTCATCGTAGGACTCATAGGAGCTGCTCACGGCCTCTCCGTCCTCTGCAAGAAAGACCCGCCCAGTCAGTCAGAGCCCAGCTGGGCAAGAGGATTAGCGCCTAAGAAACACTCCAGAGAGTAGCAAGCAGGAGCAGCTGGGGACCCCCGGGCTTCCATCCACCTGGCCCTCCCATCCTTGAAACAGCTCAATGACTTTCCACCCCCACCCACTGGAAGGAACTTCTCAGATGCTGACTCAGACCACAGAGCACATTTCCCTGCCCAAATCCTATCTGCGTGGATCCCTGACAAGCTGATGAGCTGCAGCTGCCCTGCCAATGAACCGTGTGCTTGCCCTATGGGCCTCTGGCGCCTTAGCCAGTAGAGGATCCAGGTTCCAGGCTGGGTCTAGCTCTGCTCCAGGTCTTGGAGGGGCCTGTCTCCTCAGGAGGGAAAAAAGAGTAGGAAAGAGGCTGTCTTTCCTCATTTAGGGTGTGGTCGTGTACACCTTTAATCTCAGCACTGGCTAAGCAAAGGCAGGCAGAGGTCTGTGAGCTCCAGGCCATCTTGGTCTACACATTAAGGCCTTATCTAAGAGGAAAAAAGAACAATAACAAGAACAATGTACTGGGTCCTGGTCAGAGCCTCTCTTGACATACCTGCCAGGTCCTCAGGCCATGTGCCTTCTTCTTAGACCAGCCCCCGGCGCCTTACCTGGGCTCTGTCTTACGGTTTCTCCTACTGTCGGCCAGAGGCTGCTTTACGTTCTATCTTAAAGAATCCTTCAGCCTAGCACAGTAGAAACTGCGTGATTGGCTGCACGCTTCACCATGTCCTTCTAGTTCATATCCCCACTGTCCTGCAAGCGTGGTACTCTTCTCCAGCCTCACCACTGTGATCAAGGCCAGCGAAACCATGTGGAAAAAGTCAGTCTACCTCCTACCCATGCATCTATCCATTCATGCATCCATGCATGCATTTATCCATCCACTGATGTATCCAGTCATCCATGCATCCACCCATCCATGCATCCATCATCTATATATCAATATATTCATCTACGCATCTTTTAAAAAGTATTATGGAAAAGAAAAGGGGACTCTGGATTCCCATGTCAACCCCTATCTAGTGTTCTTGATACTCTACCTGAACCCCCAGTGGACAAGGAGCCCAATATTCTCTCATTGCTAGACACTCCTCTCTACTCAGAAAATCAGCCCTAATTGCTGCTTCTCTGTGCCCTCATATAGCAGTTCCTTGTCTGTCCCTGAGGCAAACAGAACAACAGCTCCTCCATCCCTTGACTCGCTTCAAGAGACAAGTCATGGGGCCCCATTTTATCTTATTAGCTGGGTTCCTGCATATTAGTTAAACAGAGTTGCAATTAAATTAGAATATAGATAGGAAAGAGGCATGGGGCTACTGTGAACTTGTTCCAGTCATTGTGCCAAAGAACAAAATTAACTTTGTTTCAATATTTCTAAAAATAGCACTTTAAATATTTCCATAACAGTTTCCTTTCAAAGCAGTATGGTGCTGCTCATCTTCCTGGCTTACCAAATACACATAAAACAAAATAACCAGTTTATAATTCATGCCTGCTTTATCTATTAAGAAATATGGAAAATCATGACACTTCCCAGAGGGGCACCCTAAACCCTGGTGTTTAGTATTGTGAACTCACACAAACCTCTCAGAAAGTGGCCTGCCCGCCCGATGTTTTGAGTCATAGGGCACGCATACTTTCTCACCCAATAATCCGGGTCCTGGGAGCTTATCCTGGGAAACTAACTTTCAAAAAAAAGAAGAAGAGGAGAAGCCAGCAAGATGATTCACTGGGCAAGAGTGCTTGCTGCCAAGCTTGGCATCTGACCTCCACACATGTACATGTAGCATGTGCATGTAGCATGTGCATGTAGCATGTGCATGCCCCCACCTGCTACATCTCACTCTTAAAAAAAAAAAAGTAAATGTAAAAATTAAAAGAGGAGGAAGGTTAGGTTGAGCTCTTGCCTAACCTGCACAAGGCCCTCAGCTAGATCCCAGCACCAAAATAGATAACTCTTTAAAAAGAGTAAAAAGGGACATTCCAGCATTAACATTCACTGGAGTGTTGCTTAGTAGCCAGCAGCAGGGGGCTGCCTAAGTCAGTGTGATTTCATCCACTTGGAAGCATTCATATACCCACAATCAATTAAAGCCCTGAAAACGAGTCTACAACTCAGTAACTCCCTATCAGAAGAGGACAGAGGGAGACAGAACTGCAAGCATGCTTGTAGATAGACCACAAGGCAACAGAGAACTCAGGTACGCATGCAGATAGACACAAGGCAACAAAGAACTTAAGTACGCATGCAGATAGACACAAGGCAACAGAGAACTCAGGTACGCATGCAGATAGACCACAAGGCAACAGAGAACTCAGGTACACATGCAGATAGACACAAGGCAACAGAGAACTCAGGTACGCTTGCTGACAGACCACAAGGCAACAGAGAACTCAGGGGCTTCATTGGAGAGGAAGATGGTGGGGCCAGGGGACTTAGGGGAACTTTCCTGAGTTCTCAGTATTGTAGCACCTATAAAAGGGGAAATGAGAAGAGTGACCCGTGTCACTGGGGTTCTTCCTTCCAGAGCAAGAACGAGCCAGGAGAAGCTGCAAAGCCAGGTGTGAATGCTCTGGCTCTGTCCCCAGTGCCCAGTGTGTGCTTCTGAGATGGCCCTGCACGCCTGGTGGGGAGTTCTGATGGTGTGAGGTCCCCAGAAGCGAACTGAGACAAAACAGCTAATCCGAGTATCAGGAATAGCTTGGGAATTGTGAGGGCAAATGTATTGCTATTGTGTTCCTCCTTAGGAAAGACAGTAGGCCCTCATTAATGTTGAATTTTTCTTAAAACAGATTCCTGGCTTGCAGGGGTGTGGAGTGAGGAGGAATGAGAGGCAGCAGATAGTCCTGACCAGGATGCAATTCTCTGTCCTGTGAGAGTCCCCAGGAGGCAAAGGCTGATCACCATGTAGGCTACCAGTCTTATATCCATGTTTCCTGGTTCTACAGTTGCAGCTTTACGGAGGGCAGAGTGTCCCACAGACAGGGCTTTACGGAAGGCAGAGTAACACAGTAAGACACTCACTGGGCAGGAAAAGTGTACGACTGTGTGCATGCAGGACCAGGCATGGGGAGAGGAAGAAGGCAGTGGCCTCCGGGACATGCACCCATCTCAGAGCAGGTTACAAGCAACCCCTGGCACTCCAGCTCTGAGGACAAGCAGTACCCAAGGTGATCGTGGCATAAATGACTCCTTCAGGCAACTGTGCTGATCTGGGGACTGCAGTGGGGAGATACGATCCACAGGGACCTGCAGGATTGATATTCAACAGCGCAGACAGAGAAGATAGAGAGGGGAGAGGCGTGAGGGGGAGAACGGATAAAGAGAGAGGCGTAGTCAAGCACAGAGACCCAGATGTGGCATGAAGCTGCCTATACTAGATACTAGTTCTCAACCTGTGGATTGCAACCCCTTTGGGGGTCGAACAACCCTTTCACAGGGCTTGCCTAAGACCGTTTGCATATCAGATATTTACATCCATAACAGTAGCAAAATTGCAGTTCTGAAGCAGCAATGAAAATAATTGTATGGTGGGGGTGACCACAACATGAGGTACTGTATTAAAGGGTCGCAGTGTTGGGAAGGCTGAGAACCACTGCTCTAGAGGCTGCTCACTGCTGTCCCCTCTGAGGTGCGAACTCCTCAGGAGACACTAGGGATATCATTTACCTGCTCTGTTCATATCCAGAGGTCACCGCGAGTCGTCACCAGTGACATGTGGCCAGAGTGGAATGTGTCATGTGGTCAGAGTGGAATGTGTCATGTCTGGGATGTACTTTTAAGAAACAGACAGGCACTTCCCACTCTCTCTTTACAGAGGATACTTTGGTCCTGGAGGTTGGCTGAGTCAACATGAGATGCACCTGAGTACCCAAATTACCCAGGATCAGAAGTGCCACACTGCTCAGAGTAGAAACCAATGCCAGGGAGTTATGAGTTACAGCTGCTGGTATTTCCCCAGCAAGACGCATCAGAATGAAGAACCTGATATCCTGGGCAGAGAGGGACCTTGGTGTCTCCAGCACAAACCCTTAGCGCACTCAGCACTTGCTCAGAGGGCAGCACCGGAACATTGATGATAAAGCAAAATAGGAGTCCCAGCATCTGGCCTTGTCAAAGAAGCCAATACAATCCTGATGGCCATTCAGCTGGAGAAACACCTATGCTTAGTGCTCCTTCCTCTTACTGTGACCAGGTCACCCTGCTCTGGCAGATATGGAGACAGCAGGCTCCCACCACCTGCTTCCCTAGTCCATTTCACCTGGAGAGTTCAAATGACACAGTGAGACGCCCCAGGCCAGGCGGTAACCAGCAGGGATGCACAGGTGTGAGACAAACACCAGCAGGCCTAGTGATTCTGACCACTTGTTTGTGTGTAGGTGAAGCATCCGCGCCTGTGTTTAGAGACAGGTTCTGGCTGGCAGGGGCCACACCCAAGAGGGGAGATGGATCAGGATACACAGTGGTGCTCACTAGGTGAGTCACGGTTTCTACCTTCGGGATGCAGCCAGACAGCATCGCCACACCCTTGGTTGGCTTGAGTCTGAAATCACAGCCTGGCTGGGCCTTGCCAGCACTAGCTCAGTGGGCTGAAGAGAAGCTTGTCTGCCCACAACGCCAACCACTTATAATATCCTCGGTCCCAACAAGCTCTCCCCTCCCACACAGTTCCTGGGAATGGAGACCGTAGGCAAGTGAGGAGAAAGAGAAAAGCAAGTGTCAAGTTTCAGGTCCCATCTCAGGCTAGTCCCATTGTTGAAGAAACCTACAAGGCCCTGCTTCACCCAGGTTCATTCCCATCGCCAGGCGTCCATGCTCACCTTTGACCTTGGCAAAGTGCTGTGAAGACTGCAAACCTTCCTTCCACAGGAGGAGTAAGGAAGACCTGAGAAGACGCTAATCTTGATGTTGCTGCCCCAGAGAGGCCCCAAAGGCTTGTCCCCAGTGGGTGTTACTGAGAGAACACACTAAACCACTAGGAGTCTTTGGGGCTGGAGAGCTGGCTCAGCAGTTAGGCAAACTTGTTTTCACAGAGGGCCCAGGTTTGGTTCTAATCACCCACGTGGCTCCTCACAACTCTGGAACCCCAGTACCTGAGGCTCTGAAGCCCCTTCTGGCCTCCCTGGGCACTAGACACAAGCATGGTATATATACACACACTTATGTATATATAGAGGCAAACACTTATACAGATAAAAATAAATGATTTTCTTAAAAAGAAAGCTCTAATAAAAGAGTAGAAGCTTTGTGAGAGGTCCTAGGTATTGGGGTATCCTCAAATGGGTCACGGGGGCCCACCCTCCCTATCCTGCTTTGACTTGGTGGCTTTGAGGTAAGCAAGTTGCACATCACCCCCCCCCCCCATGTCCCCTGATGGCTCTCAAAGCAGCCTATAGCAGCATGCCTGCCCTATCTTCCTAAACAAGCCTTCCTCCCTTCTAGGTTAATCCTCTCAGGTATTTCACAACAGTGAGGAAAGGGACAAGGTCAGGCTGAGGACCCCGGCCAGGAAGAGAGGGGTTCTAGCTCCCACCGTGGCCAGCAGCATCTTTGTATGCTTCTCATCACTGTCCCCCAACTCACCCAGCCCTGCCATGTGGCCTCCTTGTTTGTCAAACACACCAAGGCATTCTCTGACGGAAGGCCTTTGCTCTCTGGCCAGAACTCTGTCTGCAGTTACCTGCTTGCTCTGTTCCTCATAGCTTCAGACCCCAGCTGGAGGTCAGAGTGCCCTGCTAACCAACTGCCTAACTGCTTCCCTACAGCAAGCAGAGCCACTATCCTGTTTTCTGCCCTAAGAGCCATCGCCAAACACAGTCTGATTTATGTGTGGTCTGTTCTCTCTCCACATGAGTGTTCTCGCCCTGCTGGGGGTAGCAGAGTAACTGAATCCAGAGAAAGAACATGAATGATTCCCTCAAACTCAGCCTGACCTCCACATCTTTTACTGCCCAGGCCACAGGCCCCTTGGCCAGCACATCTCTCCTGAGCCACCTCTCTCTGCTCAGTAAACAGCCAGGAAGGAGTCTGGAACCCCGTGGATACAGGAGCATCCTCAGATCCCCTCACAGGCAGGCAGGGGGTTGACACTTCACACAGACCCAACATTGAACTCCGTATGGCCAGTTCTCAACTGAGGCCACTTCCTGTGTCAGGTCACTTTGCCCGAGGTGAGCCTGCCTGTCACCTGGTGATGAGTCAGACCCTCAGGGCCCTAGCCCCTGGGACATACTGATGACGGACGTGTCATATGGGACATACCGATGATGGACGTATCATATGGCTCAGCTTCTTCATAGTAGCCCTCAGGAGACTCAATCTTTGGAACAGTGAGCTGCTTCCGCTCTGGAATCTGTAACATAAACAGACAAAGCCAACAGCTTCAGATGGGGCACACTTGGAGTCACCAGGTAAAATATGCCTGGCTGGGCTCTCAGCAAGTTGACAGGGGACCAGGGTCTACCACGATCTCTGCCCTGGGGGATGTGATGGCCTCCAAGCCTTGTTTGCCTCCTCTCTAAGAAAGAATCATAGCAGGGCCATTTGGAGGTATTTGAGCCAAAGTGTGAGAGACTTGGGCTGGAGAGATGACTCAGAAGTCAAGAGTGCTCTTTGCACAATCGTGTGGAGCAGAGCTAGGGTCCTAGGACCCTTATGATAAAGCCGGGTGTCCTGCAGATATGTGTGTGTGTGTGTGTGTGTGAGAGAGAGAGAGAGAGAGAGAGAGAGAGAGAGAGAGAGAGAGAGAGAGAGAGAAAGAGAGAGAGAGAGAGAGAGAGAGAGAGAGAGAGAGAGAGAGAGAATAGGAGAGATTTTCCTCATGAAACCCGAGGAGGTAGCTATAATTGTTGAGGGGCCTCTACAAGCCCAGGGTCAGAAGTCTGTGTGTAAAGGGCAATGGGTATCAATGGGTATGACAGGAGCACCCCCATCCCTATTCCAGTACCACCATAATCTCAGTTGAGGCAGATCTACAGAATCCTGGGTCTAATATCTGCTTCCACCCACTGTGCCTGGCTTCATATCAACAGTGCTAGAGCAGGCATGAAGTAGGTTCTGCCCTACCCTTCTCCCTCCACATCCACACAGGAAGGAGCAGGGTCGTAAGGTCATATCCTAATGAGAGTAGGTACTGTGTCCGCTGTCAGAGGTGGCTTCTGAGATGTGCCATGCCCCGTGGGCTGTCTCCCTCCTGAGGCCAGGTCTTGCATGCAGTAGGCAGGCAGGCACTCGGGAGTTGCTCGAGCTTGGCTTGCTGCCAGCACCTGGGCACAGCCTCTGCTCTATGTGGTCTCTGTCACCTGGCCGACTCTGCCAGCAGCCTGAGGAAGGGTGGCCTATGATACCAACTGTGGCTCCAAGTGCTGCCTCCTAGGGTACGAGGGGAAGAGTTCTCCCCTGGACAGTAGTCTTGGGACTCACACATCTTAAATCAGCTAGTCCCCTGGGAGGAAGTAGGTCCTATCTGGAGGGACACTCTGGGCACCCAAAATTTGGTTCTGGGTCAGGGATTGTTAGAACTGAACAAATGAGAGAGCAGAACCTCTGCCACAGGGTTAGGGCTCATCACCACAGGATCTGTGACTGGGGAAGCCATCTTGTTTAGGGTAGAATACTAGGCCTGTTTCTTGAGAGTCTCCCCAAAGTAGAATCTACTGTAAATGGATCATTAGAGGTGGCACAGGACTGTGTGAGGAACCCCAACAGTGGAGCATTCTAGCTATATGACTTTGAATATTGATTTGCCTAGACTATAGTGTAAAAAGAAGCACAGATGTCTGTTACTTGGAGTCAAGGAAGATTAAACTGTGCTAGGCAATATTAAGAGTTCAGTAAGTGTGTGATTTTACTAGCCAAAAAAAACAAAAAAACAAAAAACAAAAAACAAAACAAAACAAAAAAAAACCATCAAAGTCCCATACATATGCCCTATGATCCCAGAGACAGTGACTTATCAGCAGAGGTCAAAGGACAGAAAACCTAATGTTCCAGTGTTGTAATATTAGCGGCAGGGCTGCGTCCCCGGCACCCAGCCGCCCGCGTGGCTTATGCCCCAAAATAATTATACGGAAACTGTATTCTTTTAAACACTGCCTGGCCCATTAGTTCCGGCCTCTTTTTGGCTAGCTCTTATATATTGATCTAACCCATTTCTAATATTCTGTGTAGTACCACAAGCTGGCTTACCAGGAAAGATCTTAACCTGCGTCTGTCTGGAGTGGGAGAATCATGGCGACTCCTGACTCGGCTTCTTTCTCCCAGCATTCTCTTCTGTTTACTCCGCCTATCTAAATTCTACCCTATCAGAGGCCAAGCAGTTTCTTTATTAATTAACCAATGAAAGCAACAGATAAGATACAAGACCCACCTCCATCATTCCAGGGCTAAGAAGAAAGGACCACTGTGTTGGTGCCAGCATCATTAAGATGCAAAGATTGTGATTGTGGCAAATTCTCTTATGTAAACTTGATAGAAACTAGTGTTATCTCGGCGGAGGAAAGCTCAACTGAGAAAAAGCCACCATAAGATCTAGCTGTAGTGATTGATGGGGGAGGGGCCCATTGTGGGTTTTGCTGTGCCTGGGCTGGTGGGCCTGTTCTATAAGAAAGCAGGCTGAGCAAGTCATGGGAAGCAAGCCAGTAAGCAGCACCCGTCCATGGCCTCTGTGTCAGCTCCTGCCTCCAGGTTCCTGCCCTGTTTGAGTGCCTGTCCCGAACAGCGCTGTGGAAGTGTGAGCCAAATAAACCCTTTCCTCTCCAACTTGCTTTTTGGTCATGGTCACAGCAATAGAAACCCTAACAAAGGCAGTGATCATTAGCGGAGGACACAGAAGATGGCTGATTTCAATGGGAAAGACCCTGAGCGGCAGAGTTTACCAAGGTCCATACTTCTGCTTATTCTAGCACATACTTTAGGGAACTGTTGCCTCTTAGGGAATCTTAGCTCAGTTACTTGATCCTGGGGTCACAGTGTGGGGAAACCATCCACAGACCGTACTTGCTAAGAAGTGCAGCTGGTACAGAAAATGGTCCTAAACAAAGTAGGTAACTGGTGGGGGACCAAAGGGCTGAGGGCTTCTTGTGTACCAGACCCTAAGATGAGACGTAAAGATGAGATGCAAAGATGAAGGGTGGTCCACATGACCTGAGGCACTCACGCATCCTTCCCTGGCAAGCACACTGTGGTAAGTTCTGGGGCTACAGTAAGTAGGCAGACCACTTCCCACGATGGCCATGGAAATGCCATTTTGGGTGTCAGTTGCTTCCTCCAGCAGAAAGCTCCCTTGAGATTGGTGCTAATGTCACAGTCAGGCCTCAAGTCAGGGGTGGGGTGGGGATGGTATGCTTGTCAAGATGGAAAGTGGTGGCCAGCAAACATCTGTTTCTCTTGCAATGACCATAGCACCTGGCTGCGCACACTGCAGCCTGGAAAGACCTCAGCTGTCTGAGTCATGGTTCACACCCACAAGTTTGCTCCAGACCCCTGGCTGCCCTTCCCTGCTGCTTGGACCTGGTCCCCTCTGACTCCGTGGGGACTGAAGTGGTGACCTACTCACAAGAGATAAGCCAGGGCTCAGAGCTGACAAGCATCCCAAGCCCAGGACAGAGACTGCCACCCTGGTCCAGACAGAGGTGCTGTGGGCCCAGCATTTCACTCTGATATTCTGGTGTCAGGAGAGGGAAGGTAGAATCACTGACTGAGAAAAGGAGGTGACTGAGGCTCAGGCCCTGGGGTGGAACTGCCATGTGTCCTGCCTGGGAGGCCTAGGTGACAATGACTCTTGTGTTTCTGCCTCCTGACTCCCCTGCCCCTGCTTCTCTGGGAACACTGGAGTAAGATTTTCACTGTTTCAGGAAGGTTTAGGGGCACAAGCATGAACACACACACGTGGGCAGGAAAGAGAGGGCCTGGGTAGGGGAGTGGCCTTCCCCATGCCACATCTGGAAGCACCTAAGGGTGGTAGTGGGTGTCTAAGACAGAATTTGGAAGGCCTTGGATACTCCACACCCTTCTAGCAAAGAAAGTCCCTCTGGTGGAGGGAGGGACTTGTGCGGTAAGGTCAACCGGGGCTGCAGACTGTCCACAGGACAATCACCACACCTCAGAAAGGCCCTTGAGACTGAGCTAGTCCTAGGAGGTGACATTTTCTCCAACTCCAGCACCAACGTTCTCTCAGATGTGGCCCTCGAGCCTCCCCATACTGAGCAGTCCCATTACAGACAGCACAGGAAGTAGCTCTCAAGGGGATCATGTCTACCTTGTCATCAGTGAGAGCTCTGCTGTGCCAGAGGCATTGGGGGAAGCTGGAAGGAACACAGCCCTCACTGACATACAGAGCCAACAAGAACCTGTGTTCAGATCCCATCTCTCTGTCCCCAACATCAGCCTGGACCAGGACTCTCAATGCTCTGAGACGCTGACAGAGCCACCTGTCCCTTGAGGGGCAGCAGGGGAACAGATTTTCATGGAGTGGGGTGGAAGTTCAGAAAGAGGCCAACCACAGCATCACAGGGATGCCCAGAGATGAAGATCGGCTCTCCAACAATCACTCTGCCCTACATGAAGAGCCCCACCAGCTGCCACTCAGGTCAGGAAATGTCTAGCATGGGACATCAACCCGGGTACGTGAGAACCACCTCATCGCCCCATGTGGTGGAATTGTATTTTCCAACTTGAGAGACCCTGCTGTCCTTAGAAAGCTTTGAACTGGAGGCTGGGTCAGAACCATTCTGGGCCTGAGACCCTTCCCGAGTTTCACAGATCCCGTGATGTCCCACTTGCGTAGAGCCACGTGGCTGTGGAGTACTGGTCCAGGGCCCCTGCTTCCTAAAGACAACCTCCTAGACACGGTCTTGGATCTTTTCTAGGAAGCCTCCCTCTGGGGAAAAATACTGGGGTCAGATCCTGACACTGTCACTTCTAGACTGAGACAATGAGCTTCTTCTGCTTTGTCCTGGCTGGATTTTTAAAAAGTCAACTCAACACAAGCTACCTGAAAAGAGGGAACCACAATTGAGAAAATGTATCCATAAGACAGGCCTGTCATGCATATAGGGAATTTTCTTGATTAGTGATTGAGGTGGGAGGCCCAGGCCATTGTGGGCAGTGCCACCCCTGGGAAGATGAACCTAGATGATGGAGGAGAGCACACTGAACAAATCGGGGGAGAAAGCCAGAAAGAAACACTGTCCGGGGCTTCTGCTTCTGTCCCTGCCTCTAGGTACCTGCTTTAAGTTACTGCCTTGATTTTCTTCAGTGATGGATCTGGAAGTGTGGGCTGAAATAAGCCCTGTCCTCCTCAAGTCACTTTCAGCCACAATGTCTATCATAGCAATAGAAACCTAGCATACCCTAACATGTAAACACTGTGACTCACCACACCGAATGCTGCCTTAGTGTGGCACCTCCAGTGTTGTGTGCCTTACAGACTCAGCCCAGTGAACCGGTCCATCTGGTCAGACAGATGTCAGCATCACTGTCACTTAAACACTGAAGAGCAATGGCTGGAGACTTGAAATAACTTGCTCGTGGTCAAAGAGCTAGTGCTGGCTAAAGTGAGATCTGACACAGGACTGTATGATCTATGATTTTACACATCATTCATCCATCCAAATATCTATCCACTTACCCACCACCCATCCAGCTATCCATCCACCCATCCACATAACTATCTACTCATCCATCTACCCATCCATTTATCCACCCTCCTACATCCCTATCCATCCTTATCCGCCCACCCATCCAACCAATCACCATCAACCTACCTATTCACCCAGCCATTCACCCAATCACCACCAATTTACCTATCCACCCAATCACCACCAATTTACCTATCTACCCAATCACCATCAACCTACCTACCTATCTACCCAATCACCATCAACCCACCTACCTATCTACCCAATCACCATCAACCTACCTACCTATCTACCCAATCACCATCAACCTATCTACCTATCTACCCAATCACCATCAACCTACCTACCTATCCCATCTATCCATCCATCCAATCACCAACTCACCTACCTCTCCACCCATCCATCTATCTATCCATCCACCCATCCATCTACCCACCCACCCCAATGTGTAGCTATTTCTATATGGCCTACTTGGAATAGATACTATATGAGGTGGTGGATAAAAGGTATCATCCTTGTCCTGTAGAGCTTATATCTCATAGAGGAGATAAACAATAAGACAACAATTTCAGGAATGGTGGGGGCCATGGTTGGACACAATGTAATTGAGGCAGAGCAGGAATACAGTGGCTTCTTTGTCCAGACCAGAAAAGTCTAAGAGCTTCTGAGATAAGAGGAGGGGTCAGTCACAGACAAGCCAGTAGCCCGAGAGTACAAAGTCTTTGAGGCAGATCCAACCTCGGGGCAGCAGGGCAGTGAGTGAAAAGCCAGCATGAGGGGGCTGCACACACTGCTGTTGGGCAGGAGGTGGAACCTGGGCACCATGGTGGGAACAGGACGTCCCTTTCCGAGCTTTACAAGCAGACCTGCGGGTCTCAAGTATAAGGTGCAATGTAGCACAAATTCTTTTTCTCTTCTCTATAATGGAGACAAAGTCTCACTTTTAGGCCATGCTGACCTGGAACTCCCTTGTAGCCCAGGCCAGCCTAGAACTCATGAAGAACCTCTTGCCTGAGACTTCTGTGTGCTGGAATTATAGGCATGAGCCACCACACTTGGCTAAGAATTATCTTTTTAGAAGGCCACAGACGCACACACTGGTGACCAGAGCAGTTTATGGCCCTGTAGTGTTAGGTACTACAAGGTGACACTTGATAAAAACATTCGACAAAGCCTCCCCAGGCACATTGCTCATAGCACCTGGAGCGTCCTGGCCAGGCTTCCTGTGTTCCGACTTCCCCGAGCTGTCTCCTGCACACAGAATGTGCTCAGAATGTGTCAGACGCTTGGAGGACTCATAGACACCCGTGGGGACAAATGCAACCTTTGAGAGCTCGAGCCGGGAGGTGGATCAGGTGTCCTGCTTCGACACTCACCGTCTTGGGTGGAGGAAGATCTGGAAGACTCTTCTGCGGGGCTGAGGAGTGCCGGCTGGGCTCCCCATTGGTCAGTGGACCCTGCTCCTCAGGCACTGTGGGCAGCAAGAGGAGAAGGCTTCAGTGAGGGGCGCAGGCTCTCATTACTCGGGATGTCTGCTCACTTGTCCTGGCCCTGTCCTGTGTATTCTATTTGAGCAGGTCTTAATCACTCAGGCAGGCAATTCCTCCAAGAACAGGACACAGCAATGGCTGGCCCTACACAGATTCCTCAGAAGTCGCCAGCGTGGGGTTTCTGGAAGGCTCCGCACCTGCCCCCTACCTGCCCCATTTTCAAAATTGGCCCAGCCACAGAGCCTCAGGGGCAGGGCAGCTTCTTGGCTGTCACTATATTGAGCCACACAAAGCACCGACCTGGTGATTATGGCTCTTTCCTCCCAACATTTACCCAGAAGTTTGAGTGGCCACGGTACTGCATGAACTCTCAGACCCTGACTTGTCTTGGGGGAGGGTGGGGAGAGGGTGTGGACACCGCACCAAAGAAGTTAGGCTCTTCAGTTCACCCAGCCCAGCAAGACAGTGCAGGCTGGCTGAGGGCCCCAAGGCAAGCCTTTATCAGGATATTGCAGAGTCTCTGGGGGAACCCATTCTCAACTCTCTCTATGTCTTTCTGTTTGGGAATTATAGAAAACTTTCGTGTGACCCCTGCTGCTGAATGTTCTATAATACTCTGGCCACACACACACCAGAGGGTCTAAGAGAAAACGCTTTAGGCAGAGGAGTAAGGTGTCAGGGACAAGGCCCCGAGGCCTTCCAGGAGAGAACCCGTGCTGCCTGAGAGTACGCTGTGAGCTTCATCTTTTAATATCACAGTTGCTGACACCATTTCTCCTCCCTCCCTCAAGCAGACTTTCACCCAAAGAGGCAGGCTGGAACCGTGGGATCAGCGCCACACACGGCTGCTCTCCTAGAATGTCTGAATTATGACTTCCTTTTCCTGCGATGATGCTGGGAAAAGCCAAGAGATTTTAGGGGCAGATTCCTTGTCCAATAGGCAAGAAGGTGGTGGCCCCATTGAAACATCCAAAAATATATAAACCCAAAATACCATCCACCAAAATATGGATTCCAAAAATAGACCTCTGGGCCTGTCTGTGAACCGGCTGGGAGGGAGGTGAGGAGGATGGGTGAAGCCAGGAAACCCGGCAGCCCTCAGGGCCTTGTACCTTCAAGCGGAGATGCTGAGTTCTGCTCCCTGTTGACTGATACTTTGTTCATGTAAATGTACTCCTCATCAGAACCTGCAGAGGGAAAAGCAGGAGATGTGGCTTCATGGGACTTTGTTTCGCTCCCAGAAAGAGACCCTGCCCACCTAAGGTATCTTCGCACGCTCAGGACCCAGGGAGAGCACTTGGCACAGGGTTGGCACGATGGCTCAGTGGTCAAGAGCAGCTGCTGTGCTTGCAGATAGATAACCAGGGTTCAATCATCAGCACCCCCACAGCGGCTCACAGCTACCTGCATCTGCAGTTCCAGGGGCTGCAACACCGTCTGCTGGCCTCTGTAGGCACCAGGTACATGTGTGACGTACATATACACATAGGCAAACTACCCAGACATGTGAAATAAAATGAAGTAATTAATCACGAAAAAGGAGCATTTGGGATTTCAAGCTGTGTACAGAGTTAGTCATAGAGACAGGTGGCAGACTTCTAGTGTAGAAATGACAAGATGCTGATGCTGGCTTTCTACCCTAGGGTGGAGGATAGAGGGGGGAAGAGCTTTAGGGCTAGAATATGTAAACAGAGATTGTGTTTTCATTTCCACCCACCCTGATCCAACTAATCACACAGAAACTATATTAATTACAATACTGCTAGGCCGACAGCTCATATTCCTAGCTAGCTCTTATATCTTAAATTAACCCATTTCTGTTCATCTATGTATCGCCACAAGGCTGTGGCTTACTGGTAAAGTTTTGACATCTTTCTTCTTGGGCGCCTTACATGGCATCTCCTTGACTCTGCCTCCTTTCCTCCTCTATCTCTGCTTGGAATTCCAGCCTCGCTGTATTCTGCCCTGCCGTAGGCCAAAGCAGCTTCTTTACTTGGTGGCAGTATGGGCCACCTGCTTTCCAGAGGTGGGGTGGTAAACATGGCTCCCAGAGCTGGAAGTAAACAGATCTCCACCATGTTGGAAAGCCGAGCAGGGTGGAGCCACAGCCAAAGCAGCCAACAGTGCTGGTGCTAGCCATGCCTGCTTAACAGTTTAGAGCAGTGATCATAATAAAAACATATTCAGATGAAAATAAACCTCTAGATGGGTCATAATGTCTTAAAAAATGTACAGAGGCTTAAGGAAAAGAAAGAAAATGTGTATAGGCAATTATAGAAAAAATAGCTTTTTAAAAATAAAACAAAGCTCTTAAAGAGACAGTAAAAGTAATATAAAAGAGTACAGACAGTCATAAATGAGTAAAAATTAAAAAGTAAATATTAAAAAGTAATAGAGCAAAAAATAAGCCAGGTAAAGATAGAAAACACACAGAGAGTATGGATTATGTATATTATTGTGTTTTCTTTAAAATTTTTGACTGTTAATGATCTAACTGCAGAGAAACATTGGATAATAGAAAAAAAACCTTCTGAATTAAATCAGCCAGTGTATTTCTAGGATGTGTTGACCTCAGAATGGAAACCAGGAAATTAAGCAAGATTTGGTTTAAAATGGAGAAACCTCTTGATAAAGAGAAATAACCGTTCATCTACAGAAGGGAATCCCACATCAAGAATGGGTAAACAAAAGGCCATTCATCCCTCAAAGAGCTACGGTGCATTCCACAAACTGAAGATGTCTCTGGACCCTTGGCGTTGTAAAATATTCCCTATCTGCCTTTCCCACACTAGTATGAATCATCAGAATGGACTAAAATCAGAAGTGTCTAGCATTAAAGTAAACCACACTAAGGGCCTGGACATTTAACTCCCAAAGCCCAGGGTGGAGGTGGGGATCAGCTTAGGCTGCTGGAGGAGGAGCAGCTGAATGGACAAACTGCTCAGGGCAAGAAGGCTGCGCACAGGAAGTGAAGAGCACCAGTACTCTGTTCTGTCCCACGATAGAAACTTGTAGTACTACAACTCAGGCTCTCTTTTAAATTACTGATGAACAGGTCAAGACACCGTTCTGGTTGGTGCCTGCTGGCAGGAGAGGGCACCAGCGTCCTGCCACATGCCTGGTTCTTAGCCGCTATGCACCCATTCTCAGAGGCTGGTGAGAAGATTCTCCATGATTTCTCTTCTTTTGAACCCTCTTGATGGTCCTCTGTGGCTCTTAATTTGCATTTCCTAGCGACACACAGCTGGCAAATTCCTGTGGTTGGACGGTATTCCTGAGCCAATAGACTCAGTGCAAACCTTTGCCAAAGGATCCAATTCAATGGCAGTCTCTTCCATGGCCACAGACTGCTGACTCCAGCCAAGGGCTTGCAAAAGAAGCCAGAGAGCCCAGAGGGTCAGGAGGAGGCCAGATGGGTTCTAGCTGTCAGTCACAGTGGCACCATTTCAGTGACCAGCCATACCAGGACCAGTAAGCAACAGTGTCCCAGTCCAGATGTCTCCACTGGTGTGATTGGGATGGGGAGAGATGAGAGACAGAGCTCTGCCAAGCTATGCTGTGTGCGGCAACTTCTGGAAAGAACCCCTAATCTCTGAGCCTCAGTGGTCTTCTCTGCTCACATGGAAAGCCATCAAGATGAAAGCCTGCCCGTTGACCAAACAGAACTCAAATTTAGGGAATATGGAAAAGTAAGATCAATTTATAGCTAACAAAGATTAGAGGCAAGAAACTTAAAGGCTCCAAATAAGGAAATGGTAAAGGATACCACAACTCCTCAAATTCAGAAGGCTTCACCACTGGTCTGCAAAACCAAATGGATTTCCAGAGACTGAGAATTGACAGTCACATGAATTTGACTCTGGAAGGCAAGTTTACACCACCGTGTCTTTTGTTCTAGTCTTTCCACAGTTAGAAATCTGTCTGACAGACGCACTCCAGACACAAACAGAATCTTACTTGAAATTGTTCATTGTGATATTGTCTGAAGCCTTTGGTCTGGTTTGAAAGCAGTGTAACTGAAATGCCTATCAATGGGGGCAGGGGACCCACCATCTGCAGAGTGGCACTTCTCACAGAACTGGGGCAAGGGAGGGAGGAAGGGCTGACCCTCTTGGCTACAGCTGAATGGGCAGAGTATGTGCAATGTCCCTCTCACAGGAGCAGCCACCGGAACATTCTGCAGTCTTAAGCGGGGAACATGCTTCTTGCTGACAAAGGCACAGCATGCATCAGACTGCCAAGTCCCCGCTAGAAGAGTATTCGATCTGTGCCCTGTCATCAGTCAAAAACAGGGCCTATCAATTTAAAAATAAAAACCCAGAAAACCCAGAGAGAAGATCCCATTGAAAAGTATGAAATTACTCACACAGGTGTACACACATGTGCTCATATGGACACGGATATAGACAGACACATGTGTGTTCCCATGGACATGGATATACACGCACACACACACACTCCCGCCCACACACATACCCTTTCATTCTTTATTCCACATGTGAGGACCACAATGAGCAGAGAGTCTCTCCTCACAGAGAGAGAACTGAGTCTGTGGAGATACAGTGAGGAGGGGCGGCGGGGGTAAGAGACAGACAGACAGTATAATAGGAGTGTTCCGGGATTCAGTCCTGGATGGCACATTTAATCCAGGTGATGACTGGAGAGAGAATACAGAGGTTAGGTCTGCCTGCTGTGGCTCCAGCTGTGAAGGCTGGGCAAGTGACTTGCCAAGCCCTGGCATTAATACCAACTCCCTTACAACTATGAGCTAAGGATTAAATGGCATAATCTGAGTCACTGCACACATCACACGCTGTCCTAGAACACCATTGGTACCATCTGTGTTAATTCCCCGTAGTCTAGCAATGCAAAAAAGACCAGGAGGCATAGTTTGCAGATGTGTGTAGTAGCAACTAATACATGCATGTCAGCCCTGAGACTCTCAAGAGGGGGTCACAAGCCTCCACATGGTTGAATACAGTCATCTATGGACTTGGGGCTCTCTGGCGGTGTTCACACTGGGGCACCTGATCAGATCCCCATAGCTCCCCACCATCAATCTGTAGCAGAGGCCAAGAGTTGGGAAAATCGGAGAGATAAAAACCACCCTCCAGGGAACTAAGGCAAAAGGGATTGGGAACGGAAGGCACTGCCTGCACACTGGCACCAGATGACAGCTGGCTTTCTCACTGGGGCAGTCTTTATAAGGATGTTACAAACTTACAGCTTTGTAACAATGTTCCAATGTTACAGATTTATGACAATGTTACAGTGTTGCATCTTTAAAGGTCTGGGAGCCTGCCGTTTGAAGGGTTCCATCAATGAGTCCTCTGTGAGGTGACTCATCCCTCTCTAACCTTGCTCTTTGTAGTGTGGATTCCCCTCTGCTTCCCACCAGTGCTGCTTTGATGTGCAGCCTGGCAGACGCGGATACAAAGCTAAGAGCCTGGGAACTGTGCAGTGTCCTGGAGAGGGGAAGGCAAGCCCTTGATGACGGGGCGTGGGTATCCAGGATGCTTCCTCCAGAAGGGAATGGCTACAGGAATCTAGGAATACACTTCAACTTTATTACTGCCACACAGGGAAGACACTTTCTACTGGGAACCAGGGGAAGGGAGCCCCAAAGAACAGCCTGAGATCCAGGCTAGATTCAGGGAGCATTCTGGACTGCGACAGCTGGAGCAGGTGAATACTTCCCTCCCCTGCCAGGGACGGTGGCCACTCCTGCTGAGAGGCAGATGGATCTGATGCCCTCTGATGGCTCTCACTGTCTCACACAGGATCTAGTCACAAACACGGGCATAAAAATCAGCTGGACTCCGCTGCCAGGATTTCTCAAAGCTTTTCTTCTAAGAGAAATTCTGAATTTACTACAAATGAAACCACCTGTCTGAAAAAAATTACACAGGCACATTCACGGCAGCCTTCCAGCTCTACCGCTGAGAAAACGTGACCACCCCACACAGACATAAACAAGGAAACACAAGTAGAACACTCCAGAGATGAAAGGAACCAATCACACACACAACTCCAATGAGTCTCCAAAGGGAGCTAAAATACTCCAGAGGTGACAGGAACCGACTACAGGCACACCTACCGCTCCAGTGAGACTCCAAAGGGAGCCACGGTAGACACAGAATGATGGCATTTATGCACAATTCCAGAACAGATACCTTCTTAGAGTGGAGAAGGGAAGGAGAGTAGAGAAAACAGAGCAAGGTTAGATTTAAGAAAAACAACTGTATGTGCATATGCATGTGGGGGTCAGAGGTCAACTAGAAATGTTGGTCCTTAATCACTGTTGGGCTTTTGTTGCAAGTGTCTGTGTGTTTGTGTGAGTCCTCTTCTATTTGTGCATGCATGTACACAATGTGGCTACGTTTGCATGTGAGTGGGCTCACCTGTGCAGGTACGTGTGGAAGCCAGAGGTTGACGCTGGGTATCTTTCCCACCTACTTTTCTTGATCAGCACCCTATGGAGATCTGCCCATCTCCACCTCCCCATGGGAATACAGGTGCCTGTGAAGGGTCTGGCTTTGTGGGTGATGGAGATCTAACTCAGGTCTTCCGAAGTTTGTACTGCAAGAACGTTACTGACTGAGCCATCTTCCCAGCCCAGAAGCCAGAATTCTCTGGGGTCTCCTGTATAGTTTTAGATAGGGGCTACCCTGGTGTATACAATTATCAAAAGTTGCTGAATTGCGTACTTAAGGTCTGTGCACTTTATTGTATGTAAATTCTACCACAAAAAAATGGTGGGAAAATTATGAACTCATGATTCTGCAATTTACAATCTTAAAAGTATATTTTCTTCTCCCCCTCAGGCTACATAATACTAGTCAAGGTATTTATACTCCACAGCCTGAGTTCCCTGTGTGGGAATAGCACTAACCACATAGAGTTGTCATGAAGAAATGAATTCATACACATGCAGCTTCCGTGGGCAGCACAAAAGTCCTAGGTATTCATAACAACCTCCTGTTACCCAAGGAAGCCCTGGGCATTCTTAACAACTTCCTGTCTCCTCTCTTTTAACCAGTAGGGAGAGAGGGCTTTGGACACACTCCACTTAAAATCCCACTCCCCCGGCATATGGAGTGTGAAGAGGGTTCCCAGCCAAGTCGGGTTGCCATGGACCACTGTTATGAGCTCAGCTGTGCCCATTCATATAGAAAACCCAAGTCTCTGGGCTTTCAGAACTTTTATTTGGACAGAGAGCCTAAAACTGAGGTTCCAGGGTGATCCTAGTCCATGTGGCTAGAGTCCTCATAAGATTAGATTAGAATACACACACACAGGTGGCCTTGTGAGGACATGCCAGGGAGAAAGTCCTCAGAAAGAGCCAGCTTAGCTGACTCCTGTGCAGCGCACAGCGCCTGTCTGCGCTCTGAGTGCTACCATACAGTTCGCGAGCTTCAGGCAAGGGGCTGGAGGTTGAAACACACAAAGACACAGAGACAGAGAGACAGAGACACAGACCTCTAGTCACTGGTAAGAAGCCCTTTATTCAATAGCACCACAGAGGCTTATATACCCAACACAGTCAGGTGGGCCAACAGGTGAAAATCTTATCCTCTGATCATCAAAGCAAGGCAACACGTGCTCGTGAAGCAGAGCTGGTAAACAACTTTGACACAGCTTTTAGTAACTCAAATCAGAAGGAAAGATCGCTAGCAGGGAAGAGCAGCTGGAGGCCAGGACTCCAAATGGTCCCAACACTCCTTGCTCTCAGGTAGCTGGTCTCTGGAGATGTGAGAAAATGAAGGCCCCCATGACACTGCCCTATGACAGCCTGGTCAGGCAAGCACTCTGCGGGGTACCCGACGCCCCAGGGCTACACTTACTACTGCTCTTGGTGTAAAGCCGCAGGAGCTCCGCCAGGCCACTCTTCCTCACCAAGGCTGCGCTGCTCAGGTTCTCCTGGTCTAGAACTTTGAGGAAGTCATCCAGCTCTGTCAGCAGCTGCTCCAGGGCTAGAAACAAACACAGGAGAAAGTGTTCAGGGACAGCCTCTCCACAGACCTAGCAACACCCACCGAGGACCTGTGGTCCCAGCTGGAGGGCTCCTGTGAGGCTTGAGAAGGGCATTCTCAGCTCCAGAGTCTTAATGGGAAAAAAGCAGGCCCTTGAATTTGAGACAGACAACCCCAAAGGAGCCACAGGCCTACCACTTGCTGGCGAGGTGGTGGTGGCCTGGATGGGTATCTCCTCCATCACCGATGCCTGCCTTCACCATTAACAAGGAGGGAAAATGCCCTCCAAAGGTCTTGCTGGCTGCTGAGCTATGGCCCAGCTGTGCTTAGCATTCTCATCTTTCTCCCAAGGATCAATGGTCTTGCAGCTTCACCACCTCAAGTCATTTAGATAAATGCTTTCTTTTTAAAAGTTCTTCCATCAAACCAAATACTATTGTTCTGCTAAAGGAGCTCAGTAATGACATGACCCCTAACGGTATTCCACTATGCCCGTAGACCAATGCCCCGTCCAGTCATCACCAGAGAAGCTTCTCCCCCGCAGATGAGAGGTGATACAGAGACCCACAGTAGAGTGAGACTTTGAAATAAGTAGTACGAAATGGGATGCCTTCTTCAAAGCCCTCCCTTAGGGCTCAGGGAGCGATGTGGAGAGGGGGCAGAAAGACTGGAAGAACCAGAAGGGGTGGACGACTCCAAGGAAACAGTGTCTTCCAGACACACAGGACTCATACACATATGAACTCATAGAGTCTGTGGCAGCATTTACAGGGCCTGTACAGGGCCAAGCCAGACAGAGTCCCTGTGCTGAGGGGGTAGTAAACATGAGCTCCCATCCCTAACCCAGAAGCCAGCTCCAGTCGACAACAGCTTACAAAGGAAAAATTGGTTTTCTGTAATGGAGTCTCACAGGGTATAGTAACCACACTTAGAGGCAGGCCCCACGCTCCGCAGTAGACGGCTAACTCAAAACAAACTCAGAGGTGCTCTTGTTTTGTCTCATATTGCTTTGTTTAGGTATGCTTCCAGCTTACTGCTTGTATAGCATGACTTCCGACTTTGATTTTGTGTTTTTATGGGTTTTGTGTGTGTGTGTGAATGTGTTTGTGTGTTTGAGTGTGTCTGTGGGGGGAGTTTCTTGTGCTTTTTATTTTTGTTTTTAATTCTGGGTTTGCTTTTGTCTGTATGTTTGCTAAAGAAAGAGAGAAGGAAGACATGGAGTTGGATGTGTAGGGAGGTAGGAGGACCCAGGAGGAGATGAAGGGAAACTATGATCAGAATTATAATGTATGAAAAAGATTTTTCAGTTAAAAAGGAGAAAAGAGGGGGCTGGAGAGATGGCTCAGAGGTTAAGAACACTGGCTGCTCTTCCAGAGGTCCTGAGTTCAATTCCCAGCAACCACATGGTGGCTCCCAACCATCTGTACTGAAATCTGGTGCCCTCCTCTGGCGTGTGGGAATACATCGAGGCAGAATGTTATATACATAATAAATCTAAAAAAAAAAAAAAAGGAGAAAAGAAATTTTTCCATCACTGAAATGCTACAGCAATAAAGCTAATCTTAGTTTGGGACACACAGCTCTCTAAACCACTACAAACCTGCTCATGGATGGCTACGACAAAGACCTCTTCCTGGTTTGCCTCTCCCCAGAGTCTTAACCTCTGAGCCATCTCTCTAGCCCTCTCCCCAGAGTCTTACGGGGACACCCACCACAGTTGTTGCCGTACTCTTTGGCCACCATCTTGGGGGTTCACACATTATAGTGAGTACCTCTTCTGTCTAAATGCTGTCCCTCACCCCAGACCTTGCTCTCCACAGCATCTGTCCCAGCACCCTGGCTAGCCTCTAAAACAGCCAAGCTCCTTGGGAAGATAACCTCATGCCACCAACTCAGCCTATAGGAAGGCTAAATCATGGTCCAAAAGACATCTCCACTGCTCTGCACAGGAACATGGACTTTACAGATGGGACTGGAGGACGGAGATGCTCCCGGGCTCTCCAGGTGAGTCCCAGCCATCACGAGCGCACTGAAAAGAGGCAAGAGTGGGAGCCGAGGAGAGAAGACAGGAGGTCGGGGCAGGAGCCAGGAGGAGTGAAGTTGCCACAATACCGTCTCTGAGGTGAGAATAGGAAACCATCAGCCAAGGAATGCAAGAGAACCCTGGGAGATGGAAAGGGGGAGGGGTTGGATCATCTCTGGGAGAATCAGGGTTCAGTGGATGTTTTGTTACTCTAGGACTATAAGTTAATGAATTTGTGTCGCTGTGAGTCCCTAAGGTTGGTTATTTGTCATAGTGGCAATCAGAAGCTTACAGTACCCTCTTATGCTGTCTGGGTCATACTGTAGCTGCCTGTGGCCCCGTGTATGTACACCCTCCAACAAAGGGCTCTGCATTTAGCTTGCACCTCCACGGTGCCCACAAAATGTCCAGTATTCACTATGTGAGAGAATGAAGTAAAAACAAATTCACACACTTACACACAGCAAGTCAAGGCCAGGCTGCAAGAAAATGAATTCCTGGCTCTGAAAACCCAGTAACTGGCCTATCCCACCTCACTGAAACACCAGAACAGACAGGCTTCTCCAAAGCATCTATTCTGCCTTTCTAGCTTGTTTTTCCATACCTGCATACACAGATACATCTATGCAGACACACATGTTTATATGTCTCACATGTGCGGGGCCAGCACTGTACTGAGCTATGCCCCTCTATGCCTTTCCTAATTTATAATTTTCCCAACTGGTCTGACTGAAGCCAACTTACAAGTTCAACTGAATGGGCTGTTCTAAAACCTGGACCCTGGCAGCTTACCCTCCACTGGGAACCTGTGTTGGTGCTTGCTTTCCTTGTGTTTAGCCTCAGTTTCCTGCCTTCGTGGACCAGTTTATCACCGTCATCCTCACCACCACCATCACCACCATTATCATCACCACCATCAATACCACCACCGCCACCACCATTATCATCACTACCATTACCACCATCACTACCACCATCACTATTACCATCACCACCACCATCACCAGCACCGCCACCACCATCACCACCACCTTCACCATCACCACCACCACCATCACCATCATTATCAATGTTTCGATACAGGGATTGAACCCAGAGCTTCGCACATGCCAAGCCATCATTCTACCAACTGAATTCTCGCCCTGCCTCTTTTGACTTTTTGAGACAGGGTCTCACTAAATTGCCCTGGTTGAGCCTGAACCCACTGCACTGTCCAGGCTGTCTTGGACTTGAAATCCTCCTAACTTAGCTTCTGGCATAGTCGCTTGGCTTGCACAGGCTGGTATCAACCAGGGCTGGCTTGAGCCATACTTTAATACCATGTGGAGCCAGTGAATTGTTGCTGGAAGTCTGTGCCTCTACCCCTGCCCCTGCTTCCCCTGTCTTCCTGGCATGGCTTATCAGACCCACAGACACATCTAGCAGGTTAAAGGTAACCAGGAGTGTGAAAGGCAGAGTGTGCTGGGCATATCAGAAGACAGAGCAGAGAACAAGGAGCTTCTAGGTAGTCAGACGTCTAGCCAGGTGGGACACGAGCTTTCTGATTAAAGGAGACTAATCACCAGAAGGGACGGGAAGCATCCCTAGAGGATGGCCCAGGATCCTGGCGGCCCCATCCCTAGGCGAGACTCTAACATCAGAGCCAGTGGGCCACCTCTTCTGGAGCCTCCACCTTACTAAAGTTGGCCCCAGGCTTACTAAATTTGGGAGTTAACAACATTCTCATTCAAGTTGAGGCGTTGCAGGACCCAGGCAGATGGACAGAGGTAAAACAGGCCTGGCAATGGCTGGAGTGAAATTAATGGGGGGGGGGGCGGCACAATGACAGCTCTTATGTGACATAAAATAAGAGAGGGATGCCCCTAATCCAACCCCCTAACCTGGAGCACCAGCAGTCAGCACACAAACCTGGCCTGCCATAAAGCTAACAAGTTCTTTACCAGGGTTGATGTATGCGTGAAAAGACAGAATCCGATCCCCAGAATGCCAGCCTTCGCGGGTGGGGGTCTGTTGTATTTTGAATAGCCATTCACAGGCTTCCTATCTGCCAAGACTACACCGAGTTCAGAGTAGAAGCAGAGCAAGCGGAGGATGATAAGAGCACAGGGACGGTGGACATGGAAAGTGAAAGGGCCTCACAAGGAAACCGGGGTCTAGGTTGTGTTTTCCCTGAACTTCTGGACCTCTCAAAGAGGCCAGGTCCCTGCCACCACTTCAGAACGACCCGAAGAGGAAAAAGGATGCCACTGGAAGTGCCTTCTCACTTCCTCCTCACTTCCTCGTCCTTTCCCAAAAGCCTCCCGATTTCTGGAAAACGATCTTTGTTTATATCTCACACAGCAAATGCAAACTAAGCCAAAGAGTGTGCCTGGCCCCAGGGAGACAGAAGTGGCTCAGATGGGTCCTCATTACCGCTGGGGTTATCTGCTGAGCATATGAGGTGAAATCAGATTAATATAGTAATGTCTCAGTGTTCCAGGAATGCAGAGGACTGGGCAAGGGCTGGGGGTTAGCAGTGAGAAGAGTTTACTGTTGATCTTTGGAGCATGCATAGTGCTTACTGAATGAGTGGCCCTGTGCCCCGGGCACACAGGACATGGGGACTGGTGGCGAATTGGTTTCCAAAGAAGAGCATGAATCCTGAGAGCAAAATTAAGACAGTGAGCAGAGCCACCCAATGTGTTCATCCACCAAGTGGAGATGAGAAACCCTGAACACAGTTGGGAGGAATCGACAGATGGGGAGACAGAGAGATAACTGCCCAAGTAGAGATGGCAATGACGATGGCTTGAGCTAGCCAGGACAGCTGGCACCATGCCACCATGGCTGGGGCACCATGCCCCCAGCAGGACCCCACCATCTCCAGTTCCCACAGCCGCTTTGCAAGCACAGCTGGGGAAATGGAGGACTGAGACTGGATTACAACCCAGTGCAACTGACAGTGGGGTTCAAACCCAAGTGTCTCCAAGTTCAAAGAACTTGCTACCTGCAATCCATCAGCTGGAGTCATGTTGTGGGCAATCAGAACCACTGCTCTTGCTCCTGGTCCTCCATAATCAACAGGCAGCAGTTCAGAAAAGGAAGGTTAGAGGAGCCAGGAGCCAGGTGGAGCCAAGAGTACTTGAAGAGCATTCTGTTAGATGCAGGGTCTTTAAGGGAAAATGCTCAGATGTGTCAGAGCCACACAGTGCCACCAGACATGCGTCCCATGGACAGCAGGGCTGGGGCTGTGCTTCCTCACCTAGCAGACTGGGGGTGGGGGGCACAGCAGCACCTAGTTTGCTTTACTCTGAAATCTTTGCATCTTTCTAGAACATTTAGGAGAAGGGCAAGCACGATGAGAGACATAGCTTGTAGGAGACACAGGCCTGAAGACTCGTATGAGACTCTGGGGACCAGCACACACCAGCATTCCTGTCTCTTCTGCATGCACATCCCTTACAGTCTACCCAAGTGCTCTCTCCATGAAGCCACAGGCGAACATCTGCGCTCACCTCCCTTGCCAGCTCCATCTCCCCTGGTTCCTCTCTGTGCAAGTCAATTGTCCTGGGTCATGCCAGGGTAGACACAAGCCCCTTGTAGTCAAGAGTCAGGCTTTGTGGGTTTGGGTATGGTAATAGTTAATTTTCACATCACTGTAAGAAAATACTGGGAAGGTACCACTTAAGGAGGGAAGGGTTTCTTTGGATATCAATGTGGGTGTAAAGTCAGGGCAGGGAAAGCATGGACAACAGGAGCATGAGACAACTGGCACACCACATCCACGGTCGGGAAGCAGAGAAAGATGAACGCTGATGCTCAGGCCCCTTCTCTTTCGCATTCAGCCTGGGACCCCAGCCCATTGACTAGTGCCACTCAACATGTAGGGTGGATCTCCCTTGCCCAGTTAAACCTTCTGGAGATGCCCTGATAAGTACCCAAAGGACTGTTTCCATGGTGATTCCAAGTCTTACTAAGTTAATGAGAAAGGTGAACATAACAGATAACAGACATCCAGCAAGGTACCAAGGACCCAAGAGGCAGCCGTCCTCTCCAGACATCTTTCAGGGCTCTGGCTACAGGCTCTTGGGAATAACAATCAACAGAGGCGGCGTGCCAATTTGCACCAACCCCTGTGACATTCTTCAGCCCCCAGGGCTCCGAAGGGCAGGCCACCCCTCAGAGGAATGTGGCTGTCCCATTGAGTTCAGGGGCCCAGCTCATCATATTTCCCTTCGCCCCCTCCATCCCCCACGCTTTCACTTTGGTTTCTTCCTTGTCCTTCAGTGGATGGAGGGGGAAAATAAGAAGGCAGTTCATTCTGGAAACTGTAGGCCCTTGTGTGGGCTTTCCATCTCGGCTCTGTTAAAGTTCAGGGTTGTCTGCTCGGGGTGACAAATCATCAATCAGATTCTTGTTTGGGACTTCCAAGGCCCACGCAGAGCAAGACTGGGTAACTGCCTGATTCACTGGCCTCCTCCTCAGGACCCCCCCTCGCAGCTTGTCTCACCCTGGGCAGTCACTAGATCCTCCTCAGGAACCCCCCCAGTTTGGCTCACCCTGAGCAGTCACTAGATCCTCCTCAGGACTCCCCCCGAGCTTGGCTCACCCTGGGCACTCACTAGGTCCTCCTCAGGACTCTCCCCCCCCCCCAGCTTGGCTCACCCTGGGCAGTCACTAGGTCCTCCTCAGGACTCCCCCCCAGCTTGGCTCACCCTGGGCACTCACTAGATCCTCCTCAGGAACCCCCCCAGCTTGGCTCACCCTGGGCACTCACTAGGTCCTCCTCAGGACTCCCCCCCAGCTTGGCTCACCCTGGGCAGTCACTAGGTCCTCCTCAGGACTCCCCCCCAGCTTGGCTCACCCTGGGCAGTCACTAGGTTCTCCTCAGGACTCCCCCCCAGCTTGGCTCACCCTGGGCAGTCACTAGGTCCTCCTCAGGACTCCCCCCCCCCCAGCTTGGCTCACCCTGGGCAGTCACCAGATCCTCCTCAGGACTCCCCCCTCCCCAGCTTGACTCACCCTGGGCAGTCACTAGGTTCCCAGCAGTAAGTTCTCCCCTGCACACCAAGCAGGCCAGCTTCATGTCCCCTACAGTCTCAGGCGTACTTTTATTTACACAGCTGGACTTCTGGAGAGCCCTGTTCCAGCCTGATTTTCCTTTCAAACACCAGACTAAGCAGACCTGTTCTTTATAAAATCCATATTCCAGAAAGAAGTGCACGCACACATCCCCTCTTATTCTCCCAGAAGGGTCTCAAGACCAAGCCACCAGGCATGACATCCTTAAGAATGCAGCAGCTGGGGGCCACCAGGAGTCAGGATTGTCAGGAAGGACTTGGTGAGAAGCAATGGCACTGTACAGAGGTGACGGTGAGGCTGAAAATAACGTCCAGGTTCCCTGTGGGCAAAGGACCTCAGGTCTGCAGGATCAGCACACGGGGAAAAAACACCCCTTCACACCACTTGAGGAGAGATATCAAAGTCCAAATGACCCATTTCTTCAAAAGTGCCAAGAATGAACCTACTGTGTGTACGCCCCTTAATAGGAAGTAGGAGTCCTTTCTTCCATACAGTGGTGGACACATGCATGCCCATGCGCACACCCACCCACCCACACCCCATTGACCATTTCACAGTTTACAGTCCTGTGCTATGAAAACACGCAAAGCTGTGTGACTGTACTGTTCTCTAATCCCAGGCCTTAGCACCCCCAGCAGAATCCCACTCTGCAGGCATTTCCCACAGCCCCTGACACTAACCTGCTCATCTCTGTGGTTGGCCTGTTCTCGATATGTCCTGTGAGCAAAATCAGGTGACGTGTGGCCTGGTGTCTGCCTTATTTCACTGAGCACGATGCTTTCAAGGTTCCATGTTAGGATAGATGTGAACACTCTCTTCTTATGAAAATGCAGTCCTATTCTATGGCTTAATTACCTTCTGTTCATGCACTCATGGGGGGTGTGTGGGGTTATTTTCTAACAGAGAAACTTTAGGGAGATAAAACTCACATGCCATACTATGCTCCATTTGACTGTCTCATGCTTGGCAAACATACTTAGCTGTAGTTGGCCATCACCACAATCATGATATAGCACATACCCACCACTCAAAAATGATTCCTTAGAGGCAAACCTTTCCCTATGCCCAGAGTGTGGGAGCTGCTTGACCTTCAGAGCTCAGCCCCTTTACCTTAACAAGAGGTGTCCATGATGCCCAAGTCTGTAAGGGAGATTTGGCTGGGTTACATGTGCCCCCTGATTGCTAGGCTGGATGAGGCTTGGTGGGCTCCATGAGTGGCATGCTCAGCTGAAGAGCATGGATTCCCTCCAAAGAGGAGGGCAGATCTTCAGGCCAGGGTAGCTGTGTAGTACTCCGTTTTATGGATGTCAGGCAGTTTTATGCTCGTCCGCCGGGCCCTTCTACACTAACCCAGGAGCTGCCTACATCTTCATACCAGTGAGTTTCCCTGCAGACACCGCACTGCTGACTTGCAGTGACTTCTCTGTCTAAGTTTTCCGAGATATGCACACCAAAGACAAATTGCCCCCCCCCCCTCGCTGGGGCCCAGGCCTGGAGGAGCTACTCTCATGGCTCCAGTGGTGGTTTGGGGCTTAAGGAATTTTAAAAGTTTCCCAGGTGAGTCTAAGACACGACTAAGGTTTCTGCTGGTCCAGAAGATGGGATAAATGAGCTTCATCAAAACATAAACAATCTGCTCTGCGATCAGGCTTTTCACGCCACACGGTCCCTTCAAACTGCACAACTCAGCTGATTTACACACAGACCTCTGTAGGTTCGCGCCTGTTATATGAACTCAGATGCACTTGGAATATTTTTCTTTTTCCTTCTGGACAGGAGGATGTAGAAGACGAGGAACGAAGATGTTTCAGTATTTACACACCGCCCAACTCAGCTCTCTATCCCACTGGGTAAATGGAAGATTAATCCTGCGATGAGCGCTCCCAAGGTTCACAGATGACCCTGAGAGGACCCGGACCCTGGGGACTGGCCAGTAATGTAAATATAACTTTCTCCAGTATAAATACTCCAGAAGTCATTCTTTATCTCCAGCTCCAAGGAGAGGCTGAGGGGAGAAAGGTTTTACTAGCAGTGAACACTCTATTCCCCATTGGGCTTGACCTTCCAGGGTCATCTGACCATCGTTTTTGCAAGATCTGTTTTTTCTCACCTATCTTTTGGGTCTCGTCACTTGAAACTCTTTACGGCTTACTCTCGTTCCCAGATTAGCTGAGAGAGAGCTAGGGGAGGAAGACATGGGACAGATGTCTGCTGTGGCTCACAATACTGGAGAAACAACTGGAGTTGCTCACGGCCGACCTCTCAAATGGAATAGACCTCCCTTGGGAGCAGAGTCCCAGTCCTGGCCAAGGAGCCAGCTGGAGCCCCCCAACCCCAAAGCCTGGGCCCTACAGAGATTCATGTGGTGACAGCTGAGGACACTACACCAAGCTATAAGGCAGAAAGGACTTTGGGCCTGCTAAGGGGCTGCCACCACAGTGCCTTGCTGCGTTCTCGTCACCCAGCCCAACCAGCACAAGCTATCTGGTGACCCACATTGTTTTTCTATGTGTTCCATGAATAGAGGCCCTGGAAGCTCTGTGTGGGCAAGGGCTGAGTATGTTCAGGGTTGGCTTCCACCACCACGCATGTCCAAACAGGTCATTGTTCAAAGCCAGAAAACCCCTGCTGAACACCATGCAGACAGACACACAGACATACAGACACAAAGTTCCTCCTGATAAAAGAAGCTAGATGGGTCTTTTCAGCTTAGGCAAAGGACTTGCCAGTCCCTGGCTGGGATGGGCAGGCAGGGACCCACACTGGTAGCCGATGGCCCAGGAAGACACAGGCACTTGCTCCTAACATGGCATTCTGAGAAGTCTTTCTAAAGGGCAGAGAAGAAACCAGGACAAGCAGAGCTCCCTCCCCAAGCTCTCCAGCCTCTCAAGGGCACACAAGAGCACACTCGAGACACTCCAGGTCTCTGTGGCCTCCGGGGTCAAGGCCAGACAAAGACGCTTTGGGACTAGACAGCCTTTGTTCCCCACCCCAGTGAGGACATTCCTGAGATGCACTCTGCCAGACGGCAGCGTCATTCACGGTCGGGACGGGGTATGTGGGTGGAGGGCACAAAGGTCCGGCTTGGTGTCTCTCCGCAAGGCAGAACACAGAGCAGGCGCAGCCCACCTCAGCCTCAGCCAGGCTGCCGGGCGGGCATCAGTGAGGTCTGGGGATATTGTGTTGAAGGAAAGCTGGAAAATGATCAGAAAGACTGCTATCTCTTGGTGGAAGTGATCGTCCTTCCTTTTGTCCTCCCCTGCTCCTCAGCACAGGCTGTGCAGAGAGAGGGGGTGACCGCACAAGGCTCTGGCTTTGATCCTAGCTCCACAAATGGGGAGGAGGTAGGAGGAAGAAAGGAAAGAAGGAAGATAAAGGGAAGGGAAGGAAACACAGGGCCCTGGGTTCAAAACAAACCAAAGCACAACAGCCATGAGTCATGATCAAGGAAACCCTTCCCATTCTGTATTGTTACCCCTTTTGTGGCTGTGACGAAAGCTTTATTTTGGCTCACATTATAGGGAACGGTCCATTATGGCAGCTGACCACATGACATCCACAGGGAGGGAGCAATGAGAAGTAATTGGGGTGCTCAGCTCACTTTCTTCCAACCCACACATGTAGTGCATGGGCTGCTGATACTAGCTCACATTTGGAGGGGAGGCGTGTTGTGGCAGAATCCTCTTGTACACTGTAAAGATTTGTTGCTCCAATTGGTTTAATAAAACGCTAACTGGCCAGTAGCCAGGCAGGAAATATAGGCGGAATGACCAAACTAAGATGATGGCAGAGTCAAGAGAGTCTCAGGGAGACATAGAGAAGCAAGAGGGGCATGTCACACTAAGGAAAAGTCCCAAGCCACATGGCAAAGCATAGATAAGAAATATGGGTTAATTTAACTGTAAGAGTTAGCTAGTAACAAGCCTGAGCTATTGGCCAAGCATTTACACTTAATATAAGCCTCCGGGATGGTGGGAACTGGCAGGTGAGACAACAACTTCTGCCTACAGGTGGGTCTTCCTATTTCCACTGAACCACTTATAAAACTCCCCTTCACAGCCAGCTTGTGCTACCACGGTGGTTTGATATCCCCTCATGGTGACTAAAGAATTAGCTACCCACTCTCAGCACTTGGGGTTTGAGTAAATCCAGAATCATCACCAATCAGAGCATCCCATTCCAGCTGCCAGTGATTGGCTTTGGAATGGAAATGTGATCAAAGCCAAGGCAATGAGCATCAGTTTGGGAGTGACTAGAAAGTGGACCGTTCCTCGTTCACGGTCAGCTTCAGGCCATAGTGGCCATCTCCAGGAAGAACCTACCTAAAAGGAAAAGCAGACACCGAAGAGTCCAGAAGCATCGTTCTGGCGCTTAGATTCAGCTACAACTCCAACTCGTTTTTCTGTTCCGCCACTGTGTGTAACTAGGCATCTCCTTTGTTGGATTGAGACAGATTGGGTTAGGTTTCTTCAATAGTGAACTACCACAGCACGTTTCTGACCTTGGAATCTGAGCCAGGCAGTCTTCATATGAAATCCTACTTTATCCTTTGAGATAGGCATTATCAAGCCCAGATCTGCAACCAAAGGAAGCTACCCAGTTCTGCCAGGGTCACCCAGCTCAGAACCAATAGGTCCTTCTGGCCCCATTCCACTCATCTGAGCCTGTTGTACACTAGGGAATAGTTGCTTTTTAAAGCAGATTACACAGGGACTAAGTGGTAAATACACACTTACGTCCTGGGTTCAAGTCCCAGCACCCCCAACAAAACAAAAGGTTATGTGGTAAGGGGAATTCAAAACTAATATAATGAAGGCAGTGTGGGGAAAGAGTCAGAAAAACAACCAAACCAAACCAAACCAAAACAAAGCAGAAAAGCCACCTTGAGAAAATGGAGCCACGCTAACACCTGGGGTGGAGAGAAGACCTGAAGAAGATTGCTGAGAATTCTTAAGCTTCCAGTGGCCTCAGAAGTAAGGAATGGAAAAAGAAATTCCATGGTCCACAAAGCACAAGACTTCTGGAAAGGAGTGTGTGTATATGTGTATCCTAGGATACAATTTGAATTTCTGACCATAATTACTATTTTAAAAAGCTTGAAAAATATCACTTGAAACTCAAAAATTGCAGATTTTAGAAATATTCTATGGTAGAGATCCCTCAGAAGGGGCTGAGAAATGGTCAGGAATTGAATTTGTTAATATTCCTACAGCAAAATATACAAATATTTGTACTGAATGAAATAAACAAATGATAAAATTGCCTCATTATTTCTGGAAAGAATTTATCTCTCTATCAGTCTTTGTCTATCCAAAAGAAAACAAACAAAAAATCCTTTTGTTCCTTTTGAGGATCTGGGAACAGCTCTGGGCCGGGAGAGAGGGTGTTAGTTAGCTGCTAAGCAGCAACCTAGGGTGGAAAGAATTATTTTACTTCAGTTTGAGGACTTAGAACACACTGTCGAGGGGAAGGCAAGATGGCAGGCAGCTGCACAGCAGCAAGAGTGTACAGCTGGGAATCCTCATGGCTCGTAGCTTGATGCGACAGGACAGAGAGTGCACAGGAAGTGGAGCTGAGAGTGCACAGGAAGTGGAGCTCAGGGTGCACAGGAAGTGCAGCTCAGAGTACACAGGAAGTGGAGTTGAGAGTGTACAGGAAGTGGAGCTGAGAGTATACAGGAAGTGCAGCTCAGAGTACACAGGAAGTGGAGCTCAGAATGTGCAGGAAGTGGAGCTCAGAGTGTGCAGGAAGTGAAGCTCGGGCTGTGTAGGAAGTGGAGCTCAGAATGCACAGGAAGTGGAGCTGAGAGGACACAGGAAGTGCAGCTCAGGGTACGCAGGAAGTGCAGCTCAGAGTGCACAGGAAGTGCAGCTCAGAGAGCGCAGGAAGTAAAGTGGGTATAAAACCCCCACTTCAGTGACACACTTCCTTTAGTAGACTCCTTTAAAGGATCCTTAAAGGTTCCACAACTTCCCAAAAGGAACAGTACAGCTTCAGACCCAGTGTTCCAACCACGAGCCTGTGAGGGACATTGAAAATTCAAACAGAAGAGAGAGATCTCTCAAAGTCTCTTTCTTTCCATCAGGGAAACTGCTTTACGATTCCCATGTTCCCAACTTCCTAGACCTTCGTTGACAGTGAACCAGACTTTAGTTGTGTGGAAATAGGGACTGAACCTAGGGGTCCCCACACAAGAGACAAGTACTCTACCACCTACCTATATCCCCAGCCCTCCTTTTTACTTAAATACTCCAAGGTTTTTATACTTCTTTAAAATTTTTATTTCTGTGTATATGTGGATGCATATGGACATCAAAGGACAACTCTGAGGAGCTGCTTCTCTCTTTCCACCGTGTAGGTGCCAGGAATAGAACCCAGATGCTCAGTCTTGGTGGCAAGCCAACTTTATCTGCTGAACCATTGTTGTGGGATGCCCTTAAGTATGCTGTGAATGTGTTTTATTACCACTGGTTAATAAAGAAGCTGTTTTGGCCTATGGCAAGTCAGAATATAGCTAGGCAGGAAATCCAAGCAGAGATAGAGGGAGAAAGAAGGAGGAGTCAGGAGAGACACCAGCAGCCAGTGGAGAAGCAAGATGTGAGGTAAGGCCATGGCTACATGGCAATACATAGATTAATATAAATAGGTAAAGTTAGGATGTAAAAGCAAGTTAGTAATAAGCCTGAGTCATCAGGCAAACAGTTTTTGTAATTAATATTAGCCTCTGTGTGTTTATTTGGGACTGGACAGCTGTGGGACTGGGCAGTACAGAAATGTCAGTCAACAAATGACAACCAAAGTTTGGCAACTACATCTACATAAAACCTGAAAGAACTTGAGAGAGGATTCTAAACACAAAAGAACAGTCAAGCATGGCCTCTTGGTAACAGTATTTTCTCAGGTGGACTCTGTTTGCTATAGGCAAGCCAAGGCTCAGTTCCTTTAAGAGAGGCTTCCTGACTCAGCATTAGCAGCAAAAACCACAAGGTTCTTTTACGAGGTCATGCTACCAAAGACTTAAATGGTGTTTATGAGTAGTCAGCGACATGCTTTTTGGTGGTGGCATGGACCTAGAAACTGCATAGAGTTGCGGCAATAAATGAGGTTCCTGCCAGTACCTCTGGCATGAAGCTAGAATCTCAGGAAACCAAGGAATGGATGAAGTGAGTCCCCAAAGCCCCTGCTTTAATCATAGATATATCACTTAGCAGATTAAAGATTCATGTGATCAAAAAAAGATAGAGATATACAGTAAAGACAGATTCATATAAAAAAAACCTTCTAAATGGTTTTCAGTGTGTTAAAAAATATATGTAGGCCTAGGAGAGAAAAAAAGGATAAAGTTCTTTAAAAATAGAGTAATAGAAAGTCACATAAAGACAAAAAATATACAGAGAGTCTGGATACTGCAGGCTATTGTGTTATTTTTGAATTGTTTGACTGCTGAGGAAGGAGCAACCACTGCTAAAAGACATTTGATTATAAATGCTGCAAGATTAATCTAACCTATATATTTTGAAAATGCCTTAACTTCGAAATTTAAGTCAGAATGATATGTTACTTTGGACAATAGGGTTTGCTTTTGATCCCACAGGAAATGACAAACGTGGATTCATTCTGGGTTAAGAAAAATAAGGTTTGATAGAGGAAGATCCCCTGAAAAATCTCCTGTGGGAATGGATGATCCAGATGGTCCAATATTTCAGAGCACCTCTGTTGCAGTTTGTTTCTGAGTTCAGGGTTCTTGTTTTAAAAAGAAAAATGGGGAAATGTTGTGGGATAATGCTCTTGTACACTGTAAAGATTTATCACTTGTAATGGCTTAATAAAATTTTGATTGGCCAGGATCCAGGCGGGAAGTATTGGCAGGGTGATGAGACTAGGAAAATCCTGGGAAGAGGAAAGTCAGAGACTCAGTCACCAGCCAGATGCAGAGGAAGAAAGATGAGAATTCCTTACTGAGAAAAGGTACCAAGTCATGTGGTTAAACATAAATAAGAATTATGGGTTAAGTTGTAAGCTAGTTAGTAATAGGCCTGAGCAATAGGCCAAATAATTTATAATTAATATCAACCTCTGTGTGTTTATTTGGAACTGAATGAATGTGGGACTTGGCAGGACAGAAACCCCAGTCTACAAGCCATCTCTTCAGTCCCTCTTTTTGAGACAAGGTCTTGCTAAGTGCCCCAAGCTGGTCTTGAACTTGCAATCTCTGGGCCTCAACCTGTGGAATAGTTGATTTGTGCATCAGGCCCAGCACCTTACCAGGTTTTCAACAGGTTGATGATAAGTTATGATTAGGGAATTTACAGGACTATGGGCAGGAGCCAGACAACAGCCACCCTCAAGTAAATTGGCTCCTCCCTGAGGCTCATGCGAGACATGCCTTGCCACATGTAATGATTTACATAAGATGTGGCTGTCCTGAACTGAATGTCCTGCACTTGTAAAAGAATGGTGGAATTCTGAAGAAAGATGGAATTCTGAAGAAAGATGGAATTTTGATAACATGTTGGAATAACAATATTTGGGATACACTGATTAAAATACATACTTACAGCTAACTATGCCTATTTTATATGTTTAAATTTTTACACATAACTTGAAGTCACATGTGCATGTATATCTGTATATATTTATGGGTTGGAATTTTATATTTTATAGGAGAGCACTGGTACAAAACTTTCACTAGAGACAGACCATTTTATGGTTATTATTTCATGCTGGGATTAAACCTGAGGCCATGTGCGTGTTTAACACCCATAGCTTAGAAAGAAGGACACTGGAGGGGAATCATCTTTTGAAAATCAGTGTGCACAAAGGTACTCAGTATGCACCAAGTTGCACAGCAAGTTTGTAGAAAATCAACATTTCCCATCCTGAAATTTTTCCTGCCCACATGGTTTCTGAAGCTGATCTTAAGTCCCCTGCTTCACTGAGGGCATTCTTCAGTAAGAGCTCCCCAGGAGCAGCGAGGAGGCCAGAGGAGCTTTTCAAAGTGCGTGGAGAGAATAACCAAGGTGGGCAGGAGACCCAAAACAGCTCAACCTAGACCGTGGTTCACTTGGTGCAGGCCGTGCTTTGTTTCTCTGCACAGGGACCAGTGTTCTCCCAGAATCATTCTCCGTGAAGCCCTTGAAGCCCTGTTATACAAACAAGTTAAAGGTGTCTGAGGTTTGACCCGGATCGTTGTTTTTGTTTCATGTTTCAACCAAATCATTGAAAAGAAAACTGCTGATGTCCAACTCCAGGTCCCCCACCACTCTTCGTATTGGCTTCTATTCGAGTCTCCTTTCCATCCCTGGCCAATCTCAAGGGATCCTTAACTGCTTGTCTCTCTACCTAGTCTCTTCTTTCTGCTCTAGTTTCTGCAACTCTGTGCCCTCAAACCTCAGATAGCCTGAAATGGTCCACAGCCACCTTTCCATGCTGAAACCCCTCTGCCTGCAGGCACCAATCTGATTGTCCCCTTGGCCCCGATGTACCAGTGTCCCAAAGTGTGTGATCAGCATTCCAGCCGCCAGCACTCCCTGCCTGAGTCTCCACTGCAGCCCTTTCTAAGATGTCTTTTCATTTTAATTACATGTCTGTGTCTACTTCTGTGTGTGGTTCTGCACACGAGTGCTGGTGCCCACCCAGGCCACAGGCATCCGATTCTCCTGAAGCTGGAGTTACAGGTGCTTGTGAGCTGCTGTACATGAGTTCCAGGAACTGAGCTTGGGTCCTGTGCAGGGTGTGCTCTCAATAGCTGAGCACCTCTCCAGTCTGAGCCCTTTCTTGTTCACCATGTTTCCTAACAACTTGTTCCGCAGACATCTCTCAGGTAATGAATGAATAGTCAGTGATTTATTTGAAGATGTGTGGACCACCTGCTCTCTGCCAGAGCCATGATAAACAGTGAAAGAGCAAGGACAAACAGGCAAACCCTTCTGTTGTAATAGGAGCGGCGGGGCTGCGTCTCCAGCACCCGGCCGCCCGCATGGCTAGCTTATGCCCCGAAATAATTACACGGAAACTGTATTCTTTTAATCACTGCCTGGCCCATTAGTTCCAACCTCTTATTGGCTAGCTCTTACATATTTATCTAACCCATTTCTAATATTCTGTGTAGCACAACGAGTTGGCTTACCAGGGCAGATCTTAACCTGCGTCTGTCTGGAGTGGGAGAATCATTGGCGACTCCTTACTCGGCTTCTTTCTCCCAGCATTCTGTCTGTTTACTCCACCCACCTAAGGGCTGGTCTATAAATGGGCCAAGGCAGTTTCTTTATTACTTAACCAATGAAACAACAGATAGAAAGATGACCCACCTCCATCACCCTTCTGTAGGTGCCCTTCTGTAAATATAAAATATCCTCCACACGTCCCTGTGCTTGTCTTTAGTAGGCAGCACTGTTTTGGGTCAGTGTGGGACCTTGGGACCTGCCATATAGCCAGCAGCACAAATATGTAGGGTGGACATTGAAGGGGATATGGCTTCTAGTTATGGCCTCAGCTCTCTGATTCCTCATCTGCCAAGATGTGAGTAAAGCCATGCCATACACTCCTGTCACCAAAGATGGATGCCCCAACCACCAAACCTCTGCCACCATGATGGATCCCACTAACCTGTGAGCCCAGATAAACCTCTCCTTTCTTAAATGACTTCTGATGGGTATGTGATCAGAGGGATGAGAAAAAGTAACCAATACAGCTGCTTCCCAATGTCATAAATGAGCAAGCCAGGATTCTGCTGAACATCACACATTAGTATACGGTAATGCTGCCTTTGCTCTTGCCCTTCAAATAAGGTGTTTGAAATTGAGAACAGAGGTCTGAGGCCCATTCTTCAGCCCTCCTGTGTATCCAGTTACAGTTACATTCTGTTCTCTTGTGGGGGACATAGCATATTGCTAAACTTCTTTGACAGTTTTTTTCTTCTATTTAAAAACAACTTCTATTTGTTTTTAAAATTTCTACCGTAAGCCCCAAAGTACATTCCTGCAGTACAGGTATCAAATTTTGGAGTCAGTGTTCCCAAGACAATCCCAGTTCTGAATCCCAGCTTCATTGAGGAGTTGCTTTCTTAGAAACGAAGCCGAGTTTTACTTTTTAAAATTATTACTTGTGTGTGTGTGTGTGTGTCTGTGTGTGTGCATGTCTGTTGTGCGTGTTCATGTATGTGTGTCCATGTCTGTGTGTCTGTGGGCGTGCGTGTCTATACATGTGCATGTCTGTATGTGTCTGTGTCTGTATTTGTGTGTCTGTGTGTGTGTCTGTGTGTACATGTGTGCGTGCATGTGTATACATGTGCCACAGAGCCTGTGTGGAATCAGAAGACATCTGTGGAGTCATTTGTCTCCCTACACCTTCACAGGGGTTCTGGGCATGGCCCTCGTGTCTATTAGGTACTCGGGGCAAGAACCTCACCCCTGAGTCATGTCACTGGCCCAAAACTAAATTACCACAAAAAAAGATACAAAACCTAGGAAGAAAGGCGCCTCCTTTGCCCGCCACCTTTCTGGATGTGTCAAGTCACAGCAGAAGCAAACACACGTGACACATTTGTGCTGAGCAATTTCTGCTGAAACAATGAAGATACAATTATAAATGAGTGCTGCAAATCACAGGAGGGCAACTAGAGAGAGAGAGCAGAATCGAGTCACAAGAGAAAAGCTCTTTAACCAACAACAGGGTCAGGCCAGCTGTGGCACCATGCCCTATTGCCTTCTCCCAGGAGGGAGAGGCAGTAGAAAGAGTTCAAGGCCAACCTGGACTGTGTAGTAAAAACGTGTCTCAAAAACTCAAAACAATAACAATAGTCAGCCAAATAATGACAAAGGTCACCTCACTTGACATAGGCTTACAATACACCTATGTGTACTTTTATTATTATGTATGCATGTATGTATATATGTGCATACATGTGTTTGTACATGTATGTATGTGTACGTGTATATACATACACACATGCATGTACTATGTATGTATACATGCATATATTTATGCATGCACATATGTATATTCATCTCTTAAATAAAGAAACAGATCCAGGTTAGGCAACTTTCCCAGAGTCCTATGACTAGTAAAGCGGACCTGAATTCAAATCCTCCTCTCCCATGGCTTCAGCTGTCCTCCCTCACCATGTCTTCCTCCATGTACACAGAGTAAAACAGGAAATATAGCAACCCATGTTATTTGAAATAGAGCAGAGATGTGCAGGTCCATCTAAGGGGTTACTACTGATTGCTTAGATCTGTAATAAAAATGCAGAGCAATTCTGCCCGTCCATTTCAATCCAACTCAGAATGCCTTGATGAAACCAGCCCTCTGAGAACAGCAAAAACAATAAAGGCGACGGTGAAAGGCAAACTGTGGTAGCTGATGCTGAAACCACCACCACCAAGGTGTCTGGTGTGTGGCAGTGAGTTGTCGAGATGCCTGACAAACTGGTCAACAAATCTTGCATGGCAATTATTTTGCTAGGCATGGATGGCCAAACTTCAAAAGCTAACTACTTTCCTACTGGGTTTAAGATGACTTCTGATATTACAAAGACTACGTGACTTTTTAAAAGTTTGCTGATAAAATAATTCACCACTCAAATGTATTTTGTGGGTCCCATGTATAAGCACAGCTTGTGCTTCTCCGTGTAGTAGTTGGGGAAGGACAGGGCAGAGAGGAGGCGGATAACTGCTGTGGGACAATGGTTTTACCCTGTAAAGATTTGTTTCTTCTACTAGTTTAATAAAATGTTGATTGGCCAGTAGTAGTTCCAGGCAGGAAGTATAGGTGGGGTGACCAAGCAGAAAGTAAAGGCGGGGCAACAAGAACAGGAGATTCTGGGAAGAGGAAAGATTCAGTCTGCAGTTGTTGCTAGCTGCAGAGGAAGCAAGATGAGAATGCCTCACTGATAAAGGTACCATGTGGGCTAACACAGACAAGAATTATTGGCTAATTTAGGATGTTAAAAAGAACTAATAAGAAGCCTGAGCTACTAGGCCATCCACTTTATGATTAATGTAAACCTCTATGTGTTACTTTGGGACTAAATGGATGTGGGACCAGGCAGGACAGAAACCTCTGTCAACAGATAACTCTTCACACTGTACCCCTGGTGACTCAGCTAAACATCTGGAGATGAACCCACATTTCCTGCCCGTGCTGTCATTCTTAGTACAGTATGTATCCAAGTCACACTGCGAGTGGACAGGCAAAGCTCGGCTGGGACAGCATGTTAATGGGAGCGTCCTCTGGCTACAGCTGGGTTTCCAACAAGTGCTATCTTGGCTTTCTCTGTGCAACCAAGACGAAAGGACCCCCAGGCAGCTTCTACAACAAGGTAATTACTATCTCGCCCATCTTGTTTACACTTACTAAAAAACTATGCCACCATGGTTAGGGCCAGAGGCAAAGGAAGTCAATCACATCTCAGAAGAAAACATCCCATTGCTTAAACCTCGTTTTTAATTTCTGTCTTGTATTGTCTCACCAAGGTCCCCAACATCACATACTTGACACTTGAGCCTCACCAGAGCTAAGAACAAAGAATGCTTGCCACAGAGAAAGTACGATAGCTGATAGTATGTCTCAAGGTGATGGAGCTATGAGGTAACCATGCATTTGGTCAGATGTTACTTTAGGTGTGTTGTGTGGCCATTTCTGGATGAGACTGATATTTGAATCAGTAGATTTGTAAAGCATATTATCCTCCTGGTGAAACTCACCCTCCTTGAACCTACTGAAAACCTTGAAAAGACTGAGAAACTCATCCTGCCTGGCTACCCTGGCTGAGATATTCGTCTTTTCCTGTCTTTGGTCTTGAAGTGTCAACTTGGCTCTTTGTGGGTCTTGAATAACAATTATTTTTTTTTCTAGAAGTTTGAGCAGCAGCTCTCCTGGTTCTCAAGCCTTGAACATCAAACCGAACTGTGCCATTGACCTGAGTCTCCAACTTACCAGCTGTAGATTTTGACATTTCTCAGGTTCTGTGATCATGACTGTAGGGTCCTTCTGCTCTCCTTCCTAACACAGGGAGATCTGAGGGATGGAAATCTCTCTAGATAGATATTGTACTGGCTTTGTTCCTCGGGGGAATGTTGAGGAAGACAAAAGCTTTTGCAAGTAAGGGAGATGTGCTGCTCAAATTGAAATATATTTGGACTAAGGTAAAGACATCAAAATGAAATATATTTGGACTAAAGTAAAGACATTTACTGGCTAGGACCACTCTCCTGAAGCCCAAGAGCTCCTGGCTACTTGAAAGAGAATGGCCTCCACGGGCTTGTAGATTGAACACTTGGTCACCAGGGAGGGACACTATTTGAAAAGATTAGGAGGTATGGCCTTGTTGGAGGAAGTGTGTCACTGGGGGTGGGCTTTGAAATTTCAAAAAGCCCATTCCAAGCCCAGAGTCTCTCTTCCTGCTGCTTGCAGATCTAGATGTAGAACTCTCAGCTCCTTCTCCAGCACCCTGTCTGCCTGCCTGCTGCCATGCCCCGCCATGATGACAATGGACTAAACCTCTGAAACTGCCAGCCAGCCCCAGTTAACTGCCACGGTCATGGTGTCTTCACAGCAGGAGACACTAAGACAGTACTGTTCTTTCCCAGGCAAACAACAACATGCACAGCTCACACCCCACAGACCCAGACAGTCTCTCACATCTGAGGCTCACAGGTTCTCACAGCCATGGATATGTTGGTTTGGGTTTGGGTTTTGGTTTCAAGCAAAATGCAGGTGCTGGTACCACAAGCTCCCTCACTTCTGGTAAAATCATGGGGCCAGGATCACAACATGAGCATGGACAGATAACAGGAAAGACTTGTCTGGGGAGGTGTGGAGCTCTTTTGTGTTGCTGTGACACCTTAACAATGTTGGTCTAGAGATATCAGTGAGATGATCAGAGGAGAGTGTGCCCAGACTCCTAACACCTGATCCTCAGGACAGACGCTGACCCAGAGGACTCTTCAGTCAGACATTAAACTGTAAGTCTAGGGACAGCACTCACTCAAGCCAACATGACATAAAGTTTGGAGAGACGGGCTGGGACAACTCTGTTACCAATCCTGTGAGCGGTAGAGCTATGTTGGCTCCTTTTTGACAACAAAGAAGTCTGATCCAGAGCGAGTACGGTGTTGTCTCTGCTAACCCTGACCTGGTGTTTCTCATCCCGTGGTTTCTTCATTCAGTCATATCTCCACTAAGTATTTAAGATCGCTCACTCCAGGCCAGAAACTCAGATCCAATAGCGAGGCACAATGAACATGGTCCTCCCGAACAGCCCGCCGGTTCTCATGCTATGGAAAAGGCCAACATAACCACACACATCGTCCACCTTGTGTTCTTAAACAGGGCCTCTGACTTTGCTTGGCACACGCCAAGTAGGCTAGGCTGGCTGGCCAGCGAGCCTCAGGGACCCATCCATCTCTACCTGAGCAATGGAGCTGCGAACTTGTATTGCAATCCCCAGTTTTTTCTTTTCTCTCTCTTTTTTTTTTTAAAGTTTGGGTTTTAGGAACTGAACATAGGTCCTTTAGCATTTTACTAACTGAGTCATTTCCCCAGACCCAATTTCTTTCTCTTTCTGAAGGCAAAGTGTGACCCTGTGTAATAGACAGAGATGTTGGGAAGTCTGTATTCTCAGGGTTTTACACCTTCCTTGAGCCCTAGTTTTCCCACGGAAAGGATAGTGGGAAGATCGTATCTACTTCACAGCGCTTGTGAAAGGATGAGGTGAGATAAGCCATGAAAAACGCCACACCCCAAACATTTTTCTGTAATTGGTATTTTGTACTCAACTTATTATAGTCAGTTGAGCCGTGAGGCTCAAGTCCTAGGGCACTGTGAACACAGCGCTGTTTGGAACTTAGTCTTTGAAGATGAATGGTAAGGTCCTACACCCAAAGCCTAGGTTCTTCATAAGAGAGAGTGGAGGAAGGTCAGGATATAGAAAACAGAGCCGAGCAACAGCAGGAAGTAGCAACACCCCTCACAAAAGCCAGGAGAGCTGAGGAAAATGTCTGCAGTCATCTGAGAGCCTGGCCCTGCTGACACCCAGACTTGGCCTCCAGAGCTGTACAAGAACACATTTTGCTATTTAAACCATTGTGGGGCTTAGTTAGAAGGCCCCAGGACATCAACCTTGGTCTCCCACCCCACTCCCCCTTGCTGACTTATGGGACAAGGACAGAATATCAGCGTGTGACTTTAGGAGAAAACAAAGAGCCCCTAGAAGGACCTGGCTTTCCTAAGTCTAACGGCTTGGAAAGGGCCGAGTGTTTTCACCGGATTATAACAATCTGATTAAGTGAAAAATCAGTTAGGAACTCCAAACACCCATCCTGCTAGGCTCAGTCCTCCATTTTGCCATAATCATTACCGGCTTTCATACAAAGCTGAGGAAGGGTTGACTAGGCCTAGGGGGTGTCACAGATGTCACAGAGCCCTGTGCGGAGCCCTGTGCAGAGGACCTTGCTCAGACAGACTGTGTCTCACGTGGTGGCACCAGGAACTGATCCTGTCACACACTCAGGTCATCTTCCAGAAGTCAGCTCTGAGGACCCAGAGCAGCAAGCTGGGGACACAGCGGCTTTGTGGCAGCTGGGAAGAAACAGCACTTGGAAGACATGTCGGTTAAGAAATTCCAAGGTCTGAGCTGGGCCTGATGAAGCACGCCTTAGCCATTCAGGCGGCTAAGGCAGGAAGGTTGTGTGTTTGAGGTCAGCCTGAGCTATCATGAGACCATGTCTCAAAAAACAAAATAATAAACTCCAATTTATTTATTTATTTAATTCATTTTTTTAAGGTTCTTAAGTTTGGTGGCCTCCTATACGCTGGCTAGTGCAGCCTGGGTGACAGTCACAGGTACCACACGAGCCACTTTTATACAAGGGCAGCCTTCTGTGCCCACAGGGAGGCAAGTGAACCCTGCTTTCTGGTAAGGACTCCAACTCCTTGATGTTCTGCTCTAGCTCCACCCTGCTCTCACTGAGCCCACCCGTGACTTGTAGCTCTCTCCAGACCATCTGTGTTTCCTGCGGCAGGATCTCTCTGTGTCAGCTTCCTGAGCTCAAAGCAAATATCTTGCTTCAACCCCCAAGTAATTAGGTCTGTAAGTGTGCACACGTGGGAGTGTGAACATGTATGTGTGTGTACGTGCACGTATGTGCACATGTGCATGCGTGCTTGCATGCATGTGCGTGTATACATGTGGAGGCCAGAGAACACATAAATCTGTCTTCTTCGAGCACCATCTACCTCCTCTTCTGAGACAAGATCTCCCCTAACTTGGAACTCACTGAGCTGGCTAGAACACTCCAGAATTCTCACCCCCAGCACTGGGATTCCAGACATGTGCAGCCTCTACTGCATGTATTTGGGTGTGTGGTTTCTCATGTGGCTTCTAGAAGATCAAACTCTGGTCTGCATGTTTGCATGGCAAACCCTCCAGCAACTGCACCGACTCCCCAGCCCAGCTTTGACAACTCTAGATAGATTTATTATCCAGTCTGAGAGTAGAGAGCTTGCAAACTGAGGTAAAATCACACCTCAGATTTCTGGCTTGGTTCGCTGCTCACATCCCTGACCATCCCAGAACCTGCCACTGAGCATCCTTCTGCCTTTGGGTCCCAGAATTTACTCTGTTCTGTTCATCCCACGGAGGGGGTGGGGCTGCCATGGGACAGCCTGCTATGACCAGGCACTATTCTAACGTATTTATTTCACCTTCAAAACAACCCCTCTCACATGAAACACAGCAACACACGCTTGTTAAAAATGGGGAACCTGAGGTGTGTGAAAGAGTAAGGGCCTTGTGCAAGGGCACTGTACCGAGGTGACACACCACAGCCCTGTCCCCACAGGCTGTGGCAGTGTTGCTGGCTCATCACAAAGACATCCTCAGGAGCAGCTGCCACCGTGGGCTAAGCCACAGAGAGGACAGCCTTACAATCATTACAGTCACTTACAATCATTGTTCCAGTCCCTTTCCCAGGCGGACATTCCCCAGTGCAGGCCGCTGCTCCTTTGCAGGCTCGGCGCAGGCACAGCTGTGACAGCTGAGGGGCCTCGGCCCCAGGCTCCTGCTGATGGTTAGCTCACTCGTGGTAAACTAGGGTCTTGCCGGAGGTCTCCACAGCAAGGCACAGAGTGCGAAGCTCAACACAGCAGAAACTGACCCTCTGCTGCCACAGGTTGCAAGCTCAAAGACAGATGTGACAGGGCCATGTTTTCTCTGGGTAGGACCCTTGCCTGCCTCTCCCCAAGGCTGCTGCTGATTCGTAGCACGCCTGGGCTTATAGTCTCATCACTCTGCCTGTTAATCGTGGGTGTCTTCCTTGGATGCTTCTGGGTCCATACTGTTTTTTTTTTCTTCTAAAGATAGCAGCCCCTGGGTAGGGGTCTACCCTCATCCAGTATGAGATAATCTTAATTTGATTACATCTGCAAAGACTGTGTTTCCAAGGAAAAAAATACATTCCAGACTTGGGACTTGAAAGTGTCTTTTGTGCTATTGCAATTCAATCCCCAAGAAGGCACATGAAACCCCAAACACATCTTAGAGCCATTCAGCCAGCTCAGGGCAGGCCCCTTCCTCAGCTACAAGGGCTAAGCTGGTGGAGCAGGCTGTCACAATAGGTCTGAGGAGGGTTCTCTCTGGACCCTTCTGCGTCCCCACAGCTCAGCAAAGGTCGATTGTTTCTTCAGCATCTAGTTACACAGGTGACTCAGTGACGAGACCCTGCTGCTGTTCACGCAGCCGTTGGCTCAAGAGAAGTGGTAAGTCCAAGGCAAACGATGACTGTGTGCTTCTGTAACGTGATCAGGGGTCCCCCACTTCGATCTGTCATGACTCCCCAACTTCAGGCTTGGTGGTGGTTAGCACCGCCTCTCTGCTTGCCCTCTCCACCCCCATCTCTCATCAATCTCCTGAGGAGTCAGCCATTCTTTGTGTCTGCCTTGAGCACAACTCTAAAGGGCAGCACAATGCCACAACCCAATTTCAAATTGCTGAATGAATGGATGAACGAGCAAATAGATGTAGGTATTTTGAAGGGCACTTTGGAAGATGAGATCAGTAGGGTAAACTAAGTCCTGCCATGGCAGAATCCACAGGCCAGAAGGAAGAACTGAATTAGTGCTCCAGAGTCACCTGCTGTATCACGTGACGAGTATTCTCTAGAGGAGTGTGTGGTGCAGGACCAGGGTCACGGGACAAGGAAGAAGATTGTCTGAATGACTTTCTGAACAAATGAAGATGGCCAAAGAGAGCTCCAAGAGGTAGAAAGAAGAGCGGAGAGGAAGGGGTGGCTGAGCATGTATTTCAGACAGACAAACTATGAAAGGAGGCAAGCAGAGATCGCCAGGTACATGGACAGAACCTGGGTTCCATAGGCAGAATCATCTAGCTAGCCATGAGAAGTCATGATGGCTTAGAGCAAAGGGTCAACAGCCAAAATTCTAGAGCTGAGGGTTAGCTGGCTGAGGTGTGTGGGGCAACATGCAATGGATGTGTTGTAATAAGAGCGGCGCACCTGGCTGCCCGCATGGCTTTACCCAAAATAATTACACGGAAACTGTATTCTTTTAAACACTGCTTGGCCCATTAGCTCTAGCCTCTTACTGGCTAGCTCTCATATCTAGATTAACCCATTTCTAATAATCTGTGTAGCTTACCAGGGAGATCTTAACCTGCGTCTGTCTGGAGTGGGAGAATCATGGCGACTCCCTGACTCAGCTTCTTTCTCCCAGCATTCTGTTCTGTTTACTCCACCCACCTAAGGGTTGGCCTATCAAATGGGCCTAGGCAGTTTATTAATTAACCAATGAAAACAACAGATTAACACAAGACCCACCTCCATCATGGATGGAAGCCAACCAGCAACCTGAAGCCTCTCATTGTTTCTGCTCAGCCACGAACCGAAGTTCACAGCTCTCTGACCAAGGCTGTGCATGAAGGCCACCATCCAGAAGGCTTAGTGAGACATAGTTCGAGGGCCAGCAGCCTGAATCAGGGTTTCTACACTTCAGCTTTTCAATAGGAGGGAATCCCTTCTGCCCATCAGCACACACTCATTAAATCATGGTCACTTTGGCAGAGAAAACAGCCAAGTTCTCCAAGCACTGCTCAACATGGTGCTAGACCAACAAAACATGCAGAAGTGTTTGGGATGTGCCTGGTCCTCTTTCATTCTCAAGTCGTGTCGCCTCTCCAGGAAATGGAACAGCACCAATCCACTGACAACCTGATGCATCAAGTCCTCACTCAGGAGGTAACCATCCAGTTGACCCAGAATACATCATAAGTTAATTTAGAAGCGTGAATGAGACTCTAGCATGTAAAATCTGCATAGAGATCTAACACAAAAACAAGTAACATGCAGGGCTCCATTTGAGAAACATGACTCTAAGCCTGTGTGGCTTTTGGAACTGTCTTCAGTAGCCACTGATGAACTGGATCCCACTCTCAACTGTGGTCCTCTCAGGACTCACAGTCCTCCAGCATGCCTTCCTAGCCCAAGTCTGCTCAACCCCCCTTGCCTATCAGCCTAAGGACAGCACATCCTGGACCATCCTTGATCCTCTAGATTTCCATCATAAATTTGTTACTATATCTTCAGGACTGAGATCCACTGTGTTTCCAGGAGGGAGTTTTAAGGGTTGGTTGGTCCCTGATGTGTATGCAGATCCACTCTTTACAGGGAAGTGCCATGTGTCTTAATTCTCAGCAAAAGGAAAGATTTTTAAATGTTTGTATGAGAGACAACCAAGGCAGGCATGGGCTGTATCCAGGCAAACCTAGTGGAGATTCTGTCAAGAAAACATCAACAACAGATGCCAAAAGGTAGTGCCATGCAAGTCCTCAAAGCCAAAAGGCAGAGAAGAGCCATGGAGGAAGATCCCACCCTCTCTCTGCTCAGACCACTGGTTGGTTGGTCCCCGGTGTGTACACTTCCTAAAGGATTGCTAGAAACAGGACAGAGAACCAAAGCTAAAGCCAAGGAAAGGACAAAGACTATGAAACCACATTTGTAGGGAGCCACAGCAGGAAAGGGAAAGAGGGGAGAGAATTACTTTTTGTGATGGAAAAAAGCTGTCTGCCGATTCTTTGGGAGCAACAGGCTTTTCCTGATGCTGAGTGGCAAGAGGAATTCCCCTCATTACACAGACCAGGGCTCCCCCGGTGCTTTCCCAGATTAACAACTAGTTAAGGCTAAGCTGCTCCAGCAAGATGTCCAGGCCACACCACACCCATGAATAAGGCCCCAAATGTGTGGGAGGCAACAGCCCACACATCACTTGCTGGCTGAGCCAAAAGGAAAGCAGAGCTCTGGGCAACATCCCATCTCTCTGTCTTCCTGTGTAGCAGGAGCCTTCCTAACAAAAGGAGGGAAGACAAAGAGCTCCCTGGGAACACCCTGTCCATGCCAGGGCAAACCTCGTCAGCTGTGTACAGACGAACGTGCAGGGTTTACATGCTTGTCATACCATCCTCATGCAGATGGACATGCAGGGTTTACATGCTTGTCATGCCAGCCTCATGGAGATGGACATGCAGGGTTTACATGCTCGTCATGCCAGCCTCATGCAGATGGACATGCAGGATTTACATGAGTATCAGGCTAGCCTCATGCAGATGGACATACAGGATTTACATGAGTATCAGGCTAGCCTCGTGTTCTTGAACAACTTATAGAGAGAGCAAATACAGGGTGCATCCCACCCCTCAAATGCCAGGGGGTGCTATCCAGTATTTCCAGGGGGTTGTCCATGACACACCCTTTTCCTACTTCCACATGGAACAGCCTAACGCCTCAATACTGAAGGGGCAGGATGTGGTTATGGGCAAGAGTTATATGGGTGAAGAATTTTAGCAAAGCAACACAAGCTAACCAATCAGGAGCCCGGGCCCTGAAGCTGGAGCTGATAACTAGAGGCCAGAGGCCAGGTTAGAACACAGCCCCCAGCAAATCATGCTTAACTGCCTGGACAGAGGAATGAAGGCTTTGCTTGAACTTGCAAGTTTATTTCAGGTTATCCCAAAGGCTTCCCAGGCTCCTTGGCAAGGAGCCAGAGGCGGGCAAAGGGAGTGGGAGAGAAAGCCGCTCTCCACCCTTTCTAACTGTGGGATAGTGTGTTGTAACAGCGGCAGTGCAGCTGTGGGAATGCACAAGACTGAATACAAACAGAAACCCTGCTTCCTCTCCCCAGCCTCACAGGCCGGGCTGCAGTGGGGCCTGCGCAGTGATTAACGGCACCAGTACATGAATATACACCACATGCAGACAGGGAGCAGAGACAGCAGCATCCGTGACCAGCAGTGAGAATCCACACAGGACAGCAGAGTGAACTGGTACAACAGCTTCCTGCTCGGCAGAGCAGACACACAAACATAGGGCAGGTAAATACACAACTATGTGTTACTTATGCACACAGTGGGAGATCAATCAGCCGTGAAAAAGAACACCACATGGATGGACCCGAAAGATAAGCGTCAGTGAGGGGCGAATACTGTGAGACTTTTCTGGTGTGGGGAATCTTTTAGCTGGACTCACAGGAGCCTTTGAGGGTGTCTGACAGAGGCTGGAGCTGGGAGAGAGAGATTGCAGCCACAGGTACAAACTCTCAGCTAAAAACAGGTAATTGGGATGGGAGAGAGCAGTGTTTAAGAGCCTGCACGATCCTGCAGAAGCCCCAGGTTCGGTTCCCTGGGTGGCTCGCAGCAATCTGTAGCTGCATCTCTAGGGAATCCAAGGAGATGACCGTCATCATACATCGTACATTTGAAGTTTGCTAAGACACAGATGCTATCACCAGACATGTACACACACTCAGGTGTCAGCTATGTAAGATGGTGATGTATCGATTAGCTTGACTATAATAATCATAACAAACATGTGTATCAAGTCACCATGCTGAAAATCTAAATGTGTTCAGTCTTTGACAGTTTTGCCTCAGGAAAGTTCAGGGGAGAAAAGGACAGCTCCGCCCTCTAAGGACTTGGCCTCTCCACAACCAATGACAGATAATAACTATAATACATACAGGCAGGGATAAACCTTACCTCATGAGAAATGATTATGAAATGTTAAGGATAGGACTGTAGGTGTCCCCGTGACAACAGTTTCCTTGCCTGGGCATGAAAACATCTGATGCAGAAAAGACCTGGCCAGGAGACTATCCACACATGCAAAACAGAACAGCGAAATGAACTCAGGGGAGCCAACCTGTGCGCTGCCCATCTGTGAGCCTCTGTGGGTGCAGACCCTTACCATTCGGGGTGCAGGCCCTTACCATTCAGGGTGCAAACTCTTACCATTCAGAGTACAGACCCTTACTGTTTGGGGTGCAAACCCTTACCATTCAGGATGCAAACCCTTACCATTTAGGGTACAAACCCTTGCCATTTGGGGTGAAAACCCTTATCATTTGGGGTACAAACCCTTACCATCAGGATGAAAACCTGTTGCAGGGGGAGGGGCCTGCTTGTTTGTCCTGGCACCCTGCTAGCTTACACCCAAAATAACCACACAGAAACTGTATTCATTAAATCACTGCTTGGCCATTAGCTCTAACTTCTTATTGGCCAATTTTTACATTTAGTTTAACTCATTTCTATTAATTTTTATACCACCATTTACCATTTGGGGTACAAACCCTTATTCAGGCTTTGCCTCACCCCCTCTTTCTTTGCTGAGGCATTTCAAATAACTATATTTAAAATATAGTATCTATAAGTGTTATAATAACTTAAGAAGACACCAGTGAATCTCTAGATGCTCACAGTGGCCGCAACACACAAGTGCCATGTTCAACTCGTACTACAAGAGTCTCTTGCTTGATCCACTTGGGCTTAAACAATGTCACCAACACTTTCTGATACCCACCTTAAGGAAATACTTGTGGGACGGAACAGTTGAATGTCGAAGAGCTGGGCCTCCCCTAGGTCTGTAGAATAAACTGTTAAGTTACAATTCTTGACCCTGTTTGCTAACAGATACTTGGGGTACAGCTATATTTGATTTGAAACTTGCTTTAATTTTAACAACAGTTTGGAGGGAAATTGTAGGAACAAAAGCTGAGTGTACCCTTTGCTTATCTTCCCATTCTGGGGTCACCCAGGTTAGACAGACACAACCCCAGAATAGTTATCACCTCGACTTTAATTATTTTCCTTCATCTGGAATGGCCCCCTTTCCCCTGCTCTGTAAGTCCATTCAACCCTGCTTTCTTCACGTGCCTCCTCCAGCTACGAGGACTTGGGAAGCTGCAAGGCGATGTGGAACTCAACTGGACATTTCCCATGGCCATGAAACACATTTGAGGACTGTAAAAATGCTATGTATGCCTCCTTGTGGCAAGCTGGCATCTGCTGTGCCTTCTGTACCATGCTAGGAGGGGATTCTTATAATCCCAGTCACTGGCCAGCAAGCGACAAGCTGGGATTATACCTGCTCACTGTGTCTTCCTAGAAGCAGAGACCAAGCAGTGAGGAAGGCTGCAAGCTTTTCTCAGTCTGATTGTGGGCATGCTCAGTTTGCAGGGCAGAAGTCAGGTAGGCTTGAGCTGAAAAAGCAAGTGGACTCGAGAAGGACAGGACTTGGCAGTCAACTCAGAAAGAAAAAAAAATACAGTTCAGCAGGAACAGCAAGTTTCAGGATACAGGCATCTGGGGTGGGTGGTTACAAAGGTTGATTCCGAAGAAACAACAGACCAAAAGGTCAAAGGCCCTCACCAGCCGAGAGCAGGGAAAAGTGATTCACCAAGGTCAGAATTTAGGTCATGGAAACTTCCCTGTTTAATGTATTTAACAGTACAAGAGTAGGGAAAGATTGTGTGTGTTTGTGTGTGTGTGTGTGTATGTGAGAGAGAGAGAGAGAGAGAGAGAGAGAGAGAGAGAGAGAGAGAGAGAGAGAGAGAGAGAGAGAAAGAATCTTTTCCTAGCTCATAAAGTTAGTGAATTCAGTAGGATCCTAGTATGTGGGCAATGTGGAAGACTCCTACACTATTTTATCAGCAGATGGTAGAGACCAGGCAACAGAGACCTCAGTTGTCCTTCACCTGGATGAAGCAGCAGGCTTCTTCACCAGTTTGCACGTGTCAAAATTTCTCTCTGGGCTCCAGGGCTGATGCTGGCAGATTTGTTTTCGTAGAGAATCTCCAGATGGCCGGCATGATCGTGTCCCTTGGTCTCCACACAGTCACTCTGGCAGGTCCTGGGGTTGTCCTGGGGAACCTCCCTTCTCACCCAGTAGCTCTGGGCACCATACTGCATTCCAATAGGCTCCCAGATTTCCCTTCTGTCAATAGAAGCCCAGCCCTGGGCTGGCTTGCCATTGTTTGTGTCAGAATTTATGGTTTAGTCAAGGGAAGTGGCACAGGGCTGGGTGGGGTCGCAGGGCTGAGGGTTGCCATGACTGCAATAATCTCGTATTTTCTTTTGCTTTCTTCTCCATATCTCAATGACCAGAGAGGCTTACTGTGGCCAGCTCCGGAAGCTTTTATGATGCCAAATACTTTCTCAGTGACTTCTTTTGTGTGTTTCCTTCTATGTTTATGTGTTTAAAGTCTTGTTGGGAAAATGGAAGGTGTGCACATGGTGGAAATACACGCACACGCGCGCGCGCAGACACACACACACATATATATGAAGCAGCAGCATAAATACAGACAATGGAAAACTCAAACCCCCTACCCCAGCTCCTCAACCCCTTTCTTGGCAGCTACTATCAATGGATTGTGTGTACTTCCAGGAATTTTCAATGCATAATATTCTGTATATAACCATAGAAAAATACAGATAAAGGCCTTGCTACAAATAAGCAGACACTATACATAGCACTCTGTACCTGCTATTTTTACTTGCCAATATCTTTCGGAGGCAACAAACTTGCCTGCTTTTCACAGCTATGTGGTATTTCACTGAATGGATGCAATGTGTTTTGTAATAGTTCTTTTTGTTCAAAAAATTCTAAATGATTATCATTTTTGCAAAATTTACATTACAAGAAATGCAGGTTAATGAGGAAAAATTCACTTTATTTCCTTTTAAAAAAGTCATGGTGTGTGTGTGTGTGTACCTATGCGCTCACCTGTGTGAGGAAGAGCCTGGAAGCCAGACTGACTCCTGGTACCGTAGTCTATTTTCTCCATCTTGTTTCCATTTTTTTAGTTATTTATCTATTGATACAGGTTTCTTCACTGAATTGGACTGGCTAACACTTAGAATTGGGGTAACAGGTATACACTGCCACACCCGACTTTGCCTGGGCATCGAGGATCTGAACTCGGATTTGTGCCGCAAGTACTTTACCCACTGACCCATCGCTAAACCCTTTTAAAACTTTTAATTCTAGCACTTAACTTAGTCCTGTGTATGATTACCCCAGGGTACTTCCTTGCTAATTATCAGACTATTTCCTTGTCCCTGCCTTGGTCATCTCCAGACCTGAGAAGTCATAGTTACCTGCTAACTATTCCTTTGTCTCCAACGCCATCAATCCCCTGTTCCACTGTCATCTTGCCCCTGAGGTCTGGTCCACAGTGACAGAGCGCGCTGACTGCAGTCAAGTTCCCACGACCACACCCTGCCTTGCATTTGTAGGAGCCTGTCCTCGTGAAGTACAGTGTTCAGGAACAACACAAGACTGCCGCATCCATTAGAACTGTCTCACAGAGATCCTGCTGGCATAATCCAGTCTCGCTCCTCTGCTGCCCCAGTGGTCTGGGCTCGGGAGGCCTCTGTGTTGTTCACAGACTTTAAACTGCTCACCCCACAAATCTCCCTGGCAACGGGACCCCAAACATCCCAGCTGAAGCTGCAGATTGGAAAAGCCTGTATATTATCTTCGGATGTTTCTGGGACGTAGTCACTCAAGCAGAAATGGAAAACGTGTTTCTGAAACTTTCTCCATGAGACAAACAACACAGCTGGCTAGCCTTCACCGTGGCAGGGGCAGCAGGCCCGGCGGGACAGCAGTGGCACCTAACATGCTATCTTCCCTGGAGGGTCTTCCTGGACATCCAGCTAAACAAGAGAAAAGCCTACTGTGCCTGCAAGTCTCTCTTCCCCTGACTTCAAGTAACAGCAGCCTGCTTGAGGACCTGGCTGGGGAAGCTGTTTTCACAGCCCTGTTTGCTCTAGATTTATTCGGTCTTTAACTGCTTGGCATTTTACTCGGGAGCTCCCAGAGTCCTGAACTCACCCGAAAGTTGGATAATTCTGGAAGGGAGTGGGGGCTGGGAACGCAGCTGTTTCAGTTCTCCATCCTTGGAAAGGGCTTCTGACTCGGAGCTGGAAGAGGCCCAGGGCTGATGTCGCACCCCAGAGAAACTCTTTCCTAGACAGATGGAGAGAACCGGGCCTGTGGGACAGGAGGGGTAGGGGTGGGGCCTGAGTGTCACTAGTCCGGGAATACCTGCACGTTCCTCCAGGTTCACTAGGATGTCTGAGCTAAGCTGATCATGGAAGGCATTTACCGGGGCTGGGGTGGGCGAGCTATCCCATCTGGCCCCCAGCACAGATCAAGTCCGTCACCCAAGACCATTTCTCTGCGGTTCTCTAGCCACATAAATTGTTTTTACAGTTTTGGATGGGGAAAGAAAATAAAGAGAATCATGCTTCGTGAATTATTTTTATCACGAAAATGATATGGGAACTAAAATCTATGTTTCTAAATAAAGTTTTATTGGAACATGGCCATGCCTGTTTGTTTACACAGTACCCATGATGGCTTACATACTGAAAGGCCATTGTCATTCAGACCAGATGGCCACAAATCCTAAAATAGCCGCCATCTGGCCTGTCCTTTACAGGGAAGTCTGTGGCTCCTATTCCAGAGCAGGTTAATAAAGCAAAACCTAGCGGTTCTGCCAGAATGAGATAAATGTCTACAAAATTTTTATTAACAAAGTTAAAAAAGTAGCAATAATTCAGTGTAATGTTTTACAGGACAGCCCTACTACTGACAAAAGTGTTATTTGAAACAGAGTCTCATTATTTTACTGTGTAGCCCAGGCTGGCCCGGAATTCACCAGATAGCTAGGACTGGTCTTGAACTTGCAATCTGCCTGCTTCTCCTCCTCAAGAGCTAGAAACAATAGAAATATTTTTTCCCCAATGGCATAACATTTTACCAATTTGGAATTCAAGGTTAGGATCCCTTTCATCAAATCCATTGTAAAAGTTTATTTGTAAACATAAAGATTATTCTCTTGTGGTTCCTTAGCCAATGGGCTGCCATCTCTGACTGGGAGACAAGAAGGAAGCCAACCATGATTTCAAAACTTTATATTTCAATTCCCTGACAGAGGAACTATTAAGAAGTATTTAAAATTTTAAATTTTATATAGACAATTGTGCTGTAGGAAATCCTACAGCCAATAGCCTTTAAATCGCCCACTGGGGGGTGACCTCTTACACTATTTATGCTGGTGTAAAGCGTGCATCTGGTCTCTTTTCTGGGTGCAGGATTCGGTTGCTGTTCTCTGATCCAGCAGAGGATATTGATTTGTGAGTCTACCCCTAAATAAATAACCCTCTATTATCCTCAGTTCTGAGCTAGTGTGGGATTTCTTTAAAGCGTCCATTTTCACAGTTGTATAGTTTCTCTTGTGTACCTCAAAGCCACCTGCATACCTACCCTCTTGAAGAGACCCTGAGCTCTCCAGGGAAAGGGCCATGTCTGACCCTGAGCTCTCCCGGGAAGCTCCCTGGGCCATGTCTGCTCACTGCTCCGTTAGCATTGGTTTATGCAGCTGGCCTGTATAGAGTCCAAAGAAGGATGAAGCCCCGTCTTCAGATAAAGGCTTGAAGAGCAGAGAGGAAATAAATGGGATGGACTCTGATGCCGCTAAGCAAGTGGTATTGGTGGCATCGAACTAGCATGCCATCTTCACTGGATCCTACAAATGCAATTTTTAACCTAATGTAGAGAGCATTCAGTCAGGTTTCTCAGGAGTAAAGAACCTCTGCAATCTGTGCTCCTCCTGAATTAAACCTCAGTGATTACCTAACTGAAAACCCACAAGGAAGGGCACTCGTTCCATCTACACAATCCCAGGGGCTGAAATGATCCTGCAGATCAAGACTCAGCAGCCGCCACATGCATTAGATCCAGAACTGTCAACGCTCAATTGAAAAGCACACATGAGAGCATTCACACCAGCCAAAGAATAATCATGCTTAAGACAGAAGACCAGAGAAGCAGGGAAGGATAATGGACCACCCAGGCAGAATCAGCTAGAGATCAAGAAGCCCTGGAGCTTCAGGCCTCCTGAGAAGTCACCACCCACAGAGCAGAGGGCCAGGAGGGACAGTCCCTGGGGACTGGGCTTGGCTGATCCTTAGTCAGCACAGTGCAGAATGGAGGGGCACTCAACCTGGTGTTTTCAAATATCACTAAGCGATGTTATCCAAGTCCAGGCCATACCACACCACATAGATGGCTCATCTCTTTCTGTGCAGTTTACCAGTTCATACTTACCCTGCCCCTTCCCAAATCAGTCCCTGTGATGACCTGAATCCGATATGCTCCCTACAGGCACGTGGGCTTGAACACTTGGTTCTTAGCTGATGGTGCTGCTTTAGGAGGTGAAGTCTAGCTGGAGGCTGTGGGTCCCCGGTGGGAGGCCTTGGTGATGTTTTCTGGCCCACTCCACTTCCCGCTCTCTGTTTCTGAACCCCAGATACAATGTGACAAGCCAATCTCCTGCTCCTGTGCCTTCCCTCCAAGATGGAGGGTGCCGCTGAAACTTCAGTCCAGAATCAACTCCTCTTCCTCTCGTTGCTTTGTGTTGGGGATTTTATCACAGCAGTGTGAACCACGGCGGTGTGAACCACGGTGATGATTGGGGTGCGAATCACGGCAGTGCGAATCATAGCAGTGTGAACACAATGACCTTGGCCTTTGACCACCCTCTGTGAGCTACTACAAACTACATCCTAACGAGCAAGTAAAGCAGTCATTGGGAGAGTGTAGACAAAGGAAAACCTCAACTAGACTGACAAGTCTAACAGGGAGGTTTCTCCTGAGACTACAAAGGCCTTCCCAAAGCAAAGACTAAACTAGACATGAAGCATGACCTAGAATCTGGATTGCTTCAAATGTCTCCAAACAAAGAAACTGATGAGCCGTAGAGGGAAAACCATTACCAGCGTATCCACTGGGAGTGTGGCAGGGCAGTGGGTGGCCGGGGTACTATACCTACAGATGCAGCGTCATGTTACATGCATCCTTAATCAAGGCAGTTCAACGCTAACACCTGTGAGCAATATTAACAAAACCAAGTCCTTACCAGAGCAGCTCCCATGGTGTGGAATGGGTCACTTTTCCTCAGTGTGAAAAAAGTTTCCTCGGCAGCAATAAGCTGAGCTCCATGATCTTCTGGGTGCAGACTGATCAAGATACATTGTTACTCTCTATGCCTCAATTTTAATTCAGTAAGACAGGTACGAGCCACAGGCTTGGGGAACTTGAGGAAAGAAGAAGCCCATTGGCCAGAGAGGCTTAAGGAGGGAGAACAAGATGGATGGTGCTGTGTCAAAGGGGTCCTCTGTGTGTCTGAGGGGCTAGAGAGGGCTCAAGTATGTTTTCTGTCTACATTTCTTCACAACACTTTTCAAGAAACAGAAACATGGTTTTTTTCTGAGTCTTGATACACTAACAATGTGCTAGGCTCCCATCTCCCAGTGAACCTCTCAGGCACAGAGGATAAGAGAACTCAAGTCTTGGGGGGAGGCCTGCAGAAGAAAGGTGCTAATGGTCTTCTGCAAGCAGCTTGTCTGCTCACAGTGGACCTGGAGATGTGTTCTCTGCATTATTCGTGGAACTCGTGAGACAGACCCCGACAACTCTTTCCTGCTCCAATGCTAAGTATGTGTCGTGTCTATAATAAGCATTTGCTCGGCGTAGACACAGGAAATGAACTCGGTTCTCTGTCTCGGCTGCTCAAGCTTATGCCTAGTACTCAGCTTACCTTTTCCAGTAGATGACGCCTACATAGATGCCTATGTAGATACGTGGATGGAATCCAGGAAAGGTTGAAAATAAGTGGGGAGTGGAAGAAGCACAGAGTCAACTAAGTCCTGAGTAACGTGTGCTATTGGTGGGCACTGACGTGGCAAGGACCACAGCCTTAGACCCATGGGAAAATGGCAAAGCCTCCAAGTGGGAGGCTGAGGGCTGGCAAAGCCTTCCCTGGTCCAGTGTGGACGCTGATAGTGTGTGCAGACAATATCCACCACAGCTTTCTGCTCCCCCAATATTTACAACCTGAAGATTGCTCCCCTATGGAGACTGCTTGGGATCTCTGTAATTGCCCCCCATATACTCAAAGGGAGTGGCACTATTAGGAGATGTGGCTTTGTTGGAGGAATGTGTCACTGTGGGGGTGGGCTTTGAGGTCTCATATATGCTCAAGTCACACCCAACGAGATTACTTCCTGTTGCCTGTGGGTCGAGGTGTAAGAACTCTCAGCTCCTTCTCCAGCACCATGCCTGCCTGCATGATGTATTGTTTCCACCCATGATAATGGACTAAACCTCCTAACTGTAAGCAGTCACCCTAATTAGATATTTTCCTTTATAAGAGTTGCTGTGGTCATGGTGTCTTCACAGCAATAGAAACCCTAACTAACACACCACTCCTACCAAGATTAGCTAAACCTGCTTCCTTATTCAGCTGTGTGTAATAACCCTGCCCTCCTTGTTTATCTGTAATAACCCTGCCTCCTTGTTTATCTGTGTGTAATAACCCTGCCTCCTTGTTTATCTGTGTGTAATAACCCTGCCTCCTTGTTTATCTGTGTGTAATAACCCTGTCTCCTTGTTTATCTGTGTGTAATAACCTGGCCTCCTCATTCAGCTGTAGGCCACATCCCCACCTTTCTGCTCAACTCTTAATAAGCATGTTGAGCTCCTGGGATGCCATGCTTTCTCCATGAGACAGCACAGTCAACCAATCCTAGCTTTCTGTGTGTCTTTTGTTTCTTCATTCCCTTGCATCCCAAGTCAGGTCCATCCCTGGAACCATGTTGAAGATGGCACACACATTCTAAAATCACAGCTATTCCTAGGACATGCTGGCAGACTTCCTTTTCCAGTTGCATTTATTGATTGACATGTGTGTGTGTGCATGTGCACATGCATGCATGCCTGCGTGTGTGTTCATGTACATGTGTACATGTGTAGGTCAGAGGACAATGTGTGGGAGTCATTTCTCTCCTTCTACCATGTGTGTCCCAGGGATTGAACTCAGGTCATCGGGTGTGGTGACAAGTCTATCCATTGAGCATCCTTACCAGTCTACACCGACAGGGTTTCTTTATTCTCTTCAATGTGTCCTCAGTGGCAGGAGCTTGGGAATGCACGCAGAGATCCTCTAAAGCAATAAACCACAGAGTCTGCGTGGTAAACAGCCTTACCTCCCAGAAGCAATGCTCCCCTGTCCTTGAAAACATGCCACTTCCAAATGGCCAGAAACTCACACACCTATGATAGTGCCAGAAACTAACCCCAACTCAGAAACCTTCGGGAGAAGGTTGGTCCCTAGTCACCACTGGTCACCTCTCACCAGGTGTGAACCACTGAGCTACAGCCCACCAACCAAGAGGAGGCACTTGGTCGTGACTTAGGCCACTCACCTGAGGGATGACTACCTGCACAAGGTCCTCTGCACTGTACTACCTGAGATAAAGTCAGTAAAAACCACCCCACACTGACCCAGAATTCCTATCTCAACCATTCACCCATAAACAATGGAGTCACTCACCACCCGGCTGGGAAAGTCTGTCCCTTTACACCAACGGATACCAAGGATGAGAAAGAGGGGGCTGAAGAAACAGGCAGACCAAAAGACGCGGTTCTCCTTTGGAAGTTCTGAGTACTGGGGCAGGTTGGATTGCGTTTGTATTGCTATTTCCAGGCAAAATCCTTTAGAGGTTTCCTCTTCTACACGGGCCTATCCCCTCCTAGAAGCAAACGCTTGCAGGGTAGTCACGTAATGCCCTCCTGACCCCAGTATTCGACAATGGTGGAGAATGTGAAAGAGAAGTGGATCTCTTTGTGGGGTGAACCTTGCCTTCCTCTCCTCAGAGAGTGGAGAGCATTGGCACTCACAGGCTGAGTCTGTCTGGGATGGGATGGGGTGTGTGGGGGGGTGACTGTTTCGCTGGTTGAGATCTGATGGGGTTTGTATGTTTTAGGTAGCAAATACTTTCACTATCCCATTAAGACAAAATTTCACCCTTTCCAGGGGTCTTGACTCACATTCTAGAAGGGAATGTAGGCAAAGTCAACCCCCTCCTTCCCCATTAGGGTTTTCAGTGGTAATTTAGTGCTGAGTGATGACCACAGTGAGATCCAAAAAGCTTCCGGGCCCAAGTAGGCAACTTTCCTCGCACCACTTCCCATTTTAGCCCTGCTTCTACCTGGGAGCAGACACCAGTTCCAGAGAAGCCACTAGATGGAACTTGGCACCACTGTGCCCTGAACAGTCTTACCATGCACCAGTTGTCCAGGCCACCTGACAGTGCTTTCTGAAGGGCAGCCCTTCAAGGTCTACCTCCAGGCTCGTAAGGGTCAGATAGGACAACACAACACACGTGCTAGCACCTGGGGAAAGATCTGTCCACCGTGAATCACAAGCTTCTGGGTGGCGGAAATGAATGCTCTTCTTTACAATCTGTAACTCTGCGTCAACAAATAGAAGTCTAAGAATCTCGTAGTGAGCTGGGGGGGCGGGGTGAAGCAAGAATGAGGGAACTTCTCATAAAACCATACAACAGCTGTAAAACCATAGTAATCACAACAGTACAACAGCTGTACGAACGGACAGACCACGGAGAAGTTGAGACTGTGCCACACATAATCTACCTACCCAATGACTGATTTTACTATAGAGGTGCTGAAAGAAGGATTGTTGAAAAGCACTCTCAGTTCAAGGGTGGCGTCCACGTGGAGAAGTATTTAACAGCACCTCTGCCGTGCGTCATGAAGAATTTCAGATGTGCAAGCATGCAGAACAAATATCAACACAAAAGTGTGGACAAGCAAGAGGTGGTGTGAGGGAAATATGATCTAGAGACTTTGGGAACCAATCTGACAGTGCTCAAATGGTAAAACAGAGCGAGTGTAGGACCTGGCAATTCGGTAGGTAAGAGACAGGTACACAAGGTAAGCACAGGGCCAGGCAATTTGGTTAGGTAAGTAGATAGTGGAAATATACATAGATACGCCTGAGAGAAATAAAAAACAGCAGCAAAAACAAGCAAACAAAAACCTGGCATGAGCTGTTGTAACAGCATTCTTCACAAGAGCCAAAATCATAAACAACAATGTTTCAACCTATAGACAGACAGGCTGTGTTATCTCCATCGCGTGTATCGGGTGGAATACGGTTTGCTCAGAGAAATGAATGCTACAGATGGACAGGCTGTGTTATCCCCATGTGTGTGTTTCAGGTGGAATTCTGTTTGCTATAAAAATGGATGCATTGTTCAAGTTGGATTGAACCTTGAAAACCTTACGCTAAAAGCCAAATGCATGTGTGCCTGCCTGTGTGCTTCTATTCATGAACCATTTTAAATGTGTAACTTTAGAGGAAGACTTTCAAGTGTCTTTAAATCTCAAAGGCACAAAAGGAGATTAGTTAATTACAAGAAAATTTAGGAAAAATTGACTTTCCAAAATAAATTTAAAGAATAAAATCAAGAGTGTGGTGGGAAATCCAAAGGTTGATTTCTTTAGTGTCTACAAAATTAGTTCTGAAAGACCAACAATTCAGTATAAAATAAAAAACTGACAAAAATGAATAAATGCATAGGGGAAGAGAAAACACATGCACGCGTGCACACGCACACACACTCAAACATAGGAAAAGATGTTCAATATCACTCAGAATGACAGAAACCCAAGTTTAACTGCACAGATGTTCTGGGCGTGGTGAGGGCATGTCTGACCCTCTGCCGAGGAAGCCATGAGGGAGATGGCTTAGCTAACAAGACGAAGCAGGGATGCAAACCAGATGGGACAAAACACCCTTGTAATCCAAGCTACTCAGGAGGCTGAGGTGAGAGGATTGCCTAAGTGATCAAGACTAGCTTGAATAATAGAGTGAGACACCCCTCTACCCACAAAAGACAGCACATCCCCAATCTCCTATGAGAACAATTTGTTGAAATCTGTACAAATTCAGAACAGGCACCAATAAAAATAAATCTTAATAAAACAAATCAAGCAGTGAAACCAAGCAAGGACTACAGCAGCTCCGGAGGATGCATGCCGGGATATAGCCTCAGCTTCAATACGGGAGGACACGGGAGACCTGCACACAGGTGGCTGTTCTTAGGTGAATGACATTCAAAGACTGGGACAGGGGACATGAATAAGCAGGGTCCCGTGGGGCTTCATCTCTACTGTTCTCTTTGGCTTTCTAAAACCTTCTACCAGAGTAATTGGACCTGTGGGCAGAAAAGGAAAGGGCGAGAAGGAAAATGAGGGAAGAGGGTAGGGAAGGAGCTGGATGAGGCAACCGTTAGGATGATAGAGGACAGGAAAATATCTGGAGGGCTAGGGGTATCCTTGACACCTCATCACTTTGGGTAGGACGCGGAGGGTTTTGCGCTCCAGCCTGCGAGCTCCTAAACTGTGACAAGCCTGAGGCTTGCTTGAAAAGCAGCAGCGCTAAGGTGTTTACATGAAAACACAGACGTGAAGTTACCACACTGAATTCTTTATAGGATGGTTTGGCGTTCTGAAATACCGTTTATGGTATTTTGAGTCATTTGAAGCAACTCCAACTGAAGAGAAAGAAAACTAAGAGAAAGAAAAGGAGAAGGAGGAATGAAATGTTCCCTGTGGGGCACACACAGCTTAGAAACCGGACCATTCCGCTTTGTTCTGACTGATGGGGGAGAGAGGCCTCCTTCCTAGTGGCTAAAGGAAGCAGAACCTGACAGAATGAGGGCCGTGACTCCTCATCTGGGGGCTGCAAAGGCTGAGGTGCCCTTTGGCTCTGTCAGTTGTGGACAGTCGCAAGGCTAGAGACCTCCTGGCTCCACCCTGAATCCCGGAATCCCTGCTCTGGTCTTCTCACCGTCCCCTTCCCCTCCCACCTGGTGGTGTGAGGAATGAAGCAAACAGGCTGGGGGCGAGGGCTTTGAGGCCCGGTGCCGGCCTGAGTTCCTTCTCTCACTTCCAATGCAGCCGTCCACTCAACAACAGTGGAGGCTGCAGGCGGCAGGGGCTGCACTGGAAGAACAAATCCTCTGAGACCCAAGGTCAGGTGACTGCAGAGGGTGAGCCTTCACTCTGTGGGTCAGGCTCTGGGAGACATCATTTGAGAGATGGAGTCATTTGCTCTCCTCATTTAGGACCCTCTGCATCAGCCGCCAACCCCGGCCTTGCCTTGGCCACACTGCGGCAGCTTGAGCCTCCCTTGCTCAATCAATAGCCCTGTGTCTGTGATCTCAACCCTGCTCCAAGTGATGAACCAACTTCATTGGGAATGTCTGCTGAGGGCTCTCTGAGAAGGGCCATTGTTCCTCCATTTCGGCCAGCTGTGAGTGTGGACGAGGGACATTCATCACTCAGGACATTTGCCCACAAAGGAGAGACAGCTGCTGGGCTCGAATGGCCTGTGGCCGCACATTGCCCTTGGTGAGGTTTAGTCTTTAAGTAGGAACATCATTTCTTCCAGATTCTAAGAAATGGGAAAAACGCTCACCTTATGCAGTGAAGCAAGAGTCCACACTCACTCACTAATGGTGTATTCAATGGGGTGTCAAAGGGACACACCAGCCCCCAGATCCACACTTCCCTCCAGTCCCAAAGAGAGGCCCCTAGGTAACAACCCAGTGTACTGCCACCCTGGGAGCCACGACACCAGGATCAAGGACTATGACCTGCCTTGTTCCTCCTGTCATGTGCCCACAGCAAGGCTGGGCCTCCATGCCCAGAAGGAACCCGCAAAAGCTCCAAGTCTGGCTAAAAGAGACACATGGAGAACTTGACAGAAGCTTGTAGAAGTCATTTAGAATGAAGTGAACACCTGCCTACCTGTGTGTCAGGCACCCTGTTGGCGCACACTTTAAAACTAATCGTGGGGATCAGACAGGGGCGCTGGGAAGAAACTCCCCTGCCACTGTGCAGTGAAGTGCTAAGAGAGGTCCCTTGTGGAGTAGAGCACCCAGGGCCAGATCTTACTTAGAAAGGCTTCTGGGAGGAAAGCGTGGTGTGGCAGGGAACTGAGAACATGCACCCTGTTATGAGAGCCAGAACGAGCCTGGCGAGACCAGCAGGTGACAGGCACAGCACAGAGCCTCCTCCGAGAAGTGTTACCTCATCGTGCCAGGCTCTCTTCCCTCATCTTAAAGGATACAGCAAGACAACTTTACTGTGGCCATTGCTTGATACCCCAACAGTGGCAAATCTAACCCTGGATGCATTGTGACCATGACTTGACACCCCAACAATGGCAAATCTAACTCTGGCTGCATCATGGCCATGACCTAACACCCCAACAATGCCAAATCTAACCCTGGCTACAGGCCAGTCTTAAGTTATCCGAGGAGAACAATCACACCAAGGTTGATGAGGTTAGCCCAGGCTGAGCAGATTGCTCTAGAGCTAAGACTAGCCTACTGGGCTGACTGTGAACTTTTTGTTCATGCTGTCTCTGGCCTCCGTTCTTTTGGTTCTCACAGAAAAGATAGTAATGTTTACTGCTGGACCCCTGCCTTCCCCATCCCCACCCCTACTTCTGATGTTGCTGGTCTGGAATAAGATGAAAGAGTCTGATAGAAAAGCTTGGGGAAACCTTTTATTAACATTTTTAGCTCAGCTGAGTTCAGACAGCAAGCCCGGCATTCCAGGAGACTTCGCCCTGAGCGAAGCAATGCCAAGAATGCCAATGAAGATTCCAATACACTTTTCCATGGGATCCCTGCCTAGGTTCCGGAATCTCTTAAAATGGGGGCTGGGAGAGTGTTATTGGGTAGTTCAAGATCTTCCCACCACCTTCCAGGAGTCTTCAGGAATTAATCAGGACAGGGGCAGAAAATATCCAGGGAAGGGTGGTAATGAAGAGTCAAGGAGCATGGTCACTGTCAGGTGTGTGCATGTGGCCTGGACACGTCCTCTGGTACCAAGCGTGGTGACACTAAAGCCTCTGGACCTGGTTACCCCACAGAGAAAAGGCCATCACAGGGCTTCTGACATGGTTCCTTGGGATGTTCAGGAAGGAATGTGATGGAATGTACTCTGAAATAAGACATGCTAATACTTATAAATCATTTCTCAAGATCTTGATCTCTGCTGGATATCAGAAGGTTGAGCACTGCAGAGCAGAAAAATGGAGTCCAGGCTAATGGTTGGGGGATCTCCTTGAGGCAGCAACACTGCACAGTGGGGAGCAGATCAGTGAATGTGTTCTCAGTAAGCTGGCTCTATGGAGGAGGAGCTAGCACTGAGCCTGCCCCCATAGCTGCAGCCAGCAGGCACAACCTCTCCAGGCCCAGTGGCAACCCATGGTCACAAGGAAGCAGATGCTAGGGAATGGTGAAACACAGCCCACCTAAGACAGAGTGTCCCCGAGGAAAGATCCTTCTGAAATTCCATGTGCTCACTACATGGATGCTGGCTCTTTACCAACCTAACTCTCCTCTCCCCTCCCTGCACCTTTCCTTCCAATCATGCCATCCATCATCTGCCAGTCTCAAAAGAAAGTCCGCCCTCCCCTGGGTCTCCATGACTAGGAGAGTTTGTCAACCCCACCCCCATAGCCATTCAGCACCGAGGAATGGCCTTGGCTACCATGGCACTGTGGACTTCTCTTAGCCCAGCGTTATATCCTGCCCTACAAAACCATGACAGTCGGCTTTATATTTGTGTTCAGTGTTTCCTCTTTTTTGTAACACTTTCATGCATAGGTATCTTTCACCAGGTGTTGAAAAGTGATTGTTATGGATGGGGAAACTGAGGCTGTGGCTGTAAGGGAGCAGCAAGACATACGATCTTCATACTGATAGGTTCAAAACCAACTCTCCATGATGAACTTGCATCCCCTCCCAAGCCATAGCTCAAGAGTGGCATTTCAGAGATCAGGGTTAGGCACCAAACCAACAAAGGAACAATCCAGAGCATATTCACTCCTCTGTCTGGTTTTCCTTCCACTCACCCACCGTGAGCACTCGGGGCTCTAACCATGACCTAAATACGCGACCAGGCTCTCTATCTATAAAATCTCATTCAGTCCTTACAACTCCCACAGGAATATGGCGTTAGCCTCTTCCTAAGGAAGAAACGGAGGCTCAAAAGTGTAACTGTCCAATTCTGCAAGTGTTCAGCACTTACAGGATCCAGGTCTTTGGTGCAGCCACAGACCTCGTGGGTTTGAACATCATTTTATTTCTCCGCAGTAGAACACAAACCTCAGACACTGAGCCACAGGGATGCCGAGCCTAAGGAGAAACAACCGGAAGATGCTGCGGGGCTCAGAGGCAAAGCAACTGGCCGGCTTTGTGGAAGAATGTGGAGCATTGTTGAAGATCCTAGGACACCGTCCCAGTCCTAAAGCCCATGATCTGGGAGGCACGGTGCTTCTTCTGGGCTCTCATGGACACCAACTCCCTTGGTAAAATGTGGCCAACGTCACCTGACCTCTTAGGAAAGGAGGTATTCCTTCAGGATACTTGGCTTTCCTGGTGGGGTGGGGTGGATTACAAAGGAGGACCAAAGCCAGGTGTTCTCAGGATGAGATACAAACTCACAAGCATGCCCAAGCTCTCTACCTTCCTTCAGCAATCAGTTCCTGTCTCTAAGCACACACTGTTCTAATACAAGATGGCTTCAGGGCTTCTGGGCTGACTCCTGCAGCCCCGGCCTCTATCTATGCAAGGCTCTTCCTCCCCACTGAAGTTTCAGTTCAAGTGTCTTCCCTTCAGACATTGTCCGTGGCCACCCTGGCTGACTCTGGACACCACGCCATCCACAAAGTACACTCACATGGTCGAGCTTTCCCTCTATCACTGTCTGAGCCTCTCCTGTAGAACCATTGGCTGCGTTACAATCCGCTTTCCTGCCTGAGAATATAAATTAGCACCCAGCCTCCACCAACAACATGCCTGGCTACCTCAGGACCCAAGCAACGCTTTACAAAGCAAGGCCTCAAAGTGCCCATTGTATGACCGCTTGCAAATACTGTAAGGCCATTGGTGATGTTGTGATGACATCACAAATCCTTTGAACCAGAGAGGGCTGACAGGGCCTTGAGGGATGTAGATGTGAACTTGGAACAGCAAGATTGAAGGTCTTTAGGAAAAAGAGGCTAAAGATCTTTACTGTTGCATCACTTGGAGACTCAGAAAATGGAGTCATGGGTATGGCATCCAGAGTGTAGAGCAGAGAGTGAGCACTGCCAGCCATGCCAGGTCAGAGCAGGGCAGCTAGAAGAGTGAGCTATACATAACCCATCCTTAGCCCGGAGAGCCCACAGTGGGAAACAGACCTCCAAAGCCGACCTCAGGGTGACTCCCCTTCCCTGAAAACACTGGGCTTTAGTCCTGGACTCGAAACAAAGTCAATTTTGCTGTCTGCTCACCCACCCACACCAGGGAGGGTGAGCTTTTTTCTTGCCCATGCTTCACATCTCCCCAGCAATCCCAGCCTCCTGCTCCCAGAGAGAAGACAGCGTTGGGTGCAGTAAATGGGGCATCACACATCCTGGTCCAAGTGGCTCTTCACCATCCATACCATTGAATCACAAGACACGCTTAAAAATAAGAACAAGAAAATTTTGAATTTCAGTGGGAATAGAGATTATGGAACATAAACGATCAGTGGTCAACTTTATCCGAGTCAGACAGGTCGAGAATAGGAGTGTTTAAAAATATATCGATTGTATGGGACTCTCATACTCCAGGTGGGAGGGAGTAGAATGTGCCCCTAGATTACAGTCTAGTGACCTTATGTCCAGTCAGTCAGGTACTAGATATACCCAGATTTACAGCTTTCTAATCTGACAAACATTTGGATGATGGCTCTTAGTCATGACCTGTACTTAGTAACACAGACCCAAAGACGACTAAGAACCAAGGCACTCATTGTGGCTGGTGGGCAGTTATCAAAGGCCAGCGTGGCCATGCCAGGTTTAAGAGAAAAGTGGTCAGGTGCTGTGGGACAATGGTCTTGTACCCTGCAAAGATTTGTCACTTGTATTGGTTTAATAAAGCGCTGATTGGCCAGTAGCCAGGCAGGAAGTATACACAGGACAACCAGAATAGGAGAATTCTGGGAAGAGGAAAGGTTTAGTCTACAATCGTCACCCAGATGTAGAGGAAGCAAGATGAGAAAGGTACCAAGCCACGTGGCTAACAGAGACAAGAATTATGGGTTAATGTAAGAGTTAGTTAATAAAATAGCCTGAGCTAATAGGCCAACTAATCTGTAATTAATGTAGGCCTCTCTGTGTTTCTTTGGGACTGAACGGCTATGGGACCAGGTGGGACAGAAACCTCTGTCAACAGTTAGGATGTTCTCCAGCTGTGATGATGTGGGAAGGCTACTCTCCCACCCTCACCCCTCCCCTCTGTGATGAAGTGGGACAGCTACTCACCCCCCCCAGCCCCCACCACAGCTGACAGCTATATATGAACTTTGGGGTCTAGTGAAATTTGGGGTCTAGTGTAAGAATGGTCTCTTATCACAGCCTCCTGGAAAAGGGGCTTTGAACAGGCCAGCGATTCATGGGGCAGGCCCAGGGCAGAGGAGCCCTTCTCTTATCTCCCAGCACACTACTGGAGTGGCTTAGGTTGCTCTCCTCGGCCTAAGTCTGCCTTGAGAAAGAATTATATATCAGCTTCTGGTCTCACAGGTCGAATATAATATATAATTTCCCCCTTCCTACCCTCACGAACAGGTACTTTGATGTGTGCTCTGCTAACCGTGGATCCCTTCATGAATGTTGGATGGCTAGAAATACTACTGCAAACGTCTGTGCCCTTGGTAGGCACTCCGTCTTAGAGATCACTCCAGTGACAGGGAGGCTCTTTCCCACTCCTGACCACAGCAAATGGGGAGCACAGATCGCTCTCAATTCTGCCCCCAGGAGCTTACCTTTGGTCATTTCCAGGTCATCTAGTAAATGTAAGTTATAATCAGTGCAGTAAGACACGCCAGACAGCTCTGCCTACTCCATGATCAGGCCCTAGGGCTCAGGGGTGACGTTTCCTATGAACGGCATTGCGCATGCTTGCTAGTCTCCTGGGCAGCCAGCTGTGTTGTCAACGATGACTGCAGGAACTGGGTCATCTCTTTAGATACTTTCTTAGGTTTCTGGTGGCCTCTTTACCTGTAAATCCCTATTAATATACTTTGTCTCTTCGTGAGAATTCTGATTATTATCAGTTTACTTGTAGGAACTCCTTGCAACTCCAAAATGCAAATCCCTTGAAGATTTTAGATTTTTTAACTATGCCTCCCATTTCTGCCAATTGCCTAACCATCTCAAGGTATCCACAGGCAAATGCAGAATTTAACTTTGAAAAACTCAACCTGAAGGAAACCTAGGGCAACAAAAGTTTCTCAGTCATCCAAATTCTATTTTGTGAGCACTCAAAATAGAGCACACACAGACTTAGGTGCTATGGGCACAGAGAATTATATAGAGATTGTACATTACAGCAGCAACACAATGACTGTGGCCATTGAGGGGCCAGAAGCTGTGTGTGAACACTTGTGTGTTGGGAAGAGTGATGGTCAAGGCATCCAGACTGGGTAAACGCTGGTCAAGTAGACTTGCCAGGCAGTCCTGAGGGGAGGGCAGGCTAGCCCAGTGCTCAAGCACGTGCAGAAGTCCACCACGGATATATACAAGGAGTCTAGTATGCCCACAGCACAGAAGAAATTCAGGGTCACTGCAGAAGCTGGGCATGCAGGAAGTGGGCCACAGATCAAAGAGGCCCGGTAATATCTTTAGTACAGTTCAGGGGCCAAGGCGCCTCCTTGCTTCCCATTGGAAACTTACTGCAGGCAACTCCCTACATCCAAGGAAGAAAGCCTGGTCAGGGGCCTGAAGAAATCTGGGTTTGTGTTAGTTATGGCAACAATGTGTCCCTATGTCTGAGAAACCGGTGGAAAGACAAGGGTCCCTATGCATCACAGTTGAGAGACATTCACTGAAGAGTCTAGGCAGCCCCGAGAGAAACTGAGCAATCCCCTGTGCTTCACTTCTTAGCCACGAAATTCCCCACTTCCTAGTGGACCTGTGCTGGAAATGTGTGGAGTAAAGTCACAATGACACACTGGGCTCTTACCCAAGACCCCACCAGGACCCTGGCCAGCCAGCTGTTCCCTCCTCAGCCCTAAATATTTTCACACTCTATAATAGTCTTTTTTTTTTTTCAAAAAGTCATTTGTAGAGAATGTTTGCTCTAAACTATTGGCTGCCTTTGCTTTTTTTCCCAACCAAGGAAGAAATGCCTATGTGGACATCCGGCAGCCAGTCATGAAGACACGCAAGGGACTGTGGGAGAATTGAAGTCCTTCCAAGCCCTCAGAACCAGTTCCCATGTTCTCCTTCATGTTGCTTCAGCCTCCCCTCCCCAGGAAGAAGATCAACTTCTTCTGGTCAACATGCTGTGCTTTGAGAGTATTAGACAGATGCTCAAGAAAATGGGGCTGCCAAGACAGCAGCTGAGAGTCTCACCCTGAGAACAGACTCCGCCCCTCTCTTGAGGGAAGTAGCTAGGCACAACTAGGCGACACCTGGATCCCATAACTCTCAAAGATCTGATCCCGGTTGGAAGTGTTTACGGTTGCACACACCAAACCGGCATCGTGTGATAGAAATGGGCGCTTGCCCGCCGGGAAGTCAGGAGGTCAATGGGAAAAATTATTTTAGTCTGTGTTGAGTCTTCATGTTTGGAACTTTTATCCAAACAATGTAGCATTCTCATGCTCCCCGCCCCCCACCGTGTGCCCATTCCCTCCTCTGGGATGGTGGTGGGAAGGGCTGTGCACAGGCTGAGCCTGCGATCCTCCCCTCCCCAATGGCCTGCAGGTCACACTGCTCCTAAAGACAGAGAGGGACAGGGAGAGGACACGTCTAGTCACGATGCGCTAGCCTGCAGTAAGATATATGGGGTTTCAGGTTAGTATGTAGAATATTCCCCATGGAGAGGTTAACATTCTTATCCCTGGTCCTCCATTTCCCAAGAGGGAATGCTCAGGGGGAAATGCCATTTCTGAACTCATGCTCCTCTGAACAGAGTTGACATGAAGGAGAGCAACAAAGATGCCCACCAGGCAAGTATTCCCAGAATGCACAGAAGTGGCGGAGAGACCCAAATCTACAAAGTTGTCCTCTGACCTCCATATGTGCATCATGGCATATGTACACCCCATCCTCCCATGTGTCTGTCTCTTTCTGTATTTCCATCTCTCTGTATGTCTCTGTCTCTCTCTCTCAAATAATAATAATAAAATGTTTTGAAGAAAGAAGTGTTGTAGTAAGTCCTGGTTCATGAAAGAGTCTGCGAGACATTCTGCAGGACAGCAGAAAGTGACTGAACTGTCTTTAAAATTTCCTGCTTGATGGAAATGTCTGCTGGATACTATTGGCCTGAAGGCTGAAGATGGATGCCCCAACGGTACAGAGGAACTTTGTTACTGCTAGGAGCAGACGTGTCTCATTGTCATGAAAAGCCCTAAATTATTAAAACATTTAAAATGCCATATTCTGTAGTCTTTGAAAGATATGAAGAATGCCTATCCAACTGAAATATATCTCTATATATCTAGAAAATCTAACTAACATGACTACAAGCTTGACTATTATCGATGATTATCCATTAACAACCTATATTTTCTAATTATACATTACATTTTAAATGAACTACACAATCACAATACCTTAATCGAGATCAGCAATACATATACATATAACAAAATTGACCTTAAAATCCATACCAATGCAAATTATTCATATCTCTATCAAAGAAGAGAGAGTGGACATGAGAGACAATAAAGATGGAAGAATATGAAACTGTAGGATGAGAGGACGAGAGAGGGCAGGGGGCTGGCTGCCAAGGAGCCCTGTAAGGACCCTTGGTGTACCCAATGGATGGATGACATGGGTTCACATTCCCCCATAAGAACCCTTGGCGCACCCCACGGACTGCGTGAGTGTATATTCCCCCATAAGAACCCTTGGCGCACCCCACGGACTGCATGAGTTTATATTTCCCCCGTAAGAACCTTTGACGCACCCCATGGACTGCGTGAGTTCATATTCCCCCGTAAGAACCCTTAGCGCACCCCACGGAATGTGTGGCTTCATATTCCCCCGTAAGAACCTTTGGCGCACCCCACGGACCGTGTGGGTACATATTCCCCCGTAAGAACCCTTGGCACACCCACAGTCACACTTGTGCACATGGGTTTAGGACGTATCCTTCCTGTATTCCCAACACCAGGTCTTAAGACAGGTAGGGTGGTGGCAACGTGAATCACAGAGAGATTTCCGATGACTCCAGAGGGACTCTTGACGTACTCAGCTGAAGAGCCTATGGTGGCTCCCTCAGAAGGCCACCAAGAGCTCTTAAATCTGAAACTGTCACAGATCTATGCTGCAACTACACCTGACAGCCTGACACCATGAGCTTCAGGTACAAATCCAATAACCGCGGTAGAGACCCTTATCTCTAGAACACGCCTAGGTCAAGGTGTCAATAAGCTTGCCAGGCACTCCAGCGTGCAGGCACATCAGGCCAGTAGGTCAGAGCCTGCAGAGTCTGAGGTCAGCAGTTACAAAGAGCCCAGCATGATAGGACACAGAGTGAAGTTGCTAATGACCACCTCACTGTATCTCATGGACCAGAGGCCCTGCATCAGGCATCCAAGCAGAAGGCATGAGGCTGTCTGATATTGCTGCTTCTGCCAGACACTTTCCACGTCACCCCTTAATTCCTCCCACTCTGCATTAATTACTTTTTGTTGCAATGATAAGACACTTGACCAAAAGCAACTTGGAAAGGAAAGGGTTTATTTCATCTTACATTTCCAGGACATAGCTCATCCTGGAGGGATGCTAGGGCAGGGACCACGGAGCAACACTCTCTACTGTCTCCCTCACCTAGGCATCCTCAGCTACATTTCTTACACAGCCCAGGCTCACCAGCCAAGCAAAGGTGCCACCCACCATTGGCTAGGCCCTGGTACATCAATCATCAACAAAGATACAGACATGGCCAAGACCAATAGGCTCTAAAAACTCCTCAGCCGAGGCTCCGCCTTCCCAGGTGACTCCAGGTTGTGTCATGTGGACAATAAACACTGACCATCACGACAGCCAAGCAGAAGATACCGTAAACCACATTGTCTCTATCTGCAGAAGGCATTGTACACTACATTGTCTCTAGTTTTTTTAAAAACGTGCCAGTTGGGAATGTCACAAAAGTCTTCACAATGCAAAGAGCCACAGGGTAAGACCATCTCCAGGGTATAGAGTCTAGGATGGTGACGGAATATTTGCCACAGGAGAACCAAGACTATAAAGATAAAGTTGAGATGCCCCGGGCAAACTTGCCACCCAACAGTTCCTGGCCCTGCAGTCAGGGACACTAAGCACCCTAGCAGGGTCCCCTCCAAACGACCACACTGGAAATTCAGTAAATCAGCTCAATGTGTTCCAGGGCTATGGGTATTAAATAAAAGAAGCCAGTGAGACCTTCAAACAATAAGCTCATTCAACATAATCTCTTCTTCTGCCCCCATCTGGAACTTGAATACAGTTAACATGAATAAATCCTGTTGTATAAGAACCGGGGGTGGGGGGAGGCAAAAGGGGGTGGAAGAAGGGAGGAAATGGCAAGAGTCCAACCTGCTAGTCTAGCAGGATGGCTGACAGGTCCCCAAACCCGAAGGATGTCGGTGTGAAGAGCTAACCCTGAGAGGGTGGCCCTAACCTGCAGACAGGTGAAGCAATACATGGAGCCCCTTACCCATGAGCCCCCAGATCCCCTTTATATAAGCAAACCCTCCAGGTTTTGTACTCAAACCAGAAGCACATATTAGGGCTTCCCCAAACTTGGTCTTTCTCAGGGGAAGGAGCCTCAGCCAGGCCTGACCCTGTTTCAAGGGATGTCTCACCAGGAATAGGTCCAAAAATGTCTGTCACTGAACCCCCAATGCTGCCAACAAACTCAAGACAGAAGGACTCTAGCAGTGATTGCCTGTAATTGTGTTGTCTTTGGGGGTGACTAGCGGTTAAAAGGAACACGTTGGTGTTTAAAGAGTTCTCCAGTGTAATTCACATGTCAGCATGATCTTGTCCACATGATCCTCGAGCATAGATGTTCCATGGATATCCAACACATTATTCTTAAAAAAGATGCAAAGACTGGTCCCAGCTAGCTACGATTAGAAGTAATGAAATTCACCCAAAGAACAGACCAGTTCAACATGCTTGATTGAGAAAAGGAAACCACCAGGTAAGTATGGTGAAGACTGGTCATTTAGCCCCTGTGGCACAAGGCCAGCCCTACCTGGAGACATCCTTTACATCACCTGGGCCTAAGCTGTAGTATTTTGCTCTCCCATGGCTTCCTCCCCCTCCAAACAAACTGTGGCATAGCACTTGCTGGTGGAACTGCTCATGCCAGAAAGTCAACAAAGAATGGAAATGGTGCAGCCTGGATGCTCCCGCCTGGCGCAATAGCCACAGTGAAAAGACTTCCAGAAGGAAATATCACCTCAGTCACCACAGCAGAGCCACACATGGCTAGGAGCAAGCATCCAGGGTGATGTCCAGGGCTCCCTTACCCAGGGTCTTCCTGGACTCACCTGCTCTCTGGCATTTAGGGAACCTGGTTTTCCAATGAAAGCAAAGCTTCCGTCATCAACCACTTTCTACAAGTCTCCACTGCTAAGGATGAAGGTGAAGCTGAGTCTTTGTGCTTCAACCGGAATTCTGCTCTACCTCCAGCTCTACCTCCTGCTCTACCTCCTGCACCACCTCCAGCCCCACCTCCAGCGCCACCTCCTGCACCACCTCCAGCCCCACCTCCAATGCCACCTCCCACACCACCTCCAGCCCCACCTCCAGCCCCACCTCCAGCCCCACCTCCTGCGCCACCTCCTGCGCCACCTCCTGCGCCACCTCCAGCGCCACCTCCCGCACCACCTCCCGCACCAAGACTCAGTTTCCACTGACTTCCTGTAATGACACAACGTATTCCACGCATCCTCCATCTCACTCAGCAGCACCAGGGTCTGCAAGGTGGCATGGGTGTGATTTTGCTTACAAAAGCAGCAACTGGGTTTGGGCAAAGAGAGAAAACATCCCAGAGGAATACACTGTCAAGATGGACAGTGGGACACAAGCGAAGGTACCCCAGGGCCTGCAACGTGCTTTTAGCAGGCAGTTTACCAAGGTGGCATCCTGTGAACTGGTAGAGGTCGTTAGAACCACTTTAGTTTCAGCCTTCCACCTTCTTATTGGAGAGACGGAGCACGGTCTCTGGCGCACCTTTGCTGTGAAGATCCAGACAGACTCAACAGCCGAGGTTCGGGAATAGGGCAAGCCCCTACCTCAGTTTCCCTAGAGCTAAGAAGTTTCCTGAGAGATGGGGTTCCAGGGAGCAAGACCAACAAGTCCTAGGCAAACCAGAATGGCTGGTCACTTGACTTAGGAAAGCCAGTTCCAAGGGCAGACTGCCCCCCTGTCCATGGGGGTTCCTTCTGGGGCACAGCTGAGAACGCTCTCCAGCTAGCAGCTGGCTCTGTTTCCCTGATTTAATGCCGAGCAGAAGCTCCTTTGCCGTTTGCTAGTGCCGACATTCCACGCAAGCGCACGGCCCTCCAGCAGGCCCACAGCTGGCCTGCAATCCCGAGGAGACCTTAGGGCGCAGGAGGACCTGAGCTTTTGTCACCCTGCCCTCACTTCTGTCCCAGTGAGACCCCTGACATCAGGTGCCCTGCCTCACCCTCCAGTCCAGAGCGGCACTGACTCCGCCCACATGCCTGCGCATTATGCGTTATTCTCCGTACCCTCCACTTGGCCGAGTTTGAGCTTAGTTTAGTTGGAGACTGAGTAGAAAGAAAATGAAAGTCTACTGACAGAACATTAGCAAGGCGCTCCAAGCTCCTGTGGGAGTCTGTAGGTCTCCCCTGCTTAAACTCACTGAGTTAGCAAAGAAAATCAGGCAGGAGCAGGGCACAAGCGGAGGAGACAACAAGTCCTGTCAATCATTCCTGCTGGCCTAGAAGGGATGCAGACTGTGCCTCTGAGGACTCGCACACACCTCCAGGGCAGACCAGCACCACAGAGGAGTCAGATACGGCTGTTTCCCTGACTGAACACGGCACCATCTTTGGCAAAGCATTTACCAGTGGTTCTTGGGTTATTCCACCTGGGAGTGGGTTAATGGTCAGTAGCTTACTCATTCCAAAACAAGACCCAGGAAGATTACTTGACTTGCCCAAGGTCGCACAGGATGTTAGTGGCAAAAGGCAGATTAGAAGCTCCAGCCCCTGTGCGCCTGGGCCAGAGCCTGGCTCTGTGGTGTCCCCTAGCCCTCCATCCACAGCATGGGCTGAGCCAGGTCTGCATCCCCGGGAGCCTGGAAGCCAGCTGGGCTGCTGCAGAGGGCACAGACAGGCTCATACTCACAAGCAGAGACCTGCAGGATCCTTCTCTGCACCATCAGACAGCAACACCCCTGTGCTGGAACAGACAGAGAAAGGGCTCAAGTCGCTGCGGCCAAGGACAGCATGGGCACTTCCTTCCCCGCTTCCAGAATCTGACTCAAAGATTTAGCTTCATTTCTTTTCCTGAACCAGGTCTGCTCTCGAGAAGCAAGGCGTGAGGCAATCTGTGCTCTAATAGGACACTCAAGTATCCATACGTCCTTACTGTGTGCCTGGTGAGGGGCCAAGGGCTGGGACAAAGTCCCTATCTTGACTGAGGTTAGCCTAGCAGGGAAAATAGATCTGCATATAATTATAAGACCAAGTGACATCAATTCAGGACAACATTGCATGCCTACCAAGTGTCATGGAAGCCATGATGGCTTTGTAGAAGACAGCCATGGGGCTGGATCCTAAAGACGGAGTGGAGTTTAACTCAGCAGCTGACCCCTTCCTGGCGTAAAGACGCTGACAAGCGTTTCCAGAAGTGTTTTCTAGATACATTCTTTAGCAGGAATTCTCCTTTTACAAACTCAGCCCACCACTGACCCTCTGAACTGCCACTTACTCTCTGCGGACTCAGGAGTCCTGCCTCTCACATGGGACTGACTCATGCTCTCTCTCAAACCCTAGCACTGGCCTGAACTCTCTTTGGAGACACAGTGATATGTGAGTTCTTCAGAAATGAATTCCTTCCATACTTGACAGCATTCTCTTTCCCACTAAGCCCGCGACTCCCCGTCTCCCAACAGGAAATCAGTTTTATTTATAAGAATCGCAATCCTAAACTGACCTTTGCTGGCAGCCACATCCCCCCTTCCTCCCTCACTTCACTCCCTTCCCAAACACATTCTCTCCCTGAAGAGTCCTCCGTGACCACAGAGCAGTGAGCCTGGACAGTCACATAAGGGGCACATGGGGAAACGGAGGCCTGGAAAGATCAGTGACTGGCCCAAGGAAGCACACAGCATGTAGGTCATGGGGTTTCCAGGCTGCTGTGTTCTCCACTCTGTCACCATGCTTTCTCTTCTGGTGGCAGCCACAGTGTCCTTTTCCCTAACTTGGGGATAGATGCCTCTGGAGGAGCATTTCCTGTCATTAAAGGGGTTTGGAGGACAACCCACACAGCTTTCTCATCTTTGAAGCTTCCTGGCCCATCCTGGCTCTTTAATTGCTCTGGAAGCAGCCCAGTTCCCAGGGCTTCTACACCATCAGGAGAGGGGAAGGGCCCAAAGCTGAATTCCTGGCTCCTGGGCACCAGCATGACCTCAACTGCTTTCTGGGTTAGACCATTTCACTGCCAGGCTCCTACACTAAGAGCTTCAAAGTCAGGTGTGCCCGGGGTCAAATACAATAAGCAAACTCGAGCGGAGGCCTGCAGAGCATGGAGACTTGGACATGTTCGCATACCTCTGTCCACAGCCTACAGTAGCTGAAGGCGAATCACATCCTGTTTCTGCAGGCATCAGAATGCACATTGAAATAACAAGGGAGCGTCCACCCTATTTCTCGCCACGCTCACTTCCATTTTCCAGGTTGAGGTTGTGTGTTGACTTCTAGGCAGCCCTCCACAGCTATAAGTTCTGAGACCTTGGAGTCAGCCAACCCAAGACCCACAACACTGGGGTCGGGTAGAGAGATGCTATGTTGTTGATGGTGTGTACTGTGTATTTCAATCTACAACAGTTGCAACTATAGTAAGTGCATAGTGGTTTCTTTGCCATAATTTCCTAAACACTACAATAGAGAAGCTACCTACTTTGTAACCTAGAGATGAAGTAAAGCAGTTTAGAGGATGTTGTGCCTCATACGCAAATCTTTAAGGATTTGAGCATCATCAGATCTTCGTACCCCGAAAAGCAGTTCTTCTGAGGAGCAAACATACGTCTCCTCCCACCCACCCATATGTGTGTGTGTGTGTGTGTGTGTGTGTGTGTAGGCCAAAGGCTATCAAGTAATCTTCCTCACTTGCTCTCCACCTTAATTTTTAGAAATTAGAAATTAGTCCCATGGGGACTTGGAGCTTGCTGGTGCAGCTACATGGCTAGCCAGCACACACCACCATATCTGGCAGTTCACATGGGTGCCAGGGTTATGAACTCAGGTCCTCATGCTTGCATGGTGACTTTCTCTCCGACCTACTCCTCCATTTTTCTGTTTTGATGTTTCTTTTTTTAAGGAAATATTATTTTCAGCTTTGGATTACATTAGGATCACCTGGAGAGCTTTGAAAACGGCAGTGCCCACCCCACACTCTAGACATTTAAATCTGAACATCTGGTGGGGCTTTTTCCCCTTTACCTTCCCATGCCCCACACATAAAACCCTAACCCATGTACAGTTGAGGTTAAGAAGCACTGCTTCTAGGTCACACACCAACAAGGAAAAAGCTGAGCTCTTGGGCATGGAGAAAAGGTCATTTCTGGAGGGGAACTATAAGCTATCTCTCTGCTTGATTTCCCTTACCCAGTATTTTCTTTTCAGACCGTCCCTGACCACAGCTCTCAAGACACGTTGTTCCCTGCTCCACAGTTCCCTTCTCCCTCTGGGCCACAACATCACCTAGGGAAGCAGTGATCAGACTGAAAAACCAAAGGCTGAGGAGAAGAAAAAGTCACCCCCACAACCATTATAGATGCTATTACTCCCTTCTAAAATGAAGTCTCTACATCTCAGCCGGGCCAGTTCGCATCCAAGTGTGATGCAACTTCAGGAAGCTTCGGCATGAGGTTCCAAGTGTAATCCACAGATAGTAGGTCAGTCACATTTGGCCCTGGACCCACTCACCAGCTGGGAGAGCAATAGGAACCAGGATCCTTGACTGCATGGGGTGAGGTCAGCCAATGGGCTCACGCACAGTGATACAGGCTGCTCTTAGGAGCATCATGAATATATAAACACTCAGGGATGGGGGCCGTTTCAAGGCACCCTGTAGGACTTGGCACTGAATCTCGGACACTTGTAGGGGTCTCACTGTTTTTACAGTGCCAAAGAGGTCACATGCAAGGCACAGCTACTTTACTGACACTTCACAGCAATTCTCAGAACAGCCTTGTCCCTATGGGAAGGGACCCTCACACCCTTCCACACCCCTGGCCTTTTCAGAACAGCCTTGTCTATGGGAAGGGACCCTCACGCCCTTCCACACCCCTGGCCTTTGCTTGAGAAAGCCAGGGGGATCTAGCAGAAGGCATTGGAAAGAACTGGAAGAAACACCTATAAGGTATTTTTGTTTGTTTGTTTTGTTTTTTAGTACTAAACACAGGACGATGTTTCAGCCATCCCTAAGCTCCCTCAAGACAACCGAAAGTTAACCCAGAGCCTAAAACTACAAGCTACTTTAGAGAGGAGGCACAATGGACAACAGTGAGGCTGTGGACATGGAGAACATTTTCCTCCTGCCACGACAGCTTCCTAAGCTTTTGAATCAGAGAAAACACTTTTGGACTCTGAAGACAATGATAAGCAATTCTACCTATGTGGGAAAGAGAACTTGAAATTGGGAATTTTGAAATATAAAATCTTTTAAATTTAAAAAAAGTCAGATACCGTCAGAATTCTTCAGTTTTATCTAAGTTCCAAGAGCCCAGATAAATCTTGTTTTTCTATTTAACTTTATCGTTTAAACCACTATACCTATTTATTCTGTAACTATTCAGTCTTACCTTTAGAATATGGTGTGTGTGTGTGTGTGTGTGTGTGTGTGTGTGTGCCAGAGCTCAAACCCAGGGCCCTGCCCATGCCAGGCAGGTCTCTAAGACTGGGCTACATCACAAACCTTACAAAAACACGTACATTCTCCAGTGTCTGAGCAGCAAGAGTAACCTGGTCCCAGCCAGGTTCCTGGTTTACCAGCCGTGAAGCTTAGTACTCATTTTGCAGAAGAGAGTTTACATTCACTGAGTTCCCAAAGCAGTACTCATGGCCTCTCCTGAGAACAGGCACTGGAAGAAGATCCCCACATTCTTCCCAGAAAAATGAGCAGATATCAGCAGCTTGACATCAGTGAGATTTGAGGTCATTTCTCCCCAGAGGCAAACTGAAGAGGGTGGGTTGGCTTCTCTCTGGCAATCCAGGTGATCCTCAAGTCTACCGACTTAGCGATCTCTAGTGCGCACATCTGCGTCCAAAACATAAACACTGACCTGACACCAAGTTCCCTTGAGTCAGCTGAACGCCCCTAACTAAACCTGGTGGAGGATGAGATTCTCAGCTCCCAGGAAAGTTAAATACAGCAGATTTTAACCTGCCAAGAGCCAATTCAGAAACTGTTTACACAAAAACCTGCGGATGAACCCTGGGCCAACATCTGCCCACCTGTCGCCTGTTAACTTAAACCAGTTTGCTGCTCGGGCTAAAAAGTAGCTTGCATCTTGGATCCTCCATTTGGAGCCAACATCTCCTTCAGCTTCGCAATCCGGGGAGCTGAAGGGGCCTTGAAAGTCGGTATTTCCAGTCAGCACCCACGGCCTCAGCCACCAACCCACTTCCCGCACCCCCCCCAGGAGGTTCCCTCCTTAAGGGCGGAGGCCCAGGGTGGAGGCGGGAGCAGAACCCTGACATTTCACCAGGAGAGGGGCTGTGGCCTCCAGTGTTTGAGACCGCATATGGGCAATTTCTGCCTTTCATGAACAAAACTGACCAGAGTCAATCAGAACCTAGATAAGACCACCCGGCTAGTTGGGAGAGGCGCTCCAGTGAAAAGACACGAAAAGAAACCTGTTTGCTAAGTGATTTCTCCTGGCGCCCTTCCCCCGCCCCACTGATCTTAGTGCCTAGACCCATTTACTGGCGAGTCTTGACGGTTATCTCACCCCACTATGATCCTGGTGAGAAAACGCAAAAGGAAAGCCAAAGACGTTACTTGCTTAGGGAACTGGTCTGTCCGCGCAGGTCCCCTTATGTGAGTTCCATAAATAAGAAACCACAGAGGGCGAGATTCCTTGGGAATCTGAGCGTTCGCGTTACTACCCTCCCAGGGGAAACAAATTTAGAAGCCGCAGGTTTACCGTCAACCCCTGAAAAAAGTGTCAGTGCAAGAGGCTTTTACCAGAGGAAGGCATGTGGGGGCGCACCGAAATATCCGCTTCGGGGGCAGCACCTTGAACCCGCTTTTCAAAGGACCTACTATCCGAGGCTTCTGGACTCCAGCCCCGGGGCTCCAAAACCCTTCGGGCATATCCGGGCCGGCCCGCCCACCAGGGTTTGGCCAAGATCCCTGGCCAGAGTCAAATCCAAGCTCGCTCAGCTGCCAGGACGCCTACAGGCGCTCCACCTGCTGGGCAGCCCAGTGGGCTCTCAACCCATACCCTATGCAGTTTGGGGGTGCAGGGTCCGCAAGGGGTTCGGAGAGGCACGGTTACCAAGTGGTGGAGAGTCGGACCTAGCTAAGAACAGAACAGCACGCCACCCCACGACATCAGGAGCTTTCTTTACCACCCGACAAGTCTTTTCCAGGAATCTGCAAGCAGCCCCTCAGCAGGGTAGCACCCATAGAAAGGACCCTACAACTCGACCTTCTGCCCTCAGCAGCCCCTCACTGTTGAGACCTTACTTGGGCCCCCTCGACTGTAGACATCTTTTCTCAAGGCAAACTGGGGGGTGGAGTGGGGTGACAGGATGACTCCAGACACACCCTCGGTTCTCCAACAGGTGAGAAGCCTCACCTTGACTTCCACGCAGAGACCCCAGGCGCCCAGAAAGATCAAAGGGCGCGGGCCGCGTTCTATGCCTTGGAGCCCACCTCCTGGCCCGTGGCATCTCGGTCGTTCCCTCTTGGGCTGCTGTTCTTTGGGTATAAACAGCTGATTCTGGTCAGCTGAGTCCGAGCGACAAGCCCCCTCCCTCTTTCCCGGAGAAAGTAGGTGCGCCCCGAGTCCTCACCTTTGTAGCGCTCCATCCCGGTCACAGCTTGCGCTCTCGGCGCTGCAAACCGCTCTGCACGGCGCCCTCAGCGCTGGGTTCCGAGCCCCAGCTGCGTGCTGGCCCCTCCCAGTGAGGTCACGCTAGCCGCCCGACCTCCCGGAGTGGCCGCCGCGCCCCCAGCCCTCCGATCCCGTCTCCACCCAGGCGCGTCTCCCTCGACCGCGCCTGGGATCTCCGCAGCCGGTCCGGACAGTGGGCGCTCGCCTCCTCGCGCACCCGGCCCTGTGCTCCCCGCCCCGGCCGCAGATCACTTCCTCCAAGTCGGCCTGAGGGCGGCGGCGCGAAGACGAAAGACTGGGGTGTCCTCAAAGCCTGGGGGAGGCTACGGGAGCAGCAAGCGCCCGCAGGTCTTCACCAAGATCTGACTTCTCAAGTGCAGCGACTGCGAACCCAATGCCGGGAGAAGGAGACTGAGGGACAGCGAGGAGGTGGAGAAGGACCTAGAGCGCCTCCTGCTTGACCCCTCGAGCCAGTGGGCTCACGTCATGGGCCCTCCAGGGTGAGTCCCTTGAGCACCGATGCGAAGCCCTCACCCGGCGCCCGCTCTCGGTTCTCCTGGCCCGGGGCACCTGTGGATCGTGTACGCTTGACGGCACAGGAAACTTCTACCTGCAGCCCACTCCCAAGGTTTTGGGGGCGTCTGTAGACGAGGCTTTCCTGGGAAGGACTAGAGAGTCTGGAGCTTCCGCGACAAGCCTGGACTTCTGAAAAGATGGCACCTGTCTAAAGTACACGCGTCTGCCTCTGCATCACCTCCACCGAGGAACCATTTGCATCCTTCTCCAGTCCTTCCGCGCTCCTCAATTCTCCCAAAGCCCCACACTTTCCTTTAAACTTTTGGGTTTTCACTTTTGAAAACGTGCTGTGTGCCGGATGCTTGGTTTCTTGACAAGTTTCCCAACTTCCTGGAAGAAATACTTAGGGAAGGTTTGTTGTTGTTTTCTGAGAGACTTCTTCATGCTTCCTTGGAGCAGCAGACCTCCCGCCCCAACCATCTGCGCAAATTCTTTTCCTGGTTACAAGGGCAGCTCACAGGGACAGAGCCCTCTTGGCCAGCCAGGAGCCTTGCTTGGGGCTGCAAAGCCTTTCAGTTTGTGGTAACAGGTCACTGTCTCCCTCCTGTAGAAGGAAGAAGTTTGGGGGTGGGGGGGCGCTAGCCCGAAATCACATGGCTTCAAAAGTGCTGCAAAGGAAGGAACCCCAGGGTTGCCTACTTCCAAGTTTATGTGTGTAGGTCAGAGACTTCCATATGCTACCTGCACACAATACACACACACACACACACACACACACACACACACAGATTGGTGGCAAGAATGGTGACGTCCCAGGAAATTTGGGCAGGAAATGGTGTTCAGTTGGCCTGCCCAGTGGGCCTTGAACAGGGTCAACCAGAGGGGGCCCCTCCCTTTGGTATTTTCCTCCCTCCATTTCTCACTCTTGCAAATGGCCCTTTGGAGCTCATTCCCAGTGGAGCCCTGGGTTTTCTTTGAAGCCTCAAGTCTGTGGTCACTGGTCACTTTTGCTAGACATCTGCCCTGCCTGATGAAATCAAGTGAGCAGGTACAGGCCCAATTCGGCAGAGCCTGTTTGAGCTAACCTCCTTACTGGAAGGTGGAAAAGGCCTGGCGCTGGCTGACAGCCCTGGGGTTAAAGGGTCTCCACTCTGCACAGGGGAGCGCAAAGAAGTGCTTGTCTCTAAACCCGTTATTTCTTCCCTGAATCCTCTCTCCACACACACACACACACACACACAGAGAGTTGGAAATGTAGCTCAAGTCCATCTAAAACTGTGATTCACAATGCTGTTCCGGAACAAAACTGAAAGGCAGGAATCATCGACGGGAATTTTGGGCAGCCTTCCTTGTCCTCACCCGGGCACGGTTTCATCTCTCCATGAATCTCTATTCTTGGCAACTTCCACACAGGGAAAGTCACTGAGTTTCTGTCAGACTCCTAGAACCAAGAGGACACTGGACCCTATATCAAGCACCACCGGTTATGTGGTGTGCTACCCAAGGCAGCTTTGGGGAGCAGCATATACACTTCGGACTAGAAAAGAAAACCAGGGCAGGTGCTGAGGGGACAGAGTCTCAGGGGACCAGGCTGGCCTGTACTTACCAAGAAGCCAAGGATAGCCTAATTCCTGATCCTCCTGCCTCTGCCTCCTAAGTGCTACAACACCATGCACAACCAGGAGCCAGGCTTCTCCAGCTGAGGGACCCAAGAGGGTGTGTTCAATGGAAGGTGTTGCTTTACAAACCTTATCCTTGGTGCACACATCATGTCCTCTCTGCTCTCAGTCACTTTACTGCAGCAGCTACAACACTGCCCCCCCCCCAAACTGCCTCATGGGCAGCGACTCCTCACATCTTTGTTCTTAACTTCATCTCTACTCATTCACCCCTGCTCAGAAGCCACCCCTCTTGATGCTGGAGAGATGGCTCAGCAAATAAGAACACTGGCTGCCCCTTCATAGTGCTGGCTTCGGCAGCTCACAACCACCTGTAACTCCAACTCTGGGGGATCTGACGCCCTCTTCTGGTGTCTGCAGGCACTGCATGCATATAGGGTACAGACATACAGGCAAGGTACCCATACAACATAAAAAAAAATTTAAATGATTAAAATGAAAATTTTAACACCCCCCCCCTTCTGAGGAGTCCCTGCTTCTCCATCCTCACCCTCTCCTCAGCTCAGGCCTCCTCTGTGGTCCTTTCAGGAAGGCTGACCCCACTCACTACACATCTTCCTGCACTTTAAAAATGATAGTTTATCCTTTGATTTCTGTGTCTGTTCCTGTCCACCGGAGACCAGAAGAATCCCCCGAAGCTGGAGCTAGAAGCTGTTCTGAGGTTCCAGGCGTGGTGCCGCGGTCTGCAAGGACAGCCGCACTTTCAGCCCCTGAGCCATCCCTCCAGGTTCCCGGGCTGCTGGGTTTAACATGGCTCCCAGCACATACTCCAGTCACACTTGGATGACGGTGCTAGATTGATAAACATCCAAGGGAATGATTTAAAAGGAGGAACGATTTCTTTGTCTCCTGGTTTCGGGGATGACAGTGTCGTGGCTGGCTGTGTTGTGCCTGAGCTGAAGGTGTTCTAGGACAGAACCGCTGACTTTGGTGAGACTGGGGAGCGGGGAGAGACAAGGGAGGGGGCAGGAAAAGGTGTGTCTGTCAGTGCACTTGGACCTATTGCCACTAAGGAGGCCCCTCCTGCCCCCTCCACTGCTTCCCAGGAACACCACCGTGTTATGATGGGGGATTGCTAATCTGCTGATTATGTCAGAACCTTCATGGTCCAGTCACCTGTCAGAGACTGGCTGCTCCAGCTGGGACCAGGCCCTCTGCATGTGAGTTTGGATTTGGGGTGGCAGTTCAGATGCAAACCGAAACAATGAATAGATGAATGGCTATTTAGATTTTTTTCCCCTATAAGATAAAAAATAAAAAACAAAATGCCTTTGCTGGTTACCTTGAGACAGGTGCCAGGTCTGCTGGGACCAGGGCTTTTTGGAGGCTGTGTCATTTGAACCAAGACGTAGAAGAACGAATGGATTGTTGCTTTTACATTGTTTTCTTTAGACTGGGGAGGTGGTTCAGTGAGTAAGACAGTTCCTGTTCAACTATGAGGTTGTGAGCTCAAATCTCCAGAACCCAAGTAAACGCAGGCACGGGTGATGGAGGAAATGATGATCTGTCTATGTGTTACTCTCATTGGTTAATAAAGAAACCACCTTGGCCCATTTGATAGGCCAGCCCTTAGGTGGGTGGAGTAGACAGAAGAGAATGCTGGGAAGAAGGAAAGTTAGGCAGATGCCATGCCTCTCCTCTCTGGGTCAAAGCGATGGACCCAGCCGCCAGGTCAGACATGCTGAATCTTTCCCGGTAAGACACCACTTCGTGGTGCTACACAGATTACTAGATATGGGTTAAAGCAAGATATGAGAGTTAGCCAGTAAGAAGCTAGAGCTAATGGGCCAGGCAGTGTTTAAAAGAATACAGTTTGTGTGTTGTTATTTTGGGTGCAAAGCTAGTCGTGCAGGAGCCAAGCGGGACGAAAAGCAGGCCTGCCCGCAGCTCCTTCTACACACGGGGGCACACATCTGAAATCACGGTGCTCTTATGGCAAGAGGCAAGACACGCGAGTCCCCAGAAGCTAGAGGGCCAGACATTGAGGCACAAGAAGAGGCTGGCAACAAGGAGGCCCTGTCCCCAACAAGGTGGCAGGCTGGGATTGACCAGCAAGGGTATCCCCTGATCCCCATGCACAAAGGGTATCCCCTGATCCCCATGCACAAAGGGTATCCCCTGATCCCCATGCACGAAGGGTATCCCCTGATCCCCATGCAAACGGACCCACAACTCACACATACATGCCTGCCCCTACTCAAGACTCAGCAGCTAATGGGACACAAAACAAACATCTCTTGAATCTGCCCGGCTGATCCAGCAGCATCCTTTATGTTCCACTATGAGGAACACTGGCTGGGGTCTGCATCTTACGTTACATTTGAAGAAACCAAAGCCTGGGTTTGAGGTTAGAAGTGTGCAATAGACACGTCTATCGATGAAGTCTCTGAGCCAGTCTGTCTAAAACACTCTAAAATAAACAAATAAGTATTTGATTCACAGAAAGCAGGCAAAACCTGAGAGGGAGAAGAGGAGGAGGGTAGGAGAAGGGGGAAGCTAGAGGAAGGGCTCCCAGCATTCTGTGAGTTTGGTGACTTAATGAGAAAAAAAAGACCGGCTCAGGCCAGCCTATGGATGTCCGGGTGATGTCACCTCCACCTTCCCTCAGGTGTGACAAGGTCACAGACCGAGGAACTTGGGTGAGTGTGGTGGTTCCCAGCTCTACCTCTTAAAACCTTCAGAGTTCAGAAAACCCCTTCTGCCCCATGATGACTTCATCTATGCAAATGCAGCACTTGATCTTTGCTAATTCCCTTATGATATCTGCATGCAGTAAACAAACCCACAGGCCTAAGTAGTGGACGAGCCAAGAGCTTCTGATGTCGGTCTGGGCAGTAGAGATTGGAGGACATCTCTATTCCCGCCTCACACTGCTCACAGAGGCCACAATGCCAGGAATGAGTGCATTTGTTGCAGTTACAATGTGGGTCCAGAGCTCACAGCGGAGCATCTCACTCCACCACCCCCAAGCTGTAGACCTGCAGACCAGCAAGGTTTCTTATCCTGACTCTATGCACACAGTTGCATCCTCCTCTAGGAACTCTCTGGGTACCAGGTGGGCCTCACCCTTATGTTTCTACTCTGCTAAGTTTATTCTAAACTTTGGATTCTGATATGCTACCTGCATACCCCAGAAGAGATCAAACCTGACCCACCATCCATTTTGTTCTCTAGAGATCACACATTCAGCACACAGCGACTCTGCAGTCACCAGGAGTCTCAGTTGGGCCTTCTCCAGCCCCATGAGCTGGGGAGAGGGAGAGGACAAGTTCCGCAGGACTCAGTCCACCCAAATCAGAGGTTCTCTAACTCCATGGACAGGGGCTTTTCTCTGTGTGTGTCCCTTTTATTGTTTCCCACCCACCTCCCTGCTCCCAGCTTCCCATTCTCTACTGTGACCTCCACAGTCCAAACATTTCAGTGCTGCTTGGAAACTTGAGACCAAGGACAGACCGACCCATGAGACATGACTTTTAAGAGAGCGAGAATCCAGAAGCTACATAGTGCCTGTTCAAGGGTTCCGGCATGGATTCGCTTTCTCTGTGTGGCTGCTCCTGTGGTTGCTCTCCTGCTTTTCCTGCTCCTCCAGCTTCTCCTGTTCCTCCAGCTTCTCCTGCTGCTGCTGCTCCTCCTCCAGCTCCTCCTCCAGTTCCTCCTCCTGCTCTTCCAGCTCCTCCTGCTCCTTTCGCTCCTCCCTGTGATTACTAAGACTGTCTTTTCCCATAGGAATCTCCAGCAGAAAAGCAAGCAGACCAGACCTGGCAGCCCACAGGTAATCTCCAGACAAGGAGCCAGAGAGGAGTCCTTCTTCACATCAGGAAGCTTCCTTGTTGGTGGAGCAATGCCTTCCAGAGCTGGCAGAGCCCTGGAGCTCTGACCCTTCAGACTCCGCCCACAGCCTTGTCTTTCCCCAGTCCTTCTAAAAAGGTTGAAGATGGAGAGGCCTTGATATTCTGACAGACTCGGTCAAGATTCAGTTCTCATTTAATGGCAAAAAGTGAAGACTGACTTAGGTCAGTCTTAGGTCCACTCCTCCAGACAGGGTGTAGAGCCATGGGAACAGGGACTGCATAGAAGCTCTGGCATTGGGTTTATAGGTCTGCCATAAGCCCACAGCTTTCACACTGACTCATCCACTTCTCCACAACAGGGCTTCCCCAGCCTGCTGCCAACCCAGTGTGGTATACCCAGGCCTCCTGGGTCTGCCTGCATGCCAAACCAGGCCAGCACAACTCAGCTCCCTTAGCGTGACCTTGCTTCCAAGTGTCCCGCTTCGGGGTTTCAGAACACCACCCTCCTAGTACGTAGGCCTGGACCCGGTTTCTGCTTCTCCCAGTTCCTGAGTAAACTCTTTTTAGATCCCCATTTTGCATGGTTAAAGTCATGAATGGGGTGGAATTTCACGTCAACCATCCCCTAAAGACATTGATGGGCTGAGAAATGGAATTGGGAAGACTCTACCAGCCGACCCAAATCTTAATACACACACACACACACACACACACACACATATATACATTATATATGTATTATGTAGTATTATGTTTTTAGAATCCAGGAAAAAGATGGGGCAGTATGAACGAACCCCTCCTCCCCTTGGAGGAGCAGAGAGGAGCTGGGTGGATGACACGGGAGGGTGCAGGGTGTGCAACTCTGCAGTCCTGCACTAATATGCTTCTGTAGCAGCCTACATGCTGCTCACCACACCCCACTGCCTGCTCTTGGACTCTCAGCATGGGAAAGAGAGTGTCGAGAGGCCCATGAGCAGCAATGGTAGAACCGAGGCTTGGTTCTGTACCAATGATACCAGGGTCTTAACTCTCTCCTCTAAGGCTGGGAAAGATGCTATATCTGGCCAAGTTCCTGATGCCTGTTCTGCTCACAGGCAGCCTCGGAAGCCCCAATACCAGGTTCTTCACTGTGGCCACAGTTCACCACATGGCAACTCCCCACAGGCCATTGTGGACTGAGGGAGTAATGAGGTGAGCTTCTTCCTAAGGCGATCGTGTCTCCAAGAGAACAGAAGCTGGATCTTGTGCTAGGTGTGGTGGGGCATGTGGAATCCCAGCACCTGGGAGGCTGCAACAGAATGACCTTGATTTCAAGGGCAGCCTGGGCTTCGGAGTGACACCCTGTCTTTAAAAAAACATGGGTCTTGAGGAAAGGTAATAAAGTATTACAGTATATAAATACATATTTATCTTACTGGGGCATCTTAATGTATATGGCATTAAAGTGTCATGGAGGCATAATTAGATAAAATATGTAAAAGGATGACTGGGAGGAGGCAATGATAGGCACAACATTGAGAAACATTGGAAGGCTCAGAGTTTAGTTTAAAAATCTTCCTTCTGTCTTTTTCTCCCTGGGTGGCCTTGAATGACTTAACATTTTTCTGTTTCCCTAGTGGGATGAGAGCAAGGTGATCCCCACCTCCTGGTTTGTGGTAAGGACCACATGGTGAGGACATGGAGAGCGTAGGCACAGCAGTTCACAGCTGGTGTTAGATGCCTTAATTCTGAGATCCCTGAAAGAAAGCAAGTGTTCCACCTCTGTGATAATGCCTTAAGAACTGACGGCCCTGGCGGGGGGGGGGGGGTCTGAATAGGGCCGGTCCCCAGAGGCTCATGCTTGGTCATCAGGGAGTGGACAGGATGAGGATGGGAGTCAGGGACTATGGCCTTGTTGGAGTAGGTGTGACTCTGCTGGAGGAAGTATGTCACTGGGGTGGGCTTTGAGCTTTCAAAGCCCAAGCCAGGCCCAGGGTCACTCTCTTCCCACTGCCTGCTGACCTGGATGTAGAACTCCCAGTTCCTTCTCCAGGGCTTTGTCTGCCTGTGTGCCACCGTGCTCCCTGTCTTGACGACAATGAAACAAGCCCCAGTCAAGTGTTTTTATAAGAGTTGCCATGATCATGGTGTCCTTCACAGCTAAGCCAGCATCTGGGGTGGGTGAAGCCCAGGCTCCTGGTTCTCTCAACAAGCATCTTGCTAGCAAGGACCTGGTTAGTGCAGAGCACTGAATTCATTGGGCCTCTCCTGCAGCCTCTAGCTGCAACCAAACCTGTCTCAGGGATCACCCTCTGCCCGCAGCTAAATGTAGTGCTAGGGACTTGTTGGATAATTACTTGTTGATTTGCATCCTGTGAGGGTTGGGGGTAAGAAATCTGTCACCTACAAAGCCAGAGCTTCTCAACCTTAGCTCGGTGCACCTGCACTCCAGGGATCGTCTGGGAATCACGCTGAAGTGCAGATCCTAATGAGGCAAGTCTGGGATAGGACAGAGATTTTGCATTTCTGACAAGCTCCCAAGGGAGGGAGCCGATGTGACTGATCTTCTATTTAGGGAGCCAAGTAGTGTATAAACTGCCCTTTCCCCTAGTTAGCAAGGAGGAAATGCTACTTTCCTCGCTCTGCTGATGGCTGCACATTGTTTTGTCATCTTACAGGCCCCACACTAGAATGTCTATGAGTTTCATGCTAGAAAAATTCCACAACAAACCCTTTAAGGCTTGTAACCCGGAGTTACACCAGTCTGTGAGTTTCTGTGACATTGACCGCATTGCCAAGAACGTGTTCAGTTGTGTTTGTTGGTCTCCCTGAGCAGGAAGGTCTGAGTAAGAGAGCAACGGAGAGCAGCTCCTAACTTCCTGTTGGACACAGCCTCAGGCAGCCACACTTGCTCCTGGCAGAAACGACCAAAAGAATATAAATGGGATCTTCCACAGAGGAGCCCTGGCAGCTCAGGATATCTGACACCGGGTCCTACAACCAAACAGCATGCGGGACCCCGTTCTGTCACTCAAAGTGAGTCTTCTGTATAATTCAAGAAATGTTTGTGGATGATCTCCAAGCAGAAGGGTTCAGGGTGTGGGGTGCAAAGCCAAGAAGCGGGTCTCAAATAGCAAGAAGCGACAATTCTGTTCTACTAGTGCATTTGAGTAGTAAAAGAAATAGCAAAGAGGCAGCCATTCAGACAGTTCAGAGAACGCAGCCATTGGCATGTTCAGCTTGTGTAGTTGTTCTTTGAGGAGCCCTATCTGGTCCTATCTCACTCAGCCACCACTGCCTCATTCAGACAACTAAGGACACGAACATGGAGGATGCATTAGAATCTGTGGTCTAAGGTGCTCATGAAACAGCTCGGTTGGTAAAGTGCTTGTCACCCAAGCACAAGGGACTGAGTCTGGATCTCCAGAATATGTGAGAGAGCCAAGAACAGCAGCCCATACCTGGAATCATTGCACTGGAAAGGCAGAGACGAAAGTATTCTTGAGGTTTGCAGGCTAGCAAGGCTAGCCAAACTTAGGAGCGTCAGGTTCAATGAGAGACCCTTTCTCAAAAAGCAAGATGGAGGCACTAGGGCTAGCAACATGGCTCAGTGGCTCAAAGAACTCACAGCACTGGCAGAAGACCAAGGTTGGTTCCCAGGACCCACTTGATGGCTTACGGCCATCTTTACCTCCAGTTTCAGAGGATCCGACCCCCTCTGCAGGCACCGAGCATGCACGTGGTGTGCTTGCACACATGCAAGCAAACACACATACACACAAAACAAAAATAAGTAAATCTTAGTAATACAATTATCAAGGAAGACACTTTGGCCTCCCCACCCGTGCATACACATGCATGTGCACAGCCCTTCAACACAGAGAGTCTGTGGTGTTGCTGACAGATGGGCTCCTCCCAGGAGGGATGTGAAGGTGAAATAACCCAGGGAAGCCAGAAGAAAGGTTTCCTCAAGCAGAGCTCAGGTCTTGATTCAGGTAAGGCCTCAGATGGTGAAGGTGGTGATATTTTGTTTGTGATCGAACACAGAAAGCTTGCCTGATGATCAGAGTGTGGAGTGAGCCACTAGCTAGTCATAGTGTGGAGTGGCACACGCCTTTAATCCCAGCTCCCTGGAGACAGAAGCAAACAGATCTCTGTGAGTTCATGGCCACCCTGGGCTATACGAGATTGATTAGTCTAAAAGAGAATCAGAGCCAGGTGGTGGTGGCTTTAATCCCAGTACCTGGGAGTCACATACCTTTAATCCCAGCACTAAGGAGGTAGACACAGGAAGGATATGGCTGGGCAGAGAGAGGAATATAAGGCAGGAGGAGACAGGAACCCAAAGCATTCAGTCTGAGGACTTGTAGAGACAGGATACCCCATTCAGTCTGAGGATTTTATAGAGGTAAGAACTAGTGGCTGCCTGCTCTGTTTCTCTAATCTTTCAGCTTTCGCCACCAACATCTGACTCCAGGTTTTTATTATTAAGATCAATTAGAATTCGAGCTACAGGTGAAGGCAGAGTATCTGGGTTAGAGATCACGGGTCCATCATTAAAGATACATGTACCACAGGGCACATGTCTTCCTTAATGAAATAAGCAAAATGTGGAAATGGCAATACTGATCTCTTGACCTGTTATGAGGATTCATAATTCATTAGTGTGTACTCTGGCAACAGCTTTGTAGTTCTCATCTCACTAAATAAGAACTGTTATACATATGGTGGTCATGTCACGCACCCTGTTCCCTTCACTAGGCCTTATCCCCTGACTCCGTAGATTTCCCCGCCTTTGAAACATCCTGGAAGTGGAATCAGACACTACTCCATCATCTTCCATGATGGCTTCTTTCATTTAGCACAGTGTTTTCAAGGTCACCCATGCCATAGCACACTCCAGCACTTCACATTTAAATAATGACTCTGCTGCATGGATAGTCCCCCACTTCATTGTCACGTTGAGGATACTATAAATGTGAATATCCGTGCACGTGTTAAGTGTAACTATGTTCTGTTTATAATGGGTCCTCTGTGTAGTTTTGCCGTGCATCCAGTTCGGCTTCCTGTGGTCTAACTCTTGTTCACATTATACTGAACTCATGATTTCGCCACTCCAAATCTGCTCCTACTCTAGTGCACACCAGCGATCTCATCACCTTCCCTGCTTCAGAAACCCGTGAAGATCCATTCTTCTGTAGCCATATCCAGTTCAGGGGCCACTTAAATAGGAGCATTCCCCAGAGAAGGCATCGCTGATGGTCAAGAACCAATCCTTACACAAGTGTACCACTCTGTTTGTACTTGGGAGATTATGAGCTTCACTTCTGTTTGTCCACTATTTTATCTCAAGAGCTGAGCACAGTGCCTAGTTTATAGCAAGGCTTGCAAACCTATTAAGATGAGACAATTGGCTACATATAAGGTTTCCATTATAATGTCTCCCAGCCCCAAGTTCAGTAGGATTGATGATATAATTTTTTTTAATGGAACTGCTTTTCTTTTTTACTTTATTTTTAATTTGGGTATTATTTACATATAGCACCGTTCATCCTTTGTGGTCCACAGTACTGAGAGTTTGGGGATATATATGTATCCATGCGGTCACCACCATCATTAAGGTACAGAGTAACTAACTCCTCACCTTTGACATCTCCCTGTTCCTCTCTGTAGTCTCCACTCTAGCCCTCACCTGGGATAAGAGATCTTCTGATTCTACAGCTTTCCTTTTCCAACGTGTCAGATCAGTGGGATCAGGCAGTGCGTAGCCTTTCTGATTTAGCCTTTTCTCTCTCAACATAATGCATTGGAGATATGTGCATGATATTGCAATAGTTCGTTCCTTCTTACTGATGAGTTAAACCCCATTGTACAAGTGCAGACAGTGAGAGACTTAGGAGCACTCAATCCCTAATGAGATGTGGTCACCAAACCCACCCCTCCTCTCAAGGCTTGGGGAATCTATACTGAAGAGGAGATAACAAAGACTGTGAGAGCCAGACAGGATGGAGGATGCCAGGGAAACAGGACTGCTGAACATATGAACCCATGGGGACTGTGGCAGCACTCACAAGACCTGCACAGGTTCAAGCCAGATGGGGTCACAGCACTGAAAAGGGAAAGTGGATTTGGGTCCCTCCTCTAACCAAAAGGCATCTGCAATTAATACCCACGGGCAAGGGAATAATCCATTTTATTCAATGGCAGAGAGACTTTTCCAAGCTTGTAGAAGATTGACTCTTCAGGCTCAGAAAGCCCACCTATCCCTAGCCGCGCAGAGACCACTCCTGGCTCTGTCTACAAACAAACACAGAGTGGCCCCGAAACTGGATCCTGAGCACCATTCAGCTGACTCACAACCTGACAAGTTGGGGTGGCAGTAAACAAGGATCCAAGCAATTGCACATAAAGGCAAGACCAGATAGAGATCCACAAGAAAGTCACCAGTGGAAAGAATTAAGAGGAAGCTCATTTCTGAACTGCTTTTAGACATTGTGTGGTGGGAAGGATTCCTGGGTCAGCAGCAAAGAGCGAGCGAGGCCGTGGAGAACAAACAGCAGACCTAGGGCCTCTGGGAACACTCGAGAAGGACGCCCCAGGACTGCAGAGGACTTAGGCGCTGCCTGGCGGTCTTACCCATGTTACTGAGCAAACAGGAAGCCACGTCTCAAGGACAACGTCACCTCATAACCTCTGTCAAGATCTCAAAGAACTCCAAAGCTTTGACAGAACATTTTGTCTCAGACTGGAAGGAATCTGGTGGGTTTCCTTCTTCTGTTTAGATTAGAAAGATTTGGGAAATGAACAGTACGCAGGTTTGAACTTAGACATTTTCTGGGATCAGAACGTCTCAGTTGAATAAACTCCGTAACCTTGGCACTTTGTATAACTTATAAGTAATTAATTATAGAAAAAGGTGAAAGGTAGGATCTCCACTCTAAATCTCAAACATAGTTTTATTGATGAACAATTGATACCAACCATTCTCACTCCCGCTCTGGAGAGGGACTGGGGAGTGACTGTTGCTAACTCCCTAAAGTGATTGCATCCCTAGAAAAGACAGGCTGTGTGCCCTACTCTGTGGCAAGAAGGAGAGCAATGCAAGACGGTGTACAGTGAAAGGAACCTCACCGGCATCCCTCAGAAGGGATTGCTAGGCTGGGCTTGCCGTGTTCTGTGTCACAGGGACGGGAGCAGAGGAGATGCTACAGAGCTGGTGCTTTTCCTGCAAGAAGCTGGGCCCTACACGCTTCTCTCACTTCCTGCTTCTCCATTTTAAATGGAGCCAGTGCCCTAGCAGACAAATTGACCCACGAGCAAGCACATACTGATGGACTCTCCTAGAGCCCAGGTCCTTGTGTGGCAATGGTAGTTTTTATCATTGAGATTTTCCATAGCAAAACTCCGGCAGCCAGTTGGAATAATGTCTCCCATGAGATGAGTCCACGTGTGACATGTGGCCTCACACATTGGGGTGATAGCATTGGCAAAGTCTAGCAGAGATTTAGGGTATGTGGACTGCAACCGACCAGCTTTACTCCTGACCCCACATGGCATGGCTAATTATCAGAACCACCTGGAAGCTTCTAAATTTTGTTATATGGTGCAGCTTGCCAGCTCTCAGCCAGACCTCCCAAATCCAAACCTCCTCTTGGAATGAAGCATGAGATTTTCAGTTAGATCCCTCCTATGACTACGCCCCTTCGAGACAGGATCTCATGTAGCCCACAATGGCTTATATAGGCAAGGACCTGAGTTTCTGCTTGCCTCTACCTCCTTAGTGCTGGGATTACCCTATACACTATATATATTACCTTATATTAGTGTCACTATGTCCATTGTTGGGAGCAGTGAGACCCCAGATCCTGAATTTCTTGTAATCCCCTGATCTGAGTGCCTACAGCTGCTCTGAGCACGAGACCTTCAGGAGTTCCTGATGGCAGGAGAGTGGTTTCTGGTGGGTTTGGCTGGGGCGTGGCTATCTCTATATAATCTGCCCCTCAACACAATAAAGGGGGCATTCTTGGGGAATTCAAGGATGACCCGTGTCACTGTCTCTCTGTCTGTGTGTGTCTGTGTATTTTAACCTCCAGCCCCTTGCCTGAAGCTCGCGTACTGGGTGCCAGCGCACAGAGCGCAACACGGGGGCGTGGTGCACGGCATCTATCTTATGCAGTACTGAAAATCAAACCCAAGGCTTCAGACATGCTAAGCAAGGACCCTAGTAACTGAGCTATATACACTAAGCTCTTGGGGCCTCATCTGAATTTCTGCAAGCAAGAAAACCCTCCCCTGTGACCTGTGGGGTTGCAGCACCTACCCATATCATGTATAAGTATTAGAGGCCACGAATCTGCAAGAGCTGTGTTCTATTGCTGTGAAGAGAAACCACGATCACAGCAACTCTTATAAAGGAAAATATTTCATCGGGGCTGGCTTACAGTTTCAGATGTTCAGTCCATTATCATCATGGCAGGGAACATGGGGACAAGCAAGCAGATGTGGTGCTAGAGAAGGAGCTGAGAGTTCTACATTCAGGTCTGCAGTCAGCAGAAAGAGAGTCACTGGGCTTGGATTGGGCTCTTAAACCCTCAAAGCCCACCCCAGGCACACACTTCCCCTAACAAGGCCACACCCACCCTAATAAGGTCACACCTCCTAATTCTTTCAAATAGTGCCACTTTCTGATGACCAAGCATTCAAATCTGTGAGACTATGGGGCTATTCTTATTCAAACTTCCACAAACCGTTTCCTACTGTGCTTTCTATTGCTGTGATAAACCCTACAACCAAAAATAACGCAGGGAGGAAAGGGGCAAGCTGGCTCGTGTCTCTGTCACAGTCGAAGGAATGCAGGGCCGGAATAAGGAGGCAGGAGCAGATCTGAGCCCGTGGAGGAACACTGCTTACGGGCTTTCTTCCCATGGCTTGCTCAGCCTGCTTCCTCATTCAGCCCAGCTCCACTTGCTCAGGTGTGACCCGTTCATATCAATTAATCAAGAAAGCACTGTGCCCACAGGCTCACAGGCTGATGGAGGCAGTTCTTGTTGACAGCAAGTTTCGGTCTTTTAACTCTCCCAGCGTGGGATTACCGTTTGGGATATATAGTTTCACTGGTCCGATTCTCAGATGGGGGCACCAGTGTCTCTTTAGAACACCTTAAGCCCTGCAAAGCCAGTCATGGTTTTCGTTTCCAACAGTATGCAGTACCTCATGGGGAAGAGAATAACAATTTTGAAACCGTAATTATTTATTTTTCTGCTCCTGGGGTTTGAACCTAGGACCTCATGCATGCTGGTCAGGCCCTCTACCACTAAGCTTCATTATCCTCAGATTTTTTTTTATTATTTCACCAGAGGCACTGGCTGAGTCCTGTTTTTCTAACGTAACACTTCTAATTCTTCATTAAGCCGTGTGTGTTTCAGGACAATGGCAGGAACGAAGGGACTAATGATTTCTGTGCCAGCTGCCCAGGGTAGAACAAAATATTATTCATGGGCAGGCTCTGCCTTGCTGGTATTTGCTTTGAAAATGATATCCTTTGACAATCTCTTGGGAAGGATGTGCTGTGCTGTGGCAATCCCAGAGAGCTGTGGAGGCCTGGGGATGACGTGTTCCTCGCTTCTAATCCCAGCACTCAGGAGGCAGAGGCAGGCAAACCTCTAAATTCAAGGCCAGCCTTGACTGCCATGGTTACAGTGAGACGCAGAAACAGCAGAGATGCTATTCAGACTAGAGGGGGTAGGGGTGGGTTTAGAATCCCACTGCCAAACCTGTGAGCGTGCTGGGTTTACCCTTCTCAGACAAACTGGCATAATCCACATAGAGGATCCAGGTTAGCCGCTGGCCCTCTGTAGGACCCTCCCCCTCCCGCCCACACAAATGTTACCTGCTGATGTCATCCAAGATTCACTAGCCTTCATCCCTTGGAGTCTCAGCAGGTCTAGGTGGGTCTGGAAGCTTCTGGAAGGCTCTGGGCTGCCACTAGATCCCATTGAAATGTTATGGAAGGGGCAACCCTACACCCTTCTGGGTCCAAGCAGAACCAGACTCTATTTTGGTGAAGAGGGTTCCAAGCCAGATTTTCTTTTTACTGATGGGAAGAACTGGGTTAAAAGGTGTGTGTGTGTGTGTGTGTGTGTGTGTGTATGTGTGTGTGTGTGGTATGCATACGTGCACGCAACTCGAGGTGGGTGTTTGCAGCAGCAGCAGCAGGGGACAGCACAAATAAATACAGAAAAATCCCCTCCTCCAGGGCCCGCTATTGTGCTTGGGACAATGGCAGACTCTGGAGAGCAGTTTTATCCACCGAGAGAGAGAAGGAATTAGGGTGTGGTTCTCAACTTGGGGCTCTGCAGCTCTGGTCACTGCTCCTCAGCCACACAGGGCTTTCCCAAAAATTGCCAGCCCCAGAATCCCCACCCTTCCTTGTTGCTTCCTAGCCCACAATGGACCTTATCCAGCCGAGCAGGGCTGGTGGCCACACCCAGGCAAGGCTGGCTGACTCTGGAAGGAGCGTGGGAGAGGAGCCCTGTCCAGCAATGGGCAGGAGAGGCTGAGTAGGCTGGTAGGGTTTTTTTTTTTTTTAGACTGTTGGAAAATTTCAAACATGCATTTAATGTGTTTTGATCAAATCTACAGCTATTCCCCCTACTCAGATTCCTACCTCCCACCGCTTTTCCCTCCCATCCTCATGTGTTGTGTGCTTTTCCTTTTCTGTTGAGCCCACTGGGTCACTTAGCATTGCCTGTGTGTGCACAGGTTACGATCACTGGTGCACAGTTTGCCTCTTAGGATCCATCCCTTGCCGATAGCTCCTCAAGTGGGTGTGGGGCTTTGGGAGCGCCTCCCCATCTATGCTGGGCTTTTAGCTAGCACAGTGTTGGGTAAGACTTATGAATGTCGACCTAGCTGCTGTGAATTCACGTGTGTAAGAGAGCTGTCAGGTCTGGTAGCTTTCTCGAGATGAGGAAATCTCCAAACACTTGAGCTGCTAAAGGGAGTCACACAGTTGTAAAGACCTTTGGTAAATCACCACCTTCTCCCATGGCAGTGTTTTCTAGCATCCTTGAAGTGGGAAGCACTTCTGGGTGCCTGCCCTTTGCAGTCTGCTGCCCTGGCTGGGCATCTCTTGGGATGGCTGAGCAGAGGGGAAACTTCAGACTTGAGAGGCGGGGCTCCAGACTAGAGAGGCAGGGCTTCAGACTAGAGAGGCTGGCCTTTAGGCCTAAATCCCTGTCAATCATCCCATGATACTGAGTAAGACACAAGCTTCTTGGGTGTTTTTCCTTCTCTAAAAGGGAAGTGGTGTAAGAATCAGCCCAAGAGCCCAGAATAAGCTCGGGTCAGGGCTGGAGTGGGTAGCCAGCCTTTACTACACAGCAGTCAGTCTGTGTAGTAACAAATTCAATGTCTGAGGTCTGTCTCATGCCAGGTCTTGTTTTACTTTGAAGCAGGTATTATTAACGATTACTCCCCTTTTATAGAAATGGAAATAGAGACTTAGCAAAGTGAAGCAGATCTTCATTAGCTATGCATCCAATAATTAGTGGAGCCAGAACTCAGACCCAAGCTGTTGGATGCTACACCCAGCATTTAGCTATGTGATGCTTTCCTGTTCTCGCTAATAACCAGGAACCCGTCTTAGTGAACTACTGTGCAAGTGTCTAAGAGGTGGTGGGCCTGCCCTAACGACTGGATCTTCCTATTCAGACCGGAGGGAGGAGAAAGCTTACAACAGATATGGAAATCCTCAAATGATCATTATAAAAGGACTAGACCTTTACCCATGGTGTACAGGACAGCCCTCCAAGCCAGCTGCCACCATCTTCAGTTCATCCGGGCATGCCCCAGCTGAACCCACATGGAGCAAGGTAACTGCTGATTTTCCCTCACAGAAGGAGGGTCAGGAAGGTCTTGGGACCCTCCTCCAGACATCTGGTCACTCCTGCTAACCAGCTGTGTGCAATTTTGCCTTAATTGCAGGTAGCCTCAGGGAGAGACCAGAGTAGATAGGTGGTGGGGGGGGGGGGGGACTAGAGAGGTGGATTCACCTATGTGACCATGGGGGAACCACCATTCATGCTGTGTGCAGACCTTCCTCATGTGTGTGACTATTTCAAGGTCAGTCATAATCCTCCCTATAACCTTACCCATTGCTCTATATGCCTAATAAACTCTCAGGTTTCCCAGAGTGAACCTGGTGGACTCGCACCTCGGTGTGTCACTGGTAACTCAGAAGGAAGGGTAGGCTTCATTTCCACCTCCCCCAGGAAAAGAATTTAGCCACACCCACATCCGTGGGAGACCCTCACGTTCCATGCCATCACTCACATGGCATTCTCGTGAGCGTATCTCAGTGCCTTCACCATCCCTCCATATGTCCACTTTCAACGTACCTGGGAAGACAATGAGATTCCATGAGCTTCTGAGTGGCTAATTACCCCCTGTAAGCATCCCTGGGGTTTCCAGAGCAGTTAATGTGCCGGGCACTGCACCATGTGACCAACATGTGTCATCAAGATCTTTGGATGGGGTTTCCCACCTCTTTGTCCATTCCACAGATGAGCAGATTGGGCTGGCAGAGCCTGAAAACTGATCAGAAAGCCATTTTATGTAGTATCATTCACAGCTGCCGTGAGGTAGTCGTGAGGGAATTCAAGGTCATAATAAATGGATCTGGCCCTGAGATATTATGTGAGATACCATCCTTGCTCTAAGGACCGGGACTTGAAGGAAAGCAACATGGGATGCTATGGAGACAGATCTGCTACTTCCTGAGCAGTCAGACATACTTGCTTAGCCCCTGAACTCTGGCTTTCAACGTGTATGCTGTACAGTACTCAGCCACCTCGGGCTGCTGGGGGAGCCGTGCTAACCTGAGACTAGAGAGTCTGACAGTCAGCAGAGAGGGGTCGCCAGAATTAAACACAAAGCAGACGCATGCCAAGCTAAGGGAATGAGATCACATACTGCCTACCACAGTCAGTTGTCAGTGTGCCAAGAACTGCTGCGGTAGGCCAGGCTGGCCATCAAGACAGGCTCAGGCCAAGCATGGATATGTGGCCTTGTCTTCAATAAGACTCACGGAGCCCATAGGAAATTCACACAGATAATTTAAAAAATGGATGGGAAGGCGACTTAACAGAGTAGACAGTGGACACGACACCCTTTCCCTGGCAGTGGAGTCTCTCCATCAGCCACCTTCTTGGAGAGTTGGACATTGTAGAGAGGAAACATCATTGACAAAGCCGCCCTAGTGGGAACAACATGGCATGTCTGGAAGAGGAAAGGGTAGAAGCCAGAGGCAGGGACTGGAAGGAGGGAAGTGACCTTGCCTCGACCGTTGCCCACTAGACATCTCTCTGTGTGAGGTGAACTCTCCTGTGAGGTTCGTGGTCACCGGAGTCCACTGTCACAAGGCAGTCATGACAAGGACTACAGGTGACCCCTGGTGGTGAAGCTGGGGATAGGTGCCGCTGCTGGTAGAAGCCAAGCAGGGTGGACCTTAAGATTGGAGGCTGGGCTTCCTGACCTGTTCTCTGAGAGCAGAGAACCAACAGGTCCACAGCTTTGGTGAGTGGTCTGTCTCTGGCTCCCAGGTGAGGGAGATTTTCTTCACGCAAAGATTGATAATGAAGTGGAGGATTGGAAGACACTTCTCCCACAGTGTTCTAGTGATTGCCATGGCCCGTGCTCACAGTGGCTTGGGACGTCTTGTCCTCAAGTCTTCACTCTTGTCCCAAAGACTGTCACAGAGTAAACATCAGTTCTAGCTGCACTATAAGATCGCTGCTAGATGCTTGTGTGGGTGGGTCCTGAGCCCAGGGCTTTCCCCATGCTCAGTGCCACCCAACTGTGGGGGTTTGAAAAGAAAATGTCTCCCCATAAGAAGTGGCACTATTAGAAGGTGTAGCTTTGTTGGTGTAGATATGGCTTTGTCAAAGGAAGTGTGTCACTGTGGGGGCGGGCTTTGAGGTTCCCTATGCTCAAACTATGCCCAGTGACACAGTTCACTTCCTGTTGCCTGTGGGTCAAGATGTTGAACCCTCAGCTTTTTCTCCAGCACCATGTCTGCATGCACACCGCCATATTTCAGTCATGGTGATAGTGGACTAAGCCTCTGAAACTATGAGTGAGAGACCCTGATGTGGGTTAGGAATGTTTTATCACCATTGGTTAATAAAGAAGCTGCTTTGGCCTATGGCAGGGCAGAATATGGGTAGGCAGGAAAACTAAACTGAATGCAAAGAGAAAGAAGGCAGAGTCAGGCAGATGCCATGTAGCTGCTGAAGGAGAAAGATGCCAGAACCTTACCAGTAAGCCACAGCCTTGTGGTGATACATAGATTAATAGAAATGTGTTAATTTGAGATGTAAGAGCTAGCTAGGAATATGCCTAAGCTATTGGCCAAACGATGTTGTAATTAATATAGTTTCTGTGTGATTATTCTGGTCTGGGCAGCCAGGAAGCTAAAGTCAGTCTCTGTTTATAAGCCCCCAGTGAAATGCTTTCCTTTGTTAAGAGTTGCCATGGTCATGGTGTTTCTTCACAGCAATAGAAACCCTAACTAGGACACCAGTTGATAACGTACTCCCAGTCAGCTTTGTCATTATGGCCTGAATTATTGGACAAGCTACAGGGAAGCACCTGTGTTATGTGATACATCAATGAATATGACGGAAAAACACCAGGCAGAAGAGAGAGATGGCTCCGTGTTTAGGAGCACGCACTGCATTTGCAGAGGATCATAGTTCAGTTCCTAGCACCCACTTCAGGCAACTCAGGAATCCAACACCAACTTCACCTGCACCAACTTCACCTGCACATGCTTGCATGTGTGCCTACATATATACTTAAAATACATTCTCTTAAGTATTAAAACAAAGACAACTTCCTATAGCTTTGACTTTGTTCTTTGTTCTGGTTCCTGGGAGTTTGACTGATAGAGGAGTAGGAAACAGAACAGTGCCAGAGGCGCTCAGGGAGGAAGCACACAGTTTATTCAAGGAGTTGAGTACAGTGATGAAGGAGGGTGGTGTGCACTGCCTGCAACGGGCGCAGAGCAGGCTGGGAAAGGACAGCTCAGTGACGGGGGCCTGCAGGCCAAGCTCCCCTCTGTACCTGGCACCAGGTGCTCAGGCACTGGCACACACCATCTCCACAGGGAACACGGCACAGCTTCTCAAGAACATCTTGTGAACACCTGCATTCATATCACCAACAAGGGGAGGGAGGGAGGGAAGGAAGAGTGAGCAGGCTTTCTTTCATCAAAGCAATCCCATTAACCAAGTTACAAGAGATTCGATGCAGGGTCTTTGGCATCTCATGGAAACCCCTACATTTACCACCAGACACATCTGTACAGAGGACCCCCCCAAAACATCAATTCTGTGGACAACTGTCTCCTCTTCCATAGGGAAAATATTTTCATACATAATCATAACCTTTCTGAACATCCATGCATACAGGCTTGTCTCCTTCTTTCATCCAGGGGAAGTGATTCATGGGACTGTCACTCAGAAGAGACACAGAAGAACATTTTATTAAGATAACTGCCACTCAATTGCATTAAGCTTCTGGGACAATAAAGTTGGCTTTGCTGAACTTTGTTGTGCACACTTCCACTGTTTAGAGAGCTTCAGCGTGAGCAGCCACTGTCCTTCTTTGTGAGTTTGCCACAACACTGAACACACACACACAAGTGAAAGCAATCCAGTGTCTGTCTGTCTCTCTCTCCCTCGGCTCCAAGGGGAGAAACTGGAAACCGTGGTCTTGTAGATGCTGAAGACTTGCTCATTCTGTTCCAGTAGAGGCGGGTGTTCCTTCCCTGTACGTGGCCCCTGGAAGACACGTCACCGCAAATCCAAAGCTCTGACTATCTTTTTCTGAATAGAAAGTTCTTCAATGGGGGCATGAAAGAGTGAATTTGAAGCATACAAAGCCTTGGTTTGTCTAGAGAAGAAAAAGCGTAACTCAAAATTGAGGATGGCACAAAAAGTACAGATTAAGCAGTTACCAGAAATCTTTTCTGAGCAGGGTTCTTGGAGTGCACAGCCTGGAGCCATGCCAGTGTCCTGCAGCATGCCCTGGGATGCCACTCTAGGTTTGCTTGAGATTTCTTTCTTTCTTGACAAAGACTCAAAAGAAGTTAATCTGAATTCTTTTAAACTTGCAAAAGCAGATATTTTTGACGGCATCATTGGTGAAGCTATTTTTAGAAAATGATGTTTGGTTCAAAGCAAAGAAGTCCTGCTTTAGAAACACCACCGGCTGATCCTCTCCGCGCTGGAGGCGAGTGACCGAGTGACAGTAGACAGAGATGGAAGCAACAGAGGTGGGGCTGTGCCTCAGGAGAGAAGGCTCAGGCTGGAGGCAACAGAGTCGGGACTTGGGGAGAGCAGAGGACAGGACAGATAGAAAACTATCCCCCCTTTTTTTGCACCTTAGAACCGACTAACTGCAGTTTTTCTCTTTGGGGTTTCAGAGAACAGGCAGTTCATGTTTAGTTGTTGAAGGAGTCATATTAAAAATATTTCATCACAAACTCCACACGGGTATGAAAATGCAGAGCTAGCTGTTTTCAAAGGCTTTTTGTCTCTCTAGTAAGCTGCACAGGAAGACGACTCAAGGGTCTGACCTCTCCTGGAGAAGTTCTGGGGGAAGCACTGAGACTACCACGTGGCCAAGGAAGCCACTTCTGCACCATGCAATCTGTACACACGTCAGGTACAAGTAGGTCAGATGCTAAAAAATTACAGCCCTTAATATATGCGCCACGTCTGCCATACATAGAATTCTCCCCCAAGTGAACAAGCCGCTTTGATTTCTAGGAACTGAAATTTTCCTGTGTTATCAGGGTGGGGTAAAATGAAGACCACCCATCTCCCGTGTTGTGGTCTGGGCATGCCAAGGTAAGTCATGTGGATAGCACAGATATGGCACCACAGCCCCAGCCATGGGTCTGTCAGTTAAAACCAGATCATCCTCCATGTATCTTTCTGGCTGGAACCTGCAAGGGAATGGACTGAGACCCTGGTGTGACCTTTCTATCACTCCTTTCCTGGGGCAGTCGGGGTTCCTATTGGTGTTTTATAGAAATACATTTTTACATGATACAATTTAAATTAACTAGTATGCTGATATGGAATACCAATCCCCCCCAAGTTAGATGGGGAACTGAGTTCAAATGGTCAAAGAAGCAGGATTTTGTTATTGCAGGAATTTAAGAGTTTAACTTTTCAATTATCATTGCAATCCTAGCAGGTCCTCTACTCACTCACAGTTCTCCGTATAAAGAGGAGGAGTGTCCCTGCCCTCCTCCCCCTTCAGCTGAACTTTCATACGTTAAGACATCCACATGAACTATGGAGAGCAGGTGCAGAACGTTAGCAATTGCCCCTGCTCATGTCCCTGTCTCCCTAATGCTTTGGCTTTTCTCACCTGCATGGCTGTGAACAGTGACATAGTAACTGGTACAAAGCATGGTGGGCCATTAGTAACCTCCGTACTGGATAAACAAAGTCTCCCGCCAGGCCACCCTTGCTCACTGTGGCAGGGGAACACTGTGGCACCCACTCTCCATCCTGCCCATTGCCGGGGCAACATGAGAACCAGGAGACACCAGCCTCGTGCCAAGGCAGTCAGCGCTGGGCAGGGCAGCAGGAGCAAAACAATGAAAACATGCAAAGAGCGAGAGACCTGCATGGGGAACCCCATTTGCGGTCTGCCTCCCAACCAAGGGGAGCTGGACTCATTTACTCCGGCCATGTGATGTGGCGCTCTTGATAACTGTGCTAACGGGTCTACATAAGCGGGCTTGTGAGAGGAACTCTCATACTTAACCCAGGAGTAAGGCAGGATACCCCAAAGAAGCAGGTCACAAGTCACGGGACTGCAGCACTGGCTCCGAATCTATACTGCTTGCTCCTCACTGCTGGTGTCAGCAGACAGCCAGTCACTCTAATCCTGGAAGGAGTTTCTGGATTTTGTGCTGAGTTGTGATCTGAGAGGGAATTCAAATGCTTCCCCTTGGCTTTCTCTCAGAACTTAAACTCCCAAAAAGAGCCTCAGAGCAGAAGAATCAATGTGACCATTAGATAGAATCTGTGGACCTGGAGAGATTTTTCACAATCCAGCTCAAACCAGTTCTTATCATGTGGCCTTGTTCACACATTGCAATGAAAGAACTAGGCTCCAGTTTTCACTGAGAGTTGTGGAGCATGCAGGTTCTCCAGTGAGACAGATGCTCTGAGCCCTAAACCACGCTGGCCTCACTTCTGTGGTCTGCAGTCTGAACCCAGCGTGAGTCCCCACAGCTCACCACATATGCTGGTTCCTCCCAAGCCTCATTCTTGATCTGGGTCACATGCTCTCATGCAAAGGCTCCATCAAAGCCGCAGCACAGTGTGGTACACTGAACGTGGTACATTCAAGCGGAGGTTACAAAGCACAGACAGACTCACAGAACATCCCTGGGTGAGTAACACACAGGTGTGAACACATGCAAGCATGTCAGTGTGTCAGAGCAAACTAGACCGCATGAACTCTGTCTGAAGCTCTCGACTTCAGAGCTGCAGAGATCTGAAGGAGAAAAGCTTGTCTTTCCTTGGTCTATGCCCTTGACACACAATACCGGTATGGGCTTGACCTGACCCCTCAGATGCCAGACAGACAGGAGGGACACTGCGGGGGAGAATTTGGGACGGAGGCAGGGCACAGATTTTCCTCCTCTAAGAGAGACATGACGCATGGGCAACAACCACCCAGCAGCAGCTGAACCAATCTGGAAACTCGTTTTGCCTTTCTTTCTTTGCAAAGGTGAACACACCAGCTCAGTTTATAGGGAGAGAGGACTGAGCACATCGTCAGGCAGAAAAAGCGTTCAATGGGGCGGGGGGGGGGCTTCCTTAATTTCCTTTTCCTTTCTCATTTTTTTCCCCTAGCAGTTGGCCAACTGGATTCCAGCACACAGGAAGAGAAAAGAAGCATATTCAAATCATTTTTGCTGGTACTCAGCCATGAACTCAGAACTGCCCAGGTCCCTGAGGGAGTTCCATTTCCCCCGGGGCCCAGGAAGAGCAGAGGAAGACCACCAAGGAAAGGCCAGGTTGTTGCTACCACATCGACGCTGGGCTCTGGACTCCTCCTCAGCCACAGTGCTACATAATAAATAGACTCATACTTCAGGGTTCCCAGCCATTCCTTCCTGTATGGCTTCCTAAGGGCACTTGCTGACTCTCACAGGTACAGGCAGCACTAAGTTACACATCAATTAAAGGGGAATAAAAAGGAGAAAGAAGCCCCTGTTGTGGACGTAGTCACATGAAAAGGTCACGTGTGGACATCACTGCTGAGTTTGGGAACAGAGAAGTTTCTACCCCATGGCTGTTCCAAGTGTTACTGTTGCTTGGCCGGGGATGTGACCCATGGGTGCTGAGATCAGACTTTTCCTCAGTGTTGCTGCTGGGTAGCGAATAAATTCTCGGATCAATGATTCTGGGCCTTAATACAATGTTCTAGGCACCACCACCACTGAGAGTCCTTTTCCTGATTGTCATTTATCCGGGGGACTTAGAAGAGCTTAGCTTTCTTCTTCATGTCGTTGCGTCTCCAAAGAGGTAACTTGTCAAATTCCTGTATGGACATCCCAAAGATTTCCCAAAATACTTCTGGGGCTAAGTGGCGCTGGGGAGAGAGAAGCAAGAAGGTGTTAGTAGTCCTAATGGTCACACCAATGACCTTGAGATGTGTTCCCCAGTTTATGAATACAGCCAGCCTTCCATAGTTGCGGCTTCGGCATCCCCAGTTCCATCAACGTTAGATAAAAAGTAAAGTGTCCTTTCCTAAACTGTGTCTGACCTAAGCATGTGCAGACAGTGTCCCTGGACATTCTGCCCTAAACCACACAGTGTTGCAACTACAGACATGTCACGCAGGTTGTACCCAAAGGTATACGACATCTAGAAATGATTTGAAGCATGCAGGAGGGTGTGTGGAGTCAACATATAAACACATCTAAACACATATCACTTTCTGTAAGACTCAGGGCAAGTACTTGCAGACTTTGTTATCTATTGGGGGAGGGTGTCCTGGAATGGATTCCCTGCAGAAACCGAGAGACACTGATGCTGTTCTGAAGAGGCAGCTGTTCTGAAGAGGCATCAGGCTGGGGAGAGAGGTGCTTGTTTCTCAGACATGGCCAGTCCCAGTGTCCTCTCTACCAGAGGAAGCAGCTGGTAGACTGCCACCAGCACTGCAACACTTCGGTGCTGGGCTAGCGGCTGGGCATTGGAAGGGGATTTGTGACGCTGGAAGCAGCAGCTGTCACTTCAGGTCCTTGGCATGTTGAGGAGATACAGAGAATAAAGGACAATAGGAACAGCCAAAAACAAAAGGGACCTCCAGGGTGGCCCCTAGGAGAGCCCAGTGCCCACTGCCCACTAACAGGAGAGAAGGATGCTTATCTCTCATGGGCCATACCTCCTGTGAAGTCCCATTTTAACACAGGCTAAAATCATCCAGGCTAGCCTGACCTCATCCACAAAAACACTCCTTTGTGTTAGGGAATGAACTTGTTTCTTTCTGAGACAGCAGACAAAACAGTTTCTTAACTAAAAAATCATTCAGACACAGCTGAGTGGTGGGTCGTGGCTGTGCATGCCTTTAATCCCAGCACTAGGGAGGCAGAGGCACATGAATCTCTGTGAGTTCAAGCCCAGCCTGGTCTACAGAACTAGTTTTAGGACAGCTAGGACTACACAGAGAAAACAAGGAAAAAAAGAAAAAACAACATTCACATGGATAGGTATAAAGATGGGGCAGACTTGGAATATATTTTGACTGAGATGATTGAGCTGCAATCTAGCCCTAATTACACCAGCATTGGATTCCCAAAAGAATCCGATGAAGCCATGCTGTGTCTCTGCGAAAGCTTACTAGGCATTTTTACACACTGACTAACTGCAGACTTAGATGTGTGTGTGTGCACTTGACCACTGGCCGCTCTGAAGCCAGCGAATGCCTGCCCTGATGCTGACTGAGTGTAGAAGCGTCCTTCTATGTTCTCTTTTTACTGTACACACTTTGAGAACGGGCATCGTCCTTCCCACCTTAGGCTTCTAAGGAAGTGCTGAGCACTGGATAGGAACAATGGCTGGATGGCTATGAACTCCCATCCTTTGGTGATATTTCCTTGGAGAGCCTCAAGATTTTAGTTAGCTCTTTGTGCCACCTACAATGTGAAACTTTTTTTTTTTTTTTTTTTTGTCCCCACTACTTTAGGTTTCCCCTGGAAATATACATTTAGATGTGTTTAGAGGTACCCTGGTGTGTGTGTATGTGTGTGTATTGTTGGCGATATACGGAGATCTTTAACTGACGTTAGGGTTTTGTTTTGCTTACCTCCAGCCGAGTTCTATCCACATCTCTTAGGATTTTGTTGCGCCCCCTGTTGGTGACCATGAGCATTTCATATGGAAATATCTGAGAAGGAAAAACACCTTGTCTAAAACACTAGGATCCATTTAAATTCACAAGCACAACCCAAAGTCCAGCACACACATTCTAGCGATACCAACAAGAGTGGGTATGAAGACCCTCTAGTGAGGTCACAGGGACAGATTCTTGTACGTTGCCATCTCTCAACCAGTGACGCACGCTGCGCTGTGCCTTGGGAACAGTCTTCTGAATGGGAGAATTGTTAACTGATTATGAGTTGGGAAGGTCAATGTTAGTGGAGATCTGGCGTGGTAGGCATACGTGCTGCCTCTTACATGATGCTGTTAGATTACAGAGTAACTGTGCAGGACTCAGCGCTCTTAGCTGTGACAAACTTGTGAATTCATACAGCCAAGCAGGCCCCAAAACAGTGTTCTGGAAGCTGACACACTGAAATAAGCCACAACTAAGGGATCAAGGAGACCAAGTCTTTGGACACCCCTTTTGTTTTGTTTTGTTTAAGACAGTGTCTCACTATGTGGCCCTAGTTTGCTTAGATCTCCCTATGTAGACCAAGTTGGCCTCAAATTAAGATATTCAGGCCCCTCCTTTTGATCTCTGAGACTAAAGGTGTGTTCCATCACATCTGGCATACCTCGAGGCACAGAATGTTCTGGAGCTAGAATGACCAGACATGTCAGTTTGTCCATGGCTAATCAGATGTAGTATGCAAGATGTTTGCTAGTAACCAAGAAACTTCTGGCAAACTGGGACATATTGATCACAAAATCTGGAGCAGGCATCTGACGTTCTACTCAGCATTGGACATGCCTTGAGATGCATGTGGCAAGGGTCAAGGTAGCATCTAGGTCATAGGGAAGGGGTTCTGGTACCTCACTGTGAGCAGAGTACTGTGGGCAGTGAAGGTTTAAATCTGCTGAGTGGGTGTGGCCCAAACAGGAATAACACGACACTTAGGACAAGCTTGTTTCACTGTGCCAACCTGGGGCCAGGAGGCTCTTACACTCTGAACACAGCAAACAGATAGGAAGCCACAAGAGGAAAGGGACAGTCACACTTGCCTTTGGTTCCAACATGTTGGGCATGGACACTCCTCGATCCATCCGCATGGCTGGCATGTGGCCATCTGGGAGGGTCTGCAACAGACGTGCATGTTCAGTGATGAGCAGAAAATCTTAGCGGAAGCCCAGGCAGGGCTGTGAGTGCTCCCTGACTTTCCTGTCGGGTCTCAGATCCTCCCATCCTGTAATGTTCACTACCATGTATTTCTCAAAGTGAGAGTCTTACAGAGTAAGACTGATAATATGTAATCAAGTTGGAGAAAAATCAATAATGACTATGGATTATTTCCCCATGTAGGCTGCCCAGGTGGAGGGATATATGCATAGAAACTGTCGATTCTATTACCATTATTTTCCTTCTGTGTCTATCTCTCTCTGTAGCCCAGCTGGCCCTGAATTCTAGAACCTTCAGCCTCTGATGTACCGAGAATAAAAGATACACCACCAGACCCTCTTACCTTTTTCTTTCTTTATCTTAGATTGGATTTATTCTCCCTTCTCAAGCTTCCTTCCAGTCTTACAAGATAAAAAGAAAGGCCTTGGGAGCAAACTGTACCTTCCCAGTGGCTAAGAGTCCTGTTTCATTTAATTTGGGGACAACCAAGGAATGGCAGCCCCTAAGCACTGAGAGACCATAACTAAAAGTCTGTACCCACACTGGTGAGGCCACTCACTTCTATCCTGGACAGGGACCATGCCAGTCAGAGAGGAGAGTCCTCTCACACCTGGAACAGCTCATGCCTTACCTGAAAAGTCTGCAGTGACATGACCTGGCTACCAGACATGCCTGCTCCTTCCAGCTATGGAGTAACGGTTAGACAATCAACCACCATAATCATCCTCCCAATGGAAACCGTTCCCCTGAAGTAGCAGCATGGACTAGAGAATGAATGTTCTGTCTGGTGTGGCCAACTCAAGGAAGACAAAGCCATCCATACCTGGTAGTCTGAAAAAGGAAAAGGAAAATCATTAGGGAGAGACCAGGAGAAAAACCATATAATCACTAATAGTAACATTGTATTTCTATGGTAATTTCAGTAACTTCCGAAACATTCCCAAACTCATAGAATCGCCAACAGTAACATTGTATTTCTGCAGTAACTTCTGAAACATTCCCAAACCCAGGGACGCAAGAGTAACCCAGTATTTCTATTGTAACTTCTGAAACATTCCGAAATGAACCATGCTCCTTCCTCAGTCCTAATCAGTCCACACACTGAACCACTGTTTCCCTGAAGCCAGGAAATGCCTGCTTCAACTTCAGGCATCAATCAAACACCCTTCCTCTCTAGTGTCACCACATGCCCTTTGAGGGCGGCTGCACCTCATGTAGGGTTAAACCTCCTTCACTGGAGTACTCAGCATGCAGAAGGACAACGTGAGAATACTTAGATACTGGTTTCCCATGCTTGTATTTATCGAGAGCCGTGGCCCTCAACTTTCCCAACGCTGCGACTCTTTAACACAGTTCCTCATGTTGCGGTGACCCCCACCCATACAATTATTTTCATTGCTGCTTCAGAACTGCAATTTTGCTACTCTTATGAATGGTGCTGCACATATCTGCGTTTCCCAACGGTATTAGGTGACCCTGTGAAAGTTTCTTTCGACACCAAAGGAGTTGCAACCCACAGGTTGAGAAACACTGATCTAGAAACACTCTTGACGTTTTTGTGCTTGCTAGTAACTCAGAGAAGAAGCTGCGACCCTACTGTGGGATATACAGAGCATGAACACAGGCAGGGAGGTGATTACACAGCCTCTCCTGAGCCAGGCTCACAGGAAGTGTCAGGGTTCGCCTCCCTTTGGAGCCTTACCTCGAATTCCGCCGCTGACATCTCCATAGCTGTTGTACTGAGCAAAGTCTGTGGAAACCGGCTGCAATGAGGAAAACATTATCATTGGAAAATCTCCTGTGGTCATTTTAGATTTGGAAATAGGAGAACAGACTTATAAGATCCTAAGAATCCTTCCCAGGCTAAAATCCTGGATGGTCACTATTTATCTTATTTATTCTTCGAATTATGAAATCACAGTGTTTTGCAGGCATCTATGGTGATGTCCAGCAGACAAGTATTTCTTCTTTAAAGACAGAAGTATTTTTCTAAAGGTGCCTTTAATCTCAGCACTCAGGAGGCAGAGGCAGGTGGATCTCTGTGAGTTCAAAACCAGCCTTATCACCATAGTAAGTTCCAGGACAGTCAGGACTACATAGAGAGACACTGCCCCATCCCCACAATGTATTTCTAGGAATTACATCTAGTAACTACATAACTGTAATTATTCTAGGCTTGATAAGGGAAGGTGGTTGCCACCAGCTCTCTTTATAGAGATTATGAATTGAGTACTTTTTGCCTTATTGTAAGAAAAAGTGTCCGCTATTGTTTAAATAGTCTCTTACAGTTACACCGGCCATCAAAGTTAATTCTTTATCCTCAAAAAAGAAGCACTTTTCTTTGTTTATACCTCAAAGTGATTCACCAAGAAGCTAGGCAGGTGGCAGTGTGCTCTGTATCCCAGCAGCAAGAACAAGGGATTTCCTCGGGGTGTAAAGGTACCTGCCCATGCCTAAGGACCCGAGTTCAGTGTGGGGGACTCACACCTCACACGGTGGAGGGAGAGGACTGGTTCCCACAAGCTGACCTCTGACTTCCATACACGCACCATTGAGTATGCGGCACACACACATAAATGAATATACTGACATGCATAGACCATAATAAAAATGTAACAGAAAGTAAAAAGACCACATACGCACACAAAGGAGTCATATTATTCCAATGATCTGCCAGTACAAACTGTGAGAAGGAGACACACAGACACCATTAACTGAAGGGAATCTTACCCGGTGAAGGCCATTCTTGCCATAACCAGGGAGAGACGAAGTTTTTGACGATGGAGCATGTGCAGCTGGGGGAGGAAAAAAGCAAGAGACTTTGCTAGGGTTTCATTCAGTGAGATTGCCAGTGATCTCACACAACTAAAGACTTTGGAAAGAGAATCCAAATGATATTGGGTTGTGGTCTTACAACAAACTGCCTTCTCGGGGAGCATGCAGGAGATGTGTGATCATCTCTAGGAGAGGCAGGAGGAGGAAGGACACACAGCCCAGTTGGAGCTGAAGCTAACAGGACCCCTATGGCTCTCTACCACAAACAGGATATAAGTGCACCTTCTTACTTTGAGCCCTCAATCCTAAGAACACCATTATTTCCGCATTATAGGAGAAAAAAATGATAGGTGCTAAGGAAGTCTGCAGAGCAAGGACTTGAGCCGAGGGATGTGTGGGTACTTATGCTCCAGGTGTGGTGGGAGTTGGCATCAGTAACCTGCCCCAGAAACCAACGGTGTAAGATATCAAGATGGTCCAGCCAATCACATCGGGGCCCCTGGGAGGAGGCCTGGCTACGGAATCTCATCTGTGAAGGTGCAGGAGTCTGAGAGGCAGCTTGGTTATGGAGGGAGCAGATCAGTTCAATACCCCTGCATCTCTGGACAGGACAGTCTTTTTGAAATTGTTTATTGACCTATGTAGTTATAGCATCACATACTCACACAGACCAGCATCCCACACTCAGAAGGAACTCGAGGAGTCAGAAGATCACACAAGCTGGTCCTGTCCCCTGGGTAACAGGCAGGCAGCTCAGCCCACCCTTAAAGCACAGAAGGCAGGGTCCGCTGCTCACCTGAGTGCAGGGGAGAGTCATAGCGACTGGCCAGCAGGGCCGCTCTTTCCCTGTTCTCCTTCTCCATCTCTTCCTTCAGGATCAACTGCCCCAGGCCTGAGTTGAGCTGTCCACAGAGAGAAAAAAGGAAAGGAAACAAGATGCACTTGCTGCCACCAACCATTCCTTTCCTGCTTGAAGCCTGCGCTTCCTTAGGAGGTGGGTCAGGTTCTAGCTTTTCCAGTGGGGAACCTTCTCATCCCCAGCCAGGCTCCATGATCAGCTCCCTTCTTTTGCCCTCCCCCAAAGGCCTCAGCTTGTGTGCATATTTGATGATTTTTTATATAGGAGGGAGAGATTATGGATTGGGATCCTTAAACAAGAAATTCCATTGTTTGCTTTAAAAAAAATTTAAAAAAAAGAAATATATGCTCACATATACTTTAGAAAGTCCAGAAGGAAGCAAACCGTGGCCCCCCCACAAGGAGCCCCCAGCCTGTACATCGTGATTCACACCCATCTTTCACTGTTTACACACATTTTACACAAGCCAGTGCTGCTCTTGGGACTCTCTCCTATGCACTCAGCGCCATGTGCATGTCTCACATCTTTGAGGACACCATTTTAAGGGCTCCATTAGCCCCTAATTGGTCAGAGTTTAGAATTCATTAGCCCTCTGAGGTACCAGAGGTCCTAGCAAAAAGCAAGAATGCGTAAAAGGAGAGGGGGAAGAGGGGACTCTTGGTGGCAGACCAATTGGTACCTATTTTCCCATCCCAGATATAGATTCTGTCCTGAGGAAAGGCTTGGGCCAATATATGCCATCCCAAGGAAATCCCTCTAGCAAGACCTGCGTGCCCCTGGGTGCACCCATCTTGGCCCGCAGGAGCCCTCCACACCCATCCTTTAATACCTGTACACCTACCCCACAGTCTAATGTGCCCTGCCTTCTGTCACCCCTAACCCTCCAGCCTCACTGTCACCACCTGGGGTCACCAGAGGCCTGCTGTGCCTCTCCTGCAGACCCCTGAGGTCTGGGAGCACCGCCTACTTCCTTGATGGAGTGCACGAGGTACTTATTGAAAACAAGCAAACCCCGGGCCTCTGGGAATGGAACTGAGGCCAGCCGTGAGGACAAACCTTCATCAACTGCTCCTCTTGAAGCTGCCGGCGTCTCAGGAGTTCCTCCTCGTCTTCCTCTCTGCCGCTAGATCTGCGTCGCATGTCAGTTCCTAGTTCCACAGTAAAGACAACTTCTCACATCTGCCCCACGACAGAGGGATCTTAGCGGTCCAGCACATCTGGCTGTCTATCAGGCTGGCAAGGTGGCAGGGCAGTAGGCTTTCACACGGTGAAGGGCACAATACCACAGGGGAAGATGCCCACCACCAATCAGCGCCATGGGCTGGCTTTTCAGGGCCCATCTGATAGATGTGCTCATTCAGTATGTAATGCAGCTAAGGTAGGGGCTTGGGCCCTTCCACATGTCTGCCAACTAGACCTGGGCTTGCTGGGGCTACTGAGTCTCAAGGCATCAACTAGAGTTCATTATACTAGGTGGAGAGGTAGGTACCTTCAGCTAGTACTGGTCAGTTTTAACTAACAAGGAATCCAAACATCCACATATCTGCAAGTGGCTGAGACAGCTGCTATCTTGTGGCAAGTTCTTAATGCTTGCAGTTCCTTCTTTTCCTGGTTTTAGACTTTTTTAAAAAAATAAACTTCTACTTTTTCTTCTGCCCTTAGTAAATCCATTAAGAAACACATTTGCTGTGCTTCTTTTAAAGGGTGGGTCTATAGTTTTCCCTTCCTCACACAGGAAAAGTCAATCACAAGAGAATTTGCTACTAATAGGTAAACAAAAGCAGGGTTAGTACAGCTCAGAGCGACTTTGGAGAATACAGCAGCTGACACATCACTCTGGCCTCCAGGAGGTGTCTGTCTGAGCGACTGGAAGGCTAAGGTCAGTGTTCTTTTCTCTAAACCACTTAGATTAACCTGGCTGGAGAACTAGGAACTTTGCCTAGTCTAATAAAATTTACTAATAGTTGTACTTTTTGTTATTTTGATGAAGGGGGAAGGCATGTCCCTCACTTCAGGATTCTAGGCAACTCTAGAGGATTTAGTGATGACAATGCCAACAATGACTTCCCTTCTGTCTGAGCAATGCGGTTGGGTAGAAACCTAAGAGCCCCAAAACTTCCTGAAGGGCAGAGATTGGCAGCCACTTCCTTCTTAGACTTAAAAAAGCCAATGTGGATTTTCTCTTTAGTTTATACTAATAAAAATCAATAGACCAAAGTCTGTAAGAATTAGAAATGTCTCATCAACCTAACTATAGAATATTTGTGGATAATGAGAATAGATTTCTCTTCAACTATTTCTATAACTATTAATTACTTTAAAATGAAGTTCTATTGCCTATATAAATTATTTTTTTGAAAAAAACCAACACAACCTGAACAGGAAGATTAAGAATTTTTGGAACACTGAAGGCCTTTCAGGTTGTCTACAGAAATGAGGGTAGTTGTACCCTGTAAGACTGACCTAATTTTCGGTCTCAGCTGCTGGACTTGGTAGCCCATTCACTAATGACAAAACAATGAAGATGCAGACACAACCGGGAAGCAGAAAGCAAAGAACGACATGGTTCCAATGTGGCACTGAAGCGCAGGATCATGGAAAGGCAGACGGAAACACACACAAGCTACGCTGCGGAATGCCTACTACAGCCCGTGGTAGCAGTGGAGCGGGCGATCTCGGCAGCACGGGCAGAAGTCTGCAGGGTTAAGGCTACCTGTTAGCAGTGAGGAAGACAATCCAGATATGATCTAAAACAAACTTAACTGGGCGAGGATATGTTCTGGTGGATGCCCTGCAATTTTATCCACTCTGCCCGCCAGAATAATGCCCCTGCCAGCAGGCTCTGGGCCAGCTTATGCAACAGGCAACCGAGTCAAGCCAGTCCGTCCACGCCATGAGTTTTAGACCAGTTCTGGGTCTCTGTGCGTTTTGCATACAGCCAGGCCGTGGGAGGCAGTTTGGTAACCTTGAAGCATTTTGCGTGCACAATGCAATTTGGTGTTAGGTTCATTTTTTTCACTATTCTGCCCCTCGATCTATGCACTTTTCTGAAACGTCTTTGTGACATTTCTTTGCATGTTTTTAAGCAATTCGTTTCACACTCTCCTAGGAAATCGTCGGTTTGACTTAGCTGCATGGGTTGCATACCTATGGCGGCAAGCGAGGGGGGACCGGGCCAGTGGTCCGTCTCAATCTTTGATATCTCGTTGGGATCTGGCGCCTGGGCTGCTGGGAACTTGGAAAACTTGATGATATCTTCTGAAGCCTTGCTCTGGGCTGCCAAGGCAGCTGCATCTAGGTGGGAACCAGGGATGCTTAGCTATGGGTCTGTAAGGGACACCCCAGACATGACTTAGCTATGGGTCTATAAGGGATGCTGGTACCACACAGACATGACTTCCCATTCTTCATAGAACCTTTCAAGGCTAGAACTCTCAACACTTTGGCCATCATAGCTCTGTCCACTCTCTAACTTTTACATATTCTTGGGACTAGAAATTTTGATAATTAGAAATTTGAAATTAAAGAGCTAAGTAGAAAGCAGGAGAAGTTATATTTGGCTGTGATCGTCTATGACTAGGGAGGGGCTGGCTTTTTCTTTAGGGGCCAGAAGCCACAGATATGATAATCTAGTTCATTAACCCTTTATGCACTCTATATGGGTCTTTGAATCTTAGAAGAAACTGAAACGGAGAAATCCACTTCCGGCCTTGTAGGATGTTATTGTGATTTATGGTCCCACCCAGACTCACTGTTGTTCGGGGTCTGTCCAAACAAGTGAGTCGGTCAGCTTGGAAACAAGAGCGACCCCGGCCAGCAACGTTAGTTCCCAGGGTTATCCTTAGTGGAGGACTCACTGACTCCGAGCCCCAAATCCAAGCACAGAATCGAAGCAAAACAAACCAGATTAAGGGAGTCAGTCCCTAATTCCAGCAGACTTGGCAAACCGGCTTGGCATTTTAAAACATATTTATAAGGCTGAAGTTAAATTACTTTTCTTTGGGGCTCCCCTATTTTTAAATCCAGAAACAATTTTTTGAATATTCCAATTCTTCTAGTAACTTTCTGGCTCAGAATGTTAGCACAAGACTGGACTTCTAAGTAAAAAGGAAGAAAGGTGATTTTTTTTTTCTGGCAAATGTTCCAGGGCACAGGTATCAGTTTGGGACAGGACACCTATCTCTTAAGCATGGAACAGAGTTCTGTGAGCGAGCCTTGGAAAGTGGTACTCTTGCTGTGCTATGTTACCCACTCCCAACAGGCTGAAAAGGAGGAGTCCTGCCAAAAGGTTATCACGGAAGGAACCTAGCCATTCCTTCTACACAAAGCCTAACACCATCCACCTCCCTGGCTCTTGTCTGATGGCTTTTTAGGGAGCTGGGGGCCAGAGACTCTAATATTTACAGACATCTCTAAGCCGCTACGTCTAACTCTGGGTGTTTTATTGTTAACGGAAACAGAAGAGCGTGGCTTCAAACAGTACTTACTCATTAGGATTGGTGTGTCAGGAGTTAACATTCACATGTTAATGAGTGTGTGGAAGACATTAAACCATAAAAACAAAAACAAAAACAAAAAAACAATGTTAATAAACTTAAAATGCAAGCACAGGATGTAAAACCTTGAAATAAAAAAGAAAAGGAAAACCAAACGAAACACACTTTTCCCCTCCCTGGAAGCTTTTTCTCACTTATTTTCAGCTGAGATCTGGATTCTTCCTCATTCCTCACTAGACTCTGAGAACTAGACTCAAATCTCCAAACACAATTAATGTGTAATTTTCAGAGTTCACTGAAAAGCCAGTTTGGGCTATCTATCTAAGGCAGAGATTTATGGCAGATAAACCCAGAGAGGCCTGAGAATGGTGGGGGAATGAAACTCGCAGAAAATGCTGTGATTTCTTGGATTTAAAAGACCTATCTCCCCAAAAAGTGAAAATACCGTAATAAATCCATGCTTCTAGGCATGTAAGAGACACACTTATCTAAATTACTGGTGCTTATGGACGAGAACACCTGAACACAGAGGGTGTATGCCCATGAACCACACAGCTGGCTCTGCAGTGCGGGATGGGCCCTTTGCTTGCCTCAGGCTTGCTGCTCTGTCTACTATGGGGTTCATTTTACTGGCTTTAATTATTTTTACTAGTTGCGAGCTCATCAAATTTATTTAAAAGTTGGTTAAATTATTCAGCAGTGTAGAAAAGGTCATAGACAATTTGTTGATGCACGACCACAATTCCCCCTTCTATGGACAGGATGACACACAGTTTGACGGTGCTCGAAATGGACAAAAGCTTCCCATCTGAGCTAAATTCTCTGTACCAGGCACATGGATTTCAAGTCAGTATTCGTATCCTGTCAGATTACAAGGGCATGTCAAATATGTAGTGTGCCCCAGTCTGAGCCACCCTAACCACTTCAAGAAAGAGAGAACAGAGGAGCCCAGCTGAGCCCGCCACTTCAGAGCTGAGGAGAGCGAGGTAAGTTACCATGCTGTTTGTAGATGGGAGGCTTTCGGTAAATGTTGATCCCTTGATCTGTGGAAATGAAAAGCAAAGATGTGTGATTATGGGAACCAGCTCAGAGATGGAGAAAAAGAAAACAAAACAACAGGCCGACCAAAGGGTGGACCAAAATAACCCAGACGGCTGACCTTCGTATTACAAAGACTGAGCACACTGGAAGAAAAGACAACAGAAATGAGCTGAGTCTACACATGAGTGATGTGGGCGCCTTTGTAACACATCACAGCACATACAGAGGGCTCGCTCGTGAGCCGTTTATTTCACACACAGACATCACTGGAAGTGGGATCGAGACAGGAAGCGATGCACGCAGTGGAGACGGAAAACAGACGTAACCAGTTTGGGGACAAGGAACTCCCAAATCGCTACTGTCAAGAAATTGAGCAGCCAGGAGTTACTACCGGTGGCTCAATTTATGAACTCAGCTAATGACAGGCACAATGGGAAGCGATGTGGGCAGCAACACACTTGGATGATCAACAAAGTCCTAATCCAGACAAGCCAAATTTGTGTTGAGAGGTGAGAGAGGAAAAGGAAAAGCGGCACAAAACGCTATCCACATGTCTGAAGAGACTCAGTCTGCTTACGCCAACATTTCACTTCGACTAAAAATGGTCAGATATTTCCAAAGTTCCCTCTGTTCCCTTATTGTCTTAGGTACTGTACGTTGGTGGGGAATTCTTCATATTAAAAAAAAAAAATTTGAATGTATATAACAGTTTTCAAGATTAATGAAAAATAAATTTTAAAGAAAGTCCTAGCTAAATGTTTCCAATCTTACTGTACCTTCCTGATTTGCCTGGGTAAATTCAGACTTTAAAGAAAAGAAATGAACAGAAATTGCAGGTAGGCATAGTTATAGGAACCTAGTCTAGGGTCATTCATGAAACTTCTGGTGGCCGCAGAAGGCTGGTCACTCTTATGGACTGAGCTGATCTGACTGCCAGGAGAGTGACAGGCTCCGGGTTTCCAGCTTTTGATTTGCTTTGTTTTTTGAGACAGGGTTTCTCTGTGTAGCCCTGGCTGTCCTGGAACTCACTCTGTCGATCAGTGTGGCCTCTGCCTCCCAAGTGCTAGGCTCAAAGGCGTGGGCCACTGTGCCTGGCTGGTTTTCCCATTTCTGATGGTGAGTTATATTTGAGCTGTGGTGGTTAGCACCGTGAGGGCAAAGCTTGCAGTGCCAAGCCTAAATTGCAAGATATTGCGGCAGGCTGTGCAGCAGACCTGCTCACTGTCTGCACTACAGAAACACTGCCCAGCTGATCTGTGGTACAACTCTGAAGGAGGTGATGCTGTAGTTCAGTCTTTAGGAGGAGAAGCTCGTGAGGCGGCTCTTAGGTTAATTTGTTAATGCCAGCGAACCACAATTTGAGGGGAGGGAAACCCAACCCTTCTTGTTGGTCTTCACCCTCTCTGCCTCCCACTCCCTTCACAATCTCTGTAAGGACACGCGAGGGCTGGGTGAGTGGCTCGGTGGGCGAGCACTCGTACGGTTTAATCCCCAGACATGAAAAAAAAACTGTTTTTAATTGAAAACTTAGGCCTTCAATTTTAGGCCCACCAGTTTTGAATCTGATCATTCAGAAGGCCAGATCCTGCAATTTAGTGTTTGCTGATTGTATATATCTTGATGAAGGAACATGAGAGATGGAGACAGACGAGATTACACAGCTACATTCTACACCGTGACAGGACACCAAGACACGCCGTGTCAGCTCCTACCTGGAACATGGAAATGTTTAGGGGCCTGAGCGTAAGTTGGAGTTAGAGGGCGACCGTCGGGCCTGTAAGGGAGAGGGGAGCTCCGGCCGCTGGACGGCTCATTGCCTCCAATGAGAAGAATGGAAAAAACAGAATGAGAGAGGGGAGAGCGATAAGGGAAACCGAGCAAGTGTATCAAAATTCACAACAGGCTGGAGGCGGGGCAGTGTCAGAACGGCAAAACAAAGAAAATAAACTCAGTTTGTCAACTTGGCTCATAAAAGTGGCCTCGGGCTTAGTTTTCCAAGGGGGAGATTGGAGCTCAGGTAGGACCAGGTTCAAAGCAGCCAGCAGTCAGGGAGGCAGCAGCATTCAATGCATGCAGCAGAGGCCGTGAGCTCCGCAAACCGATGAGATGGTGAGTGTGTGGGAGGAAGGGCCAGGCACGATGGCAGAGGCTGGCCACTAGAGTGTGTTTCTCTTAACTTGAGGCTAAGGCTGGGCTCCTCAGTGGTCACCCGGTCCTTCCCCTCACAGTGTAAAATGCTTTCATTACAGCATATGTTTCTGTTTGCCTTGCTCTGAATCGACAGATTTCAGATGGAGTTAGACCCCTTCTGTCGGATACCCTGGGACTATCCGTGTTCTCTTCCAAGATGAGGCTCTTCCTGGCTAGCACTTCGATCCCTAACACTCTAACTGAACCTTGGGGCTCGTGAAAACCCGGGAAGGAGATAGCTTCTGCCTCGGCTTCCCAGGTCTGCCTACCGTGGTACCGCTACACTGTGCACCTGCTCACTCAGAGGACTGACGTGCAAGCTCAGGAAGGAGGCGCAGGCTCCATCGGTTCTTTAGTTAGTTCCTTGGAGCAGGGCATCAGAGAGAAGGGCCCCAGGGGAGCTAGAAGGCGACCAGCTAGAGACCTAGGCCATCACAAACTAGAGTGTGCTGAGACTACAGCACAGGAGACTGTCCATAGCGGAGACACGACCCACGGGGTGTGCCCATAGCGGAGACACGACCCACGGGGTGTGCCCATAGCGGAGACACGACCCACGGGGTGTGCCCATAGCGGAGACACGACCCACGGGGTGTGCCCATAGCGGAGACACGACCCACGGGGTGTGCCCATAGCAGAGACACTATCCAGGGTGTGGAGGGCTCGAACTTAGCTGCAGATCTACAAGTGTAGACAGACACACATGCACACTCACTCACACACATACAAACACACACACACACACACACACACATCCTCCTTTTCTGTCCATAGTACAGGGAACTGCATATGCAAAATCAGAAAGAAACAAGCTACTGGCCTAATTTGTCCTCCTGCCCGCATCTGAGCAAGCAACCATGTCCTAGGAACACAGTAGAGCACCGAGGGCCGCCTATGGAAATATAACTGTGAATGACTGTCACAGTTGTTCCTAGAGGCCTTCATTCAAGTCAGAAATCTCTCTTATAGAACATGATTTTCAATTTTTAGACCACTTTGTAGACTGTTGCTTCATTCGCTTAGAGTACAAATATTTTATATTTTATTTTATTTGTTTGTTTAGAACTGGGATTGAGTTTGGGGCCTTTGCACATTTTAGCCAAGTGTTCTAACCACTGAGATAATTATTTCAAGCAGATTACATAGACTGTTAGGAAACAGTTTTGGCCACGACTTCTTCAAGTCAAAGCGTCCGAAATCTAACCAGCAAAATATGAAAGAAGTCAACTACCAGCGCTCCATTTTTGCCTCCCGGATATGGATGTGATGTCTAAGAGGTTTACAAAGGGGAAGGGAGAGAAGAAATTCAGCAAAGCTCTGGTTTTGGCAAATCTCCAGGCATGACACTGTCTGCATGGCCCAGCCAGGACTTCTCAACATAATGAAGCTGCAAGGCCGGAAAAAAAGGAGAAAGGCTCTTTCAGAGAATATCGTTATAGAAAACAACGGGGAAACCAGTGAGGCAGAGGCAGCCTGGGAGGAGCCTGCAGGTTTTAAACCAGCGTCTCCAGCTCAGTGAGCCCCAGGGGCTTGGGCTGCAGGCATCAGAAAGGAAGACCAGGGGCACTTGGCCAGCAGAAGGTTGGGCTCCTTCTTCCGGAGTGACAAGGACCTGTTCTATTTCTATCTGTGTTCCTGGGATGGAACAACCTTCTGAGTTATGTTCCTTGATGCATACTCATTAAAACAGAAACCGCCATTGTAGCCAGCTAAGTGCCAAGATCAAAACTAACACAAAACTACGCATGGTGGCTCACTGCCTACAACCCCAGCCCTGAGGAGGCTGAGGTAAGCCTGGGCTACAGAAGGGCTCCAGGCCAGCTTGGGCTACTGAGTGAGATCCTGTCTCAAAAAGGGAAACAAAAATTAAATGCAAAATAAGACAATGTCCCATTTGAAAGACATCTGTGGGGGCTGGAGAGATGGCTCAGAGGTTAAGAGCACTGGCTGTTCTTCCAGAGGTCCTGAGTTCAATTCCCAGCAACCACATGGTGGCTCACAACCATCTGTACTGAGATCTGGCGCCCTTCTCTGGCATGCGGGCATACATCGAGGCAGAAGGTATAATGTTGTATAAATATTATGTACTTATTTATACACAATAAATAAATAAATCTTTAAAAAAAAAAGAAAGAAGACATTTGTGGTGCAGCCAAGCTTCCTCCACTCTGAAGCCCTCACAGGCTGTAAAGGCTTCCTATGTAAATCGAAACATGCTTTGCAAAATAGCTGAGAAGCAGCTCGTGGGAGAAAGCTGTATTTAGCCACACACACGCTTAGGCTTTAAAAGTTAAATATTCTTGAACAAATATTCCATGATTTACTTTTTAGATTAGTTAAAAAGCTCATCTGATCTAAAACCTGAGGGTAAACTTATATATGAATTATACAGATAATTCCATATAAACAAAATGTTAGCATATATCTAATAAAAATGAGAGAGAGCATTAAATATGTTTAACTATAAAGTCAAGGCCATACTAACTCCTCTTGACTTAGTGATTTTTATAATTTAAACCCATGATACTTGACTACATTTAAAATGTCAATTTCATAGCCGGGCGGTGGTGGCGCACGCCTTTAATCCCAGCACTTGGGAGGCAGAGGCAGGTGAATCTCTGTGAGTTCGAGACCAGCCTGTTCTACAAAAGCTAGTTCCAGGACATGCTCCAAAGCCACAGAGAAACCCTGTCTCGAAAAACAAAAAAACAAAAAAACAAAAAAAAAAAAAGAAGAAAAAAAAAATAAAATGTCAATTTCAGACTCAAGCAGAAAAAACACATTTTTTATTTTGACATTTGAGCCTCACAGAACTCATACAATTTTAGTAACTATATTATTTAAATGACTGAAATGAGTCTTTGTATTAGCCTCAATAAGAATGTAATGTTTCCTTTAATTCCAGCACTCAGGAGGCAGAGGCAGGCAGATTTCCATGAGTTCAAGGCCAGCTTGATCTACAGAGCACATCCTAGGAGAGCCAGAGTGATTACACCGAGAAACCCTGTCTCAAAAAACCAAATAATAATCATAATCATAATTTTCAGTTAAAAAGATGTAGAAAATAAAATTATGCTTCAACACTTAGAGTGCATGTAGATTTATCCTAAAGCAAGAGCACCTAATCTGGAAAAATTCCTCTGGATAAGAGAGGCCCAGCGGCTGGATATGAGAGGCCTGGCATCTGGATATGAGAGGCCTGCCATCTAGCCCAGGTCCTTTCTCTTCCTAGTCTTAGTCAATGACTTCATCAGGACCCCAGCTCCTAGCTCCTAACTAGGCCTCCATCACAGGAATGGTCTGAAGATGCATGGGATGAGGCAATAAGAAATGAGGTGTGGGATGGAGCTCAGTCTCTGGAATGCTGACCTAGCGCACACACGCCCTGGGTTTGAGCCCCAGCACCACAGAAACTGGTTTTGGAGGCACACACCTGCAATCCTTGCACCAGGAATAGAGGCACCGAAGGATCAAGGGTCCAAGGTCATCTACTCCTCCATAGAAGTGTGGAGCTAGCCTGAGCTACGCAAAAGTACTCAGAGAGCACCACACTGATGGTTGCATAGTGACGATAGATACCTCACCTCACACACCTAATGACCCAGGAGAGAGTCCTTGTCCTCTCCTTCAGGTTCATAAATGAGACAACGTTCACAAGGACAAGAGAATAGTTCAAGGTCACACAGATTGCAAGCAACGGAGAAGATATGCAAATCCAAGATGCCAGTGTCCACTGGCTCCCCGTGGCAGTGCCCAGACCAGGGATACGTAATCCCCAATGTGTTATGTTATTTGTACACATGCTATGCAATTTTAAAGGGCTTGTTTAACAAACATCATCTCTCTGAAAAACAAAACACACCATAATCAGACAAAGCAGTTTACCCTTTAATGGGTCAAAAATAAAAACCATTGCTTTGGTTGACCAAGGACTGCTATATGAAGCGCTCATTAAAATACATAGTGGATGCTTTTTCTCAGTAATTTCTTTATGGCTATACAAAAATTTTTAAGAATATAACCTTGTTACTCAGATACAAAAACAACCGCATACTGTAATATTCAGCTTCCATCTTTGGAAGCCCCTCCCCCTGGGAGTTGCCTTTGTCTGGACTCCACCTCCGGGAAAGCCAGGCAAGCAGTGACCCTTCTCCAGGGAGGGCCAAAAAGCAGCCAAGCGGTGGACCATTCCCACAGGCTATTTCGGCTGCCGCCCAGAAAGGGAACACGTGGTCTCTGGGTTTTGTGTGGTCTCCCCTGCTCTCTTCCCCTCACCATGCTTTCCTGGTCACCCGGGAGCACTGTATTAAATGTGGGAATCTTTTATTCCATCTAATTTGGTCTGATTGGAATTATTTGTGTCAGAGAGGCTAGTCTTAAGATTATTCCCAGGGGGAGGGGGCTTCCAAAGATGGATGCTGGGTATTACAATACTAATTATCAATAACAGTTTTAAATAGCCAGTCAAGACTTCTGGAACGTTCTGTGCCTGCCCCAGAAGTTTTGCTAATGGTAAATGGTATCTAGCACCATCATATGCCGGTCATATTATTTTCTTTAAAAACAGCACCAACTTAATTTTATGTGCATGAGTCCCATGTGCATGCAGTACCTGGAGAGACAAAAAGAGGGCACCAGAAACCCCTAGAATTGTTTGTGAGCCACCATGTGGGTGCTTAACCCAGGTCCTCTGCAAGAGCAGAAAATGGATTTAACCACTGATGCATCTTTCTAGGTCCCTGGCTGTATTATTTGCAAAACGTGGAAAATGCTGAGGCAGCAAATGTATGAGATAATTGCACACCCAGTTCCTAGCACATCTGCATTTCAGGAGGCTACACTAGCCACACAAGCTTGGGTAGACTGATAGTGAGTGTCCGGGGCTGGAGAAGTGTCCCAGTTCCTCGGCAGATACAGCACAGGCGCTGTGAACACCCAGGACTACAGAAGCCCTGAAGGCCACTTTCAGATCCACAACAACCTCTGCACTTGCCTCCCCCTCCTCGCACTGCTTCTGTTGGCTCATGTGGTCCAAATCAAGGCAACACAACAAGTTAGCATCCTTCTGGGGATCCTTTACCTAAATGGTGGCCTTTCACAGCCTGTCCCAGGCTCTCAAGGTCCTTCAGGTGGAAAGTTCTGGGCAAAGGATTCTACAGAACCATACACAACAAGGAAGCAAACAGCCAGAGAGCAACACAGGGAGTAGAGGGGAGAAATGCCAGGCAGGGAATGGAAAAAAAGAGGCAGAGTCTGCCTGTCTTATCCATCTCAGAAACTAATTAGGACAATCAAAAGCGAAGCACTCAGAGTCAGGTGCCTCAGAGAGAGAAGTTACGCCGTCCACACACGGTTCTTCTCACAGTGAAGGCGACTTCATTATGTGTTACTCAGTACTGCTGTGTTTTACAGAAACATATCACAAATGAAACCCAAGAAAACACGTGGTTATATATTATATTTTGCCACTGACACATACCAAGACAAAATAATAATATATTTTTCTAATTGGTAGGAGATAGCTCTTAGTTCCTAAGTACACACCCCATTGCTTAGAACAGAGCTCTTGGAGAGAACACATCTCTCGGGATGCGAGATGCCATGCCAGTTCGAAGGCTGCAGTTGGGGGCAGTCACACGCAGGCATGCTGATGGGTCAGAAGCTCAGTGGCTCTAACTCCTGGAGATGCATCTTATTAGCCTTGTGGGGTGCTAATAAATCTCCGCTATGCAGGCCAGGTGCCCTGCCTCCTTACCTTTGACATGGGGGAGGAAGTGGTGTCTGAAGGGGGGGTTGGGACGGGAGTCGCTGTGGGTGGAGCTGAAGCTGCTGGGGCGCAGGGGGGACCACCTGTGCACACCAGGAGACAAAAGCTCTGTGCAGCAGCAGGGAATCAACCAATCGGGGCAGGGCGAGGTGGAAACAGAAAAGAAGGAAGAAATTAACACAGGAGCAAGGCAGGTGCCCAAGGTGGGAGAGGGAATGAAGAGCATTAATCAGAAATCTGGAAAAAGGAGCAAGGACAGACCGAGGGTTAGGAATGCCCCTGTGGAGGGCTAGGCAGAGGGCAGAATCTTCAGACTGGCTCAGCTGGACACAGCATCACTCTCTGAGAATAAATGGCTTGTCGAACATGGTCTCTGGGACACTGGCATGATAATGCCAGCTACACAGTGTTAGGACTGAGCACGTCACATAGACTCAACCACTGCTTCAACAAAACAACCCTCAGAAACCCACGTAAACAGACGGCAATCATTTCAAGTGTCTTGAAAAGACATACCAATATGTCAGGGTCGTGTTTTGTTTTGGTTTTTTTTTTAAGCCACAGGCTTACAGTGGAAATCACATTTTATTTTATATTCCTTTTGCATGAGGAAATCCATGTTGTATTAGCTGGGTGAGCAGAGTTATCCAGGATGCTGGCAGTAGTGGGGATCCTGAGGCAGGAGTCCAGTGGCTTGGAAGGAGAATGGACCATCAAAACTCTATCCCAGACCCGGGGAATTAGAACATCATCTGGCATCCAGAACGTACAGGGTGGATATTTGGTTGCTCCACGGATACATAAATATGTTATTGGTTTCACTTCTAGGCAACAAAAATATTTTAACGCTGAACACTTGGTGTCTTGGACATGTGTGCTACTGGGAGAGGAGGGAGAGAATGTTCTGGAGGCTGTGGCATCGAAGCTATGACTGAAACAGGCAAAGCTCCCTCCTGCTCACCAGGGACAGGGTCTTTTAGGGGAAGAACTGTGCTCAGTGATCGTTCCCCTACTATTTGCGCTATTTCCAAAGGACAATTTCCGGGTTGTCACAGGCCACTCTGACAATCTCAGGGCAGGGCTTAGTGGTCCCAGCATGTTATACGTAGAGTAGCACCAAAATGATTTCAAATTACCAAAAGATTAAATAAAATCTCATGGCCAGGTACAAATAAAATGACTATAGTTATATACTAAAAAGGAACACACTGAAAACATTCATTTCACATAATTTAAAAAATATTAAAAAATTTGCTTGTCCGTACGTGTGTGTATGTGTGTGTGTGTGATACTGAATTGACCTTACACATGGTAGGCAAGCACCTTACACAGTCACAACCCCAACCTTTTCTGGAGAAACTGATCTATTCCGAAAGGATCCAGTAGGTTTCAGTCCTCTGGATGAGTTACGTCTATGACCGTGAAGAGACAATGGCAGCTTCCTAAGGTATGATCATTCCTGTTGGTTTTAATTCTTGTGTATCTTATTTAAAAGTTAGCATTTGGATATGCTTACTCTCAATAGCAGCAAGAGGCTTGAAATGGAGTCTTCTAGATACATAGTATCATAGGTTCTCAGCTTAAGACAGAGTCCTCTAGACACATCCTATGGCATGTTCTCAGCCTGAGATGGGGTGCTCTAGAGATGGGGTGCTCTAGATACATAGTATCACAGGTTCTCTTAGATACCTCCTTCTCTGAGTTCTCTGGTTCTCTGCTGGGGCTTCCATTCTTCTGCTCACACACAAGACCTCCACTCACAGACACAGAGACCCACACCTCTGAAGAAGGGAGCCCACCATCTGCTGCCCCAGCATGACCACTCCATTCCTGAGGCTTCCAGGTTGCCCAAGTTTGACTTCAACTCTCAGAGTTTAGAATGAATCTTAAAGTTGACTAATGGAACCTTCAGGCTTCCCTCGAGAAAGGGCTGACTGTGCACTCACCATGACATTGTGTAACTGGCAAGGATTCTAAACTCCCAAGCAATGGTTAATATTGAACTTTATGATGCAGATAAAAATAAAAAGGAAATTTTTTCTTTCAGAGATCTTTAAGTTTTGTAGGGATAATTTTTCCTCAGTTCTTCACAAATATCCTTTGTTCTCAGCAGGGCAATATCAAAATGTAATTTAATAATTCACAGTGAACACATTGATAGAATGACTGATTTGTCTAAGACATAACACAAAATAAAGATGGACACCAGTTTTCATTTCGGTCTTCGAGAGGGTTAGAAATATTTAAGTCATATTTTTTAGATGCTACCAATGGTATGAAGAGAAATCCCCACAGATACACTTTCAGTATGTAACTAAATTCACACAGATACACATTCAGTATGTAACAAATCTCGGGAAGGGTGGCCTTACCAGGTCTGTGGAAATGCTGCGGTGAGCGTGACGTGGTTGGAGTGTAACTATGACGACTGTACACGGGGGAGTTGATGGAGCCCTGGCTAGTGGACCGGTGGATCATCCGATCCCGACCATCCTGGTAACCCTGCAACCAAGTTAGAGAAAGTATGAGATAAAACACCTTCCCATGATTATTGGACATTTCTAAGTAAAACACAGTCCACAGAGAAGGTTGGGGGATTGCCTCTCTCAGGGTCTGTGTTCACCTCACAGGGTTATAGTCAGTAAATATTCAAGGACATGGATATTCCAGGCTAATGTGTTTTGCTCACAATCAATAGTCATTGCAGTTGTTAAAATTTAAGGTATACAAGTCTATAAATGCCAACAGTGCCAAAGTGTTAGGAAAAGAACCCCACAATCACATTGGTACTGAGATTTTAGGGCTTATAAGGTGTTCCCCCTTCTCAGGTACCTCCCTCCCCAGGTGTCCCCCTCCCCAGTTGTCCCCCTCCCCAAGTGTCCTCCTCCCCAAGTGTCCCCCTTCCCAGGTGTCCTCCTCCCCAGGTGTCCCCCTTCCCAGGTGTCCTCCTCCTCCCGAGGTGTTCCCTCATCAGATTCCATGACAGTTTGTCTTCGCTGTCAACTTGACAGAATTTAGAATCACCATGGCAAACACATCTCTGTGGGGGTCTATAAGAGTGTTTCTAGGAAGATTTAATTAGGAAGGACCCCCCCCCCCCCCAATGCGGGTGGCACTGTTCCATGGGCAGGGGTCCTGGACTGGATGGGAATGAGACAGGGAACTGAGCACCGGCATTAATCTCTCTCTGCTTCCTGAGGCTGTCATGTGACCAGCTGCCTCAAGTTCTTGCAGCTATGCCGTGCCCAGCTTGATGGACTGTATCCTCAAATAAAATCAGCCCCCCTTCCCCCCTCTCCCCCTCCCACTTCCTTCCTTCCCCCTCCCTCCCACCATCTCCCTTTCCCTTCCCCCCTTACACTTCCTTCCTTCCACTGCTTCTTCTGGGCATTTTATCACAGGAACTGGAAAACGACCCCAAAGAGATCTGCAAACAGCGACAAAGGATGGCCTATCCTATGGTTTACCTAAACCCTCTTGTGATGGTGATACAGGGTCCCAGCAGGTCATGGACATGGCTTGCAGCAGATACAAACAGAATTTACTTCAGAACCAAGGCCCTGACCCTAAGCTTTTGTGTGACCTCTGAGCCACACGGTGTCTAAGACTGCTCTGGGGACATCTGAAGTTAATGTTCCTGAAGAACAAGGGGTGGCCTACCTAAGATCACTAACACTTTTCAGTCTGGGAACCACTCTTAAGGAAATAACTGTGCCCTTTATGACAACATGAGGGCAAACTTTTGTTATGTGTTTAACAAACTGGAGCATAATAAAAAGAGTAGAGCACATCACTCTCATCTAACGTAAGAGTGCTCCTGGGATGTTCCCCATGTCCAGGTTCAGGAGAGGATGCACTAGGCAACAGACACAAAAGTACCCATCTGCACAAAGATGCAAAACGGTAAGAACAAAAACAAACTAACAAATGACCAGGACGATATAAACAGTGTTTTCCACCTGGGGGTCTGCAGCACTGTGAACTTCCTGCTTGGCACAACACAACACAAATTTGAAAGGACACGTGGGGAGTAACCACATTAACACTCAGTTAGCCCGGCTCTGTGAGCAACAAGGGAGCAGAGACTTCCCGCTTGGTGCAACAAAATAACAACCACCCTCCCAGAGGATGGCAGCCAATGCAAATACTTCATAGATTTAAAGGCTGTAAATTTGGTGTGTGTGGGGGGGCATGGCGGGACTTGGGGAATCATTGTTTACAGCACTCAGCCACAAACACAAAAGTGCCATGGACTTTCCCACCATCTCAGATTGCAGAGCACCCCACGTGATCTGTCAAGTTTGATTTAAAAAAAAAAAGTATCCAGCAAGGCTACTGTGTCGCTCAGTGGGTGGAGTGCTTGTCAAGCATGCGTGAAGTCCTGGGTTTGAGCCCCAGCACTGCAGAAACAAGTGTTGCCCATGCCTGGAACCCCAGAATCCGGGAGATGGAGGTGGCAGGAGAATTAGAAATTCAAGATCCCAGCCCAGCACTTGGGAGGGAGAGGCAGCCAGATCTCTGTGAGTTCAAGGCCAAACTGGTCTAAGAGCTAGTTCCAGAACAACCAGGGCTACACAGAGAAACCCTGTTTTGAAAAACAAAACAAAAAATTAAATGAATAAATAAATAAATAAAATTCAGTGAGCTAGTGAGCTCAGGTCAGTTTGGGTTCTGTAAGCCCAGACATTATTTCAAACAAACAAACAAAACAAAAAACAACAGAGATCCAGTAAGCTGCCTGGCTTTGGTCAGTCCAAAAGCAGCGACTAACAACACAGTGCTTCAGCTAGGAGCTTATGTTGAAACTCCCTCCAGCTTCCTCAGGCATTCTGATATGTTAGAGCCTTAAATGCAGGGGCCAAGAGACCCACACTGGACAACGGCTTCAGTTCCTGCAGTATTGTGCTGGCCTCTGTTGCTACCACTGGTGCAGGCTAGGATCATCAGGAGGCCACTTTTACTCTCTTGTGTCCTCCTTAAAAGTGTGCTGCTGTCATCTGGTCCTGGTTTGTGTGTAAAGGAAACCTTAACAATCCTTGTCATCAATTCTGCTGTCCTTTAGGACATATGTACGTCTCAAAAACTCAAGGGTAGACAAGGTCCAAGCCACTTCCAATTCCACCCCTAAATATGGCCAAAATGATACTTACTTCTGCTGATGGAGTAGGAGACAAAGTCCTTGGAGACTAGAAGAACAAGAGAGAGTTTACAGTCAATGCCTTGGTTAATGTCCTACCAGTTCTGATGGAGCTACTCGTCGAAGAGAGCTAACGACATCACTCCAAACACAGGCCAGCATCTGCTGCTGGTTTAGGTGGACAGCTGGGTTGGTTGGGAAACTCCAGCCAAGTCCCAGGAGATGCAGGGATGTTTTTCCCCAAGGACCACGGCGTTGATGAATACGCTGTGGAACCAGCTGCAACTATTTCCTTACATATTAATTGTGTTTATGATATTCCTCTGTTAGGACAGCCAAGGAAATGTAGGGTCTTGTTAGTACGGCTTGAACTAATTCAGAGCCACAGCACTGACATAAGACGGTTCCATCAGTGTGTGATGATCCCTCACAAACACACCCTCCAGTGTCTGTCACTTTGGGTTGTCACCCCAGGACCTTTGTACTGGTGTCTCCTCTGCTGCCAGCACTTTTTAGAGGCCTGCAGAGCCCACTCAGCTCCAGCGAGGTCTAGGTTCAAACTCACCTCACACTTTCTGTGATCCCCATTCACACTTTCCTTCACTGAACTAACTTCCTGTGATCCCTGTTCACACTTTGCTTCACTGAACTAACTTCCTGTGATCCCTGTTCACACTTTGCTTCACTGAACTAACTTCCTGTGATCCCTGTTCACACTTTGCTTCACTGAACTAACTTCCTATAATCCCTGTTCACACTGCCTTTCACTGAACTAACTTCCCATGATCCCCATTCACACTGCCCTTCACTGAACTAACTTCCTGTGACCCCTGTTCACACTTTCTTTCACTGAACTAACTTCCCATGATCCCTGTTCACACTGTCCTTCACTGAACTAACTTCCTGTGACCCCTGTTCACACTTTCTTTCACTGAACTAACTTCCCATGATCCCTGTTCACACTGTGCTTCACTGAACTAACTTCCTGTGACCCCTGTTCACACTTTCTTTCACTGAACTAACTTCCCATGATCCCTGTTCACACTGTGCTTCACTGAACTAACTTCCTGTGACCCCTGTTCATACTTTCTTTCACTGAACTAACTTCCCATGATCCCCATTCACACTGCCCTTCACTGAACTAACTTCCTGTGACCCCCGTTCACACCGCCCTTCACTGAACTTTCTGAACATATCACTGTTTCTGCTCCTTTGTTGACTGCCCTGCTTGACTCTGTTTTCATCATGTGTCCCCAGTGACAAGGGCAGTTGTATCAGGGGCTCCAGGACTGTTTTTGGAGTGAGTGGAATTTTTACAGTTGAAATATAGAAGGCCTTCACCTAGAGCTATAGACAGAATTTCAAAAGACTCAGCTGAGCAAGGGTGGCATGGAGCGCCTCTTGCTTTTAGGATTTGCTCCTTTCCACATGTTATTATTAAGCTGACAGGTCACCTTATTCGCTTAGCTTCCTCAGGAGCTACAGCCTATGTTTAGAGCTCAAAGCTTTGTTGGGTAAGGATGACCTCCCTTGGGAGCAGAAGCTGGCCATGAACTTGCCAGTGGTGGGCTCCTTGACCTACCCACTCACGGTCCTTCAAAATGTGCTAATAATTACATCAAATTTTAAGTTCACTCTGTGTGTATGTGCCTGTGTCCGCGTGTATGTGTGCATGTACGTGTGCGTACGTGTGTGCTTGTGTGTGTGTACATGCATGTGTGCGTGTGCATAGGCTAGAGGTCAGTGTCAAGTGTCTTCGTCAATTGTTTATTTTTTGGGACAGTTCCCTCACTGGACAAGCAGGCTCACAATTCACACTTGCCAGACAGCAGACCCCAGGAATCCTCGTCTCCACCTCCCAGCACCAGGATAACAGACACACGCTGCCAAGCTCAGCGCTTTTATGTGGGTCCTGAGAATCGAACTCAGTCCTCATGCTCTGTGGCAAGCACGTCACCACCTGAGCTACCTCCCCATCCCTTCTGGTCTTTAAAATAATGCATGGATTTACAAAATAAGAGTAATAACATGGAATAAATAATAGATAGACTTGATGTCTATTCAGTGGTGAGATCCGTGCATTCAAAGGGAGTTCATCAATGTATCTTATTTCTGTCCCAAAGAGGTATACTCTATGTACAAAGGAAGCCACAGGCCACCATGGTAGATTAGCGTATAGTGAGGTGGAGCGTGAGAACTGGCGGGATGCTGAGCATCACTGTCAGATGTCCATTTAGACCAGCTAAAGCCCTCACTCCTTATGGAAAAGGTGCCAAGCTTGCTTCCGAAGTTCTGAGTTAGTGGGTATCACAGCCAGGTTTGAAATGGCCCAAGCTTTATTTCAGAGTCAAATTCCTGCTTGGTATTTTGCTGCTCTAGAGAAGATACTGGAAAAATAAACACAAAACAACAATAACAACAACAACACATACATGTGCACACTTACACACATCACCCCCAAGGTCAGCATGCAAATATGTACACAGCACACATGTACCCTTAACACCATTAAAAAACAAAAACAAACAAAAAAACCCACAGAAGTTTCCTCTTGGGTGTACGCCTTGAACTTGAGGAAATCCCTGACCGCTGACATGCGAAGGCCAATCTTTATGTATTTTATTCAGGAAACTTCCCTGATCAAGGCCTTCTGGGAGATTCTGAGATCCAATGGTCGCTAAGAGCCCAGGCCAATCACTAGCTGCAGGTGCAGTACAGCAAGTGAACCACCAGGTGGCACTATATGAGTGTTTGCCCCTTCTTGCCAGACTGGGGGGGACCATCAGGCAATAAGCAAATAAAAGAAATATCAAAAAATAAGCAAATAAAGGGAATATCATATAATTACAAATACATAAAATTATTATAAAACAATAACTACTAATGTGCATTACTGGGAATAAATTAAATTCAGTCACCACATTTTCCTGTCTTTTGGGGAGCAATGCTGAGACAGGATTTTATATGATCCTCCTGCTCGGTGCCCCAAAGGCCCTTTGTTCATCTCATGTAAATACAGAAGCACAGTAGGACAGACTGCAGTCTGGTTTAGTCTTGGCTGAAGGGCCAAGTTAAGTTCACTAATTTGGTAATTTCTCTGAATGGAGTCCAATCAGGCTACAGATGACCCCAATATAAATAACAAATAAAATAGGGACAGGACATGAGTGTCACGCTCTGGGAAAGCATGTGTCTGTTCATCTGTTCACACTGTAATAATAACAACAGAAATAAAGGGAAAATTAGAATAAACTGAAGGGGCCAAAAGAAACAGAACATGATCAGGGTGGGAGGCGGCAGCAAGGGACTCCAACCCCTGAAGGCTCCGGCCCAGCAGAAGGGCAGGGGCCTCAGAAAATGGTCACAGCAATGGTCACGGCCAGGAGCATGTGCCTCACCTGTGCCTCTCCTGTATCTTGCATGTGCCTCGTGTGTGTCTCACCTGTGCCTCTCGTGTGCCTCGCCTGTGCTGGTCTGCCCCTCTGCCCACTGCTCTTAGTTTCTTTAATCCATATAGACAGACGACTACGAGGAGCTGTCTACCATTATCCTGTTTTCCTGATGGGAAACTGGAATCGTAATGACTGTCACATGACAAAGTCTGTGACATCAGCCTGTGGTGATACCGTAGGCTGAACTCCAGGAACCAGTTCTAGGAACCCCTGCTATCATAGTGCCCCCTCCACACTCCCCCTCTATTAAGATCTTGAAAACTGAATCTAGGTTTAATAAAGAGCTGAATAGCCAATAGCTAGGCAGGAGGTACAGGCGGGACTTCTAGGCAGGGAGAGAGAAAGTGGGAGCTGAATGTAGAGGCAAGAGAGAAAGGAATAGTGGGACCCACAGAATAGGGTAGTGGCAAAAGCCATGCGGTAGAATGTAGATTAATAAAAAATAAGGGTAAATTTAAGTTATATGAGCTAGTTAAAAACAAGCCTAAGCTAAAGGCCAAGCTTTCATTATTAATAAAAAGCCTCTGTGTCATTATTTGGGAGCCAGCTGGCAAGACACAAGGGTTATGGGATGGATCCGAGTATGCCATTACCTCTCCAAGGCTCTGTCTCTCCTGCTTGTCCTCATAGCCCGAAGTGTAGAACGGTTCGTAGGTAATGAGGTCTGGACGCTCGATATCATAAATTGCCTTGACCTTGGGAATGGCTGCTAAGTCTTTGTAGTCCAGTATTTCATTGTCTACTTTTGCCTGGCAGAGTTAAACAGAGAGAAAAGTTAATCCTCTATTTGAGCTCGTTGAGAAATCATCCTCAGTGCTCGTTATGCCTCGTTTAAAATGTGACCCTTAAAAAAAACCAAACGCCTTGTTGAGTGATGTCACATACTTTAGGAAGTGGCCCATTGATGCCTCTATCGATCACACTTAAAAATAATCATCAAAGACTAAGAAAGGGGGTGTGTAGAATTTGTCAATCTTCAGAATAGTCTCCTAAGTTTATTACAGAGAGAGGGGGAAAAATCTCAAGCAGATGGTCAAATAAATCTTTAAAGATTGATAAATACAAGTAATTCCATATTGAATAAACTAAACGTGCAAATACTTCTGCAGCAGACTTTAAGAACACTGGAAGTGGTATTATAAAATGTGCAATCAATCTCCAAAATCTCCAGTATCTACACAACGTTAGGTGCAGCCATCTTTTACACCCTAGAGCACGTAACCGCCCTTTCGGGTCTTCCTTCAATACGAAGATCCTAGACTGAATTACTGAAGGAAGCATGAGAGATGCCCAAACGACAGAGGGAAATTGGGATCTTCTAACAGGAGCGGAGATCCCTACGGATCCTTGGATTCTCTATCCTGCTATTCCAATCCTTGAACTCACCTGCTCCCAAAATGTCCCTTCTGGAAGTGATACTTACATAGATGGTATGGCCTGGTGAGCCAGGGATGCTGGAGCCTGGTCTAGAATAAATGCTTTCAGAGGAGGTCCTAGTGGGCTGCAAGATAAACAGCAAATGACCTGTCAGAATCCTGACCACGCTCTTCAGAACCCAGACAGGCTCAGGTACCTGAGCTTATTCAGAACCCAGACTGACCCAGGCACCCGAGCTTCATGTCAACCAGCTAAATCGGAGAGAAAGCACACACCTGAGGAAATGGCCTGGAAACTATCACATCAGGCTTCCTTGCTCCTTCCTATTCTTTGTGCTTTAAAGAACCTTGGGCTTGAACTTGGAGCAGATCACGAAGCTGCCCATTTCTGCCTACTTCCATGGCGGGCCCAGCATCCCCTCTAGTCACCAGCTCTACTCTTCAGAACCACAGCAACGCACACCTCTGCCCCACCATGGGCGCCCGCTCTCACCCCTGCCTTCCTTAGATCCACTTGGCACTGAACGGTTATTTCAAGAGAGACCTTTGAAGACTGGGTTCCGTGGCAGCATGCTGCTTTGCCAACAGGGAGATTTGGTGTAAAATCCTCGTCTTCTGTGGCCTCGCTCATCACCTCCCCTCACTCACAGAACAAGACAAGCCGGCTGCCTGCCTCAAGGCTTCTATCCTAGCTTCTCCGCTGCCTCACCCACCCTCGTCACCATTTTCCATAGTTGGCTCTTTGTCTTCCTCCAATTAACTCAAACTTGCCTCCTCAGAGGGCCCCTACTCCTTCCTCAGGCCATAGACAGCTCCCTTTGCTGTTTTCTCTCATAGCATCCTTCATGAATAAATTCCTGATGAGATGTTGGTTGATTTTCCTTAAACTGTGGCTCCTTCTCTGGTTACCATTGCCCAGATCTCCCATGATTAGAGGAACAGCACACAGAGATAAAAGTACTTGGAACAAAGAATGAGGTGTTGATTATTTTCAGCAAACAGTTTATTGCATGGGTTAAGCCCACCCAGAGTCCCTAAGGTAAGGTGGGTAATGAGCCCCCAGGAAGATGGAAGAGGGGTGGGTACAGGGCAGGAGGAAGAGGTACAGACCAGGACCAGAGGCCCTTTATGGGAATGGCCCTCTTTGAAAATAAATCTCTCTCTGGTTTTTCTGAGGCAGAGTTTCTCTATGTAGCCTTCATTGTCCTGCAACTCGCTCTATAGACCAGGCTGGCCTCGAACTCACAGAGATCCATCTGCCTCTGCTTCCTGAGTGCTGGGATTAAAGGCATGCGCCACCACCATCTAGCTTCAAATCACTCTCTTTCAGCACTGGTGAAATCAGTTTTTCCTATTTCTTTTTTAAAACTTTGAGCTCCAGCTTTACTCCTGATAAACAGAGAAGACAGAGCTCCCAACACTACATCTCCATGGCTGAATGAGAGGTAGGGATACGGCTCCAGACCCGGAGCCAGGCATGTGTAGGTAGGTGGTCACTATTTTCCACATCCCACTGGACCACGATTCTCAGTCAGCTGGTCTCAGATCGTGAGGGGCAGTGTCACCGCGCTCTGTTCCCACAGGAGCTGCACAGAGCTGCGGCTTCAGGACACAGACTCACAGGTACCACAGCTTACCAGGGGACATGTCACATCTACAGGTGCACTCCTGCCTGGAGTTGTGAGTGTCCTCCCCTGCCCAGAGAACCCTAAGTGGGGACTCCGATCCCTTTGCACACACTGACTTCCCATGACTGATGGCGGTGAACCAGCACCAGTCTGTCCTATCTGCCAGGATGGTTCTGTGTTGCTTTTCCAACTCTGCTCAAGACACAGAATCACAGGTTTTTGTTTCAGCTCCTAATGCCTTTCCGGGTAGGCTGGTTCACCCCATGGAGGGGAGAGGATTCTCCTTTAAGAAGGTAAATTTCTTTTTAAAAGCTGAACGATTATCCTTGGAACTTTGATTTTAAATGTTAACTTTTTAATTTTATTTTATTGGCCCTGGGATTGAACTAACAACCCCATGCACGCTAGGCAAGGGCTTTACCCCTAAGCCCGTTTACATTTTATATTTTGAGGAGCCTAAGTTGCCCAGCCTGGCCTGTGGACTCACTGTGATCCTCCTGCCTCCGCTTCCTGAACAGCTGAGATTACAGTTTGTACCACTGTCTAGCTCCAGAATTTTATATTCAATTAGAAACCTCTAGAATCATATAAATCAACATCTTATTAGTAAAGAATCTCCGGTTTTTCCAGGCTTTTTATTTTTCCGCTAATGGATACAAGGCTTGCCACTGTTATTAAGACACCTCCCGGTGGCCCAGGTTCTCCAGCATGCAGGACAAAACCAGCCAAACTGAGATTCACTTCAGCCCCAAAGCCTGATTTCCTGAGTGCTGTGTCTCCTCCAAAGCCCATAGCTGTTCCTTCTTCATTGTTAACCCCCAGCGCTTCCTCACTGGACGGCAGCACGATTCCACACACGACCTGCATCTTGTATTTGTACCTGCATTACTTAACCTAAATTCCCCACACGAACTCAATCAGACACCCAGGGTCCTGGGGTGACCCGGTATGAACTGGATTCTCTGACTCACTCTTCAGCAGCCTTTGTTTCTGGGATGCCCTCTGAGAGTTTAGGTGGAAAAAAACCCACCGTCTTGTCTCCATAATACATGTGAATATACACAGGAAGCTGACTTCAGTACCACCTGGAGAATGCTCAAGGAGAATGCTCATGTATCCTTTACACGGAAGAGGAAACAGCGGGGCTTCCAGGCTGCTGAAAGCCAAGCGCACTTACCTACTTTCCCTTAAACACTTTGTCTCCTCACAGAACAAAACCAGTAACTTGAAAGTGGAGTCAGAAAAATGAAGCTGTTTCTCCCGATGCCATCTTAGGCAACAACGAAGCTGGGGGACTAAGGGGAGGGGAGGCTCACAGCAGGCGAAGGATTATACATGGCTGTGGCTTCTCAAAGGCTTCTGCCAAGAACATCAGGCAAATAGCTTCATCTTTATCTTGACAATAGGAAGAAGGTGCCTCCCTTCTCTAGGACCCTAGCTGATAGAGCTGCCCTCCCTCAGCCTTCCACAGAGGGTCCCTTTGCTCAGCTTTTTTTCCCACACTCACTCTGATTTCAGAAAGGTGTTTTTGGCTTGCTTGTTTGTTTTTTTATTTTTGATAAAAAGAGACTTCCCTGGGATACCTGAAGCTCACTTCAATGACAGAGAAAGAGAGCAAAATGCTGTGTAATCAATCACTACTGAGTAACCAGATGCCAGAAAACCATCTCTTTTTTGTTCTTAAATAAGTCTTGAAAGCCCCCTAACTATCTGTCGGTTGCTTCATTCCCTGAAGCCCTCTGTCCACCTGCCTTGCAGTCAGGAAGTAAGGTTAAGTGAAGAGATCTTTAGCTATTTCCACTCCAATTCACACCATGCTTTAAATACTGACCCTTAAACACCAAAACTCCTTACTTTCCTTAGGCGAGAGCTGGGAGGCCTTTGCTGCACCCTCCCCCACTCAGTCCTTCAGCGGGCACAGGGATGCAAAGACTGCCCCCCTCTAAAGCCTTGCTCTAAGAAGGTGAAGGGAGCTACAGGGAGTGGGTAACCGGATCAAAGCTCTTAGGAGCACCTAGCAGGGGCTACTGACAGGGGGTGACACACTGCTGCTATTGACAGTACCCGCCTGGGGTTTTCGTTGAAGTTCACCAGAAAAGTAGTGAGGATGGAATCCTTTTAGAATCAGGACACACTAAACATAGGTAAGCGATGATGTGAAACCCCCTGGGGAACACTACTTGTGTCTGGGGAAGACAAAGAGAAACCTCTAGTGCCTGGTTCTCAACCCCCCTAAGGCTGCTGTTAGGTCCCGCTGCAGGAGCAGCCTGCCTCTGCCGCCAAGGCAGTTTGGTCATCACTGCGCCAGGCGCCTTTCCGACGTCAGCCATATGACCTGGGCACCTTTAAAAGGGCCTGTCAGGCACAGCTTGCTCTCTTGACTCCCCTTTCTCTTGCTTCTTGTTCCTCTCCGGCCTTCTTCCTCTTGCCTCTTCCTGCTCTGCCTGCCTCTCTCACTCCCCCACCGCAACACTGCCTCCCTCTCTTTCCCTCCCCCTTACCCCCTCCCCCAATAAACCTCTAGCTCTAGCTCTGTTACTTGTGGTGTTTACTTAGTGACATAACTTGGCAGGGCCCGAAAAGTACCCACTTCGTCTCTTTTCAAATCAGCCCTTTAATACAGTTCCTCATGTTGTAAGGATCCCCCAACCACAAAATTATTTTGTGGCTACTCTGTAACTGTAATTTTACTACTGCTATGAATCATAACTACATATCTGATATGCAGGATATCTGATATGTACCTCCCAAAGGGGTCATGACCCACAGCTGAGAATTGCTCCAGACACACACATCTCCTAACCAGAGACCACTGCAGACCTTAGTTAGACTCTGCTAAGGTCAAGGGGTGTAGGTGTCTCTGTGTGACCACCCACTGACCAAAGAGGCCAAAGTACCCGCACAGAGCAAACACCAGCAATAAGCTAGCGGATACTGCGGTGACATTAAAGAGACAGCAAGCCAATGACTTCCTTGTTCTAGACCTACGATAAGCCTTGAATCATCAGCTCCTTGGGGAAATACTCAGGTGGGATTGGCTTGGTACAACGCAGATTTGCAAGAGCATTTTGGTTCAACAGGTGATTGTGTGCAGAAGGAAAACAGCCCTGTGGGATTTGGTAGATCGGTCACTTATATCCGAAAGTGAAGGGCAGCAAGAATGCCTTTTCATGATGAAGGCAGGTGACTCACACCAGGCTATTCCACACTTGGCCATGTGCTGACCTAGCATGAGTTAGCAACGTGCAATACTTTCCCCTACATACAAAGGTCTCTGTTGTCCCCACAGGACTAACTCCTCCACATAAATGCAACCAGAATCCATTTTCTTTAAGTGTGATCTCATTTTTAACTTTTACCTATAATTCAGAGGGACGGAGCGAGTGATGTCTAAATGTAAATTTAAAAAATTACTTTTTTAGAAGGTTTATGTCTGGGTGTGCAGTCCCGACCGTCCCCAGGGGAAGGAACAGAGGCACTAATGCCAAAGGCCGCTTTGTTTACAGAGTAGGAGACAGTGCACGGGGCTGCTGGAGAGGTTAAAGGATGGTGTGGTGATAGTTTGCTTGTATTTTAATAAATAAAGCTTGTCTGAAGACCAGAGTGCAAAACGAAGCCACTAGAGGACAGGGAATGGTGGCTCACACCTTTAATCCCAGGACTCAGGAGACAGAGGCAGGTGGATCTCTGTGAGTTTGAGGCTTCCCTGGGCTGCACAAGGTTGATGCTGGAACAGATGCAGGTGGTGGTGGCTCACACTTTTAATCCCAGTGTTTAGGAGTCACACGCCTTTAATCCCAGCACTAGGGAGGTGGAGGAGACAGGAAAGAGAACTATGAAGGAGAGGGGACAGGAACTCACTGGAGTGTAGAGCCCGAGGATCACCCCACGGGCGTGCGTTGGGAGAGGTAAAAGGTCTTTCTAGCGCTGACTGCTCTGCTTCTCTCCAGCTTTGACCCCTGCATCTGTCTCTGGGTTTTCATTATTCGTGTTACAGGACTTAACAGATCAAAGCCTCTGTAGTGCTCGGGAGTTTGCAGGCTTCTGAAAGACCCTGGTGAGCAGCCCTCACCGCTTGTCACCACTGGAAAGGGGGACCTTGACAGACAACAAGCTTTCCCTGCCGGGTCCCCAGCTGTTTACAGCTTTCTGAGTGGAGCTAATGTTGACTTCATTGATATTTATGGCTGAATAATGGGGATCAGATGTCCCTTTTGAACATCAGGCTAGGAAAGAAGTTATTAAAAACAGGTCTCCAACCACATCTCTCTTCTCCAAATTTCTTCTTGCTTTCTTTTTTTCTTTTCTTTTCTTTTTTTTTTTGTTTTTTTTTTTGTTGTTGTTGTTTTGTTTTTGTTTTTGGGACAGGGTTTCTCTATGTAGTCCTGGCTCTCTGGGAACTTACTCTGTACACCAGGCTGGCCTCAAACTCAGAGATTCACCTGCCTCTGCCTCCCAGAGTGCTGGGATAAAGGTGTGCACCACCACTGGTTGGGTTGGTTTTCTCCAAATTTCTTAAACTGAAGGAGCCAGAGTGCCCCCTCCACTACTAGAAACAAATAAAAATCCGACAAAGAAGCCGCTGCCAAGTGGAGAGCCATGTTCACTGGGGACGACCTTCAGCGGCTCCTGTGGTTTCACGAAGCTTCCCTTCTGCTGTCTCTGGGAGCTTTGCCACCAGGGCTGAGGTTTAAAATACAGTGACGATCCTATGCTAACCAAGCTAGTGAGTAGGTGGCACCATGGGCCAGGGCAGGGTCTGAGGTCTGGAGTTGGAGAGCCTGAGTCTGTTGTGTGTTGCTGTTCGTAGCCTCCACAAGCCTTGGTCTGCTGGTGGCCTTCACTTTGTGTGTGACAGGACTTAGGGTTTGGTCTCTGAAGGGGGTCTGTCCACTTTCAACTTCTCTCAAATCGTTTAAAGAAAGAACATGGTGTTTATAAAGCTTGCCATACTTAGTGAGGGTCCAGGAGGCTCAGGATGAAGACGGAAGAACAAAGACCAAACAAGCACCGGGTCACAGCAGAGATGTGGGATGTCTCAGCTCACACCAGACAGTTCTGAAAAGCTGCCTGTGGTTTCACGGACCAAGGCTCCCACTGATTTCTCCAGGACACTCACAGGATGTGAAAGTGGCCTGGGACTTAACATCAAGTCTTCTGCTCCTGAGAGGAACCTTGGGGTATGCTATGTTCTTCTTCATTCCAAGGAGGGTCTCAGGAGCAGTTAACACTCTGGTAACCTTAGTGTCTCTCTCAGCTCTCACTGTCCACTTGAGGCAGACTGGAAAGACACAGCTAACAGGCTTACAGCAGCCTGGGTTTCCCATCTCACCAAAGGGCAGCTGGGGATGTCACCTAGGTATAGGGGACTCTGTGTCAGGGCACCCTGGAAAGTAAGAGCTTATGAGGTCATCTCTCACAGGAATTCCTGGGTACACCTGTGAGAGATTGGGTAGATCTGGCTCCTGCAGGGTAGGCTGGCTTTCCCACCCCCAGGTACTGCTGCCTTTGGCCTCGCTAATTCTGCCCTCCTCTGACATTCCCAAGAACACGATTCATATGACCTGTGTCCTGTGATGTATTTTGGGTCCATTTTACCATGATCCATCTGTCTTTTCTATCCCTACAAAGCTGGATATATAGCTTCCTGTCAGCACCACCCAGAGAGCATGGGAAATATTTGTTCAGTGAACAAATGTGGGAACGCGAGACCAATCAGCAGCTTCGCTTGTGCTAGTTCTAATCAAAACATCGATTCAGACATTGCTCGGAAGGAAAGACATCATCAGAGAAAAGAAAAACAAAACAAAACAAAAAAACCAATGGAGCCAGGGTATTAGGTGCACTCATGGGGTGAAGGAAGTTGCCACCACTACAGGAGCTGAGGAAGGTGGCAGAAGCAGCCACAAGTGGGAGATGGGAGGGGTAGGGAGGAGGGAGGAGGGGGAGATGGAAGGGGTAGGGAGGAGGGGGTAGGTAGGAGATGGGGGGGTAGGGAGGAGGGGGAGATGGGAGGGGTAGGGAGGAGGGGGGAGGTAGGAGATGGAAGGGGTAGGGAGGAGAGTGGGGAGATGGAAGGGTTAGGGAAGAGGAAGGGAAGCAACAGAAGCCTGGGCCTAGGGCAGCTGCTCTAAGCCTTGGCCCCCACACAGCGCCAACCTGTAGAGCTGGGGACCATCCTGTACGACGAATCAGACTTTTGGGATAAAAGAAATCAGATGGAGAACGCTGAATGTTTGGTGGCTGCCATGAAACATGAGAGAAAAGAAGAATAAATAACAAAATAGCCCCATTCAGAAATACCGTGAAGAAATAAGCAGAGGACTATAGGAAAACAGGGAGTTAACAGTGCCTGGCACAGAGATACGGGTCACATCAGCAGTCAGCTGGGCCCATATCGAAACACAGCACATTCATCTCCTATATATTTATCTGCACTACTGTCTCCTCATTGAGTCCTTACACTTATTTTGACATCCTTGTGCTTACGGTACAAAGACAAGAAGCCTCAAGAGGGACCATAAGGCTGTTGCTACAAACGCCCCACGAGTTCTTAAATGCCAAGAATGTGTTTCACTCTGGGGTTGCCCAAAGAGTCTTCAAACATTTTCATTTTGCCATGGAAACTGCTCTAATCTGACATGTGGGAAAAGGCCTGGAAACCTTGGCTCAACATGTGTGCACAGACACACCCTTAAAGAGCTCTGGATTGGTTCCTCTGCTGCAGACGGACTCCCCTCTAAGGCCAGCATCAGCCTGCACCCAAACTTGGGGCCAGAACCACTTCCCCCTGAGGTGAAGCCCACCCCTTACTACTGTGTTTCCGGGAGACAGTGAGCTAGAGCCAACCTACCGCCCAAGGAGGGCATTGTGGAGAAGAGCTCTGGAATTTTCCGGAAAGCTCACAAAAGTAACAAAACAAGAAGAAACTCCTCTCGGCCAGAATGAGCAAACTATTCCACTAGTTTTCCCATAGGCTTTCTAGGGAGTTCCACCGAGATATGTTTGAGTTTGTCTTGTTTTTTAATCATCTTAAAGGGTCTGTGAACTCCAGGTATCCTTACAGAGAAAATCTGCATATCCCATTCCATTTGGCCGCATTATCAATCCTCTTCATTCCCTCCCCCCCCTGAGATGTCATCAGCTGTGAAGTTAAAAAAAAAAAAAAGATTCTTTAGAAAACAAAAAGCCCCTCTGAAGAGAGGGTGAGGACGATGGGCCACGTGGGTGCTTTGTGGACAGGAGTTCCGATCAGTCTGCAATTTTACATTCTTAGGGCACCAGCTCTAATGCTCTGGGAAGGCAGCCTGTTGCCCAAACACCCGTGCCTCCTCCAAATTAGAAGTTCAGCCTGCCTGGTGGATGGATGGACTTTGGAGCCACTAGCTATGTGCTAAACTGGGGCAGGGAAAATCACCCCAACATTGGCGGACAATCCCTTTGCTGCCCCTGTGACATCACACAGTTGATGTCAGCATTACCCTCACCCCTTTCGGAGCTAGAGGCTGCTGTTTTGAACATGGATTTCAGAAGTCAGCAAAGCACAGCAGAGCTGGGCAATCGACACAGAACCTGGGGTAAAGTGGTGTATCAGAGACTCGCCGCAGCTGCCCCATGAAGCTTTTTCCCCAGTTGGACTGTTCCTACGGACGTTTTCCTAAGGTGCTGACTGGAGCCCAACACAAGCACTAAGACCAGCAATTTCGTTTACAATGGGAGGGAGCCCTCTTAGCCAAGTAGCCTTTGACCTTGGGTTTTCTATAAGGAAAATAAAGTCTATGAAAAGTCCTTTCCCCCAAAGCCCAGGAAGTAACAAGCACATGGCTGTGGCATCCAGAGCACCCTGGCTCTGACCACTTCCTTACCCGCAGCTTCTCCTCTGTCTTGGCGGATTGCTTACAGTCGGGATGCCACACGGTAGAACCTGGAAAGACAATGGACCACAGAGAATGAAGGAAGTGGAAAGAAGGCACAGTTCTGTTGAGCAGACTTTCCAGAGGGGCTCAGACTCCTCTATCACCAGAGCAGGGTCCATGTCCAACAAGACTTATGACCCTGCAGTCAACTCTAGTCTCTGGGTGATTTTGAGCTTGCTCTACATAATACATAATGTTAGACCACAGAGCTAGGCCTGAGAACAGTCTTACCTTAAGAGATGTTTTGCTTTATACCAGTTACTTTGCTTTTTAAAATATATAATTATATTTAATTATATATTAAATACATTAATTATACACTATATAAAATATTATATAATAAAAATATATCAATTATATATTATTAATATAATAAATAATATATAATATTTTAAATATATATATAATTATTCTTTAAAAGTAACACACGAGGAGGGCAGTGATGGCCCACACCTTTAATTCCTGCACTCGGGAGGCAGTGGCAGGCAGATCTCTGAGTTTGAGGCCAGCCTGGTTTATAGAGTGAGTTCCAGGACAGCCAGGGCTACACAGAGAAACCCTGTCTCCAACCCCCACCCCCCCAAGAAGGAACACATGCATGATTACTACTAGTTCCATTTAATTTCAGAATTTACACCTATGCTTAGATAATGTCAAAACATCCAAGCCCTTAATCAAGAGAAGTCAGACAAGATAGACTATGTCCAGGCGTAAAATCTCAATTTTTCATTCACTCATCCACGCCTACAGTTACCCACGCTGAGAGGAGAAACCAACTGACAATGTTGAGTTATTTGTAATCCCTCCCCCCTTTATTTTTGCTTTTTGAGACAAGGTTTCTCTATAGCTCTGGAGCCTGTCCTGGAACTAGCTAGCTCTTGTAGACCAGGCTGGCCTTGAACTCACAGAGATCCGCCAGCCTCTGCCACCTGAGTGCTGGGATTAAAGGCGTGCGCTGGCACTGCCCGACATAATGCCTCAACTTTTTAATTGCCTAAAATGATAAACAAAACCCCTTTGATTTAAACTCATCAAGTCATTATCTGGGTGGCATTTCCTGTTCCTGCTCCATTATCTGGTGGCATTTCCTGTTCCTTCTCCATTTTCTGGGTGGCATTTCCTGCTCTTGCTCCAGGATCCCCCATTCATAGACTATGAAGAACTTCCATGGGTAACACAGATATTATAAAGTCCTTATCTTCAACCTCCAGCTCCTGCCATATGATTGTGTATGGCTAGATATGCACTAGGTGTCATGTACACACATGTATGACTATGAGAGAGGATGATATGTATATCCTGTGTCCACATATGGATTTCTTCAGACATTTGGAGGGACTGAGAACACAGATCACTTGGAAAGACTCAAGCTGGTGAAATTACTAGATGGGAATTGCAACACCAGTCTTCGTGTATATGCGGAATCTGCTCAGCTTTGCCTCTCAAAGAGCAACTGTGTATACTGGAAGCCACCAAATTATCTGGAATAATCTTGACTTCTGTCTCAGTCAGGGTTTCTGCTGTGAAGAGGCGCCACGACCATGACAGCTCTCACAAAGGAAAGCATTCCATTGAGTGGCTTACGGTTCCGAGACTCAGTTCTTTCATCATGGCGGCATGCAGACAGATGTGGTGCTGGACAGGTGGTTGAGAGAGCCACATCGTGCACAGCAACAGGAAGTGGTCTGAGATGCTGGGTGTGGCTTGAGCAGATATGAGACCTCAAAGCCCATCTCCACAGAGACACACTTCCTCCCAAAAGGCCGTACCTACTCCAACAAAGCCACACCTCCTAATAGTGCCACTCCCTTTGTGGGCCATTCCTTTCAAACCATCACAACTAGTGAGCTAAAATACTGTCAAAGACAAGGACATATAGTCGATAGCAGAATAATACTTTAGTCTCTGTTGAATAGTCATTTCTACATCGCATCACAGAAGAAGAGGAGGAGGAGAGAAAAAAAAGATAAAGGGGGGGATGGGATCAAGCAAAAACCAGACCAACATGCAGGTCCCTTCAGCACTGATACAGCTCAAATTCTGACTACAAAGCATAGGAAATCTCTTCATGTGGAGAACCAAAGGGTCGGGCCCAGGCCAGGAGAAGCATTCTCTGGAAGGTTCTACTAAGCAGAAGGCAGCAGACAGAACACAGAGTCTGCACACAATGTCAGTGTTGTTCTCCGGAGGTCAAGCACACTGGGAATGTGGCTGGGACAGGATCAGATGCTGAGGAAAATGAAGCTCATCCTCCAGGATACACCAAGAGGGCAGGCAGCGGGGAACACAGCTCCACCCCAGAGCAGACCGAGAACCACCCTGGGGTTCAGAGTGCAGCTCCTTTGGGAAGTGAATGTATCTGTGCACAGCTTGAACCCTATTTAGCATCTGGACCCGACGTGAACACCCAGAGCCACACCGCAGCCTGTGCTTCTTCACCCTAGCAGACACAGCTGCCATGTACTTGGGAGCATGTGAGGGTCACACTAACATCTAAAACCAGGCCCAGAGAGTCACCGAGAACTAATCAGCCCTCTGCAAAAGATGCAAAGTGACACCTGCCCATAGCCATGGCAGATGTATAACTAGGCCATGGGAAAATGTGTCCTGTCAAGTCCCCACAGACCAAATGCCACCTGTCACTTGCCACTTTCAACACTCAGGGGTGTGTGTCACCACAATTTTTCAGAGCAATCAGGCTAAACCTGACAAGGCCCTGAGCTGACAGTTCCTAGACTCTCAAGTAGTTTTAAAGAAGACATTCAAGACTGTGTTTCAGGAAACAGTAGTCAAGACTGTGTTTCAGGAGACAGTAGTCAAGACTGTGTTTCAGGAGACAGTAGTCAAGACTGTGTTTCAGGAGATGGTAGTCAAAGATGTGTTTCAGGAGACGGTAGTCAAGACTGTGTTTCAGGAGACAGTAGTCAAGACTGTGTTTCAGGAGATGGTAGTCAAGACTGTGTTTCCGGAGACAGTAGTCAAAGATGTGTTTCAGGAGACAGTAGTCAAGACTGTGTTTCAGGAGACAGTAGTCAAGACTGTGTTTCAGGAGACGGTAGTCAAAGATGTGTTTCAGGAGACAGTAGTCAAGACTGTGTTTCAGGAGACAGTAGTCAAGACTGTGTTTCAGGAGACGGTAGTCAAAGATGTGTTTCAGGAGACAGTAGTCAAGACTGTGTTTCAGGAGACGGCAGTCAAGACTGTGTTTCAGGAGACGGCAGTCAAGACTGTTTTTCAGGAGACGGTAGTCAAGACTGTGTTTCAGGAGACGGTAGTCAAGACTGTGTTTCAGGAGATGGTAGTCAAGACTGTGTTTCAGGAGACAGTAGTCAAGACTGTGTTTCAGGAGATGGTAGTCAAGACTGTGTTTCAGGAGACGGTAGTCAAGACTGTGTTTCAGGAGATGGTAGTCAAGACTGTGTTTCAGGAGACAGTAGTCAAGACTGTGTTTCAGGAGATGGTAGTCAAGACTGTGTTTCAGGAGACGGTAGTCAAGACTGTGTTTCAGGAGACGGTAGTCAAGACTGTGTTTCAGGAGATGGTAGTCAAGACTGTGTTTCAGGAGACAGTAGTCAAGACTGTGTTTTAGCAGTCAACATTCATGTCTAGAGGCTTTTGTTTGTTACACAAAACAAAACCAAGAAAGCAAAGCAAACTATTCATTAAAATCACACACAGTGCTGCGTGTAAAGAGGAGCGAAGACAGGACACACTGAAGCAACCAAGACCCGATAATTACCAAGCCAAACAAGCAACCGCTCTTCCAGCTTGAGCTAATTGTACTGATAAACCCTTGTCTAATTAATGACTCTTCCAGCTAAAAATAGCAGAATGCTTACACTCATGCTGCTGTTTGACTGGAAGAGAAGCTGTGCTTATGGTTTCTGCAAGAGGCTTTGGAATTTTAGAAGGGATCAGAATCGACCAGAGTTTTACACTGGAGACATTTCTCAAAATTATTTTTAATGAAAAAAAATGTTATGGGTCCTTGGGAATGAAGACCACAAATACCTTACTCTGGCAGGGACTGTGGGTGTGTCCGCTTTCAGTCTCTATCTCTCTATGATCTCTGTGGGCAGAACAATGGCTGTGACACCATTCTCGGAAGCCAGATGCCAGCAGGTGTGGACTTTAGAAGGCCTTGCTCCAAGGGCGGCTAAAGGAGGAAGGCGGCGTGGCCAGCACAAAACCACACTTCTCCGAGAAACTTCTAAAACACTTTCTCTCTCCTTTTGGTCTTTGGAGGAGCAACTGCTGATTTTCACTGGCCCCTCACGTCCACAGGATCAAAAGCCTGTCTTTGCTAGTAGTACCATGAGCTCATGCGGTAACAGGCTCTGGGGCTCCCTGCCAGCGTGTCGATGGCCCGGCTGATCAACACAAACTGATGAGGTAACTTCTGGCGCACTCCTGTTTAGTAGCTGCTCAGCTATCACACCCCTCCTTCTCTAAAACACAATCCAACAAACACAGCGAGATCCTCTTGCTCAGGCGGGGCAGGCCCGCTCTGCCCTCCAGCCCATCTTACCTTGAAGATACATTTCTTCCCCTTCGGTAAACATCTGGTTGCATCTGCTGCATCGTGCGCAGCTAGGGTGATAATGTTTGTCACCTGCCTGCAAGAGAAAAACCAGACCCCATTAAATGGCCCCTACACCCTTTTCTGGATTTGAGGAGAAATAGTTGTCAGGTTGGCCAAACTCCGCCTCCCATCAGTCCTACATGGTAAAGCCGACCTCACTGGGCCTGGACAAGGCTTCTCAGGGTGGTTCATTCCCAGAATGATGGTGGCCTTGTCTCTTGGGATTTCTGGCTCCTAATCCCTCTTGATCTAGGCTTCTGGAAGGTTTTCCAGACAAACAACTTAAACAGGGGAGACGACCACTGTGTCTTCCCACAGCTCCATCTTAAGACTAACATAGATGTTTATGTTGGAGGCTAAAGAAGGGTGACACTCACCCACTGAAGAGAAGCAGTGGGGCTGGGGAGAATACTCCGTTAGTAAACTCCCTGCCACGCAAGCCCGAAGAACTGAGTCCAGCCCCAAAGACCCTAGGTAAGGAAGCCGAGGGGGTATCAGAGAGGTGGAAACACTTGGATCCCTGGGTTCACCAGACAGCCTAGGCAGCTTGGAGACTTCAAGGCCAAGTGATAAAATCTGTCTCGAAAAGTCAGGTGGGTGAAACCTGAGCATGACCACTAGCCTCCAGGAGCACACACACACACATACACACACACACACATACACACACATACACACACATACACACACACGCATGTGCACACATATGGTCATACACCTATATATGCACAAATAAAAATGGTCCTGCTTAGCATATTTTTACTTTCTTGGCTATGTTATCAGAAAATAATCAGATCTATCCAGCTTGTACCAAGACAGACAAAACCCTTTTAAAAGGTATCATTTATTGTTTTCGTCTTAAAACTCAGATTCTCTCTACGACGCTTATATCCATGTTTTGACAAGGTCTTATTGCAAGAGTTCCCAGGGAAAGCATTTTTACTGAGGTGGCTCTACAGAATTCTCATGCATGACAGATGTCATCGCAGCAAGTGTCAGCTTCCCAAGGCAACGTGTCACTAGACACAGGGACAATTCTCTAGACAGGTGTCAGGTCACATTAGTGTCATGGTCCAAAAGCAGGTCTGCCCAAAACAGGACCCTCATTCACAGCTTAGCAAAGAATCTTCCTGCACCTCAGAATGATCAAATATGCTCTGTGGTTATGTCATTTTTATCAGTCATTGTGAGAGCATTTCTTTTGAAGTAATCGGTGCCATGGAAGGGCTGAGAAAGAGAAGCGGCTGCTTCCTGCTCCCAACCCCGTGTGAAACCTCAACAGGAAGTCAGGGGCTTGGCCTGATTCCTGTCTCACATCCTCTTGCAGAAAGTCGCCTCTTATCAGCCGCTTTGAGTAGGTGGATGGCTACTCAAGATGCTCAACCAGAAAAAAGAAAATACTAGAAGCATCTAAAAATAGAAGCCGTGACAGGAAATTTATCAATGGCATCTGCCAGAAATCTCAGAACTGGTGATCTTGGAGTCTACTAGCTATTTCTTATTAATTTAAAAATCCAAATTTTATTTGGGGGAGGATTGTAGGGCCAGGCTGCAAGTGGCAAGAGAAGATAAGATGGATGGACATAAAGTAGCTCTTGCCCTTAGCATCTACAAAGTCAGGTGTGAGCAGAAGGAAGGAGAAGGCTTTCACTGGGCTCCTAAACCAGGCTGGGATGTCAACACAAAGGGGCAAAGTTAATCTGGATGATCTCTGGGTCCTCAGGGCAGTGAAGGGTTAATGAGTCCTTGGCAGGAATCTGCTGTCATCTGTGGTAAAACATTCTCAATGAACTAGGGACAGAGAGGATTACTCCAGGGGGATAAAGTTGCTTTAACTTCGCCAGTAAGGCATATAAGAAAATTCTAATTAGGCCCAGGAATAAGACAGAGAAACACACTTACCAATATATTCTAAAGGTTTGCGACCCAAGCCATGTGAGAAGTTAAGAAAAATAGTAAGTATGAAAAGGTGACCGGTAAAAGAATTGTGTCAAGTAAGTAGAAACACACACACACACAATTTCTTATTCATAAAAAAAAAACATGCAGCTGGGCAGTGGTGGTGCATGCCTTTAATTCCAGTACTTGGGAGGCAGAGGCAGGTGGATCTCTGTGAGTTCGAGGCCAGCCTAGGCTACAAGAGCTAGTTCCAGGACAGGCTCCAAAGCCACAGAGAAACCCTGTCTCGAAAAACAAAAAAACAAAAACAAAAACAAAGAACAACAACAACAAAAAAAAACATGCAAAGCAAGATGTGTGTAAAGACATGTATATAACTAAAGATCTGAATAGAAGTAACTCAAAATTTTATTAAATATTGCCAAAGTGCTGATTTATCTACAATCAACCTGTTAATCTAATATATGCTTAATAAAAAAGCCCCACAGGCATTTCCTTTACCGTCATGGACAGTGCTTCAATGCATTCATATAAAAGAAAACATAAAAACAAATATATTTTCAAAAAGCATCAGCAAGAAGAGGGACATTTCCCTTCTTAAGTTCTAAAGCTAAGATAATTAAGGTGCATTTAATGACACAACGGCAAATCAGAGCATGGTGAGGGGAGGCAGCTGCGTGCGAACGCACGAGAAACTTCACTTGGTCATCAAAATAAATTCCCCAAAAATTGGAATAGTAGGGTTTTCAATAAATGGTGAGCACAACTGATTGTCCATTTAGAGAAGCATGGATTTTGATTCTTTACACAACCAATTAAAAAAATTATGGAGTTTACAAAGACCAAAATGGAAAAAAATAGAATTATAGGAATACATACGTTTTTTAAAAAATTGTTTGTTAAAAAATAAACAGGGTAGAAAGGCAAAATTTAGAAACAGTAAAGAGAAATCCTGCTGGTCTATGTGCAAAAATACAGCTCTCTAGACAGGAAGAGAAATACAAAAAGCCTGCCGCAGGCCTCTGGCAAAGGGCACTCGGAATGTACGACAAGAGCCAGCACCCAGACACTGATGCCAACGTGGGCGAAGGGCAAAAAATGCGGTGATTTCCCCAAGAAATCAACCATAGGGTGGGGGAGGGGAAGAATGAGGAAGAGGAGGGAAGGAGGGAGGAAAAGTTAGTACATTAGTTAGTCCACAAGTTAATAAGCAAGCTAATTAGTTGGTTCATTCCTAGCAGTGATAACGAGGAAAACATGGATTCGATTTTTTTCATCAACCTGGTAAGGTTGAGAAGAAGACCAGTGTGAGGAAGTAGCTAGGAGTTCCCTACACTGCTGGTGACTAAAGAGGAGTGGGCGCTATGCATGGACCTCCAGAGATGGTGGCCACGGTGGTCAGCACGCATACTGCTAAGACACAAAGCGGCCACACCGAGAGGGCTGCACATCCTCCCGTGTGTTTATCCGAGAGGCCAAACATGTCAACAGATTCCCGTCATGCCAAGACTCCTAGAAACAGAGAGCAGCTTTAAGCCCTGGAGACTCTTTCTGTCTCTGAAAGTGTGCAGGCCGGAGGGCGGAGGACAGAGGTCCTGCTCCCTGCGGGTGAACCACCGAGACTCCTGTTTCCTTTCTCTTCATTCGGACACTCACGCAGTTCACAGCAAGCCCTGTGTAACGAGCCATGAAAGGAATCAGAGCGAACACTGAACACATTTGCAGGGTCCTGCGCAAACCGAGTGAGACTCAGAGGCAGCTGAATCAAAAGTCATTTAGATTGGAGTGATTTTCAGAAGGGAAAGCTTTTCTGTTTATGAGCAAGAAATACCAAATGGAGAGCAAGCACGACTTATCACAGAGACTGCTACCTCATAAGGCACAGCAGGACTCTGGCGGCAGGTGGCTGTCTGAGTGACAGTGGCCTGGTACCAGCCCCAGGCACCCAGCTCGCAACTCTAGCCTAAGCCTGGGAGACTAGACCGTCAGTACATGCCAGAGCTCTGGCAATTCCAGTCATTCTCCATTTAAAAAAAAAATCTGAAAATCTGCCAGGCATGGTGCACACCTGTAATCCAAGCACTTGGAAGGCTAAGACCAGAGGCTTTCCAGTCATCCGGACTGACAGTGAATAACAAACCCTTACAACCACATACAGCCATTTAGTTAATTAAAATACACATTAAAATGGCATGCAGGAGGCAGAGGCATGCAGGTCTCTGTAGTTAGACACCGGCCTGGTCTACGCTGCATGTTTTAGGCCAACCAAGGCTTCATAGTGAGACCCTGAAAACTAAACAAACAACAATAACAAAAACAAATAATTAAAATATTTAGAAATATTTCTTCTAATTCATATTACACTACACTCTAGCTGGCATGAGATGCCACACAAAATGCACAATTTGATTCCTTAGCTGGATTCTCGAAGTGCCTTACTACAACTTCCAAAACGTTGAATATAAACCAAAACCAAACAAGCCACTGGCCCTTAGCCATGTTGATCACTTCGATGGGTATTGTATCATCTGACCAATCCCTGACATATAAGCTAGCATTCTGAGAAAATTCTCTGTTGTAAAATTTAATGAGATACCAAGTTTTCAGCAGGCCCGTGGCTGTCTGGAAGAGAAGAAAGCTTTCAATCCTTTACGGACAAGGCGCAGCTCCAAGGCTTGGGACTCAGTTCTCTGCACCCACGGAGCCTCTGTTCTGTTACCTCTTACCTTCCTAAGCCCTGGGACACCTTCTGAGAAAGTGCAGAGAGGTGTCAACAACACAATTTCACCCCACTCAGATGTAAACTCCTGCTTGTGTGTGAAATCCCGTGTTACTATACACTCCGGAACGGGGCTGGGGAAAACCACTTGGGTAGGGAGGGACATTCTTGGTGATGGGAACAGAACTTTGCCAGATACTCTGTAGTGTCTGTTACCCGGGAGGGATTCTGAGGACCTGACTTGCCCTGGGCTGACTAAACAGGCTGCAGGCAACAGGGAAAGGAAACTATAATTTTGAAGCCCTTCCAGGGACCACAACCTTCTAGATCCCAGGCTGCCAACTGTCCCTGTTAGCTTCTCTTTATCCTCTTCTTGGGGTGCACAACTCAGCCCCAAGCCCTGGAGGTTGACCTTTGACAGTTTATCACTTCTGTCTTACAGATGCTGTTGGAGTGGAGAGCAGGGTGTTTAAACAATTGATCAAAGGGCTCAAAGGGGCCAGCTGTGATCTGAGCCCTTTGATAGATGTGGCCAAGAACAGGTCACAAAAGTCTCACTTCTTAAAGAAACAATCACACACAAGAATCGGTGGAGAGACCCAGGCGTGACTAATCGCAGGTGTGTTGGGTTGGCCTCCCATAATGCCCTGCTCTGTGCCAGGTACTGTTGTGGAATATTAGTTTAAGATGTGTTATATTTGTTTCTGCTATGGAATATTTATTTAATGATGCAAAGATGTGTTGCATTCTTTTATATTGCATTTGTTTACTCTGTAAAGCTGTGTTATTTTTCCTGTCTAAAACACCTGATCGGTCTAATAAAGAGCTGAATGACCACTAACTAGGCAGGAGAGGAATAGGTGGGGTTGCCAGGTAGAGAGAATGAATAGGGGGAGAAATCTAGGCTCCAGAGAAGAACGAAGAGAGGGAGGAGTAAGAAAAGGAGGGGATGATGACCCCAGGGGCAAGCTGCACAGGCACACAGGTACACAGCCATACAGCCAGCTGCAGAGTAACAGGAAAGAAAGACATACAGAATAAAGAAAGGTAGGAAGCCCTGTAGTAGAATGTAGTTAAAGAGGAACGGGATAATTTAAGTTAAAATAAAATTAAAAAAAAAAAAACTGGCTAAAAGCAAGCCAAACTTAGGCCGGGCATTCATAAGAAACAATAAGTCTCCATGTATTTATCTGGGAACTGGGTAGTGGGCCCCAAAGAGTTAAAAAAAATACAAAACAAAAACTACAAGGTACCACACAAGAGCTTCTCAGTAGCTTGTCTCACAGTGCCCCAAAGAAGCAGGGACTTTGTTAATTATTCAGCAAGAAGGTCCTAATGCTAAAAAGAACAATTTACTCAGAGCCAGAAGGCAGAGCTGACTTTTAAACCCAGATTCACCAAATTGGTTCCCAAAAGCACCAAGTGCACTATCCTACAGGGATCTCTGGTTGTGAGGCAGAGGGATGCCTTCCAGTACTTTCCTGGAGGTGGGAACATGGTCACATGCCTTCTCAGGCAGACTCTTGAGAAACACGGAGGGTCTGCCCCCTCCCCCACCACGATCATTTGTTAAATAGTTTCCATAGGAGTTACGCGCAAAGTCAGAGGTAGTAGGTTTGTAAGATCCAAGTTGATTCAGAGATGGATTAAAGGCTCCAAAGGAATCAGAAAGTTGCTTCCCACTCCCCAGACCTCTGGCAAACACGTAAGGGCACGTATCATCGGAGGCTGGTGTGGACCAAAGGCATTCCAAGTCCACTGTGCACCAGCAACAGTCAAGGGTTTTTATTTCTATCTTTATAAACATTCTGCTTTTGTTGGTGTTCCCGAGTGTGTGCACACGTTGCACAGGAATGCACGCACACTGGGGATTGTTCTCAGTTGCTCTCCACGCTATTGTTTGATGTAGGGTCTCTCACTGAACCTAGAGGATCACTGATCTGGGCAGACCCTGCTGCCGCAGCTTCCCAGTCTGGGGATCACAGGGGTATACCACCACACCCAGTTTTATGTGGGCTCTGAGATCCAAACTCAAATCCATACAGTTGCTCGTCGGGCACTTTACCACCAGAGCTCTCACCGTGGGAACATTTTAGAGATGTGTTCAGTAACCCTGGAGTGGAGCTCAGAAATGAGCCCCCTTTAAAAAAATGTATAAACACTCAAATTGGTCAATATAGGTCACCACTCACCAGGGAAACATCAGCGCCCCACACCTGACAACAGAGGAGGCCAGAAAAAGGCCAAGGATCTGAGGCAAGATTGCCCAGCTGGAGAACGAGTGGGGAGGGAGAGCCCTGCTCAGCCTCTGTGGGAAGGCCAAGCTGGTGTTGACTCAGCACCTTCGCTGCCACCCTTTTCCCCCTGTACTGGGAGAGGTTTCCACCCTGACTGGACAGGCCTGATCTCAGGAATGCAGACTCATCGGTTCCGGGAGGCCTTTTCCTGATACACCGTCATCAACAGGCAGACTGATGAGGGTGTGCCTCGGCCCCAGGTTTGTGTGCTGGCACAGGTGAATGAATCGGTCCACCCAGGCAGCTTCCACCAAGCCCAGAAAGTACTACAAGTCTGTGCAAAGTCAGCCTGATGGGTGAGAACGCCAGGAACTCTGTCCCAGACATCATCACCATATCACAAGGAGGACAGCAATTTGCTGTCAAAAACAAGGAGACTCAAAAGTAACTCCTGTTTGCTTCAGTCACCTGTTTAAAACCAGAGGGGGCCGGACAACTCCCTCTTTGAGCATGTAGGTATATCTTGCAGAAATGCATATTGTATTTTGCAGACTGAATTGCTACTGCTTTCTCGTCTCCTTCTGTAGGGCCCAGGGCAGTTTGGTACATACCTGCCAGGACAGACTCAATAGAGACCAACCAGAAAGTAGGCCTGAGCCTCAGTTTACCCTAAGGCAACACCTGACTCCAGAAAAGACCACCAGGCAACACCCAATCAGCATCCAAAGGGGAAAGTACCTATCATCCCAAAGGAAATACCTAAGGTTCCAATCCTGCAGATAAGATCACCTTAGCCCAGCACATACCCATTCCCTTTCACCAGGATACCCCTAGACAAATGTCAATCAAGGATCCTGAACCTTAGAAATCCCTCACCGCCCCCCCACCTCTGCTATGATAACCTCACCCTGATTGAGCTCAAGGCTCTCTGATGATGCCAATGTGGTGGACACGCGGAGAGTCCAAGTTTGAACTTGAATAAAAGCTCTTTGATTTTACATATGGGACTTGGTCTCCATGGTGGTCTTTTGGGGGTCCCAGCGATCTGGGCATAACACTTCCAACTGATTAAAAGCTGTAAGGCCGTCTCTGTTACTTAGTGGTACTAAATAAATACTACCCGCAAATACGCGCATCCCCAAAGGACATAACCAAGCTCCAGGTGACTTTGAACTCCTGATCCTCTCACCGCTACCTCCTCAGCTCTGGGGCTCCAGGTTATTTGCTAGAGCTACAGCCCAGCCAGTTCTCTATCGAGTTTCAGCAGGAATGTACATGGAAACTGAGGGGCTGTTAAAATGTCAAGCGCCCAGCCCAGGAAATGTTCTAGCAATCTAGGACCGAGGTAATTTAAACTACTTGGTTTTAAAACTTACTATTATTTCTGTGTCACAAAATCAACACAGTGGTGTCGTTTGTAGAGCGACAGAACAGAAGAGGGAGTCTGGAAATGTGTCCACGCATTCATGATCAGCTGATCTTCAGCAACTGCCAAGGTAATTCTGGGAAAACTGGATAGCCCCACCCCACGAGAGTCCTGCTCAATACATGTATTAGCTAACTCAGCATGGGCTGTTAATACACATACACAAATAAAAACTAAGTCTGATATTTCTTTTAAGGTAATAAGGTAAAAAACTCCTATGATCTTGTTTTGAGCAAAGATTTCTTAACTGTTATACCCAGGGCATGATCTACAGAAGAATCAGTTTGATTGTCATCATTAAATCCCTTCTCCCTTAAAAGGGAAGATCTTCCAGAGACAAAGAGAAATATTTGTAGATCACACATATGAAAAGTGATTTGCGTCCAGAGCGTAGACATAAGTCTGACAATGCATTAACAGGAAACGGGGCAAAACGGGAAGGACCAGCTCAGTAGGCTCTGCCCTGCACTCATGAGCAGAGTCACCACCACAAAGGATGGAAAAACCAAGCTAAAGAAACAACCACCAGCCAAGATGACGACGACAGAGGTGGAAGGAGTCAAACCCAAGGCCTGTGTGCTGGTCAAGCACTCTGCTGCTGAGTGCACCCCATCCAGCCCCCTGTCCCTCAGAGCCTTAGACAAATACTTCAACAAAGAGACATATGGATATCTAATAAGCAAACAGAAGTGTTTGGAACATTGTTTAGTCATAGTAAATAAAAGGAAAAACCATAGTCACGTGTTAACATTGTAATAGTTACATCTCTGAGAAGATGACTGTACCAGGTGTTGAGGATATGAGAACAGTGGGGCCTTTGCAATCCCTAATGGCAGTTACAGATTTGAAACCTCTTTGGTAGTCTTTCAAAAAGCTAAAAATAAGCATGCCATGCTGATGGCAGAGGCTGCTTGTTCGTTCCTGGCTGCCCAGACCCAAAATAATCACTCAGAAACTATACTATTTGCGATATTGGTTGGCCAATAGCTTAAGCGTATTTCTAGCTAGCTCTTACATCTTCAGTTAACCCATCCCTATTATTTTATATTTAACATGAAGCTCATGGCATACCGGCAAGATTCAGGCTCATGGATCACGTCTTTCTCCTCTGGCAGCTACATGGTATCTCACTGACTCCGCCTCTTTTTTCTCTGGCAGCCACATGGTATCTCTCACTGACTGTGCCTACTTTCTCCTCTGGCAGCTACATGGTATCTCACTGACTCCACCTACTTTCTCCTCTGGCAGCTACATGGTATCTCACTGACTCTGCCTACTTTCTCCTCTGGCAACTACATGGTATCTTACTGACTCCGCCTATTTTCTCCAGCACCCAGTTCAGTTTTCCCACCTACCTCTATTCTGCCCTGTCGCAGGCCAAAGCAGCCTCTTTATTCATGAGCCAATCAAAGCAACACATATATAGAAGGACTTCCCACATCACCATGCAATCACATACTTCTCACTACTACATGTTGACAGAATAAAGACTGATTCCACAGAAAGATGTAGGTGAGAGTCTGTAGTGACTCCAGTCCCAAAGCATTGGAGTCCGAATGACCCCAACTAGTAAAACACTGAGGGCTGGAATGTTAGAATAAAAAGAAGGGGGGATCCTCAGCAATAGGCATACACCCAGTGACCCGGATGGACTGGAACTACTTTCTGTTAAGTGAAAGGAGCCAGATATTTATAAGAAATTCTAAAGAAAGAGGAAGTAGATCTGAGGTTGCTGAGAACAGGGAGGGGTCAGGATTGCAGCAACCGAGCTGTCAATCTGGGGTAATGGGAAAGCCCTGAGCCCTCATTGTCCTACACTGTGGCATCATTACACAACTGTACACTCATCATAATCAAGAGCTATACTTGCGGTGATTTATGATATGTTCTTTCTTTCTCAATAAAGGCACATGAACAAAGAGGGTGGGGAGAGACAGTACTAAACTATCCCATTCACAGTCAAAGGGAGGCTTATGCACATCCGGTCCTGCTTAGAGGCCCAGATTACCCTGGAAAACTGTATGAAAAGATTCTACTCCAGAATAAAGTAACCCATGTACACAGGTGAACAGATGCACAGGTGCAGCCCAGAATAAAATAATCCATGTACACAGGTGGGACAGATGCACAGGTACAACACTGTGCAGTGAGCAGATATATAAAATTTTTCATTATTTTAAAAGCTTACTTGTGCAATTATTATTTCTTTGTCTTTGCTTTCCTTTTGTATGAAAGGAGAAAGTCAGCTGTAGACAGAGTAATTAACTTGGCACTGTCTATGAAGGGAACCTGGATTACTACTTCAAATGAGTTAAAAGGAACAGGTTGACAGGTGGCAAATGGTCACAGTTCTTCTGGGAGCAAACAGAATTTTACTGCACAAAGTGCAGCCTTCCTGTACCTGAAGTTTGCTGGCAGAGTTTGCTAAAGCTGAAGACAAATGAGGTCATCTTTAAAAGTTTTCATTTTGTCTTTCTGCTTCTATTGGAAGGACTTTACCACGTAGTACAAACGGAGGTTGATCATTCATTTCCTGGCCGCCCAGACCCGAATAATCACATGGAAACTATATTAATTACAACACTGCTTAGTCTATTAGCTCAGGCTTCTTATTAACTAACTCTTTCATCTTAAATTAACCCATTTCTATTAATCTGTGTATCACAATGAGGCTGTGGCCTACTGGTAAGGTTCCAGGGCGTCTGTCTCCTTCTGCAGTTACATGGCATCTTCCTGACTCCACCTACTTTCTCTGTATCCCTTCCAGCCTGGCTCTATTCTGCCCTGCCATAAGCCAAAGCAGCTTCTTTATTCATTAGCCAATAAGAGCAGCACATATACAGAAGGACCTCCCATGTAGTGGGGAGCTGCGGGCTGCGTTCCTGCCGCCCCAGCTCCTGGTCCGCCTGGCTAGCTTATGCCCCGAAATAACCACACACAAACTGTATTCTTTTAAAGATGCTTGGCCCATTAGCTCTAGCCCTTAGTGGCTAATTCTCATATCCCGATCAACCCATTTCTAATAATCTGTGTAGCATCAGTCTTACCAGGAAAGATTCAGCATGTCTGACCTGGTGGCTTGCTTCATCGCGTCTGCCCCAGAGAGGAGAGCTATCAAGTCTGAGCTCACTTCCTCTTCCTCCCAGCATTCTGTTCTATGTTCTAACCTATGAGGGCCAAGCAGTTTCTTTATTTTTTAACCAATGACCTTCCTCCATCACTCCCACATCAACGTAGTACACACACACCAAAACAAAACACCACTGTAAATACCGCCAAATCTTTTAAATCTACTACCCCAATTGTGTTTTCTTCTCCTTTTCAAGCAGACGTTAGACTGTTTCACATTCTTAGTGAAGTGAGTAGAAATGAAAATTCCCATAAGCCCATGCCCATTACCCTGGCCCTGTCCAGCTTGCCTATCAGCAGTGCCTGCTCTACGGCTGTGTTTGCTATAGCTGATGGCCTGCTTTGACATGAGTATCACCTGAGCCCACAGTTCACAATGGGGGTCACTCTTGGTGCCTGTACACTCTACAGGTCTAGACAGTTTCTAATGAGGTGTGACCCTCATGACAGTCTCATCTAGAATAGTCCCTCTGCCTTAAAAGCCTGTGTGTTGTGCCCAGTTACCCTAAGTGTTATTTCTTGCCATAAGTGGTTTTCGCAGTATGGGATGCTATGATCCTAAATCTCTGTCAGTATCCCACACTGTTCAATTTGCCCATCATTTCAAATTCATCCCTTTCAGAAGGTATCCTTCAGATCCGGAACAGATAACATGGGTTAAATGCAATCCTCACATTTCTCTCCTCCTGTAAGTTATTAAGGAATACAAGGTTGGGGCGTGACCAGGGACCAGAGAATGAGGTTCTGCATGCTCCAGGGTGGTAACTTCACCTGGCGTACCCAGGAAAGGCTTCTCGTAGAGAAGCTGCTGCTGCTGCTGCTGCTATACCTTCTTTGATCCTTTTTACTTCTCATCAGAACAATGTCATGCATTTCATATGCCAGGTTGCTCTTCCTTATAAAGGAGGAAGAGAACTTGGAAAATCCTTTCCCACACTCATTTTAGAGAGAGTTACGTTTTTTTTCTTCTAGTAAAATCCTTTATTGACGTTGTGCACATTCTGAGAACTGGGCACAAATCATAAGTGTATATGAAGTTGCACACACACAATGCACCCTGCACCCATCACTCAACCAGGAAAAAAACACAGCTGTACCCAGAAATGCTTTCCGCATCTTCCTGGGCTCCTTCTATTAGCATGAGGACGTTAGCCCCATGTGCCGGCTCAGCCTGCAGAGTTTGTACTGATCGAAGCAAATCTCTCCTGTGTTTCATGAAATCTCATGATTACATCTTATTTCTTTGTGCCTATCTATGATATTGTAATCATCCTTTCTACTCCCGATGGACATTTGGGTAGCTTAAAACTTTGGCCTTTTCTGAAGAGTGCTGTCACAGGCTCCTGTGTCCATCTTCTTGTGAATTCTAGCCACATTTTAATTTCATGCATACACAGTGGAAGGAAGAAGCCGTGTGCAAAGCCACGGGGTGACACGGTCAAACACTTCCAAAGTGGGTTTGCTTTCTATTACCATTTTAATCTGAGAGGAATTTGGGAGAATTAAGGACGAAGAATCATATTAAGAGTACTTTGCTAAATTGATCCCCAAAGTGTTTTTCTAACCCCTATGGATTGAGTGATCTTTTATGAAATGGTCTCTCAGTAAAATCACTGGTTTAATCCCATAAGGTATCCATTATCTTGGGACCTCCAGCCCACTACCAGGCCAGTCTCCACCCTCCCTGTCATCCTCCTCTGTGGCTAGCATCCTTTGAACTGGATGGAATACAAATAATCCCATCTTCCGTTCCTAAACTGCCTTGAAACCAGCATGCAATGACAGCGTTGCCTGGATCACGTGCTATCAGTGTTTGCCACGGAGCCTCAAAGTGTGTTCCAATTCAGGACATGGCATACTGGAGGAAAATGCCCCACCCTCTGTGTGTGTGTGTGTGTATGTCTGTGAGGGTGGGGAGTGTCTGAGGACTCCAGCAGCTTTTAATAGCTCCAGTGTTGCCTATTCTTGATCTTCAGCAGCATTTCTAGTATCTGTTTTATCTGTTTGTTTATCTATTATTTCTGTATCAGGACACAGTCTCATTACTTAACTCTGGCTGGCTTACAGCTTGCTATGTGGGTCAGGCTGGCCTGGACCTCACAGAGATACTTGCCTCTGCTTCCTGAGTGCTGGGATTAAAAGTGCGATTAAACAACACCGAGGTTACTTTTACCGTTAACAACATTCTTTGCACTTGTTCTGTGGAAGAGTTTTAGAAAGCATGTTCATATCTCTGGTATGTGCTAGAAGAAATCTCCAAAGTTCTACAAAAAGCCCTCTGTCCCTTCATGCTAAAAGGTTTTAAAAGTATTCATTCCTCCTAGCTTGCTAGGTTACTGCATCCATCAAAGGAATGCTAATTATTTATTAATAAGTTACAAGTTCACTTCAAACAATATGAAACAAGGAAACTAGGCTGCAAAACACCTGGTGACATGCGGATATTTTTCTTCTAAACACTCAAACTCTGAGATTAACTTTATTGATTTATGTTGACACAGGGTCTTACTGTGTAACCCTAGATGGCCTGGCAGTTATTATGTGGACCAGGCTGGCCTTGAACTCACAGACATCTGCCTGCCTCTACCTCCAGACTGCTGGGATTAAAGGCGTGTGACACCCGCACCTGGATGAAATGAAGGCAACAGGGCCTTTTATGAAGGGGCCTCTTCAAGGAGCTGCACGATGAAAGGAAGCTTTGGGGTCCAAAGGGGACGTTGCTAAAGCACGCTGTGCAGGAGACTGAACGGCTCCTGGGGTTCTACTTGTGGTGAATATCAATCACTCGGGTTCCCCAGGAAGGGACCATGGAAACCCCAAGAGACTTCTTTTCTAACTCAGACACCATTCTACGTTCAAGGCCAAAAGGTTTCATATCCTTTGCTTTTTCAACACCAGAAGATACTTCTTTAAGTGGCGGCACACCTGCAGAAGGTAGACTTTTAAAATGGAAAATATTTAAACTTGTACAGCGTGCAGTAAATGGGTGGCTCTGATTCAGTCTAACGACTGGGTGTAGGCCTCTGTTTGTCAACTGCTTGTCTTTGCCAAGCTGCTAGCTCAAGACCACATTCCAGTTCTGTGACATCTATGCTGCACACTCTCCCAGCGGTCACAAACGTCTCCGTCCACCCCATTCATTTTCCTCTCTCTGTTTCTGTTCTACTCAACCTGAAGGGCTTCATAGCAACTGAATTCTCTATAGTAGAGCTGGGGCTCTGGAGCTGTCTGAGGCCTTCCAAGTTATTCCCATTAAATCCTTCCACCGAGCTATCCGGAGTGTGTGGCAGATGGTTCAGCTCTTGGCGAGCTACAGAATACTATCAGACTAAAAATATTTTGTCTTCGTACCCAGGGCTGGAGGAGCCTTCTAGGGCGGGGAACCAAGACTGGAGAGTCACAAAAACACAGCTTGCTTTTAAAAACATCCTCCCCTGACATCCTCTCCCATTGTGACTGGACCTCATCCCCTGTCACAAACAACTCGCCTGCACGCACTGCAGATTCCAGGCTTCATTGGGAGCAGGAGGGGGCTCCCAGCAGCCACCGGGTATCAGAGGGAAGAAATAACAGTGGGAAAATGGATCTGAAGAAGCAAGGGGGTGGGTGATAGGCTTCGGGACCCCTGGAGCTTCTTGGTGGTTCCCACATAACAGCACACGTAAAACTAAGCAAGGCACCTTCGATGACAAAAGAAGCGCCTGTGTCCTACAGGGACAGACCCACAACACACCCCAGTCTCTGAATGCTGGGTGGGTGCTGTCCAGCCCCAGGTCGTCTGAATTCCTCTGCTAGGGCAGGCCAAGGGGATGAAGCCAGGACAAGCAGGGAGGGCTGTGTGAGTGGCTTAACCCACCCTTCACCTGCTACAACAGACTCCACTCAACCTCAGGAGATGGAACTTTCCAGAGGTGGAACAGGGGGATGCTGAGAAGCGTAAGACAGCCCAAACCACAGCACAGACCAGTGCGTCTGAGAGCTCTGGTTTCCATCTTGTGTGGTGACACAGCACTGTGCCTACCCAGCTTCTGAGGTTAATGCATCTTACCATTTCGTGGTGAAATCAGAGGCACTCAGTCAATCCCCCTATGACGCCAGCAAAGGAGCAGCCCCACAGAAAATACAGCTGAGGTCTTGGGGCGGATCCCCCACCACTCAGCAGCCTGCATGCAGAGGTCCCTTCCACATGGTATTTGAATTCTGACCTCTGCTGCACCTCACGATGCTAAAATGCTTTGTTCCACTTGTGTGGGAAGAACACGTCACTAGTACAGCCTGCTGCAGGAAACGGTCACAATCATGAAGGGAGAGAACACAGAATCAGCAGCCTGGGTTGACAAGAGAAAACTTGGGCTTGGCACTCACTCTGTCTGTTTCTTAGGCTTTTGATAGTTTGTAGCGTTTGATAGTTGAATTAGAAACTCAAGAAAACCTCCTAGCTCACACTTCTATGTCTGTGAGAAACAAGGAAGTTAATAAAGGATATGAATAGTAAGCCCACCCTATGGCCAGGGTGGTCCTGAGCCAGTGGCTGCATCATCTAATGGAAAATCTCACATACCATGTGCCTATGCCAGGAGCAACTGCTGATGTTTGATCCTGCTCCTCCGTCTGAGAAGAATTTTCAAGTGTGTCTCCTTATTGTGGTGTGAATAGAAAGGTCCCCCATAGCTCGTGCATTTGAAAATCGATCCCCAGTTGGGGACGTCGTTTGGGAAGGTTATGAAACTTTAAAGGAGGTGGAGTCATGCTGGAGGAAGTATATCACTGGGGGTGGGCTTTGAGATTGAATAGCCTGGCCCTACTTCCTGTTCTCTCTCTGTGTACGTGGAATAAGGCAGTCAGCTTCCTGCTTCTGCCACTATGCCCTTTGCTGCCTTCCCTGCACACCGTGATGGACTCTGTCCCCTAGAACTGTAAGCCAAAATAAGCCCCTTCTCACTGAAGTTGCTTTTTGTTGGGGGTATTGCAGTCACAACCAAAAAGAAATTAATACACGCCTCATTGGAGGCTCATGGTATCTCCACTAGCTAAGAACAGCAGGTACCCACTACTCCCCCTGTTTTTGATGGGTAAGGGGAGGCTCTGAGATTGCTGTCTTCCTCGATGGTGGAGTTCATCATGAAAATCAGTGCCAAGAGAGAATACCCAGAGGAACTCAGGAAACAGCTATAAACCTTACAACCCAGAGACGCTTAAGGGGTAAAAACCAGGACCACAGAATCATATTTAGGAAGTGTGGCACGGGCACAATGTGGAGGGGCCACGCAATACAGGCTGGGTGCTATTCTTGTGAGCCTCATGTCCCCAAGCAGCAAGGGTTCATTCTCTGTTGAGGTGTTGGGGGCATGGGTCCTTTGTTGAACTAATCTGCTCCCAGATTCCACTATTTCCTCCTTTTCACACACTCTCTGTCAAGTCGTTGGGCTCGCAGACATGCCTAGTCAAGACCCCACTCACATTATTATTCTATCCACATAGCGAATTGAGCTTACATGGCCCTTTGGTGACTGCTACTAAACTGAGGCAAAAATCATGCCTTTTAGTAGCAAGCAGTGATAACGACACAGACATCAGCATAGGACAATTGCCAGAGTCTACGTCTACGCTAGAGAACGACCGTGCGTCCCACTAGCACACCAGGAGCCTATAACTTCATCACTGAGAAAATCTTCCATCTAAGCACAGAGCAACGGCACCCTTCCTACCGAGTCAGCGTGGGGCCTTATTCTATGCCGCACTTTCCTGTTTAAAATTCTTTACATACCAGCCTAACTCTTTCTAGAATAGCCTTGTTTTGGGATGTCGCTCCTAGTGTGTTTCTTGGCAGAGAGCAATTCTAACTCTTCTCATCTGTAATATGCAGGTCACCTCTAGAGAACACTCCCCACTTCCAACGTCAGTGTGCGTCAGAAATCAATGTTCCTTTCTGGGGACCCACAGGCCTCTCTCTGCTATGCTCCAAGACTTGACACCCGTCTCACAATCACATCATCTCGAGTGGACAGATCCCACACCCAGCATCCTCCGGAGCACAAAGGTCTGGACATGCCCCATCGCAGAGAAGTCCATTTCCTTCTGTCTAATCAGAACACGAAAGCTGTCACTGCTTCCTTGCTGCGGGCCAGCCATGCTGAGTTCGGGACGACTCTGGTGAGCCTTGCTGGAGGCAAGCGCCTCTTTCTGAAAGTAATGAGTCTATTACAGGCAGAGGCCTGAATGAAAGGGTCTGCTGACATTAGCTGAAGACGAAGAGGACCAAAACCAGCCACCTAAGGAAAGAAACTACGCAAGCATCTAAAGCAATGTGTGTACTATGAATAATCTGTATAGGCAGCAGTCTGCTGGATATGTCCTCTGGGGACCAGGGCTGCTCAGCCTGCCTGCCTGCATGCCTGCCTCCTTGCCTGCCTGCATGCCTGCCTCCTAACTGCCTGCATGCCTGCCTCCTGACTGCCTGCATGCCTGCCTGCCTGCCTCCTGACTGCCTGCATGCCTGCCTCCTTGCCTGCCTGCATGCCTGCCTCCTGACTGCCTGCATGCCTGCCTCCTGACTGCCTGCATACCTGCCTCCTTGCCTGCCTGCTTGCCTGCCTCCTGACTGCCTGTCTAACTGCACAGAAGCTGGGGCCCTCAGGCAGGAATCTCACTCCCCTTTGCTTCCGCCATATGCAGAACAGTAGATGTGCAGGAAGCTCTAGGTGAATGGAAGAGTCGGTCCTGAGCCCAGGGATGGGACAAGGGGCAGGGGGATGGCTCAGCAGGCACTCTGGCCTCTGACATCCACATGAAGTATGTGTCCTATACCTTGGCAAGAGGCAGGAACGGTGGCTACCACGACTCGGGAGTCGGGAGGACTCTGCAAAGATGGGTCCTATAACATGAGATCTTAAGAGCAGAATTCTGCTTCTCCGAGGATACAAGCCAGAATTTCCCCGTCACCCACAGCTCTCCACCTACCCACCCCCTTTTCTCAGCAAACCAGACCAAACCCCAAATCCCAACATTTGAGGGCCCTATCAGATACTTCTATAACTAAAGTTGCTTTTCTATATCACTTTTTCCTTTTTTAGACCTGACTTATAAATAATGATACATTTCATTAGAAAAAACTTAAAAAGGAACAGAAAGAATGAATATTGCTCTTCTATTGAAAAAAAGATAAAAAGCAGCTGTCTTCAGAGACAAATGTGATGTCCCCAACACAGACTCTCAAGGCTCCCAATAGGAAGAAATTAAATTTATTTCAGAATACGCCAGTATTCTATCACCTCTTAAGTCAAGCAAAACCAATTATCATTTAAAAAGAAAAAAGAATCCTTTGAGTTGACAACATCCGGACTTATTATTTCACACTACATTTATTTCAAGCTGGTTTACACCGATCAAGGCAATTTCAAGTCAACGCACTTCAGTTCACCCCTTCCTACAGGAAATGACCAGCAGTTAAAGGACGGCTTGGTCTGCGTGCTGGACTGCTCAGGATAACATGTACTCAAAGGCCCTCTCTAATGGTGGTGGCTGGCGAGAGCAAAGGGCAGCCCAGGCTAGCCAGAGACGGGTAAGAGCAAAGGGTAGCCCAGGCTAGCCAGAGACGGGTAAGAGCAAAGGGCAGCCCGGGCTAGCCAGAGACGGGTAAGAGCAAAGGGCAGCCCAGGCTAGCCAGAGACGGGTAAGAGCAAAGGGTAGCCCAGGCTAGCCATGGGTGAGAGAACTGTTCAATGAAGACTTAGTAGTTCCTTAGTAGTACAGAGCATCAACACTGGTAACTGACTTTTTCATGAACAATGAGGAACCCAGAGCTACCAAGAAATGTATCCTTTGGGGAGGGAAAGGGACAGGGAGAGGACCCATGCAGGCCTTGGTAGAAGCTAGTTAGCCATTAGATGAGGTTTTGTGGTCGCGGCACAAACGTGCAAGAGTCACATTTGGAGATGGCCTCCTACAATACGCCCCTAAGATTAGCTGGGTTCCTGAGTGCTCACATCCTGCAGGTTAGCTTCACAGCTGACTGCACGAATAAAATTATTTCCTGATACTGGTTAAAGGCTAATGTAACTAATAAATGAAATGAGTGCTTAGAATTTTGAACTGGTCATTTTAGATGCTTTAGGTTTTAATTATGTATATGTGTGCATGTGGGTGTGTGCACACACGTGCAGGAGCCCACAGAGGCTGGAAGAGGGTTTCAGATGTCCTCACGTTGTAGTTTGAGCAGTTCTAAGTCATCTGATGGGTGCTAGGAGCTGCTGAAGCCTCCGAAAGAACAGCATGTCCCTTCTCATAACCACTGACTGAGCCTCCCCAGCCCCTGAATGAACTTTGAAAGATGGGTGACCACAGAAAACACACACAAAAGCACACTTTAAGTATCTGAAATCAGGCTTCCACTGGCGGCTTAGCAGCATTTAAGGCTAAGTCTACACTAAGGCTCTCCTGCAGAGACATTTAGAAGGGTTTGCTACTGAGGTCTGCCACCCTGCCTCTGAGGTCTGTCTGTCACCCCGTAACTGAGGTCTGTCCATCACTCCCATCACTGAAGTCTGTCCATCACCCCATCACTGAGGTCTGTCCATCACCCCATCACTGAGGTCTGTCTGTCACCCCTGCTACTGTGGTCTATCACCCCGTCACTGAGGTCTGTCACCCCTGCTACTGAGGTCTCCCTATCACCCCATCACTGAGGTCTGTCTATCACCCCGTCACAGAGGTGGATTTGGCATCACAAGAACTGAAGATCTCCACTTGCCTCTGTATGGAGGCAAATGGGCCAACCCAGCAGAGAAATGAAACTACTGGAAACATCCCCATAACAGAAAAGCGGCTTAGTCTGGTTCATATAGCAGGGGGTGGAGGAGAAGATTCCTCCCACAAAGTCATATGAAAGGCAGGTAGGGACAAGGGCTTCAGAAGGCGCGAGAATGTTCCACCCTCATGTTCAGTAGACCAGGTAAGCATCATCCTAAGTCCCCCAGTGGCATGTCATGAAGGAGTCCATCTTCTCCCACCCCAGACCCAGAAGCTGCCACTGTCCTCTGCAGCCTATCCCTGACCAGTGCTGGTCAAATGACATTTCAAGGAATCATCCCATGACATTCGGACGTGACCTGGGGTGGGGTGTGGCTCCAGTGTGGTAGAGGGCTCTGGGCTCTGGGCTCTAGAGCTCTGACAGACAGCTGTAGCATGAATGACAGAGCGAGTCCACCAGCGCAGAGAGAGAAAGCCTGCTGATGGCAGCTGGCCCCTCAGCTGTGTGGTGTTTCTGCTAATGTAACAACTGCACTCTGTCCTGACCCCAGGACCTCCCAAGCGACCTTCTCTGGAGTCAAAGCTGATGGAGAGGTGTTGTAATGAGCTCAAACTGGGAAGCCAGCATGACCAGCGCGTCCTTACAAGAGTCAGAGGAAAGTGACAGAGTAGAGAACTGTATAAAAGGAAGACTGAGGCTAGGGTTGCCGTGCCACACGCCAGGGAACATGTGAGATCACCAGCAGCTGCAGAAGGGTGGGAAGGAAAACTTGGAAACTCAGAAAAGCTGATGCTAGTTACTACAAAAGAAAAGTGTTTCCCCGGTCGGCTTCCCTTCAGGTCAGCCATGGGGTATGCAAACACTCTCTCGTTAGCAGCTCACTCTGCAGAACTGGGGAGACATTCCTAGAAGCCTCACAGTTCCCGCTGGTGGTTTCTGTGGTTGAAGTCAGCCTCAGGAATGACTAGAAGCAGATGTCAGGCCTAGAGTTTGGTTTTACCTCAAAGAGTGCGCTGCCTGTTTGGATAAGAGGCAGCCCGGCTCCTTTCTTTCTCAGGGGACCAGAAACCTGAGAAGGGAAGAGTCCTGGGATTTTAAGTAGAGGGTGTTCACTGGGTAGAACTGTGTCCCTCAAAGTATGCTCACCCTTCTTAGCAGGCGAGACACAGCAATGATCTGGAGCCAAGGCTCTCCTTGACAGGGAAGAGTCTAACTGCAGTAACTCCTTCTGGAACACAACAAGAGGAGCTCAGATCCCAGAAAGGAGGCTGGGCCTGTGCAAACACAGAGACAAAGATTATACTGATGGATGCCAGGACAGAAACACCCGAGGCTGGGAGACAGGAGCAGAGTGGGTTTTCCTGAGAGCTCCCGGAAGACACCTACTCAGACCACAAGCTCCTACCTTCCAGAACTATGACAGGCCATATTGCTGCCATGTTTAGCCACTAATTCATGGCAATTATTCATGGCAGGCCCAGGAAACTTCTACAAGGCTTGAATAACTCCACAAGTTGCCAGGGCAGACACAGCATGGGTGGCGGATTTCCTTATTCACCGTGATCTGTGTTCTGTGGCAACACAAGAAATATGAGGAATTTTCCAGATGTCACAGAAATTGCTCCATGATCAGTCATGGTGCTAAACTTAACACTGGCCTGAAGCCTTCATCTTCAGCTGCAGAATGGGGTTCTGGGCTGGCAGAAAGACAGGTTGCAACAATCCTACAGACACAGGATAACGCCGGGCAGATTGACAGGGACCAATCACCCAGTCATGTGGACAACACCTCTGGCTGCCTGTCAGGACTTAGCTACATGTATGCTTAGTCTTTTGTATTTGTTGATGGAAAATTGAAACTGATGCCCCTCTGTGACAGCTGAAAGGAATGTCATGAATCTGTACTTAGTCATGGTCCACGTGAATAAACATATTATCCGAGTGTGGTAGTTTGTGCCTGTCACCCAGCATAGAGGGGACTGAAGAAGAGGATTGTTGTGGGACATTATTTAAGATGTGTTACATCTGTTTAAGCTGTGGGATATTTGTTTAATGATACAAGGATGTGTTGCATTCTTTTTTTGTTGCATTTGTTTAACTCTGTGAAGCTGTGTTACTTTGCCTGCCTAAAACACCTGATTGGTCAAAGAAAGAGCTGAATGGCCAAGAGCAAGGCAGGAGAGAGGACAGGCGGGGCCGGCAGGCAGAGAGGATAAAGAGGAGGAGAAATCGGGGAAGAGAAGATCAAGGAGTGAGAGAAGGAGGAGGACACCAGGGCCAGCCACCCCAGCCACCCAGCTACACAGTTAGACATGGAGTAAGAAGTAAAGAAAGGTACACAGACATAGAGAAAGGTAAAAGCCCAGAGACAAAAGATAAGCAGGATGATTTAAGAAAAGCTGGCTAGAAACAAGCCAAGCTAAGGCTGTGCATTCATAAGAAAGAATAAGCCCGTGTCTTGATTTGGTAGCTGGGTAGCGGGCCCCCCAAAGAATAAAGAGTTAAAAGAGTAGAGAGTAAAAAGAGCCAACTACAGAGGGTTTCTATGAATTCAAGGCCAGCCTGGACACTGGAGTAAGACAAGACCCTGCCTCAAAGAAACAAAAGCAAGGGGCTAAAGAGATGGTTCTGCGCTCAGAGTGAACAGAGGACCTGGTTCAGGTCCGGGTACCAGTGCTGGGCAGCTTACAACTAACTGCCTGTAACTCCAGTTCCAGAGAAATCTGATGCCACTGCCCCCAAGGGCACCTGCACCCTCATGCATATACCCACACAGACACACATAATGAACAGAAACAAAACGTCCTTCTACATGTGTGACTATGCAGAGTGGACAGGAGAAAGTCAAGGTAGACAGTAACACATTCTACAGGGATAAATTTCTGCAAACACTCCACAACATGCCACTGGCACCCCTGGCCCAAACTCCCCACAGGCAGCCCCGGGGGCTGGGCTGTGCAGCGGCTAGGGCTGGGCTGTGCAGCGGCTAGGAAACGCCTACCGCAGCTCTGGCCGGGCCAGCAGACCACTGTGCGAGCCCTGGCAGACCCTGTCCTTCTGTCGGTAAAGCTCTACCAGTTGTTACAGGGTACACGGCCGCTGTGGTCTTAATGCAGTAGTTATGACAGGTGAGACAGGGTAAGGGTCAAAGGCTGGAGGGTTTGCTAATGGCCTGTCTCACAAAGACCACTCCACCAGTCTCGGGAGTCTGTGCTATGCCCTTATTTGCTTATTTTACATCAGACATGGTCTCCCTGTGAAAGGCAGACTGGCCTCAGACTCTCCTGCATTGCCCTAGAGTGTTGGGATTATAGACTTCTTCTTTTCCTTATTTTTAGTTTCAATTTTTTTGAGATTATAATTTAATTACAATATTTCTCCCTTACCTTTTCTTCCTCCCCTAACAGCACCCTACCAATCCATGGTCTCTGTTTAAATTACTTGTTGTTATACACATAATATGTTTGTATATGCATAATATGTTTGTATGCACATATAAATATCCCTAACATAACCTGTTCTGTCCGTATGTTAGCTGTACGTATGTTTTCAGGGCTGATCATTCGGCACTGGAGGAGCAGTGGGTGTGTTCTTCCTTCACTGGGGGAGATCACCTCTCCAGTTCCCGGATTTCCTTGGTTGCCTATAGTTCCCTGTAAGGGTGAGGCTGTGCGGGCTCCTCCCGGTACACTTTGGCGTGTCCACTGGTGTTACTTTTATTTGGCTCGTGTTTGGGCAGTCATGTGGGTGAGACTTTATGGGTGTAGCTTCTGATGTCAGCAGGAGACACAGTCTCACAGCAAGCTTGCTGATCCCCCAGAAGGTTTTTGTTTTGTTTTTGTTTTTCGAGACAGCGTTTCTCTGTATAACCGCTCTGACCTTCCTGAAACTCACTTTGTAGACAAGGATGGTGGGGAACTCACAGATCCACCCACCTCTGCCTCCCGAGTACTGGGATTAAAGATGTGCATCACCACCAACTGGCTGCACAAGACTTTAAAAAGGCAGAGGCAGGCGGATCTCTGAGTTCGAGGTCAACCTGGTCTACAAGAGCTAGTTCCAGGACAGGATCCAAAACTACAGAGAAACCCTGTCTCGAAAAACCAAAAAAAAAAACCAAAAACAAAACAAAACTTTAGAAGCTGATTGATTGGTTGGCAGTCAGGGATACTTGGACCATCACCAGAAGTCCCCCAGGAAGCATGCAAGGATTCGGATAGCTTTAAGAAGGCAGAGGAAGAGAAATGATGGCTTGAGAAATAGGATTCTCAAGTGACGATAATAGGAAATCAAGGGTTGAACAAAAACTCAAACATCCACTAGATGTTCTGCAGAGAGCTCCTCTCGACAGCCCGCATTCTGAACACATCATGGCTTGGATTCTGAGGGGCTTTGGTGAGTGTTGTGTTTAGCTGTACAGTAAGTAGACAGGTCATTAAAGTGGGCAGTTTGGGGAGGGGAACCAGAGAAAGCCCTGAAGTGTTCTGAAGCCAACTTTCCTAGCCGGTTCTTCGGTGAATCACTTGTATTTCCTGGGTCTTGGTGTTCTTGGCTCTCAGGCGAGACCACAGTAAATCAGCAGAATTTCCCTGCCCTGATATTTCTACAGGTCCTGAGCAGGAATCACCTTGGCCACAGAGACATAGGTAAGGAAGTCAGCATTCAGGCTAGTGCAAGGCTAGGTCTGGGAAGAGAGAAGCCATGACCTTTTAACCTCTGAGAGCCCAAGTTGGCATAAATGAGCTGACCACACAGGACCTCAGGTATCAGATGACCCCGACTGGGGTGACATTACGGTCAGTTCAAGTACAGCTCATAAAGTATATTTATTAGTTGAGTACATGCAAGCTAAAAAAAAAATTCTCACTTTTAAACTTTTGTTTTTATGGTACTAGGACCTCAGACACGCTAGGAAGGTGCTCTGCCAGTGAGCTACACTCTTAAGCCTGACTGTAACTTTCTACGACAGCTTAGATAGCATTTGGGTGGCCTGCATGTCCTTATAAATCCGTGTCTGACTCAGACACGGTGAAAGGCTAATTGGTTCATTTCTTTGTGAAGGACAGAGAAGTTGGATCAGATGAGGCATCAGGTTCACCTACGGATTCCTTGACACAAACCACAGTGAGTGCTCTTTCCTTTCTCTCTGGTCCTGCAGAGGCTAATGGACCTTCTGAGGTCTTAGACTTCAATGAACAGCCCCACCACCCTGACGATCAGATCTCCCACCCAGGTCAACCAGCGAGGTTAGTCCCAAACTTGGTGACACTTGGTTAGGTGCCAAGGAAAGCACCTTGATGCCAAGGACCAGCCTGACAAGGCAGCTGCCTGCCCTCTATTCATGTGCTGAGAAACCCTGCTATCAGGCTAGAGACCTGTACCCACAAACCACCAAGGCTGCCATCTCAAGCCTGAGAACCCATTGGGCATACACAACACAAATTTCTGCCTCAACTCAACCTGAAGTTAGAGCCCTAAGACAGCTCGGAACATGAAACCCACAGGTTGGCTACAGCTTCTGCCCGAGTCCACCTGAATGACGGAACATGCTTGGCCACACAGATCACAAAGACTGGTCTAGGAGAAGCTGGACATGACAGCCCTGCATGTTAGACATGCAGAAGAACACCACTGTGGTAATATTTTCAGGCTTCTTGTCTCTTCTACACAAACTTCCTATCTATGGCCACCATGGAGTAGTCTTGGCACAAGCTTTATGTTAGAGGGAGAGTTGGTGCAGAGTTAGGAGTGAACAAAAGCCTTTTTAGCACACCCACGGGGCTTAGCAGCAGCAGAACTTTTACTGAAAACTTTGTCACATTAGAAAACGAAGAGGGGCCGGAGAAAGTCAGTGGAGCACTCGCTTAGCCCACCAGCTAATCCCACGAAGAGACGAGTGTGGTGGTGTTCACATGAAGAGACGAGTGTGGTGGTGTGCACACACAATCTCAGCACCGGTGCAGGGTTGGGAGCGAGATAGGAGCCAGCTGACCGGCCAGTCTAGCCTGCTCAGTGGGTCCCAGGTCCCAATGGGAGGCTGTGCCTCAAAAATAAAGTGAAATGGAACTGAGGTCGGACTCTGAAAAACACACACAGATACAGACACACACACACATTCACACACAATACATACAATGCACACATCACACACACTACACACATTCACACACGCACCACACATTCACACACACTACACACATTCACACACACACTACACACAGTCACACACAATACATACATTCACACACAAAATACACATATTCACATATACACTACATGCATTCACACACACAATACACACTCACATATGCACACACACACATTCACACACATAATATACACATTCACACACATATATATGATACATACATTCACACATACATAGAATACACATATCCACACATACATATAATATACATATTCATACACATATACATACACACATTCATACACATGCGCACACACAGGAGATTTGGGTCATCAGTGAAGTCCTGTTAGTGCAAGAGAATGACTTAGACTAATTACCCATAAAAATGCCATTGGATTATGCAATCTATAGAAAGCTTCATATTTACGTTTATAATGCTGTAAATAAATAGTATAAAATAGTGCTTATTAGCTCAAATAAGAAATAAGAAATAGGGCCAGGCATAGGGGTGCACGCATTTAATCCCAGCACTTGGGAGACATAGACATAGGTCTCTGTGAGTTCAAGGACAACCTGTTCTACAGAGTGAGTTCCAGGACAGTCAGGGCTATATAGAGAAACCCTATCTCAAAAAACAAAACAAAACAAAAAATCAAAAAAACTAAAATAAATAAAAAGGAAGAAAGCTTTAAGTTTCATTTACTTGTCAGTTGCCTGGTCAACCTGTAAGTTAAGCACGGCCCCTGATGATGGCCACAGAAGCCTATAAAATACGGGCTTTGAAGACAACGCCACTCAAACCCTGGCCTTGCCAGAATGATCTGTAAGCTTTCATACAAGCTGTCCTTGGTCCTTAGATTACTCTTCTGTTTTTACATATCTATTTATTTCATGTGCCGTGGTACACATTGGAAGTCAGGGGACAACTTGAGAAGGTTTCTTATCTTCTACCATGTATCCAGGGCTGTCCTCAGGCTTGGGGGCAGCTACCTTAACAGCTCAACCATCTTGCCAGCCCTAACTTACTTATTTGTGGCAACAGAGTTGGTAAAAAGGATTTTAAAGAGGCATACCTAGAAAGAACAACGGCAATAAGAGTGAATTAATGATTATAGCCGTTTTCACTCTTAATTAGATATCCCTGACCTTAGGAACTTGATGGAGAGGAAGACTGGTGTGTGAACTAGTGCCAGCAACAGGATCATGTGATTGTCATAATGTACAAGGTGAGGTTGCCACAGGAAGAAAAGCACCCAAAGACACATGTTCTGCCATATTAAAAGAGGTGAGCATTGATGGGACTGAAGTGGGGGAGGAGTTTAGAAGGGAGCCAGCAGTCCCTCCTCCCTTTCCATTCTTCTTGCCTCCTTCTCATCCATCCATCCATCCATCCATCCATCCAAACACCCACTTATCCATCCATTCATTCATCCATCTATCCACCCACCCATCCATCCATCCATCCATCCACCCATCTATCCATCTACCCATCCATCATCTGCCCATTCATCCATCCACTCATCCATCCATCCACCTACCCATCTACACATCCATCCATCCATCCATCCATCCATCCATCCATCCAAACACCCATCCATCCACCCACCCACCTACCCATCCATCCACCCATCCACCCATCCATCCATCCATCCAAACACCCATTTAACCATCCAAATGTCCACCCCCCCATTTGCCCACCTCTATACTTTAGCTCCCAGTGCTTTCGCTCCCTGTTACATTTTTCAACAGGTGGTTGACAGTAAACATGACACAAACACATAAGAACTTCAGATAATGGGAGGAAATGGTTCCAGGGAGAGAGAAAACATTGCCAGGGGACATAAGATGGTCTGGGGTCAGGGTTGGGCTAGATGCCCAAGGAGGATGCTCTAGGAGCTAACAGGCAGTTGACTGCTGAATGAGAAGGATGCTGACATCTGGTGAGAGATGCTCCATGCAGAATGAAGAGGGTGCAAAAGACTCACTATGGGAAAGCACAGGCTTGTGGGACAGAGGGAAGCCGGGCAGGGAAGGAATGAAAAGGAGGGGGATACAAAGTTGCCTGTGAAAACCAAGATAAGGGAAACTGATAGGGGCTACACAGTTCTGCAGTGCAGAGGTCAAACAAACCCAGTCCAGTAAACTTTTCCCCTTACGTTTTAAAATTCTTTGCAAAACACAAAGGAAACCTGGATATCTCCACCCTGCCCCCTCTGCGATTTAAACTTTGTTATGTAAGAGCCTGTGTCTTTCATCCGGTGCCAGACTCGATACATTTGGCATCCTTAACCCGCTGCCCAAACAAAGCAAACGCTGTCTTGAATTCTGTTAGAGGATGTTCTGAGCCCCACCAAGCACAGTTCTCTGTCTTTTCAAGTGTGTTTATTTGGACAAGGTACACGGACATAAGTGGGGGTGCAAGGAGCCAGCTGCACAGAACCAAGACAATTGTAGAAAATTCCTATTTAGCCGTGAGGGAAGATAAAAGAGGCCTTGAGCATAGGCAAGTACTTCTGCTTCAGCTAATCTTTTTGAGCAAACATGGCTGTGACAAGAACCAGCAACATGGAGAGGCCACAGTCATGGATTTGCCAAAATCTCTGCAGTGCGGAGAATGATAAAGGCATCAGGGTGGGTGCCCTTTCACCTCAGTTCTTCTCCTGGGGCTACTCCTAGCCTCTCTGGCTTCAGCACAGGCAGATCTGATCATCTAGGTTCACTAGTCTCCAACTAGTTTGGCTTTAACGTTGTTTTGTTAAAAATATTATGTATGTTTCTCTCTCTCTCTCTCTCTCTCTCTCTCTCTCTCTCTCTCTCTCTGTGAGTGTGTGTGTGTGTGCATGCGTGCGTGCGTGTGTGCGTGCGTGCACGTGTGAAGGCCAGAAGAGAGCATTGGGTCCTCGGGAGCTGAGTTATAGGGAGTTATGTGCCACCTTTCATGGGCACTAGGAACTAAATTCAGGTTCCCTGGAGGAGTATCAAATGCTATTGACCACCAAGCCAGCACTCCAGCCCCGTAAGTCGGCTCTAAAGCCCCCAGTTCTGGAGCCCACATAACTGATTGCATTACCATGTTACATGTCTCCCACTATCTTTGCTTTCTCGGGTAAAGACGACAAAAGCTGCCTATGTTTCTTCTCAGGGGTTTGGAGATCATTTTTGTCAAAACTACTAACTCTTCATCTTGGTTTCTTCAGACCTGAAGGGTGACCCTTTCAGGTCAGGAACAAAAAATACTCTATGCCCCAACCATGGTGACACCTACCTTTTCTGAACATACCTTTGGCGGAGAGCCATGAGGATTGACTGTATGTCTACAGATGACTAATAACGCCCCCCAAAACACACACACACAGACACTCTGTAGGTCCCACCCATATCCCCAGGTCTTTGCTTTACTCTAGACTATCCTGGGAATAAAATCTCTGTGACCGACTCACTGCAGTGAATGACAGGCTGTCTGTGTGAGTGACAGGGGCTGCTCTGAGGACTCACGTGCGCAGAGCCTGAGCTCAGGCTGTGAACTGAAGCCTGAGCCTAGGACGATCCCTGACCTCCTTATTTCTCACTAATACATCGTTACTCCATCCCGATCATCGGCACACCCCGTATCTCAGTACCTGCCTCAGAAGACGTAGAACCTGCAGTGAGACCACCTGACCCTGCAGTGTGTCTCAGTTCTGAGCCTCCAACCAAGACTTGTGAGAAGGAACACAGGTCTGTTCACTTCTAACAGCAAGCTTCCGCAGGCTGACTGTGTCTGAGGGGATGTGAAGATTTGCCTTTGGGGTTCATAGGCTTTTCATCTTACTGAAGCCAGAGGCAGCGTTAAGTCTGTGCGGCTTTCGGTGCCAGCAGAAATTCAATTTCTGGGTCTCATGAATAAGAATTTATAAGCTTTCTTCCCTTCCAAATCCTATAACCCACAGACCCACATCTTCTGCATTCTTCAAAGTGCCTGTCAGCCTCTGAAACAGAACACCTGCCCACAGTGGAACCAGACAGGTCCTTCTGAAGAAATACACAGACCAGCCCCATAGACACACCTAGCGGGTGAGTGTTCTGGAACAATCTCTAAAACCACAATGCTTTTGGTGTGGAGAACGTTAAAATCAAAGAGCTGGAATACCTGGAGCAGTCTGGCCGACCTTCCCTATCCTCCTGTCTTACCCGTTCTGCTCTCCTCTCACAGGGCAAACTCGGCTTTCTTCTCTGCCAAAGCCCACCATAAAAGTTTGAGCCATTGCTCTGACCTCCCCCTCCTGTCTGTGTGGGAGCTGGCCATAAAGTCATTCTAGGGGTAATCACACTGGGCTCAGAAGAGTCAGGAGGAAAGGATGCTCCAAGCCCAGAAACATCTGGAAAGCCGGGTCTGACTGGATTCCTTCCAGGAGACAGATGTGTTTGCCCTGCCATGCTGTGCACAGTCACCCATTCTCCACCACAACAAAGCATGAAGGCGGAGTTTCCCTCGGGTCTCTGGCCATTCGTTTAAAATAGCCTGTGTCATATAAAACTGGAAATTAATTTGTTGTGGGTTTGTTATGGAAGTGTTGGCTGTGACTTCCACTTCTGCCTTTCCAGCCCCACGTACAGAAAGCCAGGCATCCTGCAGGCCGAGCTCCTGGGTGGTCTCTCCCAGGGCACAACTGTGCTACACCCTAAGGGCAAATGACCTAAACTATTAAAGTTCTCTGCGCTTGGGACCTGAGGCTTAGTGAGTGGGGGTGAATTTTACCAAAGAGGAAGTGTTTTAGGAGTACATATGACACTCCGGTACACATGACACACTGGCCTCCAGGTGGAGGTCAGCACACTTATTTTTCAGTCAAAAGCAGAACTCTGATAGTAAGAATGTGGCCTAGTCTAGTTCTATGGCTAAGAATGGATTCCAGCAAACCAAGGGGGTCCAGCTCCCTATCCCAGCTGTGATGGAGCTGTATATGCTATCCTGCCTGGCCAGCTGCTCATGGAGATCACAACCACACCTTGTTCCTTGGAGAGCACCATAAACTGTGGCAAACACAGCTTCTAAGAGACGACTAAGTATATAGCTAGGAAATCTACAGCTACTGCTGGGGTGCGGGGCCAGATGTTTGGACCTGCGTTTATAATTTGTAATCTTTTTTTTTTTTTTTTTTTTTTTTTTGGTTTTTCGAGACAGGGTTTCTCTGTGATTTTGGAGCCTGTCCTGGAACTAGCTCTTGTAGACCAGGCTAGTCTCGAACTCACAGAGATCTGCCTACCTCTGCCTCCCAAGTGCTGGGATTAAAGGCGTATGCCACCACCGCCCGGCTGTAATTTGTAATCTTTGAGAGGAAACAGATAGTAGCATGTGCTCAATGTAGAAGAAACAAATTAATGGACAAAAAATGTCCAGCCACTGACTCTTTGTTACCAGTGAAGTAGAATGAAAGGCTGTGAGCGGTAGTATTTCATTGACAAAACACTAAGAGCCCATTCTAGTTAGAGACCTCCTGAGATAGGGGTGCGGAATATGGGGGGCTGGGAGACGGAAACATTCATTTGCACGTCCCAGAAGTTAAAAACAACCAACCACCCCAAACCAGAATAACAAATGGAAGCCTCAGCTTTGCCTAGACACACCCAACACCCACATATCAAAACACCTTCATCTGCAGAGTGAATAAGCTGCGGTTCCTCCTTTGCTCTGTAGGATGGCTCACAGCGTGAGTTTCTTTTTCTTGTTAAATAGTAGTTCCCAGGATGACTGACTTCTACACAACACAACACTGACAAAATACCAGAGGGTTTGAGGGGAAAGGAAAAGGAGATGCGCGTGAGCACACACACATGTGTGTGCGCACACACGCACGCACCCCTGCAAATACAAGCCAGACAAACCCAAACCAAAATGATCAGGCTAAAATGTCGTCCAGTTACTCTCCTTGGATTCTGCAGAACTCCTTCAGGTTGGTCACCACCCCGCCCCCAACCAAGGACATGCAGCAGGAGGCCTCAGAGGAGAATCCTCCAGAGCAGAGGTTCACAGCGGGGTGCTGGAGCCCCACTGGGAGTCTCTGGTGCTGTCTGGAGACATCTGAGGCCGTGACTGCAGAGGGACTACTGTCACCTGGCAAGTACAGACCAAGCTTTCAGGACAGTCCCCAGCCACAAAGAATGACTCCAACCAAAATATCAGCGGTGCAAAGGCTGAAGAACCCTGGTCCGAAGGGCTCTGCAGATCCGAGGCAGATCACAGGACCCAGGAGGTTCCGATTGCCCTGTGTTTCAGATAAGCTACAGCTAGCCGGAGGGGAAAACCCTCTGAGGCTCTGGTGCAACTTTCCCTGTGGCTGTTAGATGAAGCAGGGACACTAAACTCACTGACCCGTGAAAATGCTGAAGCCACCCACTTAAAACATCTGCTCACCAGTCCATTCCCAGGTCTACAGGAGGCCTGGAGCAGAAACCTTCTCAAAAGTAATTCATGCCTTCAAGTCTGGCCACATCAACGGCTGGAAGCACCTTGCAACCCAACCAGCCTTTCGATCCACTACCGAATGGCAACAATTACATTTTAATTAGTTATTTTTCATCTACTTGTCAGAACCTGTTTGGGTCATCCAAACGACTTCTTATCCTCCTAACATTCCTCTGCAGCCTCAGGGAGCAGCTCAGATTTCTAAGCCTCTCCCCCTCCCTCCGCGGGAGCCCTCATCCATTTCCAACACAGTTGGGGTAACTTTCTCGCCTCATTTCCTCCTCAGAGACAGCACACCACACTTTAAACCGTTCCCCTCCCCGCACACATTATAATACACTTTTGAATGCAACTGTCCCAACAGCTAGGTTTTTAGGAAAACTATTTTTATTAGGAATACTGTTTTTACTATACAGACCAGACTCCTCTCCCTCTGAGAGGTGGGGAGAGGTTACACACCGAGGGCTCTTTCAGACGGTAGCAGAAACAAACAAAATGCTCTCCAAACATACTGATCTTCATTCACAGTCCCGGGACGGGGGTATACTAAAGAAAAGTACTCATACATCACAGCAGCGAGGACAGTAGGGTTCCAAGTCACCTTCACCACCAAATGCCCTCAACCATGGCTCTAAAGTACTTTCTTTTTCTCAAAAGCAAATTCCTCAGAGCTCTGCAGCCCAAAAGCACACACACAACCAAGCCAAAAGCCTAAAAACACTTTTTTTTTTAATTCATGGGAGTAATTGCACCAAACACAGCTCTTGTTTTTAAACCCCCAACAGTCTGGCAGGACCTGCCTAGTCTCTTTAGATCTCTATCTGAGAGATAGATGGTCCATGGTTCAACTATGTCGCAACAGAAAAAAACAAGAAATAAAAGGCATTCGGGATAATAGAATAATAGAAGCCTCTGTTGCTACCAAGCAACCCAAAATATGTGGAGCTTCCCAGTGGCCCCAAAGCCTGCCCAGGAAACCAGAGATTTAACAACTGCCTCCCAAGGTGAAGGACACCTTTGCAATGCCCGCTTTACCTTGCGCCAGGGTTCCTTTGGGTTTGATCCTGTTCCTCAGCTTTCCTGGGCAGGACTCCTTTGGGCTGCCAGCTCAGAACACTCTGGAAATGCCAGACCTCAGTCGGGTAGACTGAGGCCTCTGCCTGTCTGCCTGCCGGCCCGCCTGGCTTACACACCAGGCTTCTCTGAGAAGCTAGGCTGCAGCCACGCGCATCTCTCCAGAGACTCACACAGGAAACCAGAGCAGTTGTGGCAGGCTCCTCGGTCCGCTCACCGCCTCCTCTGCTTGCTTCACTGACTAAACACACCAGCCGCCACGACGGGCCAGTCCATGTTCCAGAAAAGGAGGGGGGTAGACATTCTTTCTTTCGTTAAAGGCAGGTGAGGAAAGTACCATTTCTTCATAGCTACTCACGATTAACTACGTTGTTAATCTGACAGTCACGCTCCCCAGGACGGTCCTGAAATGAGACTAGGGCTTTTAAGCACCATGTTTTAGGTTGGAGACAGGGAAAGGTATGTGGCAAGCATGGCTCGCACACCAGCTTTCTCGTCCAACTCGCTGCTTTGGAGACACGTTAGGAAGCTTTGCGTGAAGGTGAAATAAAACTAAGTTCAACTTTGGACGTGCATTCCAAACTGCAGAACTCTGCAGTGGGGCTGAGTGAGAACTCCATCGCAGGAGGACTTATTTGTCAGCCTGGCTCCAACTTCTACTTTATGTTTGTTTGTTTATTTGTTATGTGTGTAGAAGGGTGTCATGGAGCAAGGGTGGAGGTCAGAGGACAAGTGGCAGGGGTCATTCCCCCCCCTTCCATCATCATCAGGCTTGGTAGCAAGCACCTTTACCTCGCCAGCCCTATACTGTGTTTTTAGTGTGTGTGTGTGTCTGTGCGCGCGCGCGCGTGCGTGCATGCGTGCGTGTGTATGTGTGTGTGTGTTGGGGAGGTGGTGCTAAATGACTACTATGCTCCGGGAAGTTTACATATATTGTCTCATTTTCAATTAAAGCGTTCTTCAGGAATCTCAGATGAACCCGTGACAGAGAGATCACCGGCTCACATGAACACACAACTAACCAGAACCAGACAGGTCTACCAGGATGAGGCAGCTCCCTGTGAGGACCGTTCCTTAGGACGGAGGAAAAGACTCTGTATTCGACAAGACAAAGATGATTTAGGGAAAACCATAGCAATTACTGGGCCATAGTGACCAACATATCAGAAGACCATTCTCTATCCAATGGGATCTCCCTGCGCTGGTTGGAAGCAGTCCCAAGCAGTGCTGGAGAAATGTAAAAATTTTGGCAGCATAGCTGAGCCTATGAGACGACGATAAAGCTGTTAGTTGCGCATTCTAATAATTACAGGGGTGTTCACCAGAGCACTGGTGTGTTTTCTTCTAAAGAGTCAAAAGCCTCCATTATGGGGACAAATTCTCAGACTGGCACCTGTGGGTGACTTACCCCAGAATTACAGCAGCTCTGAGCCATTAGCCCACACTCCCCCAGGCCTCTCTGCTTGAACCCCCTACCCAGGCTCTCTGGGGTAGAATCTGAGGACCGACAGAGGGGCTGGAGCGATGGCTACAGATAACACCCAGAAGATGCCAGCTTGGATTCCAGCACCCAAGTCAGTAGCTGACAACCACCTGAGACGCCAGTGTCCCCTGCTAGCCCCAAAGGCACCATTACAGTACACACGCACACACACACACACACACGCACGCACACACACACACAGTTTGTTTTGTGGTGACAGCACTGAGCATGAGTTTGGCCCATTGCATCCTTAGTGCACATGTGTTATAGTTGATAATGGACATGAACCACACAGTGACCTGGAAACTCACTCTGTACATGTGATATCCAGGTGACTCTTTCGCACCATGGATCCTCTGGATTCCTAACATCTCTGGTTGGGGACGTGGATAGCAGCCAATGCTTGTTAGAAGAGTGAAGGAATCTGTTCTTCACTGAGGACAATGAGCCCCAGTCACATGGCTGTAAGCAACCTTGGCATTAAAATTGGGCTCGTTCCCCATCAATTTTCAATCTTTTCTACCTCACCTAAATGTATATTATCTGTTTCTTGGCCAGATTTTACTCATGTAACTACCTCTGTGATCTTGAGTTGGGGGAGAGAGAGAAATAGCCATCTTCAGGGCTTACTGAGAAAAAAATGCAAATGTGTGAGTCTTTTCAAGAAAAGAATAAAAAAAAACACGTGGAGTTTGGAGACTTAAGTAACACACGGGGGTAGACAGGCCTTGATGGTTCACTACAAACTGCCTTTCCAACAGGCAGGCCCCTGTTCGTCTCAGTGGACATGATTTGGAGAAAGCAAACGAAGAGAACTAGTCAAAGGTAGAACCTACAAGAGGTGACAGAGGAGTTCAGAAACTGGGCTGTGATGATAGCTGGTAAATCTGTAAAGTCACCCGAGATCACCAGATCATTCTTGACATGGGTGGATTATGCATAAATAGAACGAATATTAATCATTGAGTAGCTGGCTAAACCCTGCTTCAAGGAGACTCCGTGTTAAAGCCAAGGACTCAGACGACCTTCTCATCGTCCCCTGCGATATCCATCATAGCCACCATGAATCCAGGCCTGTCAGTTCCAAGTGCCAGCATGATGGAAGACAGCCCAGCAGAGCAGCAAGAAGCCTGCAGGGGCTGGCACTAAACAAATTAGACCAAAGTGAAGCAGGGGTGGGGGCGTTAGTGGGCAGGGAAGCAGCTAAAGAACCATTTGTTTTACATGTTGGGTGCTGAGGAAGTTGCGGACATGTGATCTTTCATGATTTTGGTTGAAGGCCATGGGGAAATTCATAATGAGAAAATGAACCATTCATGATCGCATTGCTAACTGCTAGATACCGGTGAAGACCATCAGAGCACACTCTGCGGAGCCACGAGACACTGAGCTCATGGCCATAAGTGATGGAACCTAAAGCCATTTCTAAGCATCATCCTGGCTCAGAACTGAATTTAAAACAGTGACCTATTTAATATGCACGTGTATTTGCCTGTGTGTGTTTCTGTGTACCGCATGCATGGAGGAGCCCCAAAAGAGGGTGTTGGTCCCACGGAACTGGAGCAACAAGCAGTTGTGGGTCACCATGTGGGTGCTGGGAACAGAACCTAGGTCCTCTGGAAAAACAGCGGGTGCTCTTAACGTTATGCTGAGCCCTAGCTCCAACTTCTTAACTGTGCAATGTAAATCATCTCACCTCAGGAGTACATGGAGTGGGGTAGGAGAAGGAGCAGCCTCCTTCCAGCACACAGGCTTATTAAAGCTATTGGCCTTTACAGAATCTGTTCCTTCCTTTGTATGTCCAAGAAATGAAAACAATTGATCAGCAAACAACCAAATCATTCCTCGAGGCCCATCATGCCAGATACTGTCTTGGGCAGCTCATTCCTTATCTGTTTAATGCCTATCAAAGCAATTCTCACCATCCCCGTTTTACAGCTGAGGGTGCTGAGGCAGAGCCGAAGCTGAACAGCTCCAAGTGCAGCCAAACGAAAGGACTCTAGTGTTTGTCACACAACCTCCCTCCTCCCGCCTCACTGCTGAGTGACACCAAGTCCCAGACTCTAGTTCTGCTACCGAGACACATACAGTCTTACAATGTGCGTCGAGACCCCTTTGGGGGTCCAGTGACCCTTTCACATGGGTTGCCTAAGGCCATCAGAAAACACAGATATGTACATAATGATTCATAACAGTAGCAAAATTACAGTTATAAAGTAGCGATGAAAGTAATTTTATGATTGGGAGTCACCACAGCCTGAGGACCTGTGTTAAAGGGTCACAGCATTAGGAAGGTTGAGAACCACTGGGTAGCAGAGTGTATGGATGATCTGTAAGCTGGTTCCAACGTCTTCTTTAAGGGGGAGAGATCCCCGCACCTGTTCATTGCCGCCAGCCTGGATGGGCTATGGTCTAACTCCTCCCCTCCTGGCTAGCTGGCAGCCAAAGACCAGGTCCATCTGCTGGAGCTGGCACGACAAAGTCAGGAAGCTGCAGTGTCCAGGAAGCCATCACACTGAGGTGTAACAGAGTGGGAGGAGCCTGCTTCTAGTGCAAGAGCGACTAGAGAGGAGGCTGGTGTTCCGTCTGGTCCAGGGGACCAAATGCTCCCTCCATCAGAGGGAGCCCAGGGCACCTTCCTAGTGGGCTTTGGACAACTGTCACGAATTTAACACACTTGTGCAAAGAGGTGAAGTGGACAAATGCACAAGGTCAAGGTAGCACGGGGGTCATGGAGAGGTCAACCTGAGGAGACACCTTTTGTGTTGCAAGTTCTTAAGGAGAGGAGGGGATGGCACAGACTAATTGCCGCGCAGAAGAGGCAGGCTGGTAGTGACTGGGTGTGGTTAACTGCTTTGCTCAGGTCTCCAGCTAGGCAGATCCAAGTCATTCGTAGGGATACTCTTTCCCCAAAATTCAACTCACCTTATTAAATCCAAATAGTGTTAGTCTCTGTCTTAGGGTTTCTATTGCTGTGAAGAGACACCATGACCATGGCACCTCTTAAAAGGAAAACATTCAATTGGGGTGGCTCACGGTTCAGTGGTTCAGTCCATTATCATCATGGTACAACATGGTGGTGTGTAGGCAGACACGGTGCTGAAGAAATAGCTGTGTTTGCAGGCAACAGGAAGTGGTCTGAGACACTGTGTGTAACTTGAGCATATATGAGACCTCAAAGCCCATGGTGACACCCTTCCTCCAACCAGGTCACATCTGCTCCAGCAAAGCCACATCTCCTAACAGTATCACTCCTTTTGGAGTTCATTTTCTTCCAAACCATCACAGTCTCTAATGAAAATATGTGTGTGTTTAATTTTTAAATTTTTATTTTATGTCTGTGGGTGTTTTGTCTGCATGTATAACTATGTATTACTGTCTTAGTTAGGGTTCTACTGCTGTGAAGAGACATGACGATCACAATAACTCTTTTTTTTTAAGATTTTTTTTTATTATGTATATAGGTTTCTTCCTTCATGTATCCTGCAGTACAGAAGAGGACACCAGATCTTATTACAGATGGTTGTGAGCCACCATGTGGTTGCTGGGAATTGAACTCAGGACCTCTGGAAGAGCAGCCAGTGCTCTATTCCTCTGAGCCATCCCACAATAACTCTTATAAAGGAAAATATTTAATTGGAGTTGACATAATTTCATAGGTTTAGTCCATTATCATCATAGTAGAAAGCATGGTGGCAGGCAGGCAGACATGGTCCTGGAGAAGGAGCTGAGGGCTCTATATCTTGATCCACAGGCAACAGGAAGTGAACTGCATACTATATTGAGCATAGCTTGAGCAAAGGAGACCTCAAAATTCACCCCCACAGTGACACACTTCCTCCAACAAGGTCACACCTTCTAATAGTCCTACTCCTTTTGGGGACATTTTCTTTCAAACCACCACAACCACATGTATGTAATGGCTGCAGAAGTGGCAATATCTCCTTGAAATTGGGGTTACAGACACTTATAAGTCATTATAAGAATGATGTGAATTTTACCGGGGTCCTCTGGAGAAGCAGCCCTCTTAACCATAGGGCCACAGCTCTAGTCTCCCCTCCCTTCCTATTTTGAGACAATCTTCTATTTAACCCTGGCTCCTGAACTCTTTCTGTAGACCAGGTTGGCCTTGAACTCAGAGATCTGCCTGCCTCTCTATCCAATGCACTAGGCTTAAAAGTATATACCAGCATGCTGGCATGGAAAATAATTTTAAATAATAGTTCTTAAGCTTAAAACCTGATTGAGTCAGAGAAGAAAATAGCGCATTGTTTTCTAATGTTTTCTAACATTTTACATGCGACTTAAACAGTAAAATAAAATCATATATTTAAAATTAAAGAGCGGTAAGAAAAATGTCCAATTGACTTAGCTCTCTGAAGTCAGAAATCACTCTCAAAAACAAAACATCTTTCAACTCAAGATAAATACAAATTCTTTTCAAACTGCCATTTCCGGATAAGGAAGCTCCTCCGTTTGTTCTGACAGGAAACGGGGTGACTTTTCCATAAATATCGAATCTTTACTGCTGTGAACAGTCTTTGGTTCCCTTGGCAACACATTTCCGCCAGTGTAAATGCCAGAGAGAAAGTGAGTGGCTGGGGTGGGGGTGGGGGCGTTCATCATGTTAAGTGATTTGCTCCAAGTGGGGCAATTCCGCTGTTAGGAACAGAAGGGGTGCAGTTATTCTTTGCAAACAGTGCCACAGCTAACACTCACACAGGCCCTGTGTGGAATCTAAACTCAAGGTCACTTTCCATTCAACATCCTACATCAACCAACTCATCCTCTAGGGTCAGCACCAGCTGCAAGTGGTGGCAACCCGCGGTTCCGGAAGAACCAAGTTCAGCTTCCCACAGTGAGAAATTGATCCGCTGTAAGTTCAAGCCAGCGTGGGATACAGACAAAGATGATACCAACAAACACGCCATCAGTTCGACCCCTCACTTTTGTGCCTTTCTCTCTCTCAGGCCTACCCAGTTAAACTATGAGAGAATGGTGACCCGGAGAAAGAACTCAGGCAGGAAGATATGAAAGCTACTTACTGATCCTGCCAGTGTGTGTGTGTATGTGGTGTATGTGTATGTGGTGTGTGTGTGTGAATAGCATATGCATGTATGTGTGTATATGTGTGTTGTATATGTGCTATGTGTGTGGTGCGTGTGTGTGTGTGTTTGGGCAGCATATGTGTGTATGTGTGTGTGTTTCTTTTTGTCTTTTTAAAACCCCAGAGGCATTTATAGACACAGAGTAACAGTATCCCAGCTGTCATCTTAGGGCTTTGCAAAGTGAGCGGATATGTCTGTTTATACACATGCGTATGTATATATACATTCGAGCCGAGGTGCAAATTAGGTATCATAAAATTCACATTATTAAAATTCACACTTCAGCATTTTTAAATATATTGACGAAATTGGGCAACTATCAGTGCTGTCTGATCCTGAGATGTTTTCAGCACTTGTCCCCAAACCAAAAGCCCATCACCAGGTACCGCCCCCTTCCTTCTCCTAGTCCCAGTATGTCTCTGCATATTTGCCTATTCCATACAGTTCACAAAAACGGAATCACGTGACCCATGATCTTTTATGCCTTGCTTCTTTCGTTTACTTTTGAGTGTCTTCAAGTTTTTCCATGGTGTAACATGAATCAGTATTTCACTCTTTTCCACGGCCAGGTAATATTCCATTATGTAGACATACTGCTATTTGCTTAACCCATTTACAATGAAACCATTTCAAGCCAGGCAGGGCGGTATCGTGGCCCCTAGAGTCCTACCAGCTCCACTTGTGCCCATCAGTTCAAGACCATCTTGGGCAATATAGCAAGAACCCATCTCCAAAACAGAATGAAAAAAAGGAAGCCATTTCTCCAGTCCTAGCCATCTATCAATAGCCTGGAATGAGGGGACGAGGATGACCAGTGTCCCTATTGTCATCGAGCCTCAGGAGATCTAGAACATCTGTGACTCTGGCAAGAGTCCCAGACTAGAGCTCTGTGAAGAAAATGAGCTCTCGGGTTGGAGGGAGCATTACCGATCTCCAATATTCTCGGACAGCCATGCTAGGTGTCCTGGTGGCCTATACCTGATTAACGAAGATGAAGCACCCTTTAGGCCTGACTCCACAGAAACACCACAGACCACCAGCAGGCTCTTCAGAGCCATCACACACTAGCAAAAATAAAGCCATGGAGAAGCAAGCGTTCAGCTCCAGCCCAGGTGTAACGGGACAACTAATAAGACAGGCCACTCACTCCGCCAGGAGCAGTAAATTTAGGTTCTTCAGCAAGCTGTACTTCAAGGCTAATTATCTGATTGTGGGTGGTGGCGCGCAGAAGTGCATATGCTCCCACGTGTCCCCTCCTTCTTAGAACCCAGAGACCTGTTTTCTAATTTCAGTCTGGCTAATTAGTTCCAGATTCCCAGCACGAGATAGTGTCTCTATAAATGGAGGTCAGTAGTGATGGCCTCGACCACTTTACAGGCCCCGCTGTGAGAATTAAACATGTATGAGGTGGCTTGCAAATGTTAAAAAATATTATAAAAGTCAGGACACTGTGGTCGCTCACCATCCCCGGGGCACGGAACCTCAACAGAGGGACTCAATCCTTTTCCCTTCCCTAATCCTCAAAAATCTTTGTGCCATAAAAAAGTTACAAAAAAAAAAAAAAAAAAAAAAGCCCACATTGGTCTGAAAACAGAACAGGCAGGACACCATTTGCTTCCAACGAGGCGCGGCAAGGCACGGGATCTCACCCCTACTGCGCCAGTGCTGACACACTGGACAAGAAAGCAAGGGTTTGGCGTGTCACGCTGTTTTCTGCGAAGCATGTCTTTGAAGGTGACAACCAGCCCTGTTGTGTGAATGGCATAGGATAAGCTATGTTGCTCTCCCCAGGTAACAGGCTAGTCCAAGACAAGACCAACTCATGCCTGGTGTGACCAAAAACTTGCCTAAAACACCCACACCAAAAAGCATGGAAGAGGTCTCTAATGTGACTTAAGCATTGGCCCCCACCCTATGTGAAAAACCAATTTTTTAACCAGTTAAAAAGCCAGATAAAACAAAACCACTGGCTTTCAATCCTTTGGAAAATCCAGGGAAAGGATTTGACTGAATCCTGTTAGGGCTCCATTTCCCACCTGCTGGGAGTGGAGCAGGAAGGGTTTAAGAGCAAGCCTGAAGCTTAAATCCCATCCAAATTAACCCAGCAAGACAGGATGGGCCCTGCTTGTCTACATGGAGAGGCAGGAGGGGGGATTCAATGGAGTCTCACGAGAGCCCAGTTCTTCAGCAGCTGTTCCGAGAGTAGCACACAGGCCCCAACAGTGCCCCAGGAAAGCAGGCATCACCGCTCATTCTGGAAAGACCAGATTCTACCAGCAGGTGCTGACTGATGGGAGAGGCCCAGCAACGGGAAGTCAGGGTGACCTAAGCAAGGGCAGCAGAGACTGTTTCCCACCCCTGTCTGAGAACCAGAAGGGACAGAAGAATGTCCCTGGGGACAGCAGGCTGCAGGTGTCTCTTTAGGGAAGGAACTTGGGCAGAGGGAACAAAGGCTGGGGCCACTTGTCTTAAATGGACCAAGACAGTGAGCAGTGACAGAGTCTCCCTGGGGTGGTGGGGTTGCCAAGATGGCTTCAGAGAGAAGGAGGGACATGGGACAAGCCCTGACTTTGTTTACAGTTTGCAGTGGCTTCTTCACAATGAAGACGATGCTCAGCATCTGGAAAAGGGGTCTCCGGGAGGCATATGCCAAAGAGGAGGGGGATTTGTAGCAAAGGGAAGTCCCATGCTCATTGGCACCCATGACTGACCTGAGCCACCTTGTAGCTTCCAGAGTGGGGTTGGGGACGGACAGGGAAACGGGGAGAAGAAACAGGCAAGGCTGAGTCCACGGAGAGTTCAAAGAAGGGACAGGAGGTGGAAGGTGATCAATAAACCCTAGCACCTCACTCTAATTTGTTCCTGGACTTCTTAATAAAGAGGCAGGCCACAGCCATCTTCGGAGTGCCCTTTGCATGCATAGGTCAGTCCATAAGCGCTTCAAGAACACTTCGGTTTCTATTCACGTATCTTTTGTGTCAGAGGGGCACACCGGTGGAAGTCTCTCCTTCCACCACAGGTCTCAGAGACCTAATTCTGCCATCGGGCACAGCGGCAGGCTCCCTTCCCGCTGAGCCATCTCACAGGCCTCCTGGCAAACACTTCAAAGACACACCGTTTATGACAAGATTGCACCCAAAGACAAAGTTACTGTTGAAAAGTCACAGGAAGTAAGGGACAATAAAAAGAGGTATGACGTAAGCATGCCTGCCTGGACACGATAGGCTAGTCTCCAGACAAAATGAGCCACAGGCTTGGACCCCTTGGAGAATTCACATACTGGAAAGCACAGGGAATTTGGGAGTCATGGGCCCAACGGAGTCTTTGATTTACGTACACACCTTTAATGATCTCCATTAATGACAGGAGAGATGAAGTTAAGGATATTGAGAGGCTGGTCCAAGGTCCCCCAGTGGGCGAGTTCCAGAGTCAAGACTAGATCCCGAGGTTCCCTGTACCTTTCTCATTAAACCACCTGGTCTCCACTCACCCTCTCAGGATGAAGAAAGATTGGGGAGGGGCAGGGCTGGGATGGGGTTCAGCTGGTACAGCGCTTGTCTAGCAGGCATAACCTGAGTTCAGTCCTCTAGCACCACACACCCCAGGCATGCTGATCCACTCCCACAGTTCCAGCACTCAGGAGAAGGAAGTGGAGCACCAAAAAACAGTTCAAGGCCATCCTCAGCTACTAGCCAGTCTGAGGTTAGCCTGCAATATGTGAGTCCCTGTCCCAAAATAGTTCTTTAAAAACTCAAAGAGAAATGACAGAGGTGAGGGTGGGATGTTGTTCCGAACAAGATCTCCAGGAGAATCAGAGACGGAACTGTATCTGGGACTGTCTTGGGGCCCTTGGTTGCTTGGCAGTGCCTTTAAGGGACCAGATGCAAGGGCCTCTGCTCCCCTCCAATATTTATCGTCTTCCCCAGTGATGCTTGGGTCGACTCTTGGTTTTCTAGAAAGGGATGAGCAAATGATACCTCCACAGTGAGTCTCTGGGGCTGGGGTGTTAACTTCTTTAGAAAAGGTCTTCAGAGCTGTAACTAAGGCCTTGAGGAGACTATCTGAGTGATAGACATGACCTTATATGAAACAATGAGAAAGGCAGGAGGGCAACTGGCAGAGAGAGTGATGCTGAGAAGGCCTGCAGGACAGGTGGGTACCTGGAGGGATGCAGACACAAGCCAAGGCACGCCAGGGGCACTAGAGGCTAGAGATCAGGAAGGATCATTGCTCCAGCGTTTGAGAGAACAATGGCCCTGACGATACATTGTTATAAATGTCTAGATTCTAAAACCCAGAGAATAAATTATCTTAAGCCACTACTGTTGCAGCCCATACTGAAAAGAAACTCATTGATATATGGACAAATGAATATAAAATGAAAAGAACAGGCTTATAGTATTCAAGACAAATCTGCGCGTACAATGTTTCATCAGCAGCGCCAGGGAATGAGGTTAGTCCGGCTTTCTCTTGGTGACCAAGCCCAGCTGAGTCACTAGCAGTCACATGTCTTGTGCAAACCCCTGCAGGACATTCTTCTGGTCACACACCCATCTGCAGAGGACAGAGCCTGCTGGGCAGACCCCAAATCAAAGCTGAATGTGCAACTACTCCCGGGCTGATGGATGCTGGGGGGTTAACAAGGTGCATCCCCAAGCCTGCTCTTCAGGCTTTCCCTGACACCTGAAGACAGTTCGGGACACGGCCCCTGCAGTCTCTGTGACTCCAAGCTGAGAGGGAAAACACGGAGGGACCAGCATGTCTTTAAAATGGCACGTTCTGGGATGTGATTGTGTTTTATAGATTCCTTCCTATAGCTGTCGAGGTAAGTGTGAGCACACACACACAACCACACTGGCCTTTTCTTCCCAACTCCTTTGGGGAACACACTTCCACGTGGGGACTGTAAAAACTGTTGATTCTAGAACACAAGATCTTAAACTTGGGTTCTTAATGGAAACTGTATCCAGGAAGCGGTCACTATCCTTGTCCCCCCAGTCCCTGGCAAATTCCTGTCTGCTTTCTGTTGGTAAGCGTTACGTACAGCACAGTTGTGGCCTTTCGTAAGGAGCTCCATGTCTGGGAGGTCTGGTCAAACTCCCTGCCTGTCATCTGCCTTCTTTCCCTTAGAGTTTGCCTACAGGGTAGCAGGTACCGCCGCTTCCCTTAAGGCCACAGAATAACCCATTCTGTTCATGCAAGCCTCTCCTGGGGCACAAGCGAGCTGTTTCCGGCTCCCTCTACTGTCAACAGTGGGGTGGGAATGTGTGTACACACGTGTTTGAATACTCCCATTTATTCTTCCCACGGCACCATGACCCCATTCTATGACTGTGGCTACATCACTTACACATCTTCCCTGAGGAAGCCCAGACAGCTGCCTTTGACCCTGGAGGGAGCCTGCCCACCCCCACCCCACCTCTACCTCCTCCAGGGCCGTGCCCACAGCATGCTCACTTTCTGTTCTTGTGTGTCCTGTTTCCTTGCCAACGACTCCCTACATGTGGTTCTCTTCATTACAGAGCTTTCTTCCTCAGAATCCTGGGCAACTTCTCATGGCAAGAGTCACTCCCTTACCTCCTCTGGACAAAGAGAGTCCACGGTGACCCCTCTCTGTCTCACAGGGAGAACCTCTAGAGGGATTTGGGGAGGCTATTCTTAGCCTTTGTTGTGATAGTCCCCAGAGTGGTCCAGAAACACCTTAAAGACTCGCAGGATAAACACCCCGTGTCCCTACAGGCTATATGGCATCAGTACCCAAGGGAACCAGGGTTTTCTTCGAACTTTGATCCCAGAATTACTTGCTGCAGCCTCTCTCTCTCTCTCTCTCTCTCTCTCTCTCTCTCTCTCTCTCTCTCTCTCTCACACACACACACACACACACACACACACACACACCCAAGAGGAGTTGGTTAGGCCCAGAGGCAGGTGCTGACAGGGCAGTTGCTGAGAAGGTTCTGGCTGGAAGCAGTCACACCTGAATTTGACAGGCTACCTTCAGCTCGGTCACAGGGCTCTCTGAGTCACAGGGAATGTGGCTTTCTCAGGGCAGGGAAGTCAATCCCTTCACCTTGTATCTTCCCTTCTCTCAGTTCTGAGCTTCTGGGGTCCACACAGGCAAACACACAGAGATAAATGGAGGATCTACTGCCCTCTCCTTCTAAGAAAACGTCTACTTAACTCCCAGTGAAGTTTATCCTCTTTTCCCTTTGAATTCTCCATCATTCCAAGTTCCCTGTGGCATTTGGTCATGAGGACAGCCTAGCACATGATCCTCTGAGACAGTCACCGTGGCCACCTGCCTTCCACCTCAGGAGGAGACAGGAGGCTTGAAGGCCTGCAGGGAGAATGGCAGCCATCTGAGGGGGCCTCTGTCACTTACCTCCAGGACTTTTCCTGTGATAAACTGGTGACAGGCTTCACACTTTACCCCAAAGAGCCCCTGGTAGTCCTTTTCACAGTATGGGGAACCGTCCCTGAAAGACAAAGGTGCATTCAGGCCTTAGGAGGACACCAAAGTCACATCTCTGAGGTCCTTCCCCCAGAGCAAGAATATAATTCATCTTCACACTGGCCCAGCAACCTGACCAGACAAAGCCACAGGCCGGAGAGCAAGTGACAGGTCTCCAGGCCAGACAGAGACAAATCCCCAATAAATCGTCACATGGTTACCATGGCCACTTTCTTGGCTGTCACAGAACCAAGGAGCAGAAACCCTAGTATTGTTTCTCTCTTGGCAGCCCAGATAATCCCTAGAGGAGCCCAGTGTTCAACGGTGCCTGAGAGGCCCAGAGCACCTTACCTCCCTTCCCAAGCCATCTTCTCAGACTCCCAGGCCCAGCAGGGCCTTCCCACAGCCTTCAGACATGATCTCCTCCAGTTCTCCCTGGCTCTGAGGGCTGGAACACGGTTCGTCTCAGCAGTTGAGGGGCCACTGTACTTATTACTTATGGTCTTCAGTGTTTTTAAAAGCCAGTCACTTCTCTGGTTTGGGCTGTCAGTCACAACCGTCTGGGGAGGTCTTCAGTCTCCTACCTGAGTTCCAGTTTGACCCCAGACCTACTATGAAACTGTATTGTTGGGCTGTGGGAGCCAAGCCCCCTTCTCGATTGTTTCAGAGATTTATAAAATCAAATTCATGAACTACGCTTGAATGAGTGATTAATATAATTGGATAGGCTTTGTGTTTCTTGTCTTTGACCTTTGAGACAGGGTCACATGTGGCCAGGCTGGCCTCCAACTCTCTAAGAAGCCAGGGTCATCAGAATGCTGTGGCTACAGCTTCTGCTGCCACACCCAGTTTCTACAGTTAGATCAAACCTAGGGTGCTGTGTGCTGGGCAACTGCTCTACCCACTGAATGCATTTCAGGCCAGGCCTGCGCTCTCTGGGACCTCAGCTATATGCTCACCCCCTGGTTGGGGAGATTTTCAAAAGGCATAAAAAGATATAGAGTGGTAGATTCTTCCTCTTTATCAGAGTATATTAAAAACAACAACAACAACAAAAATCCCAAAACAAACAAACAAAAAAATCAAACAACTGAAAAACACACCCAAATGTCACGGATTGCTTAACTCTAGCTAACCCATCACCAGTGTTCTCAGATTCCACACGGCCCCTCACCCCGACAGGCTAGTGTGTGCTACCGTCTTGCCAGGCTCAGGGCACAGACCACATGTGTTTGGGGGGAATGTCTAACGCCCTGGAGAAGAAGACTTTATTAGTTTCACACAGAAAGCAAAAATAGCAAAAGAGAAGTAGCTAGGAGCTTAGTTGATTACAAGGTAGGGTACACCATTATGCCAGCTTTGTTAATTATTAAATTGGGCCACAATTAATAGTCCATTAAGTTTACAGCAGCCACAGCATGGGCAAAAGCGGAATAATGAAGCTATTTCAACTAATTTTATAGCAAAAGTTTCTATGGATGCAAAATGGAGGTGTCCTTCAGGATGCTGGAGGGAGAAGGCGGCCCCTGGAAGTAGTCAGTCCCCAAGCCCTCTGGTCCAGACTTACTTGCTGATGTACTCTCCGGTGAGCACCTTCCCGCAGGACTTGCACTTGAAGCAGCCCAAATGCCACTGCTTGTCCAGGGCCAACAGCGCCTGCCCATTCTTAATGTCCCTTCCACAGCCAGCACAGTCTGGAAGAGAACAGCAACCCACAGTTACCGCCATTCCCCTTGCAAATCCGTGGTGCGGCCCGAAGTTACTATGTCATCAAGTTCTGTTTTGGTTCTCTGTATAAAATCCCCCAGGACCTGTCCTCACGTGGCAAGGCAGCCGCTCAAACATTATTGGACCTCATCAGATGGGCGTTCTTCACCTCTTAGCTCTTCAGGAGTTAGGTACCGTTTGGGGTCCTGCCAGCCTAGAGGCCATTTAATTATAGCGTCTTGGCTAGGACATTGACAAAGCACTCACAGGCTTTCAATTAATTGAGGACACATGTGAATGAGCTCAGCACATGTGCTGGGAGCCATGCTCACCACTGTGTGTGGTTCCTGGAGTACTGACCATCAGCTTCATCTATGTAATGGAATTCTACTTCCTTATCTACCTAAACCAGCTTTTCCTCGTGAGATTCCGCAGCCTTCAACTGTCCTTGGCAGATTCCTGAGAGCCACGTGTGTTCGTTACTTTTCTCATCGCTGTAACAAAAAGCCTGGCAAATGTGCCCTAAGGAAGCAAGGCTTTATCTTGACTACACTGCCCATGGTGGCAGGGAGGGCATGGCAGTAGCCGCACATGGCAGCTGGTCACACTGCACTGCAGCGAGGGGGCAGGAAGAGAATTCTGGTCTTTTGCTCGCTGTGTCCATTTTTATGTTGCTCAGATTTCCCTGCCATGGTAGGGTGGGTCATCCTACCTCAATCAAGCCATTCTAGAAAACCCTTCACAGTCACACCCGGCGGTCTGTCTCCTTGGGGAGCCTGGACGCTGTCAAGTTGTCAATCAATACAGACCATCATAGTATGGCAGAGAATGAGCATTACAATTGGCTGGTCTGGTCCTGCTCTTGGACCCTGCCTGTCAAAAGCGGTCCTTCAATAATATTTGCTGTTCCTAGAGCTGCTGTGGTCATGTAGATTATTACTTCATACTCCAGGGTACATATGTGTTAACCCAGAAACATGTAAAAGGGAATGTTACATCAGCATCTACAAATATTCAAAATCCATGTATTTGATTGGCCACTGTGTCCTAACAAATAAGACAAAAAGTAGTGTCCAGGCAAGGCCACTCAGTGGCCACGTCCAGAATAAGACAGAGACATGTATGCCTCCCATACAAGGTGGCTGAACAGCCCCCTCTTCTGACCACATCTGTAACTGTCTCCTTTGGCAGGTGCACGTCTACACTGGCGTCCCCTCTCCTCCCAGACTCAGATCATCAACCCGTTTCCTTGGACTGACCCTGCACAAGCCTCAACCCTGAACATACTTCCTACATCCATCCAGAGATGGCTCTGGTACCCTATAGGTCCTGCCTTGCTTCAACAACCTCATTTAATCCTGTTTCTTTGACCACAGGTGTTTCTGGGCATCTTGGTCAGCAGGTGTTAAGTTGGCTTTAGACCCAACAAACCATGCCCAAAATTTTACTATAGAAACACATTCACAAAAGTCCCCCAACCCCGTGTGTTTTCTAACGAAATGCACTTTTAAGGAACCCTGGTGCAGTGTGTGTTCCTCTCCCAGAATAGAATGTTTCTGAAGAAAACCATAATTCTTAAGAAGCTGCCCCCTGTGGAGGAGGGCTTCACCTATCTGCTCATATGATCTGTGTTGTTTGATTTTTTTAACCACTAGAATGTGAAAATTTGAAAATATGTATTCATGAACTTAAAATATAAGTTCTGAATATTAGGATTAGAATTTCCTTTTCAAAAGATGTATTTCCTTCTATGTATGTGTGCACCTAGCTGGGTTTATGTGTACCACACGTGTGCAGGCGCATGTGGAGGTCTAAGAGCTTGGGATCCTCTGGAACTGGAGTTACAGGTGGTAGGATACCGCCTGGTATGGGTGCTGGGAACCAAACCTGAGTTCTTTGTAAGAGCATTAAGTGCTTTTAAACCCTGAGCTAACTCTCTGGCCACTGGATAAGAATTTGCTAAAGTACCAGCTGTTCTAAACTGTGTGTGGATAAGGTTGTCCTAAAGTAATAAGTGTTTTACCAAATGCCCACAGGTGGTAGGAATGCAGAGTGGAGGCTGAGACAAATGAGCAGTTTTGAAAGCAATAGGGGCCGGGGAGGAGGCTCAGTCAGCAAGATGCCTGCCATGCTAGCATGAGATCAAATCTCAGCGCCAGTGTGGGTGATGTCCACCTATGACCCTGGCTAGAGGGACAAGGAAAGAAACAGACAGATCCCGGGAACTTGCCCATCACTGGTCCATCCAACTGTGAGCTCCTATCTCAACTAGAGAGCTGGTCTCAAACACGATATTTGAGAGCTCTAGAGAAAGATACATGACATCGCTGCCTGGTATACACACACACTTACACGCACACACTTACACACATACACATGCATATACACACACTTACACACACACACTTACATACACACACACTTACACACACATAGACTTACACACACCCATAACCACAGTTACTCACACCCACATTTACACACAGAGACTTACACACACCCATACCCACACTTATACACACCCACACTTACAGACACACTTACACACATACACATGCATACACACACACTTATATACATATATACACACATAGACTTACACACACCCATACCCACACTTACACACACATACACTTACACACACACACAGACTTACACACACATATGCGCACATACTCACCCACCCACACTCGATAGCCCTCCTATATACTGAGAGGTTTTGAGTTCACAGGGAAATTGAGAGTAGAGAGACTGCCCACACACTCCACTCTGACCTGCTTAGCCTGCACCACCCCCAGTGCCAACCACCAGAGTGGTACCCGCTCTTGCTGACAAACGCCGATGGATACATCCTTACCACCGGCATCCACAGGTTTAAAATGGCTTCGCGGATGACAGTATCACGCTGAACAGTAGAGTAACTTCAACACCCCAAGGACATCTGAGCCCTGAACCTTTCCTACTGCTATCTTGTGAACTGAAATTCCCCTTTGCTTCTGATAGTTCCCACTAGGTGGCAGCAACGGTTTGAAGAAGGATGATGATGCTTGGATTATTATTTTTTTTTTTAACAAAATAAATTTCAAAAATGGCTTTTTAGTTCTACAAACGGAGACAGCTGGACGTGGTGAGGCCATCAGACATGCCTATGTTCCTATTGCAAGAAATAGGAGGAGTAATGAGATGGGAAATGGAGGAAGGCTGGAGAGCCTGGAAATCTTGGGCTCCTGACTATCTCTGAATTCGCTCATCTAGAGTTACTGATGATAGCCACCTGCTGTGCTGCATTTCAAGGTTCTCTGCACAGCACAAGGCCTGGTACAGGTGTGATGGGATTCCCCTGTATGCTGGGAATGTTTTATTACCACTGGTTAATAAAGAATCCACTTTGGGCCTATTGCAGGACAGAATAGAGTAAGGTGGGAATTCCAAGTAGATGGAGAAGGAGAAAGAAGGTGGAGTCAGAGAGGCGCCGTGTAGCCGCCGCAGGAGACAGATGCCAAATGGATCATTACCAGTAGGACACGACCACGTGGTGACACACAGATTAATAGAAGAGGGTTAATTTAAGATGTAAGAGTTAGCCAGGATAGAAGACACCTAAGAAAATGCTCAACATATTTACCGATCAGAGAAATGCAAATCAAAATAACTCTGAGATTCCATCTTACACCTGTAAGAATGACCAAGATCAAAAACACTGAGGACAACTTATGCTGAAGAGGTTATGGGGTTAAGGGAACATTCCTGCATTGCTGGTGGGAATGCAAGCTGGTACAGCCCCTTTGGATAAAGGTATGGCAATTTCTCAGAAAATTAGATAACAACCTTCCTCAAGACCCAGCAATACCACTTTTGGGTATATACCCAAAGGATGTTCAATCATACCACAAGGACATGTGCTCAACTATGTTCATAGCAGCATTATTTGTCATAGCCAGAACCTGGAAACAACCTAAATGCCCCTCAATCAAAGAATGGATAAGGAAAATGTGGTACATTTACACAATAGAGTACTTCACAGCAGAAAAAAAAATGACATCTTGCAGGCAAATGGAGCTAGAAAACATCATATTGAGTGAGGTAACCCAGACCCAGAAAGATAAATATCATATGTACTCACTCATAAGTGGCTTTTAGACACAGAGCAAAGAAAAACAGCCTATAATTCACAATCCTAGAGAAGCTAGACAACAAAGAAGACTCTAAGAGAGACATACCTGGATCTAATCTATATAGAAAGTAGAAAAAGACAAGATCTCCTGAGTAAATTGGGAACATGGGGATCATGGGAAAGGGTTGAAAGGGAAGGGACAGGAAGGGAGGGGAGCAGAGAAAAATGTAGAGCTCAATAAAATCAATAAAAACAAAAAGTTAGCCAGAAAAATGCCTAAGCTATTAGTCAAGCAGTGAGCAGCTTCTGTCTACACAGCTGAGCCATGAGATGGCCTCCCTCATTCCTTGGTTGGGGTCAGAGCTAAGACTAAACCCTGGGTTTCTTACTCTCAGCTCACTCTTGCTCTCTTTCCCTAATGCCCACCTGCCACAGAGCCACAACTTGGGGACAACAGGGCCGTGCATACCCGCTGCCATTTAACCTTTACAATTATTTGACCCATAATGTCTTGCAGTCTGGAAGCCTCTGGTCTAAACTGTTGAGACCACCACTCCCTGCCCAGTGTCTCCTGCAGAACAGAACAGGTCATCCTCATCCCAGTGCCTGAGCCCAGCCAGTGAGCAAGAGTGAGCAGGAAGGAGAGTCAAGGGCTCAGGTCCCTTCAGCCCGAGCTTTAAGATACACACTAAACAAACCCAACAGAAACGTCTCTCAGATAGATAATACCATCCCACACCAACTGGCTGAGTATTCTGGCATATTCCACAGCAACAACCTGTTCTCTGGACAATGACGTGGACTTGACTTGAGACAGATATCAGGCTGTGAAAACAGAGAAGGGACAGCAAAAGTCTTGTGCTGGCTCATCCCCTTCTCCTGCTCAGCCCAGGGAGGCTCTTCCATGAAGACCAGCCAGTTTCGTGTTTTTTTCCAGTGGTTGAGGAAATCGTTTCCACAGCACTGAAGCAGCTGCTGGTAAACATAGAAGCTGGTGATGGGGCCAGGATGATTGTCGGCATCAGAAATAGGAGGCTATGGAGCGGCCTCAGGGAAGTAAAGTCCACTGACAACCGGCCAAAGGAAAAACAACTACCAGACAGGGAAAGGAAACAAGACCGGAGAGCCAGACTGGGGCACTTCTACCTCAGGACCTTAATCTTGATGCCAAGAGCCAGGACCGAGTAGGATCTGGCACTCACAACAAGTGAAACCAACACCGAGTCCACACCTGGCTCCATTTTTATATCATTTTGTCCAAAGGTTATAAAAGCCCTGGACAATGGGGATCCTGCCTGTTTGCCTTCGTTCTTTTTGGCTGAGGATCACAGACACCTGGGCCGTGGAAGGGTTTAAGTTGATGAAAAAGACATATGGCTCTTGGGAGGGATGAGTGAGTCTGTTGAGATCCTTCTCTGGAAAAGGAGGCTGAGTACATGAAACCATAGAGAAGCACAGGAAACCAAACTGCCAAGCATCCTCCCCTACCCCGTCCCAGACCTGCTGCTTTCTACACACCTAGGCTAACTCAGGAAGGTGGCGCTTCCTGGTACACAGACTAGGACCCTTTCCTAGACCTTTAGGGTTTTTTTTTGAAATGCATCAGTGCTGGACGCGATGGTGGTAAACACGAGAGCCTGGGTACCAAGAACACCCTTGTAGGAAGGACTGTTTCCTCGCAGTAGACTCTACGCCTATTGCCCACTTACCTCTGAATCAGAAATCTGAAAGTGAGATCCGGGAGGGAGCATTGGATCGATCTGCCCCTTTCCCAAATCCACGGCTTCATACTTTGATATTTAACCCGTTTAAGTTTAAGGAGGATCATCTGTGTGGCTAAGGACTGGGTCTGTCCATTGGAGCCTAGGAAGATCTCGGTGTGTCTGTTATTGCTGTATAGAAAGGCTACTGTTTTTACATGTTAACTTTGTATCAACTTTGCAGAATGTAGCAGTCATTATAGGCGCTTCCTGGTGGAGGCTTTGGTCCCTGATACACACCATCACACCATCCTTGAACACTACACTTGGTTTCTTTTCCCATTTGATTCTCTCGGCGTATTGCTCCAAGACTTCCAGCTTATAGTGAAGAGGAGCAGAAACAACCGACAGCTCTACCCTGTTCCTAATTTTAACAAGACAACTTCAATTTTTTTCCCTCTACTTAGGATGATGCTGACTATAGGTTTGTTTATATTGCCTTTATCATATTGAAGTATCATTCCTCCAACCCTACTCTAGCTAGGACTTTTATCAAGAGGATGTTGGATTTTTGTCAAAATCCTTTTCTGCAACTATTGAGATGATCATGTGATTTTTGTCTTTAAGTTCATTTATATGATTTATTATAGCATTGAAACTTTTCCTCAGCTATGTTTCAGAAAGATCCCAGGAATATTTTTAGAATAAGAATAATAAAAATAAATATTATTTTTCATAAAAAATTATCAAATATGTTTATGGCTAGACTGAGGTTGCTATTAACAGAAAATCAAGACTTAGGAGACCCTATAAGACATCCTACTGCTAGACGGTCCATTGAGGTACTTCATCCCTGACCAGCACTCAAGGGTAAAAACACAAATTTAAGTTTCAAGGTTTGGCTAACACAAGGTTCTCAGTTTTTAATAAATTCTATTGTTCCAGTAGAGCACAGATTTCCCAATCTTTTGAAATAAAATGGTGACAGAAGAGTCGAAAGAAAGTTATTCAGAGAGAGAGAGTTAACTGGGAGCACTAAGTGACTGCCTGCTGCACAGAGGATAGCCAGCTCCCATTGGCTAAGGTGCTGAGCCTCTGAAGGGTCCCAGTGTCTGAAGTCACCCTTCTCAGGCCTGTAGCGACTAAGCACATCTTGGTTTCTAGTCTGGCCCTCAAAGGTCCTGTGCTGGTAATTTGTTTGTGCTTTGTCAACTTGACACAGCTGGATCCATCTGTGAAGAAGGAACCTCAACTGAGAAACAGCTTCCATCAGATTGGCTTGTGGGCAAGTCTGTGGGACATTTTCCTGATTACTGATTTATGCGAGAGGACCCGGCCTATGTGGTGGTACCACTGGATGGGTTTGCCCATGGGCTGTAAACCAGTAAGCAGTACCCCGCCATGGTCTCTGCTTCAGTTCCTGCCTCCAGGTTCCTGCCTTGAGCACCCGCCCTGGCTTCCCTCAACAGTGGCTCTAACCTGTCTCCCCAAGCTGCCTTTACTCATGGTGTGTATCACAGTAACAGAAAGCAAACTAACGCAGGTCCTTTCTCTTGAGAAACACAGATTAAAATAGTCTAGATATTCCTTCTGTTCTTTATCATCAGAGCTGACCCGGAATTCTAACATCCTTAAGGTATCTGAAAAATTTTCCTTGACCAAAGAGTCTCCACCATCATTTATCTCATCTGTCTATCGAGTGGTTATTGCTGGATTTTGACCTTCACCTCCATCCAAGCGACGGGACATTGCCAGGTCCCAAATTAGACACCTGGGAGTTGACAAATAAGGCCTGGTCCAAGTCAATGTTTCTTATTTAAACCACTGACTCCATAGTTTCCCTTTTCTATGTCTTAGCAGGTGCCATGGGTACAGGATCAACATGAGCAGGGCATGAGAGCTGGGCATGGTGGTGTCGCCTGCACCATCAGAGCTGAGAGGCAGGGGATGAGAAGTAGGCATGGTGGTGTCGCCTGCACCATCAGAGCTGAGAGGCAGGGGATGAGAAGTAGGCATGGTGGTGCTGCCTGAGCCATCAGAGCTGAGAGGCAGGGGACCAGAAGTAGGTATGGTGGTGCTGCCTGAGCCATCAGAGCTGAGAGGCAGGGGACGAGAAGTAGGCATGGTGGTGCTGCCTGAGCCACCACGGCTGAGAGGCAGAAGCAGGAAGAACTACCTCGAGTCCCAGAGTTCCAGGCCAGCCTGGGCTGCACAGAAAGACCCAGTCTCAGAAACAAACCACACTGAACAAATAAGAGCACAACCCAGAATGCAAAGCTACACGTCTGTTAAGCTAAGCGCTATCTGGGGATTATTTTCAGGATTATATTTGTTTATGTGCGTATGTGTGCAAATGTGTAAGTTTACCTGTACCATGTGCATGCAGGTCCTCCCCACGGGGGTCAGCTGGTGTCAGATTCCCTGGTACTGGAATTGCAAACAGTTGTGAGTTGCCTCTAAGGGTGCTGGGAGTGGAACTAGGGTCTCCTGCAAGTGTAGCAAGCTGGCGAGCCATCTCCCTAGTCCAGGAAATTATTTTTTAAGTGGCTCTAAACTTCTAGGCATGATGTTGTCATTAGGCAGAAAAGCACCATGAGATCTGAAGACACGTAACTGGGTGGGAGAGTCAGTTACTCCAGGTAGGTGCTGGGTGCTCCCACTCTGTGGAAAGGGGGGCTCGGTGCTATTAATGACTTAGTCACAGAAGCTAAAAATGACACAGAATGATTGTGAAAGGCTTAGGTGTTGTCTGACTGTACAACCTTGAACCAGACCTTCCAGAACCGTCCCCTGCTGTGGTCATCTCTTCCCTCTGCTGCCTTGATAGCCATGGTGGAAACATCATGAGCCAGAGCAGCCTCTGACTGGAGAGCAGCCTCTGACTATTTTAAGTGGAGTGTTTATTGTCTTTGGAAAACAATACAGCACAGCAAGCACACTTCGGTGGCCTGTGGCAGCAACACATCATCAGCCTTCATCAGGGCAGCTGGGCAGCTGTGGCAGTGGCCACTGCTAAGTCCTCAGAGTTGGAACTGGCATGGGCATGCCAGCCCATCCTTCTTCTCTGTGTGACAGATGCTTATGAACTTGGGGTTACTTTGATCAGGGTTTTCATAAATAAGGACAAATTGTGCCTGCCAGGCTCCCAACTCAGATCCCTTAAGCTGGTGTTCACAGACATGGCTTCTCAAGGTGACTTTAGCCAGTGTTAGGTGTGGTCCTTAGTATTTTTAGGATCAGGCATCCTTCTGCTCAGTTAATTTAAGGATCCACTAAGGAGCTGAGTCGAGAGTGGATCAGTAGGTAGAGTACTAGCTGTGCAAGCAAGAAGACCCGAGCTCAAGTCTTGACACCCATGAAGAAAGCAGGGTATGTTGTCATAGAAAGGTGGATGCCCCACTCACGCCCATGCTCACTGCTCAGAAAACTAGTCTAAACAGTGAGTGCCATATCCTACCCAGTAAGAGACCCTGTCTCAAAAAACCAAGGTAGATAGTTCCCGAGGGACAGCATTGAAGGCTGATCTATGGCTCTGCAAGTCCATACACACACACATGTCCTCATGTACATGAACATAAAACCTCCAACACATATACATTTTCACACATATGAACATGATCCACCTACATGTATATATCCTCACACACATGAACATGCACACACACATACATCCTCACAAATGTGAACATAAAACCCCCAATACAAACATGCATACACATGCATATATCACACACATATACACCACACACATATACCACACATCCATGCATGAATATACCACACACATACATATATACACATGTACACATACATATACACACATATACCACACACACATGGGCATACACCACAATACATGTATACACCATATACACACATATACCACACATAAACTTACATACAAACATATACAAACACACCACATATACACTTGTATATACAACACATACATACTTACATATACCACACACATGCATACACACATACACATGCATACACTACATACACACGCATGCGCATGCACCACACATACCATACATTCATTCACATACATCTAAAAAATAAAATAAAGTGAAGGCTGGAGTTAGCTTTATAGAGAAAAGGCTGTGGTTCAATTTGCAGATAACTTGCTGAGGATTTCTCTGCAGCAGACCTTGCCTAAGTCACTGCTACCTTGGGAGAAGCAGGAGTGCATCAGAGAATTGAGATGAGTCCACAGTGCACTCACATGCCCACAGTTTCTCAGTTCGGGTAAGTGAATCTTAGCGATACAACATGCTAGATACGTAGTGAAGACTTTAAGTGGCACCTAGAAGGGTCTCAGTAGAGGTCGGATGGCTAAATGAATGGCCTCCTGGACCTTTCTCTACCACGCCCATTCATTCATCCTGAACACATTTTGTCATGGGCATCTCTTTGTAACCACACGACCAGGGTCTCTCCAGCCCTGATTTCCGACTCAGTATAACTGACTTTGAATTTCAACATCCCCATTACTGCCTTGAACTTTCTAGAACAGTGTTCTCATCTACTAATGCCCTGGTGACAATTCTGAGGATGGCAGGGTGCCAGTCCCCTCAAGACCTCCCGAGACCTGGACCCATCCCAAGGTCCCTTTGCAGAACCCTGAACAACAAAGCCTGCTCTGCTTCAGCGAGCCCTGCTTTCTAATGAAGACTGTCCGCCCAAGCAGCTTCTCGTTGGATCTTCCGGAAGACCATGGAGGAGCTGTCTGCAGGTCTGCAGATGGAGGAACTCGAGTCTGAGACATCAAACAGCACACATGAAGCTGTATGGGAAGGAGGAGGCAGAGCCAGTATTCAAACCCAGGCACTAGGAATAGAGGCGTTCAACGCTTCACCACCACACCAGACATGTGTGTGTGTGTATGTGTGCGAGTGTGTGTACATGATGTGTGAGAGCATATGAGTGTTTGTGCATGTGCAAGTGAGTGCATGTACATGTGTGTATGTGCATGTGTATGTGTTCATGTATGTGTGGGTGTGTGCATGTGTGTGTATAAGTGCATGTGTGTATGTGTGTATTTGTGCGTGTCAGTTTGTGTGCATGCATGAGCATGTGCATGGGTACATGTGTGATATATGTGCATTTGTGGGCTCAGGTACCCATGTACACAGCTAGAAGAGGACACCCATGCCCTGCTCTATCAGCCTTGACTTTATTCCCTGGAGGCAGGGTCTCTCATGGAACCTGAGCCTAGACTGTTGGCCAGCAAGCCCCAGGCATCCTGTCTCAGCTCCTCTCCTGACACTGGTGCTACAGAAAGGTGTGTGTGACCATGCCCAGGTTTCTATGTGGGTTCTGCGGATGTGAACTCAGGCCCTCCTGTCTGTGCAATATGATATGCTGAGCCATCTCCCTGAGCCACCATGCTTGTTGGTAGAAAATGTCACGTGAGTGGATAACACATCTGTTGTGAAAAACAGATGAAAAAGGGCCAATCTACAACAGTGGATACACGCCACAAAACTCAGAAGTCACTGCCTGCACAGGAACCTGATATTGGGACTGTAAGTTATAGCTGGCCAGGATCCTGAAGCAGTTACTCATGGAATCCTGTGAAGAAGGCCTACTATCTGTCCATCCAGGGGAGGGGTAGTGGAGGGTGGACGGGTGGAGGCCGCCAGTGAGCGGCAGAGCCAGGAGCCATCCCCTCTGTCACTAGGTGCTGCAGAAGACAAGTCCTCCCAACCTGCACATGCATGCAGAGGGAACATAAATAGAACTGAAATTTATCTCGCAACTATGAAAAGGTGTTCACCAATGAGAAAAGTCAAGGAACCGAGAATGTCTCCCTCCTCTGGAAAGCAAAGTACCACTCTATCTGAACAGATTTCAATCCTGTCCAATCAGAGCCTGCTGTGCTCCCTGGGGGAGTTCCAACTGCAAGCGGAATAAGGATGCTATAGAGAGAGGTCTGTGTAGAGGAGGAGAAACAGAAAGATAGGCTTGGATGCGTGTGCGTGGGCGCTTCTCATGCCGATCCACCAAACCCATGCACAATCAGACTCCAGTCAGACAGCCTTCAAGGTGGGAGGCTGAGTGTAGACAGCAGCCCACTCCTGCTTGGGTACCTGAGATAGACAGGAGCTGGGAGGAAATGTGCATCTGGCCCCCCCTCTAGCTCTTTAAGCGTGAGAATCTAGTCCCTTAGCTGCTGGTGAACTCAGGAGGAAGGAGTGGCAGCAGGCATCGAGGACAGGACTATTCTGTCCATCAATGCTTTTAAAAAGCACGAATCTGCTAGTACAAGAGTTTAATTATAATGCCCCACAGCCCTGTAGGGACCTTTTATTATCACCTCCATTTGAGTCCATGTAGAGTGCTAATTTGGGGCAACGGAGTAGCATTCCTGGCATACCGTAAGCACTACATGAATACTTAGAAAACAAATCAGAGCTCAGGGTAAGAATACAGAAAGAAGCACCGAAGTGGGGGAGGGCTAGGGTTGCAGTTTAGTCAGTAAAGTGCTCCCTTTGGGAGCATCAAGACCTGAGTTCAACTCCCCAGAATCCATGTAAAATAGGCTGGGTGTGGTGGTATGGGCTTACAATCCCAGCAAGAGATTCTGATTCAAAAAACAAGTTAGGCAGCACCTAAGGAGTGACAGTTGAGGCTGTCCTTGGGCCTCTATGTGCACACGTATACACACACTCACACATGTGCACACACATACACATGCACCCACACATGTGCCCAGTACACACATGTACTCACACACGTGCACACACATGTACTCACACATGTGCACACGTACACACACATGTGCACACACATACACATGCACTCACACATGTGCACAGCACACACATGTACTCACACATGTGCACACGTACACACATTCACACATGTGCACACTCACACATATGCACATGTACACATGCAATTACACACATGTGCGCACACACTCACACATGTGCACACACTCACACATGTGCACACGTACACACTCACACATGTGCACGCACATACACACATGTACTTACACATGTGCACATGCATACACATGTACTCACACACATGTGCACATGTACACGCATGTGCTTACACACATGTGCATATGTACATAAGACACAGAGAAGCACAGAGGTCAGAATGGCACAGACAGGACAGACACAGGGCAGTCGGGCAGAAATTCTGCCTCTCTTTATTCGGTAAGCAGAGGACAGATTATTTAGGATAATTTTATTGCCTCTGAGGCTTCCTTTTCCCCCTGCTTGCCTCTGCCAGGCTCCTATGGTCTTTGCTTCCTACTCAGCGATGAGGAAACATCAGCCACAGGATATGCAGTGCAGCTGAGATAGCTCAGAGACTCCAGCCTGAAGGCCAGAGGGGCCACGGCTCGCTGGTGGAGCTCAGAGGCTGTGAACACTAACGAGGGGACTTTCACACCAAAAGAGAGTCAGGTTCTGCTTCTCAGGAAGCCTCTTGCCAAGTATAAAAAGTCTTTTTTTTTTCTTTTTAAAGATAGAAATGGCTGTCATAGCAGAATAGTTTCAAAGTTGAAGCAATTCTTGGAGAACTACAAATAGCAACCAAATGTTGTCTGATTGCGTGCCAGCCACGTTCAGAAAGTTGCTGAAAATTCCCAGTACTCTAGAATCTGTGGGCCTGCTTAGACTGGGGACTTTGCATGTCTATAACCAGATATGACCTTTCCTTCATAGATTTCTCTCACGGCCTAGCCATACCTTTTGGTCTAAACAGATAAGAACTCCTTAAAAACAAAAATGTTTCGGATGAAACAGTTGCACTAAAGTGGGATTTCATTCAGTGGAAGCAGACGATAAAATCTGACCCAACGATTTGTACATAAGCAATTATGGTTAAAGCTAGTGAAATTACCTGACAGGAGTGAGAAGGAAACGTGAAACACGCAACAAACCCCGCTTAGGAGTTGATGGGGAGGGGAGGTGTACAGGCCTGGTGAGGTCAGTGTGCAGAGAAAGAGAGCTTAAAGGTGGTGCGTCCAGCTTTTAAAGGCTGCCTAGCACATGCGCACAGGGGGATGACGTGGTTACATCATATACAGATGACGGAGCTCCTGCATGCGTACAAGGGCTCACGCAGCTGCATCATATGTAGATGATGTAGCCATGCTGCACGTGGGTCACGTGGAGTCCTTTAAGATTCCCAGGGCCATTAGGCACTTCTGTCTGAGGGCTTGTCTGCACATGCGTGGCCTTGGAACCCAGAAGTGTCAGCCATGTTGTGTGGCTGAATCATTACAGCTGGTACTAAAACACAATGTTTTTTAGCTGGTTACTGTGGGGCCCAAAACAGCGTGGCCACACAGCTGCCATGACACTTAATAAAACTCAGCTGAAAAGCAGGCCTGAGTTTCTCAGTTTACTGGCAGGCAGCACTGGGTTCCAGGAAAAGCCATAAGCTGACACCACCCAGGGAGGGCCAGCATCTAAGGGGAACATCCCAACAGATGGCCAGACGGACTTGTCGATCACTGTCTATGCAGTCAGGCAGATGTAAGGTCCATGCTTAAGCTTGAATAAAGGCTCTTTGCTTTTACATACAAGATTGGGTCTCCATGGTGGTCTTTGGAGGGTCCCTGTGATCTGGGCATAAGTTACATTTTGATACTTAATTTTAATTTTTAGGGTATATCATAAGTACCTAGCTGTGAGCCCTGTGAGATACAACAACACTAGCACAGTAAGACATGCCCATGAGGCAATAGCGGCATGGCTGTTGTAGGAGTAACCAGTTGTACTTTGGGATTGGTTTCAAGGCCCACGCCACAGGAGGCAACGCATGCCTGGTGTAGAATATTCCTTTGCACTGTGTGACTGTATGAAGCTGACTGGCCGGTAGCTGAACAGGCTAAGGTTAGGCAGGAGAACCAAGCTGAAAATGGTGGGAGGAAGAAGGGCAGAGTCTGGAGTCATGAGCAGACAGACACAGAGAAAAGCAAGATGGACATGCCATACTTAGAACAGGTACCGAGCCACGTAGCAAAGCCATAGATAAGATATACGGATTAATTTAAATGTAAGAGTTAGCTAGTAACAAGCCTGAGCTATTGGCCAAGCATTTGTAATTAATATTAAGCCTTAGTGTGTTTATTTGGGAGCTGCTGTGGGACAGAAACTTCCACCAACAGTCTGATACTATAAATCTGGCCAAGAAATCATGGCTGGGAGCTCATAGGCTCCATGGGAGAATTTACTGATACTATCCTGGTAAATGGACACAGTACCACATTGACTTTTACATTTGTACCTCTACAGCCATAGACTAGTGCAATGCTCGGACCTTATCAGAGAAGTTTCTCTGTGCAGCAGACACTCACACACTGGTCCAAAGGCACGGACTAAATGTCTGTGGGGTCATCATTGGATATCTACATCACACTCCTTCCCAAGAAAGGCGATGATACGGGCAGAAGCAGTAAGTTAGGAGGGGAGGATGTGGGGGCAGTTACAGAAAAGCGTGGAGAGGTGGATTCTTAAGGGAATAATAAAAATACTGTATTTTCCTACAAGGAAGAAAAGTAATCTGCCCAGTGTGGTAGGTGCATGCCTGTAATCCCAGTATTTGGAAGATGGAGGCAAGAAACCAGGAATTCAAGAGCACCCTTGGTTACACGGGGAGTTCAAGACCAGCCTGGGCTTACTTGAGACACTGTCTCCAGCAAAATTATATATATATATAATTTTGGTAAAGCCATGACCACACGATGGAGCATGTTCCCAAATTGCATGGCTTGAGGTGAGTGGAAGCCATTTTAGAAGAATCTGCTTCTGTTTCCTTAAACTAAACAATTGAGAGTACTTGATAAAGCAAACGAGAAAACAAACATCCAGGGGTCAGAAGACTGGCATCTGCCCTCACCTGTTGGTAACCTTGAGCATGACCTTGAGCCTCAATTTCCTACCTAGGTTGACCTACAGGACCTCCCCAGTGCCTCATGGGAGCACAGCCTCTCCCACATCATCAGAGGAAGTCCTCTAAAGCTTTTACTAACGTTTTTTCTAATTAAGCCCTGCTAGAGGAGGGGGTGAGCAGTTGGTGGTTCAACAGTGGCCAACCTTTTTTCTTGAGCAGAGTAGTAAGAGCCCTGAGAGACCTGAAGCTGCACACACCATAGCTCTAAGCAGGTCTTAGAACTATCTACTGGGTTCCTTACCAGGCTGCTGCCCCCTCGTGGTAGGTCATAGGAACACACCTGTTTAGTCTGTGTACATACAGTATTTTCTTCTTTCCTCCCAATGCTCAAAATCCGGCCCCTATGCAAGTGGTCAGAACATTCTTATTTGTAGTAAAGAGAAAGATTTCCACAGTAATGGAAAGATTTGGGCTCGCTGCTATAAACCGTGTAGGAGCTGTCCAGAATAGAAGATGGTGACCTTACTTTAGGTACCAGGACTCAGAGAGCTAGAGGAAGGGGAGAGGTGATATTTATTCCAAGTCTCCCCTGGGCTGTCAGAAATCCATAGACACTAAGGCACACACTGGGCTAATTTCCTGACGCCCCAGGGAAGAGCTAAAACGACTTCCCAGTTCAGTCCCCAGGACCAGAAGATATTGACGATAATAGTTACTAATTGAACCGTCCAACATTGTGCCCAGTGTATTTAGAAAGAGTCTACTATGGGGGTGTTCTCCCTGGATTCCCATAGATGAAATCTCCTCATAGAGAATTTCAGATCCCCTGATAAATGCATACTCACATAGGTGTCGGCTTCTACACAGGCCTTCTCTGAGTGCCCCACATAAAGAAAACCTTAGCTTAGACACCGGCTTTCTTCACATATTAGGCATTTTCTGTGGGAATTAGCCTACACTCTTTCACTAGGAAGCAAACCTCCTGAGGGTGAGAGAATCCATTTGGCCCAAGGATACATCTTCAGCATGAAGGTGACACACGTTTTGGGTAGTCAGTAAAAATCAAATATATGTAAAGTTTCATAACTATCCCCCTGGCTGGCTGTCAAAATGGACAGCCTGATGTCTAATTCCATCTGAGTCTTTTTGATACAATGACAACGCTGCTCTCTTTCTGGGTTTCAGTAAACACTGTGCGATGTTTTTTTCATAGGGGGAAAATGCCCTAGATAGGACTACACTTGGTGCTAGCGAATAGGACTTTTTCAAAGGAAGGCATCTTCCTGAGCTGCCTTTGAACCACAAAGGTGTTTCTGGTAGTGATCGCAGGTACACTTACTGCTGGAGCAGGTGGCTTCGTTAGGGCTGGAGGACATCGGCTGGGCACAGAGCTGACAAAGGCAGTCTCTCCCATTGAATGTGACTCGGTCTCCGGGTGGGAACGGGCGCCTGGAGACAGAAAGACATTTGCCCTCAAGGTCATTCCAGCGATTTCATCCCCTTTTCTTACTCCTTGCCCACTCCCCCTCGGTACAAATTGATCTCTTGGAGGCGCACCAGCCTGAATGTTTGAAATGTAGCCATGCCTAAGCCCGCCAGCTGGTCACGGGCCAAACAAATACACGTGCTTCATTATGAGATGAAGAGACTCCCTGACTGGAAAGTAGTGTGATTTAGTTCCACTCTACAGTGTGTGTGTGTGTGTGTGTGTGTGTGTGTGTGTGTAGGTGTTGGCACAGATCACCTCAGGGCCCACAGAGTAGTGACTTCCATAAAAAGATTCTTCGTGGATTAAAAAAAACCATTTTAAATGCCATGATTCCCACTGAAGTTCGGGGCACATCCCTAAGAGGAATGCTTACAGGAAAAACAGGAACCTTTTTGTCCCCTGTGGGTTTTGGTAGCTAAACTGAGCTAGACTTTGTCCTTTTTGGACATCTGAATTTGCAAAGCAATGGGGACCCCAGTCTCTCATAGGCTACAGGTGATAGGCCAGGCCACTATAAACGTGTTTGAGGATCAGCAGCCTGGAGAAGTTGCTCAGTGGTTAGGAGCACTTGGCCTTGCAGAGGACCTGGGTTCCTAATATCCACACGGCTGCTCAGAGCCACCTACAACTCCAGTTTCAGGGTATCCGCTGCCTTTTCTGACCTCCATAGGCACCAGGCATGCACACAGTAGGCCTACATTCAGGTAAAGCACCCATACACATAAAAGAAAACAAATTTAAAACTCAGCAGCAGTCTCCTTTCAAACAGACAAGTTCCGTCCCCGCTAGGCTCATCAGTAAGAGCACACAGCACACCTTCTGCAGGTACGCTGGGTCTCCGTGCTTGCTACTTGCAATGAGTCAGTTTACCAGTCGCTCTTCATCAACGTGAGCTTTCTAATGTGGGAGTTGGTCAGTCAGGAAATGTGGAACTCACCAGACCAGACAACACGAATGAGCCAGGAGCTGCCAGTCTGGTGCAAAAACAAGCCTCTGACCCTCTGCACTTTCCCAGTCCCTTAACTCATATCTCCAAGGCCTAACACTGATAATTAAGCGTGATAAACACTCACGGGTACATCTGGACCTAAACCACTGATATGATTGGTTCAGTCATCAAGGGTTTAGGGGGATATTATAGTCTCAGGCCTACGAATGTTGAAAGTCCTCAGGATATCAGTGTCCCTGTCTGAAGTGGCACTGTCTGTTTGCACGGAACAGATAAAGGGAGGCCACAGGCAGGGACAGCCTTCGTCAACCCGACGTAGAACTGTGTTAATAATTAAAACTATCCTCTGGCGTTGTGAGTGACCTCTTGCCGCACTTCATTTACTAGCTCTGAACCAGCCTCTAGTTCACTCGGTGCAGAGAGCAAGGGCCCATAAACACAACACAACAAACACGGGCTCTTTGTCTCCACTCAGGCACAGGACCTGGATGAGGCAAGCAAGATTCTTGGGGCAAGAACAGGGGCTCACTGACCACGGCTGAGCCAGCTCTTGTGAGGTCCTGACAACAAGCATGCCTTTGCGTGCAGTATCCTGGAGTCTGGCTGACCTGGCCTGTCTGGACCCCATTTCCATCCAATGATCCTCCATGGTACCAGAGGGTCAAAGTCATCTTCTTTTTATAATGTGTGACTCCCAAAACACAACAACAGCACATTCCACCCCCCATGTCAGCTTCCTTCCCTCAGACCCATCATTTTCATACACGTCGTCATGTGTTCCACAGATGCCCAGCAATCAGCAGCCAGCACAGCTTTCCCTAAAACATCCACCAGGAGAGTCTCTTTAGGTTTCGTAGACTGTTGGTCTCTGTCACGATTCTTCAGTCTGCCCTTGTACCTGACAGAAGTTCTAGCCCCTATGTGAACAAGTAGTCAATAAAACTGTCTTTAAAAGAAAGACCTACAGCCAGGCACAGGGTGCATGCCTTCAACCCCAGCATGTGAGAGGCAGAGATAGGCAGATCTTGTTGAGTTCAAGGTCAGCCTGGTTTATATGGTGAGTTCCAGGACAGTCAGAACTATATAGTGAGACGCTGTCTCAAACAACAAAACAAACAAATAACAGCCCCCACCCCCCGAAAAAAAAATAACCTAAAGAATAATGATTTGACCCACGAGTCATTGCCAAATTACAGTAAAGATAGCATTTCATCTTCAGAAAGAGGCAGCCCTGCGACACTGGCTAGACTGATCTTGAATGCCTGGGCCAGCCTCCCCCTCCCCGCTCTTAGTGCTGGGACTACGGGTACAAACCTCCACACCCAGCTAGAAGAGGCCTTCTGAAGCAGGCCTACCTAATCGTCGGCATTCCCCGGTGAGCATTTTCCTTCCAAGCAACTGTCCCTGTCCCTTCCCCACTGTTGTCCAGGTCCTTTTGGGAACAGGGTCTAGCCACTTAACAGCTATCACATTGCTGTACGGAGGATATGAATAAAGTTTTCCAACTGTACTGTGCTTTAACAGAGAATGAGCAGACAGCAAGGAGAGACATGTTGGGAAGGGGCTACTTTAAGACTTTGCACCACTCAGGACCAGAGGAGGCTGTCAGAAGCATCAGCGGCCAAAGCCTGCATTTTTCTGTTGGAGGGAGCCAGAGGCTGGGGAAAGAAGGCCACTTACTTGCAGGCGGTACAGGCAAAGCAGTTGGGATGGTAGGTCTTGCCCAGGGCAGTGACCACCTCGCCCTCCACGAACTCTCCGCAGCCGTGGCACCGGGTCCCGTACATCCTCTGGTAGTCCAGGGTGCACAGATAGTCCCCGTTCTTTATGAAGAAGCCTCCTTGGGCCAGGTCGCAGCCGCACACTGTAGAGAGACAAGTTTACAACTGGTCAGCGCCTGCCAAATTTCTGGGCAGCATTTGCTGTCTGCCAGATGCTGGTGGCTCCCTGTGCTCTCGGCAGTTTGGGGACAGGGGAGGGGACTGGCACAAAGAGCTATTTATTATCGGGCTCTGCTTTTTCTGCTGTCCCCCTCCCCTAGGAGCTATGCAATATCTCATGCAAGTAAAATCTACTGGCTGTGTCTTTGTGGCCTCAGCAGTATGTCTAAGATTCAGCAGCAATTAGTCAGTCTTTGATGGAAAGATATGCTGCCTTTGGGCTCAGATGCCAGCCAAGGTGTCCCTGGCAGTGCTATTAGGAAAGGTGCCCACAGCTTGTCCACACAGCTACCTGATTTGGGCCAAGATTATTGAGTAATAAATTCCTCCTGCAGCAACAGCGACAGCTGAAGTTTCCAGGGACTGGTTTCTCACACTCTGGAAATACTTCCCCAAAGCAGCCAGGGCTAGAGCTGGCTCTTCACACGGCAAACAGGACGTACGAATCGCGTATGTCATCGGGCGTGAAGACGGGCAGGCCAGAGAAGGACAGAGAGGGAACAAGTCCAACAGAAAGCTGTCGCTCGTGCTCTCAGAGCATGTAAAAGAGGGCCTTTGGTGTGTCTGGGTTTAGGCAACCCTTTCCAGACTGTATAGATGTGATCACAGAATGTGGTGTAGAAAGTGGGGATGCCAGGGACCTGGGACAATCTGCATGCTCAGACAAAACCCAAGCAGGTCATAACTTGTCCACAAATAAAGCTTGGAGGAACTCCCTGATAACGGTAATCTCCTGTCAGACACCAGGGAAGCGACAGCTAAGGCTGGGCCTCTCCAACCTTAGCTCTGTATTCCAAGGTTAGGTGACCACCACACAAGAAAGGGCCCCCTCAGGAAAGCATCTAGAACCCTTTCTGGTCTTCTTACAAACAGCTAGAGCAGAACCTCAGGCCAGCAGAGAGTGAGCGGGGATACTAAGTTGCTCTCCTAGGGACTTGCAAGAACACAGGGTTACTGCAGTTAGTTCTGGTGGTTATTAATAGTCTTAAAAGGAGTGGGGTCGTGTAACTAAAGGTGGGGTTGCAAGAAGAAATTAGACACAATGAAACTTTTCTGAACATGAGGGAGAGGCAGGTGGGTCTGTGAGTTCAAGACCAGCCTGGTTTACAGAATGAGTTCCAAGATAGCTAGGGCTACACAGAGACCCCACCCCTACCCCCACCTCATGTGTGTGTGCATGCATATACACATACACACACACACACACACATTTCTGAACATGTAAGGACCAAAAATTAATTCAAAATCAATTGTGCAGTGAGCCTGAGTCTGAGGTGCCAGTCACCCACGGTGGGTGAGAGACTTCCCTGTAACCTTGAGTCTGAACAACATATGTGCTCGCCAGCCGCACAGGACAAACACGCTGTGGGACCCCACTCCACTCAGTTCACAGCTACCGTGTGTTAGCGATTGCAGTGTTTGTTTTTACTGTACATACAATGCTTTCTGCCCTTACAGAAACAACGGTTTAGTAATGAGAGACAAAGAAAGACTTTTTCCTAATGCATGTAAGTATCGAATTAATATATCTTTGAATAAAGTCATTTTAGAGTAAGTGCTTGATTTTTTTTTAAATTCCTGATTCAGTTGCTGACTTGATTTTCACAAAGAGCAACCATTAAATGAATTTTGACTTGACATTAGGACAGAATTCCAGTAACTTCTGAAATGCCTTTAAATGCACTTCTGCCATTTTGTCCCATGCATTTATGCAGTGTGGCATTCTCGGCACCGATGATTATAAAATCAAAATATTGATGAACTCGGAGAAACACTGAAGATGCTTGTTGTCCCACGCTCAAATATTCAGTCAATATTTCTTTATGTAAGAAATAAATAAGCATACTATCTTATTAGTATATAAATTCACTTTAGACTTCAATAAGTGGTAAAAAATGTGTAACAATTGTTTTAAAATATATTTCTTTAATATTAATTATCAGTAAATGATTTATAAACTTATTTTAAATACTTAGATACTCAGAGTACTATAAAAATTTCATAGGCGTTAAATGTTTCAAGTAGAAAAAGGTTAAGAACCCTGATCTAATGAAGCAGTGTGGCACAGTGAGGTCATGACCTCAGTAATACCCCCCACCCCTATCAGTAGAACTCAGAGGAGACAGGGTGACACCGAAACCACAAACTGCTTTCCATGAGGACTCACTGGTCCTTGTTTAGACCAACTCCGTAGCTCTGGCTTCCTTCTTAAAAACTGTAACTAAGTAACCTCTGCTGATGGACAAAGACCATTTGCTGGAAAGCAGCCACCCTATAAATAATGCTGTGACCATCTTCTCAGAAAGGCTTTCTCCTCTGGGAACTGTCGGCATCTCTTCCTGCATCCGAGGTCCTCACACCGAGAGCTCAAGGACTAGCCTAGTCCTGACCACAGATTCTTAGGGCACAGACAATCCTTGGGGAGTGGGGTAGGTGGCACCATCACCGAACACTCAGAAAGCCCTGCAGTGATCTTATATCTATGCACCTTCAGGACGACAGAGCACTTTACGGCCATGAGTTTCTATCTATACTCCTTTGGATTCTTTCTTCAGGAACCTGCAAGCATGGCCTCTAATATAACACAGAGAAGAACATAGTATCATTAAGTTGAATACTGCTTCATACTTGGCAAGTTCCCACCAAGTTCCCTCCTGGGAGTCATCTGCATTCTGATGACTCACTGGTCCCTTTAAGCCTATTTCTCACAGCTGTGAGATGCCATTGCCTTTGTTCTCCTCCAGTCACCTGGGCTGGGAATAAAAGTCCCAGCTACTTCATGAGCAGACCAAGGTGACCTTCATGCTGAAACAGACCACCCAGCCCCTCTTGGAGCTAACCCGAGCACTTTAAAAGTCCTTTCTGCTTACTGCTCCCTTGGGGTGCCTCTGTGTGGGCTTCTCTGGATCACATGGCTTTGTGAAACAGACACAAGCTCTCTTTAATCAAACTGTAATACCGAGAACCTAACATAGTCTTACAAAATGACTCTGCAACACAGTTGAGAGATGACAAACTGCCCTGTTAGGACTCGATTTGACTTTTCTCTGAAATTCAGAGCCATGCTGGCCTACCCAACAACTCTAGCATTATTCGTCATGGTTTAGATGATGAGGCAAATGGTTTAAAGGGGCAAAAGTCTACAGCACACACACCAGGGAGTGGCAGGAAAAGTTCATGCAGCAGAACTAGAAGCTACTTAGCATCATGGTGTCACCTAAGATTAGAATGGTGGTGACATAATTGGAGTCTCTTTTTTATCTCCTCCTCAAGGACCCTAAGCACAGGGAACTCTCAGACACCATTTCCTTCCCCATATAACACAAAACCTCCCCGAGAACAGACCTCCTTCAACTTCGATAGTTGAGCAAAGGATTCTCAACCAGTGGTCTCTATTTAGAGCAGTGATTCTTAACCTCCCCAACACCGTGACCCTTTAATACAGTTCCTCTTGTTGTGGTGACCCCCCCACCACAAAATTATTTTCATTGCTACTTTATAATTTTCCTCTGGTTATGAATCATAATGAAAATATCTGATATTCAGGATCTCTGATGACCATGGTTGTAACTGAGCAGGGCACAGACAGCATGCCTTCCTAAAATGCAGCCTCCGCTAGCTTCCCTGCCCCCTGGGCTCCTCTGTAGTACTTCCACCCACAAACCCTGGCTCCCTGTCAATCTCTAGCGGCATCCACACTCTCACACCAGCGTTTTCAAACAGCCAGGCTACTTCTCCAGTGAACATCTCTGGGATCCATTCCTCCCCTAACTTCTTGCCTTAGCATTGCCCTCCTGCATGGAAGCAATTTTATTAAAACAGTGCTTCTGTTGCCAGGAAAAGAATTCACTGAAAACCCTGCAACAGCCTGAATTCCCATCAGCAGAGCAAACAGACGAATCAATCATGGTTCGGTGAGTCAGAGGACTGGCACTACAGTGGGTTGGACCAATCATCGCTGGTGATTTATCACCAAGAGAGAGAATGAAAATCACAGAGTGAAGAATGTTAGGAACTCAATGCTGAGAGACCTCTACATGTGCTTTTATAAACAAGAAAGAGAGAGGGGGAGGGGGAGAGGGGCGGAGGGGGAGAGGGGGAGAGGGAGAGAGAGCTCACAAAACGGGACTATTAAAGTTGACTGTCTCAGGAAGGTGAAGAAGAATTAACTTTTACACAGCTGCCAATCAGCGCATTTTTAAAAATTCCCATTAGTTGTAAAAACATGCACGAACATCTGAGTCACCATCTTAGTCATTTTTTTTTTTTTTTTTTTTTTTTTTTTGGTTTTTTGAGACAGGGTTTCTCTGTGATTTTGGAGCCTGTCCTGGAACTAGCTCTTGTAGCCCAGGCTGGTCTTGAACTCACAGAGATCCGCCTGCCTCTGCCTCCCTAGTGCTGGGATTAAAGGCGTGCGCCACCATCTTAGTCATTTTTAAGTCGACAATTCAGTGGCGCATGCGCATCCACACGGTGTGGTAGTGTACAGTTTAGGGGCACGTGCGCATCCACACGGTGTGGTAGTGTATAGTTTAGGGGCACGTGTGCATCCACACGGTGTGGTAGTGTACAGTTTAGGGGCATGTGCGTATCCACACGGTGTGGTAGTGTACAGTTTAGGGGTGCGTGCGCATCCACACGGTGTGGTAGTATATAGTTTAGGAGTGCGTGCGCATCCATACTGTGTTGTAGCATACAGTTTAGGGGCTTATGTGCACCCACATGGTGTGTCAGCATATAGTTCCTGTGGTGTGCATACATACACATAGGAGCTACACCCCTGTGGTGCACATACATACACATAGGTGTTACATACTTATAGGTGCTATATCCCTGTGGTGTGCATACATACACATAGGTGTTACACACATGTGCTGAACATACATACACATAGGTGCTACACACATGTGCTGAACATACATACACATAGAAGCTACACCCCTGTGGTGCACATACATACACACAGGTGTTACATACTTATAGGTGCTATATCCCTGTGGTGTGCATACATACACATAGGTGTTACACACAGGTGCTGAACATACATACACATAGGTGTTACACACATGTGCTGAACATACATACACATAGGTGTTACACACATGTGCTGAACATACATACACATAGGTGTTACACACATGTGCTGAACATACATACACATAGGTGTTACACACATGTGCTGAACATACATACACATAGGAGCTACACCCCTGTGGTGTGCATACATACACATAGGTGTTACACACATGTGCTGAACATACATACACATAGGCAAACACTCATACACATAAAGTAAAAATACATCTTTAAAAAATAACTACCAAAAACTTGGTCACAAAGAAAAGGGAAGAAGTCTCCTCGTCTCAGTGTCAACCTGGGACGTTAACGAGTGACTCTTAGGGACATCGCATTATCCAGGAACCAGGTGTGTGTGACAAGGCTTGTGATGGGGGAGAGTCTTCTGATTTGTGTTAATTTCATTGGTTAAATAAAGAGACTGCCTTGGCCCTTTAATAGGACAGAAAATTAGGGAGGCGGAGTAGACTAAACAGAATGCTAAAAAAAGAAGCCGAGTCAGGCAGTCGCCATGATGCTCCCACTCCAGACAGACGCAGGTTAAGGTCTTTCCTGGTAAGCCACCTTGTGGTGTTACACACAATATTAGAAATGGGTTAGAACAATATGTAAGAGCTAGCCAATAAGAGGTTAAAACTAATGGGCCAAGCGTGTTTAAAAGAATACAGTTTCCATGTAATTATTTCGGGTAAAGCTAGCCGGGTGGCGGGAAGCAGCCCCGCTCCTCCCACTACTACACTCTTTATTGCTGAATAAAGGCCCCAAATTTGGATTCTGATGCCTTTTCTGCCCAGGCCTATTCGGTCAGGGTCTGCTCAGCTCTTCCAACCCCACACCCCCACAGCCATCGCTGACAGTCTGACAGTCTGATAGTCTATTACCACTGTGCCTTTAGTTCTCCATGTAAGCAGCTTTACCATGCTGCAGGTCCTCACTAATGAAGAGTACAACTCCTTGACACACTCATCCTGAGTTTGTAGGAGACTACAGACATTGCACTCTGACTCAGCCGTTGCTCTTTTTTTTTTTTAAATCAGAGTATCTGAAAATGAGCACTAAATGAATTTCAGTAGAACTTTTAAACATTTTTGTTACTTTATTACTAAAAATTGTTTGTGTGTACACTGTGTGTGTGCACGTATGCACGCACATACACAGATGCTAAGTGTGTGGGTATTCACAGAGGTTAGAAGAGAGTCTGGTCCCTTGGATCTGGCGTTCCAGGCAATTATGAGCCTCCTAACAGGGATGCTGGGCACTGAACATGCATCCTCTGGAAGGGCACAAGGGCCTTTAACTGTTGGGCCATCTCTCCACCCACATTATTATTGTTCCATTTATTTTGTGTGCATGTATGTGCACACACCACAATATGTGCGCCGGTTAGCAATTTGGGAGAGCTGGCTCTCCCTCCACCAGATGCTGAGGCTCACACTGCAGGTGCCTTTTAGCCCTGAGTCATCTCACTGCCTTTACATATTTTGTCCTAAGGAGCTCTAGGGCTAAAGCACAAGACAAACGTTCCCCATCTTCGCGATCACAATCTCAGCTGGTGAGGTTAAATTCAAAAGGAAATATGTATACTAGTCTAATTGACATAATTACAAGGAAAACTCCAGATTCCTCTCATTAAAACCCCAGGCCGCCAGCACAAAGGCCCATGCCTTCTTTTCCAGGATCAATTATTAAAGCGCTCCTCACTCTCAGTGACCAGCTTCACCATCCCCAAAGCCTGGCTACCAACAGCCCCATGCCTTGTTGATGAATCCACCCTCAACAAACCAACGAGGAAAATTTACTGGCTAAGTGGGGAGCCGTACATCCAAGAATTTTTACATGAAAGTTGTGAAATTAGTAACAGGCCCATTTTTAAAAAAAGCTTAAATCTTAAAATAACAAATGAACAAGAGCTGCCTGGGCTGCAAAAATACCCTGGTACAGGAGAGGAACAAAGTGTGGAGGCGGCAGGCCTGGGGGCGGGGGGAGGCAGAACGGAGCTCCAATGGCTTGAGCTGGGCTGCCGAAGCGTCTCCAGCCTTCTCAAGGCCACACTCATTCGGTGCCACAACAAATCCATCCCAGTGATGTTTCCCCAGCCAGTCAAAACTTCATACCGAAAGAGTTTTGCAAAAAGGGCCAGACATTAACCTGTCTGAAGGTGAGTGCAGGGATGTTAGGTGGAAGAGATCACCTTTCCCTGTCTGCAGCTGGGGGCTGCCTCTCTCTGCGGGCTGCTGACTGCAAGTGAGCCTGGCCAGCTCAGAGCAGTGAGACAAGACCTGGGAAACACGAGCCTTAGGAATTTTAATGGGGACCAGCAGCCTTTGGTGGGTCCTCTCTTTACTTTCTAGGGAAGATGCTGGCCGTCAGTCCATCACAGGACACGGCACAAGGAGCTGGGATTGTAGCTCAGCAGCAGAACACTTGCCTAGAATACGTAAGACCTTAGCTTCAATGCCCAGTACTGCCCCATCCAGCTAAGGTTCAACAAGAGACCCTGTGTCAAAGGAATAAGATGGAGAGTGACAGAGCCGGACCCCAGCATCCTCCTCTGGTCTCTGAAGTGTGTGCCAGCAAGCCTGATGATGCTCCTGTCTCTGCTTTCCTGGTTCTGGGGTCACAGGCAGGAAAGTTCATGTGGGTGCTGAGGGTTCAACCTCAGGCCCTCGGCCACAGAAACATCTTCCCAGCTCCTCCAGTGATTTCTTTACATTTATTTTCCTCACAGTTTTACTTTATCAAGATGAGAAAGGCAGCGTCTTGTAATCGTCCCCACCACTCAGATGTCCTTCAGCGTTGGATGCAGAGCAGTGTGCATGAAGTGGCCTCAGAAGGTGGCTCAGAAGGGCCGTCGCTGTAGCTCAGCGCTCAAAATAGCGGAACAACTCTCGCCAACAACCATGTGCGGGGGCCGCATCTGCCAGAAATAACTCTTGCAAGTGCTTGGACTCAGATGCTAAGCCTCAAAACTGGATCGCAATGGCTTTTCATGGACTTCAAAATACAAATCAGAATCCATGATCATTACTGGGAGGGAAGATACAAAGCCAACCAGATAGTGGAATGGGCTCCAAAGTAATGCTTTTGGGGGTTTCCAGATAACGCAGAATTTGAAGATATGATCTTAAGAGGCCTGGTGAGAAGGGGTGCTTTCAACCTCTGTTCAATAAATCTAAATCGTTGACAACACAGTATCTTAGAATATGTTGTAAAATTTCATGTGCAAACAAACTTGCTTACGAGCAGCTCAAGAAACAAAGTTGCCATCCAGAATTCTAACACAAGCATGAAAGTATTTCACCATAGCAGAAATTACCTTAACATAAAGTTTTAGGGCTGAAAATGAGCACAGGAGAAACACAAATGAGGTGAGCTACAGCCCGCTGTAGGGTGCTCGCTTCACAAACACTGCAGGAGAGGGCAAGGGAGGGAGGGAGGGAGAGAAAAGCTATCTGTGCTTGAAATGACCAACTTTGCTTATGCCCAGGATTTAAATCTCACAGTAGGCCACACCTTTGGATACTGGACCAGCAGGTAAATGCCATTAAAGTCTGTGTCTCTCCTTTTCCCTTCCCTTTCCGGCCCTCTGACTGAGCTGCTCCATTTCTGCCTCCTCTGAAATCTGTGCACCAAAGAGAAGGCTGCAGAGGAAGTTCCGTATGCGTCTGCCTGACCCCACAACAGATGTAAGGCCACAAACACATGGCATCTGTACCAGCAAGGAGAAGCGGTTCCCACAGGGTCTATCAGACCTCCCTATGAGCTCCCCCAAATTGACATGCTAAGAGGGACACTGGCTTGGCTCTCCTGATTGCCTGGCCCTTCCCCAGCATTAGCCCTTCTCTCCAGTCCAGCCCATCCGCCTGCATTCCCGTGGACCCTGCTGGCCCCACCCAGGACTATTCTCCCCCGTGGACCCCGCTGGCCCCACCCAGTCTCTGCTCTCCCCTGTGGACCCCGCTGGCCCCACCCAGTCTCTGCTCTCCCCTGTGGACCCCGCTGGCCCCACCCAGTCTCTGCTCTCCCCTGTGGATCCAGTCTCTAGCATGGCGGCTCATGCCCACCACCCTGGCACTCAGGAGAACAAGGCAGGAAAGGAGCTGGGGGACAGGCTAAGTGGGTACATAATGAATTCCAGATCAGTCTGGGCTACAGAGTAAGACCCTGCCCACCTCGCAAAAACACACAAACGTTCATCAATTTAATCACTTTCCAGACTTCCATTTCATAGATTAAATATGAGTATAGCTATCTCTTAAATAATTAATGTAAATTTACTTGAATAAAACTAACTAAACAAACTAAACAGGAATGCTTAGCATGTATAATCAAGCCTCCCCCCTCTTCAAGTTTTGACAGCTGCCACGCCATAAAAAGCCTTGTATTCGGTAAGTGCACATTTCCACATGGAATGCTGCTTGATGCCGATCTTAGAAACACTTTACCGACCTTCAGACAGCGAAAAGTGTTGCTGGAGAGGGACATTCTCCTTCAGCCCTTTCTGCGGAACCTGATCTTTTCATAAAAAGACATTCTAACTCACTGCCTTACCGGTCATACTTTCTCATGGGTTTAAACACTTCAAGGGATTTGTGTGTGTGCATGCATGTGCTCACATACACCTGGATGCATGCAAGCAGTGTTTGTGTGTGTGCATGCACCCAAGCCTAGGCCGGAAGACCCCGAACACTCTGCTCTGTCCCTTTCCGTCTTACTCTTCTAAGGGTGGGTGTCTTGCTGCATCTGAAGCTGGGCTGGCGGTCAGCAAGCCCCAGGGACCCTCTGCCTCTCACTTACAGAGTCCTGTAGCATTTCTATTGTGTGGTGAGCATCATGATCAGAATCGAGCTGGGGAGGAAAGGGTTTGTTTTCTCTTAGAATTCAGGGCACACTGCATCACTAATGTACATCAGGGCAGGATCCTGAAGGCAGAAATGCAGAAGGCATGGGACGGGGGAGTGTCTTATAGGCTTGATTCTCATGTTTGCTCAGCCTGCTTTCTTATCACCCCAGGACCACCTGCCCAGTGTGGAGGGCATCACCACAGTAGTCGGGCCCTTTTACATCAATCATCAGCAAGTCAGTTCTCCACAGACACGCCTATAGGCCTATAGGACGATTCTATGGTGGTATTTTCTCAGTTAAGAGACCCTGGCCTGTCAAGTTGACGAGTGGGTGCTAGGATCTGAACTCAGGCCCCCACATTCATGCAGCAAGCTCCCTTACTCACTGAGCCATCTCTCCAGCCCCTCAGAAGGAATCTTTGATGTGATGGACTCTGCTGATTATAGAAAAAAAAAAAAAAGAAGGGATTTTTTTCTTAAAAGCTATCTAAACACCATTTTTCCACACCCTCTAACCCATAGCCAAGTGACAATTGTCTGCTGGAATGCAGTTCTATGGGAGGGTGTCTGCCAGTACTAACCCAGAAGTGCTCACGTGATATGATATCACCCACAGACGATCAGTGTTCAGAAGTCTCAAATGATGTAACTAAAAATAACACAGAAAAGTAGCTCCATTCCTTTGAAAAGAAATAAAGCTTTTATAATTAACGTGCCATCTTTTATCTTTAAATTTTTATGATGTTTAATGTGTATGTGTCACAGCACATGCGTGGAGGGCAGAGTACATCTTTCAGGAGTTGGTTCTTTCCGACACCATGTGGGTCCGAAGACCCTAGCACAGGGTGTCCTGCTCTGTGACAAGCGTCCTTACCCATCGAGCTGTCTCACAAGCCCGAAAATGCCATCTTTTAAATGATAAGAAAACACTATGGCGTCCTTTATTTTTATTAGCAATTTTGTGCCAAAATCGATGTCCTATATCAACCATAGCCCACCTCTGTCCTCTACGCCTCCCGCCCACACCGAGCACACAGCCTCTTTCTGGTCCTGGAGAGTTAGTAAGCTGTGAGGGAACATGCACATCTTGGTGGACACCTCTTGTTCCCTTAGCAACATCCCAGACCACTGAGTTCTGCATCAACTGAGAGGGCACATGTGTCTCTCACTCACCTGTACCTGCCCTGCTTTCTGCCCTGGTTACACTCATCACCTGCTTCCTTCCCACCAGATCTCCAGTTTTCCCAGGCTTACTGTACCATATATAACTGTTGGGACCTCTAAGGAGGTCCAGCCTTGCTAGAGAAGTGAGTTTCTAAGGATGGGCACCAAGGTTGTATAGCTTGGGCGCACATCTTGTCTGGTTTCTATGGATACTGAACGTAGCCGCCCCATGGTCCTGTCGCCTTCCCTTCTTGTCAGGGACTGGGTGATGACAACTAGAAGAGTAACTACTACCGTTGCCTTTGACCCCTGTAGCCCTGAACTTTGACCTGATGGCTGTGAGATGCTCCGCATTTCACAGGGGCAGGATGTGAAGATCTCACGTGTCAATATTCCCAGGCTTACTTATGCAGAAATGAAGTCAATTTTAGTAAAAAAGAAAAAAAGTAAATCTGTAGTAATATTTCATTTGTATTTTAATAATTAAAACTTGCCTGAAGATCAGAGAGTAACACAGCAAAACTGGTCAGCCCTACAGACCAGGCAGTGGTGACACACACCTTTAGTCCCAATAACCACATTAGTTTGCAATAGAAACAAGGAGGTGTGTGACTTTAATTCCAGTGGTGCTCGCCTTTAATCCTAGCCCTAGAGAGGATTATAAAACGAGAGGAGACAGCTCTCAGACACAGTCTCATTCTGAGATTCCTGGAGGCAGGATCACCATTTTGGATTGAGGTAGAGGTAAGAGCCAGTGGCTGGTTGCTTTGCTTCTCTGGTCTTTAGGTTGAACCCCAATTTCTATCTCTGAGTTTTTATTAATCGTGCTTTGTAAATCTGCTCTTTGGACTGACGAAGCCCATGCTGCTTTGGCTTTGGTGTTTAGGTGGTTGTTTTCATAGCAGCTCAAACTTTCCCTCGTGAAGGTAGCAGTGAATGGAGGGACCCTCCTGACCACCTGTCCCTTCCCTTGCTACAAACACACAAAGCCTCTGGCCTCTATTCCTTCTGGGAGAAGGATGAATGAATAAATGTGCCTCTCAGTTCTCTTTTCCACCATACACACTCCAGGATCCAGGAAACGGTGCCATCCCCATGGGCGAGCCCTACCCATCTCACTTAAAGCAATCAAGATACTCTCCTAAAGGCATGTTCAGAGACCCTTTCCCCAGGGGATTCCAGGTCAAGTCTGCTCCCCGGCATAATTCCAACCCTTAGCAGCTCAAGGGCTTCCCTTTTAAGCCATCACCTTTTACCTCTTGTCTCCACAGTCTTGTGACCTTGTTTAATGTAAAATGCACCCACCACTCTCTGTTTCCGGACTATAAACACGACTTGACCAAGGGCTGCAAGCTCCTGCTGCCATGATCCGCCACCATGCTGGATGGACCTTGAAATTGGAGCCAAAATAAACCCTTTCTCCTCCAAGTTGCTTTCTTCGGGGTATTTTCACAACAAGAACCTCACAGCAGCCTTAGTGCTGTGAGCTTGTGTTGTAATAGGAGCGGCAGGGCTGTGTCCCCGGCACCCAGCCACCCGCATGGCTAGCTTATGCCACGAAATAATTACATGGAAACTGTATTCTTTTAATCACTGCCTGGCCCATTAGTTCCAGCCTCTTATTGGCTAGCTCTTACATATTGATCTAACCCATTTCTAATATTCTGTGTAGCACCATGAGCTGGCTTACCAGGGAAGATCTTAACCTGCGTCTGTCTGGAGTGGGAGAATCATGGCGACTCCTCACTCGGCTTCTTTTTCCCAGCATTCTGTCTGTTTACTCCACCCACCTAAGGGCTGGCCTATAAATGGGCCAAGGCAGTTTCTTTATTAAATGAAAGTAACTCCTCCATCAAGCTTGCATCTCTCACACAGAGCCTGTCATTGTCCCTTGATCTTACCCATCACTATGGTTGAGTCATATCTGCACGATTATATGGATTTCCGACCAACACCCCTGCGAAGGCACAGACAAGTCCTAATTAACATGCGCAACTTCATCACGCAGAACTTATTTTGTGTAGCTGAGCACTCTAAGAGTGCTTGCTGAGTAAGCAAATGTTACCACTGATGATCCGGACTCACAAATGCCGATAGAGTCGTCCACTGTGACTTTAGTTTTCCAGACGAACGACTGATGCTGAACCACAGGACTGCAGCCATCTTGAGTTGTAACTATAACAGTGTCCCTGAGAAACCCTCGTCCCATTTTTCACCATTATTTCCTAACAAGCCATTTAAAGTGGACAAACTACTATGAGGGACAATGAGCGGAGGTATGAGTGACGCACGCTCACAGCGGCTGTGGTGTGTGGAGCTTTATGGCTGGACAGACGTCCAGGGATGTCCCTAGCACTGTGATGTCCACCTTAGATAAACCCGGAGCTTTCCAGCAAGGATGAAGTCACGTTTGCCCTAAACCACGCACAGGCTCATCTTTCCTCCCCAAATCGCAGAGACTCAGTTGTGCTTCCAATGTCACAGCAGCATGGTTTGGTCTGTACGTCATTCAACAAACCGTAGCTGTGTAACCCTAGATCAGCCTGCCTCTTTTCTGTCTGAGAACTCTTTGTAGCCAGTACCCCATGATGGGCCTGAGATGTCCCAGGGCAGCTATGTGGGAGCAAATTCTGGGTCCTGGCTTCTTCTGATGGATTGAGAATTCACAAGCACACTGGGGTACCCTCCTCTGCCTCTGTATTAGCAGTCATGCCCCTGTCTCCAGACAGGTCATCAGGAGCTGACTGGAGCAGTCAGTATGGCTGGGGAGAAGGCCGGATGCTGATTGGTCTATCAGAACCAGGGCAGACCACCAAGAAACTCTGTTCTGAGTTTATGTCAAACCCATCTGCAGCTTTCAAACTCTGCGACACATGGAGCCTCCTAAAATGCACGACTTTGACAGGGCTCTCCCACCTCCTCTCTGAAGGTTCTGCTACTGTGACATTCGTAACGTGAAACTTAGTTCTAGAAACTTCTAGGCATAGCAGAAAATTACCTGCAGACCCCAGATTCATCACAAACACCTTTCTCTAGTTTCTGTGGCCAGCAGCAAGTCTCCAGGGAGAAAGACTGAGGACAACAGTGTTCAGGACACTGAAGCTAGATCTAAATGTTGCTTCCACCACTAATGAAAGCCACACCAAGTACTTCTTTTTGTATTTAAATGTGGTCCAAAAGTTTTAAGGTCTTGGTAGATCTTATCAAAGACTCTGATTTTTGTTGTTTTTCTCTCGTTGGTGTAAAATACTTCATTAAACACAATCAAAACCCTTGCTTTGGAGATGGAGAGTTGGCTCAGTTTTTAGGAAGCCCCAGGAGCTCTGAGGCCCTCTTCTGGCCTCCATGGGCACCACACACATGTGGCATATGCTCATACAGACACACACAATAATAAAAAACAGGAATAAAATCTAAAATAATTGCTCTGAACAAAATAAGGGGGCGGGGGATACCCCAGGTACAGTCAGCTCCTATATGACTTTCAAATGGTGATAAAAAATCAATCCCTCAATGTAATTAGTGGCAGAGTAAAATTGCCATAGCAGTCAAAGTGTTTGATACATAATGTCATAGCTTCAAGGTGATCTTTTCCGAGAGGCACCCTCCACGACTCCAGGATCCAGTCATTCAAGTATCGCCTTGACCATGTTTGGCCATTCACTCACTACTGCTATTTACTTAATGTCCTTTTCTAATTTACTTTTATTGGAGACAGAGTCTTGCGTAGTCCAGGCTAGCTTCAAATTCACTGTACAGCTGAGGATGACCCTGAGCTTCTGATTCCCCTGCCTCCACCTCCTGAGTGTCATCCCGAGGGACTGCCAGGCAAGCGCCACCACGATGCATTTATAAAGCACTTGGGGCTGAACCCAGGGCTCCGTAATGCTGGGTATGCACCCTACCAACTTAGCGATAGCCCCAGTCCCACAATGTCTTCTGAAGTCAGCACAATTCTTAAGAAGTATAATTATTTGGAAAGGCAAGTGTATAATAGGGCAAAAAATCAATTGCCAGTGTCACTTCTCCACATAGAAACAATCTAAGAAAAAATACCGAGACTATTTCAGAGAAATATTAAACAGTGTAGGTGAGTGTGAATGGTGGACTTAAGAGGTTATAAAGACCTTTGGTTTCGTGACATTAGATAGAGTGAAAAATAATTTTAGGCTAATAATTTTCTCACTGTGTAAGAAATGCCATGCTGGGAAGCATAAAAACAAACAACTTCTTTGCCCCACTCCCAAACATTAAGGGCAATCAAGTCTTAGCCTCTTAGATGGAATAATTTAGGAGTAATGATCTCTAATTAGCCTATCACTGAACTATAAACATTTCATTCATTCATTTGGAGTATATGTACAGAACACTTATCTTATTCCAGTTTGGAACTTAAAACTGAATATTTTAAAAGATTTTCATTGCATTTATTTGATAAAATAGCACAGTTATAGGCTACAAAATATAAAATTTTCAACATTCAGGTCTATACTTTCCCAGAGGACAATGGCATGAATCTGGCTTCTCGCCCACAGTGAGAAGGCAGCTCATGCATGTGTCTTTATTGTCCCCGAGTCCTGGTTCTTCCTGCCTCCCCATCTGTGTCTGACCGCCTAGGATTTTCCCAAGTTGCTGTTACAAGCCTGGGATCAGCTCTTGGCAGAGGCTGGGGGTTATAAGAAACTGCTTCCATATTTCTGGAATTTTACCAGTTCTCCATTGAGCCACAAAATGACCCTAAACCGGTGAGCCTGTGAGCATGTGATAGGAAAACCTAAGGGAAGGAAGGACAGCCCAAGTACATGTGTTAGCCTGAGTTCCTGCACCTGCCACTTCTGACAGGCCTGCGGTGGCCCTGTGAATAGCGACAGAGGCCTGGATACCTTCCTTCTTGGAAGTCGCTGCCTAGAACCCATTAGAGGGCTTGAAGTGCAGCAAGCATCTGATAAACCCTGCTGTCACTCACAGCATTTACTGAGAGGCAAGCTCCAAAGAACCACAGGTTCTTGACTGTTCACTGCATGACCCCAGGCGCGGGGTGTTCGGCAGTGACCAGACAGAAGGCAATCCGCCTCGTAGGGGCTCACTCTCAGCACTAGGAGGAGGTGTGAGAAAGAAACAGCTTCTGGTCATCTTCAGCACTCAGTAACCTCCCTCCCCTTTATTTCTGTTACCTGTCAACAACCATTCTGCAGAGCCAAGAGGTGGTGGCACACCTTTAATCCCAGCACTCAGAAGGCAGAGGCAGGTGGATCTCTGTGAGTTCGAGGCCAGCCTGGTCTACAAGAGCTAGATCCAGGACAGGCTCCAAAGCTACAGAGGAACAATATCTCAAAAACAAACAAACAAACAAACAAACAAAAAACCAAAAACAATCATTCTGCAACAGAAAAAAAGTTGTTTTTCCTTCATTCCTGAGGTGTGGCAGCTTCAGAGGCCCCCTGATTGTTACAATGCGGTTGTGTTCTGTGCCCTACAGGAGCGTCAGCAGCCCCAACATCTGCAGGGCATTCCTCTCCACGTGGGTGTGGACCTGCTGGTATTTCTGCAGTTTTCTGCTCTGGGAGGAATGGCTTCTAAGAAGGACAAATTTATCAGCATCAGGTGCATCTAAGGATCTTTCACAACTTAAAGTTCAGTTCCATTACATAGTAGGTATTTTATTCTGTATTTTGATATATTAGTCGTCATAATGATCACTGTTTTTCTTGAATATTTTTAGGGTTAATACCCTAGACTCATTTTTTTAAATACTAGAAAATTCTAAAGCATTAAGAAGAATGGGGGGAGGGGGAGAGGGGCGGGAGGATGGGGAAGGAAATGGGAGGCGGGGAGGAGGCGGAAAATTTTTTTTTTCAAAAAAAAAAAAAAAAAAAAAGAAGTTTGATCTGTGGAAAAAAAAAAAGAAGAAGAAGAAGAATGCCCTGGATCTGATAGGCTACCCTGAGGGCTAAGGGAACCTTTGGGCCAGTCTGTTTCCAATAACTCTAGGATCTCCACTTCAATTTTCAGCTCTTCCTTCTGTGTTGTCTCTGTCCCCCAGTGGCCGCCCTTTCTCAGGCTGTTACCTGTCTGGTTCCCCTAAGAGCCAGTATCCCTTCTCTCAAGGCCATTTTTTAAAAAGCAGGAATCATTCATCTTTCCTCTGTCACTGAGATCTAGCTCTCTCTGTTTGCAGAAAACAACCCTCAAGAACTAAAGCTGTGGACAGAATGTGCGCATGTGTGGAGGCCAGCAGGGTGGGGGGGGAGTGGGGGAAGTGGCCTGGGTGAGGGGTAAGAGCAAGGGAGGGGGAGCTCAGTCAGCACTGAGCCAGCTTTGACAAAAGCCCTGCTGGTTTGGCAAGTGCTCTGGCCTGGAATCTTCCATCCCAGGACCCGGCTCACTAGTTATCTGAATAGCACAGCTAGATTTCGGCGACTGTGACTGGAAAAACATGAAACTGGTGTGTAAGGACTCCAGGCACCTGGGGAAGACAGCATTGCTGCCGCCTACAGACCCCCTCACCCTGATCCCAGGGGTTATAGGGATGTCTCTGTGAAGGGTTATTGAGTCCTATCAAAAGATAGCAGATTGAAAAATGGCCCTGCTTGTACATGATGCTTTTAAAAAAAATCTGTTAGTCTAAAATTGCTCTAAAAACATTTTAATTGAAAAAAGAAGTGGGAGAGGAGAGATGGCTCAGCCAGTAAGGCACTGATTTCTCTTCCAGAGGACCTGGGTTCAAATCCAGTACCCACATGGTGGCTTGCACAGTCTGTAACTCCAGTTCCAGGGATTCAATGCCCTCTCCTGGCCTCTGTGGTTACTACACGTGTGTGGTGCACAGACACACATGTAAGCAAACCGTCTATGAGCATAAAATACCTTTTTAAAAATTCTAGAAAAATGAAGCAAAGAAAGGAAAGGATGAAGAGGCAGAAGACAGACCCCGACCAGCGAGAAGTTCACGGAGCTGCAGATAGCCTGATGGCTGCTGCCACCTGTTCCCCACCGGTTCACACTCTACCTCCAGATACTCAGTAAAATCTGCTAAAAACAAACAACAACAAAAATCCCCACTGCTTGGGGCCAGTGGTTGGGAAACAGTAATGGCCAATGTGGACTGAAGCAATACTTGGCCTTCTACAGGAAGTCTGAGAATTTGACCCCAGAAAGAATTTGGAATGAGAGACCACAAAGGATGAAAATTTCCAGGAATCTGTGGCATGGCTCAGTAGTGACCGTGTACCCACAGGTGGCTTTTGGGCACTCACAGTAGGAAGAGTCCAAACTGACGTGTGTCAAGCTAGAGTGAGAAGAAGGCAGATAGCTCAAGAGTTGCATGTAGTGATATTTTATTTGTGGTTTAACAAGTAAAGCTTGCCTGGAGATCAGAGTACAGAGCTAAGCCACTAGCAGCCAGGGAGAGGTGGCACACACCTTTAATCTCGGACTCAAGGCCACCCTGGGCTACTCGAGATTGAATCTGTCTAAAAAGAGAAATAGAACTCACATACAGGTAATCCCAGCACTTGGTAGTCACATGCCTTTAATCCCAGCACTAGGGAGGTGGAGACAGGAGTGATACGCCTTGGTGGAGAGAGGTATATAAGGCAGGAGAGACAAGAGTTCATTGCAGCTTTAGGCTTGGTGGAGAGCACTGCAGTCTACAGTCACCCTGAATACAGAATTGCCCCTTTGTTTGTCTAAGCCTTGGTAGAGATAAGAACTCTCTAGTGGCTGGCTGCTTTACTTTTCTGATCTTCAGCTTGAGCCCCAATATCTGTCTCTGGGTTTTTATTATTTGTGCTATAACTGTATTCTAATTAAAATATTGACACAGAAATATATTATGAAAACCAAGTGTGCCTGCCCCTTGTCTGCTTTCTAATATGTCTATTAGAGTGGTTGGAGTTGCATACATGGCTCTGAGTACTGATGGATACATCTCTAGAATGCTTGGGAGAGCCACAGATTCCCTCCATGGTGCCCGTCTGGGAGCTTCGATCACCTTCAACACAGGAAAGCATAAACCCCATAGGGCTGGGACACAAAGTAGCAAATCCTGACAGACTAAGTGTGAGAAGATGCAAACTGACAAAACAGATGAATTCTTCACTTTAGCAACTTTTTGTTAAATTGTCAAATAATTCCTAAGAAACAGCACATGCTCTAAAAATAGAATTCAGTCTAAGGAAAAAACTCAATGCTTTAGGAACTCATTTACAGCAGGAAGCAAGGTACAGTTTTCCAATGTAAAGAAGCTATACTCAGCTACTGCATTTAAACTAGAGAATAAGGAAACCAAGGAGTCATCAGGGGACAGGGGACTATGTTTGAGTCCCTCAAAGTAGGTACAGTGACCACCAGGTATGAAGCTGACATTGTCCAAGTTCACTGGAAGTACCAGACACATGACATGCATGGCTGCATTTGCTGTATTGATTTCATGTCTGATCTACTTCTTGAGGCCACGTCTCTGGAAACTGATGAACAAAAGGTCAAAATAAAATGCTGACTCCAAGTTATTCAAACTGAGTAGAATCGGAACTCAGTTTCTCAGACACGCTCTCTAGGAAGTCGAGCTCATCCAGGTTCTGTGCTGTATACATCTGCGGTTACCTGGATACAGCACATGCAAGCCTCTGTGCTAGCACATGGTTCAGTATGTAATTTCATAGATAGGGTACTGAGCCACAGAGAGACATGTGACTTGGCCTCATTGCCTACTGGCAAATCAGGACTCGGCTTTATGGTACACTGTACACTTGGCACCCTGGGAATGGCCCACGCTTTCTAAGGATCACGTGGGCTGTGGGAAAACTCCAGCTGACCATACTTACTCCAGAGGTTTCTTAACAAGAAGGATCAAATAATCCCTGTATATAACACATGCATTAAAACACTTCTTTTAAATAAATTTAATTGTAGGAACAGGTGGCTTAGGTAGCAGAGCAGAGTTCGCACCTAGGATGCTGAAAGGGAAGCCTGGTGTCCAGGAACGAGGTGCTGAGCACAGGGAGGCGCAAAGGGAAACCAGGGAGCAGGCTCGGAGGTTCACGTTCCTCTCTTCCTGCACTGCTCACACCCATCAGGGAGCAGGCTCGGAGGTTCGTGTTCCTCTCTCCCTGCATTGCTCACATGAATATCCCGAGCACCCAGACACTTCCGGAACCCCAGTAACCCATGTCTCAAAACACACATCAAGTACTCTCCTTCCCCTGAAGTACACTGATATGGCATTTCAGAGTATCTAGACTAACTAGCCAGCCTGTATGAACTGCAGGGCATGGTCTCATGGACAACAGTGTTAAGTATATCATTTGAATGGGAGTTGCTTTTCTGTATGGAGGATAAATTTTCATGTCTTGACATGTATGAGTGCACACACACACACACAGTGACTTAGTGTCCAATCTTTTATTTAATGCAATTTTTGTGTTTTTTAAAGTTTTTGAGTATGAATGTTTGTCTGCATGTGTACATACGAAGCAAGAACAGAAAGTGCTCCTAACCACTGACCCGTCTCTCTAAGCACCAGGCATCTCATAGGGAAAGTTTTCCAGTTCTTCCATAAATAATGGGTAGCAAAGTTACTTTACTAGGAATCTCTTCTTTCATAGAGAGAAGAAAGGGAATACAAAAATCTCAAAAATGTCATTGTATTTTTGCAAAGCCCCTCCCCCCTGAAATCAGGACCTCAATTAATGACCCAAGACTTTGCCTTGAGAGAATCTGGCATTCCCCTGAAGTCTAATCTATTTCCAAACTAGAGGAGAATGAGTTAAGAACTTCTTAAAGCATTCAGATATCACCCAGGGGCCTGGGGTGGCCTGGGGTAGCATTCAGAGAACCGTACTGATGGCTACATGCCGCTGGGCAGGATGCTGGAGGTATCGTACCTTTGCAGGTGAAGCATTTGATGTGGAAATGCTTGGTCTGGACCCGAAGCACTTCGCCCTTGCATGGCTCCCCACATTTATGGCAGTGAATGACAGGCTTCTCTGTTGAGTGGTGAGGGTCCTGAGGATGGGCCACTGGAAAGAAACAGCAAAAGATTTAGGTGAAAAGAAAAAATGTCTAGAAAACTCTGCAAGGATGTGTGACTGTTGCGACTGTTACTGGCACGCAGTGGAAAATGAGCCACACGGCCATTCAAGAAGCATGAGGTGGGCACACACACCACACCCCATGATCTTGGCTCCACAGCTGTATGCGTCAGTGGCAGCCTGAGCAGTCCATTGGGGACACACACGCTGTCTTCTGCCTCAACTTCTCAAAAACTACAGACTGCACAAACACAATCCCGTTTCACTTAGTATTTTGCAATCAGTATTTGTGGCATCTTCTTGCTGACTCAGCTCATTCCAGCAGGCGTCCCTGTAAAGCCTAGGTTCCATTTCTTACCGTCTGTTTGATTCCTTTCCTAATTGTACTTCATGTCCCAGCTTCCACCGTCACAGAACGCTCATGCGTTGGTAACGACTTAGGCTGTGTGAGACAGTTTCTCACTGCCGTCCATCACCAGAGACATCTTCTATTAATCTGGGGACTCATCTAACCTACTGGAGGCCCATAACGAGACTCTCATGGTGTACACAGTTCCTCACATATACTATGAGCAAAAGCTTAGAAATAACAACCTGTGAACCTGAGATCCTTCTACACACGACCTGCTCCCTTGTCTGTAAGACAAAGGCGACCTGACCAGCTGGGTGTGAATGAAGGGGCACACAGAGATTATCCTCTTAGGTCCATAGCGCAGTTTTCAGAAAATGAGAGCTAATTTGCCTGCCTGGCTCAGAGCTGGGTGCAGGCGCCTGAACTAATTGCAGAGGGACAGGAGGGAGGCAATGAGACAGCACCTGGGTTCCAGCAACCACAAGGTTTGTGTCTCTTGCAGGTTCCTTGGCCAGAGAATGTCAGTAGTTGCTTGCTGCCAGCCACTTCCTTTGCTGCTGAAGAGCCTTAGAACCCATGTGACATTCAGGGACTCTGCACTTGACCAACACAAGGAGCAACAACATTTTTTAAATGTTTGTCAAGTAGGAAAAGCGCACTGGGCAACTCATGAGAGACTGCTAAGACCCGATGTAGAAAGGACATTAGAGTGAGAAGCTGACGCATGTAGAAGAGCACAGTATATATAATAGCGTGTTGTTCTATATAAAAGCACTATATATACACATATGTATATATAAATATATATAAAATAGTATGTTGTTCTGTACAGAATGTCCCCCGTCCTCATTTGCTGAAAAAAGTAAAAAGTTTAGGCATGATGGTGCAAACAGCGTGTTCCTGACCCCCTTCTGGAGAACAAGGTTCTTCTTGTGAGGTTTGGTCAGGGGCAGGTGTGGTTTCAAGCTAAACATACCACCCAAATTCTTAGCGTCTTAGCCTGGATCTGAAGAATACCTGGAGGCTGGAACCCAACATCACAAGCCACCTGCATTCTTTCATCTACCTGATAAGATCTATGTTTACCACCAAATTCACGTGTTCTACAGGCGTTAAGGAGGGGCATGCATGCTATCAAGATCTCCAAGGGCAATACATGTCAAGGCCCCAAATCTATTCATGTGGGCATTAAGAAAGAGGTTCTCTCAAGAGCACCTGCTGGTGGTGGTAGTGGGGGAGAATCTGCAAGCCTCTCATTTTCCTCCAGTTAACTCCTGTTTTCCAGCAAGGTTATCATCGCTGGGTATCACACTAACCCTGGGCATGGTGCTTATGCATCAGCCATTTTATTCCAGCTGCACCACCCTTGCCTGGCAGTGGGATGAGCAACAGTGCTCCCATTGGTGAATAAGGAAGTTGGGCTTCAGAGATGCTAAGCAGCGCTCTCAAAGTAACAACTAGTGTGAGTGCAAAGGTCCGCACCTCAGTCCTTCTGGACCTAGTATGTTCCTGCCCTTCTGGACCTACTATGTTCCCTTCTGGACCTACCATGTTCCCGCCCTTCTTGGACCTACCATGTTCCCGCCCTTCTGGACCCACTATGTTCCTGCCTTTCTGAACCTACCATGTTTCCGCCCTTCTGGACCTACTATGTTCCCACCCTTCTGGACCTACTATGTTCCTGCCCTTCTGGACCTACCATGCTCCTCCCAGACTATTAGGATAAGACAGGAAATTATTACAAGCAAGGTATTTATTTAGCCAATTTTGTGCATTATTCTGAAAGTACCTCTAGAGTTTGGCTTTCAGAGAGAACACAGACAGCATATGAGGAAAAGGTGTCTCTAGGTGGGCCCAGGACCCTGGTTATCGCCAAAGTAATTGTCTGACCCTTGAATTAGAAATCCGTGTGCCATGTACTTAGAAAGGCAAATGCTATCATATCTCCAAAGGCTGTCATATAAAAGATAAAAAAGTTTACAATGCTGGGGGCAGTCTCCTGGAAGAAGAGAACCCTCGGACTCAGTTGTCCAGCATGTAAATTAGTGTTATGGAAGATACTATGGAGGTTCCAACTAATAATCCAAACACAGACACCCAAAGGAAATGGAGTCACGTTGATGAGCAATCTGCCAATGAGCTCCTATCTTTCCCAAAGCGACCTGCGAGAGCTGTCTGCTCAGAGAGGCAGAACACAACTCCCACTCCTTAACTGTGGGTGGGCTGCTCCTTCCTCCCGTGGGGAAACAGCGTGGAAGGGATAGGAAAGGAAGGGCTGTGCCATGGAGAGATCTAACAGTCACTGCCCCAGGCAGGGCCGAGGTCAAGGAGAGCGCCAGGGACTGCTGGAGTGGAAGATCACTGTCACTGTGTTCTTCTTTCCAAAAAACAAAAACAAATCTCACTCAAATCCTGAGAAAAATCATGAGAGAGAGGTAGAGCACCCAGCATTCTTCAAAACCATCAATGTCATTAAAAATTTAAAAAGTCTATGAAACCGCCAGAGCCAAGAGTAACCCAAGGAGATGTGATGGCTAAATGGAAGGCAATGGTCTGATGGGCTCTTGCTAGTGATAAGTGTAACTGTCCTCCCCTTCCCCCATCGAAGAAACTTCCCTTTGCGACAGATGGAGACCATTGCACAACGTCATAACGGGTCGAATACAGAGGACAAGTGGCTGTGGGGAGCCCAGCCCCAACCGAGAGATCCAGAACACAACTCCAGGCCCTAACGCTCAGGGAACATTGTAGAAGGGGGCGGGAGAATTCTAAGAGCCAGACGACCAGAAACTGGGAGGTCGTGTCCTAAAAGTGACAGGAAGTGTTTCCCATGATACCACAAACATGACTGCCCAAACAAGAATCTCAGTAGACATACTGACACGGAGGGGAGCTCTCATGGGACCCCACTCCTAGACACAGAGCTACAGGTGATTAAGGTGTGCTAACAGGGAAGAGGGAGGGACAGTCTTCCCAGGCATGAGCACTCTGATTGGTTATCCAACACCAAGTGGTCAGCCCTGAGATCATGTACATACAAATAACACTGAACAGAAACACAGGTTGTATTTCTGTTTTTATAAAGCATATGACAAAAGAAAGAGAGACCATGAATTAGAAAGGGAAGGCAAAAGAAGAAAGGAATTGGAGGGCTGAGAAGAAGGGGAATGTGATGTCATCATGATTTCAAAAAAATTAAAATTAAGGGGCTGGAGAGATGGCTCAGTGGTTAAGAGCACTGGCTGCTCTTCCAGAGGTCCTGAGTTCAATTCCCAGCAACCACATGGTGGCTCACAACCATCTGTAATGAGATCTGGTGCCCTCTTCTGGCAAGTGGGTATACATGGAGGCAGGATGTTATATACATAATAAATAAATAAATCTTTAAAAAACTAAAATTAAGAACACTGAAGAACATGGGCCTTAGCTGATGATTTAGGAATATTGTCTGGCTTATAACAAATGAAATTAGACTTACATATTAATAATGAGGGAAACTGGGTGTCAGGTATGGAGCTTACTGCATTATAGCTCACTTTCTGTATTCTAAAAATGTTTTTATATTTCTGAGTAAAGCTTATAAAGGAATAAAAACAGCTACAGAAATACCTCCAGCAGTGCGCCAGGTCACAATACATCGAGTTCAAGGTTCTCTGTAGCTTCAGAGATGTCAGTAACACTGATGGCTAAAATGGAACATACTCAGCTGAGCCGTCAGGATGAGGAGTCTTGAACCTGGCAGTCTCCACTCCAGGGACCAAGAATTTGAGTGTTATGTGCAGGGTTAACACCCAAACACCTCACTGCAGTGTTTCTCCCAAGGCCTCTGCTTGTCCTGCACACCCTGCTTAAAGGATTCCTGCTTGTCCCGCCTCTCCAAATCCAACCCGACTGGCATGGTCCAGTCCAGGACACCCTGGGTTCTGACACAGCTCTGAGCTTCTGAGATAGCATACGTGGGTTAGAGGTTTCCTTTACCATATCCTTGCCCACCAATTCTAACTCAGAAACTGTGACACTCAGGAGGTGAGAGGCAAGCACTCACAGTGAGGACCCTTTAACTTCCGTCAGAGTTAAGGACTCTGTGTGGCTGGTCATGTGACCTACCAAACACTGAGAGTAGTAAAATGCTCATAAAACAGGAGTCTGAAACCTCTCTGGGAACATGGGGTCATTTGTCCTAACTGCTGGTCATCAAAGAGGGAGGGAAAGAGACACATCCCTGGCAGTTGATTCACAGCTGGAAGGTTACACAAGTCCAGCCTCCTAAGGGCGTCTCCATTCCATTTCTCTATGTACAGATGTGTGTGTGTGGTCTCTGTGGGTGCACACATGTATGTGTACATGTGGAGGTCAGAGGACAGCTGCAGGCATCACTCCTGCGGCTCTGCCTACCTGTGCTGCTGCTGCTGTTGTTTGGCATCAGGGTCTCTCCCCAGGCTGGGACACACCCCATGCACTACCTACCAAGTCCTAGGGATCTGACTCTATCTGCTGCCCTTGCCACCACACACGGCTTCTCCTTTCTTGTCTTCTCAACACTGGTTCTGGAGACCGGTCTCGAGTCTTCATGCTTCAGGGCAAGCCCTTTGCCCACCAAGCTATTTCATCAGCCCTCAAGTCCTTTAAAAACCCCTTTCTGTGTTACCACAACGTAATTTTCCTTTAATTTGCAGATTCCCAAACACTGAGTATGTACCACTGCCTTGACTGATGATTGATGTGGGAGGGCTCAGCCCACTGTGGATGGTACCATCCCCCTTCCCCTGCCCAGAAAGATGGGCGTGGGGTATACAAGAAAACAAGTTGAACAAGCCATGTGGGGCAAGCCAATAAGCAGCAGCATTTCTCTGTGGTCTCTGATTCAGTTCCTGCCTTGATTTCTCTCAGTGATGGACAGTTACCTGGAAGAATAAGATGAAGCTAACCCCTTCCTCCCCGACTTGATTTTGATCATGGTATTTTATCTAGCAATAGAAACCCTAACCAAGACACCACCTAGCACCGACTTGTTCTTATTGTGTTTGTTTCACAATGCATCAAATCCTGTCCTCACACAACCACAAACTCCATGGCCAGTTCCCATATATTTCTGTGAATATTTCTGACCTATGATATAAAACAGGCTGAGTTCTCTTCTCTGCCTCTCTGCTCAGGCCCAGATTAGGGAACCCAGGGTTACTGCTCAATATTAGACTAGGGCATCTCCATGTGAAGTCACACGGTAAACAAATGACTCAAGACTACGACTACAGTGGAAAGCATCAGGAGCTAAGTCCATCTCCCAGAACCCATGGGGAGAACAATATGGTGGTTTGCAGCCAGCGCTGTAGAGTGGGGCCAGGAGGAGCCCTGGATCTTGTCAAAACTGAATTCCAGGTAAAAATCAGAAACCCCACCTCAAAAAGAAGGTGGGACAATGCCCAAGGAATATATGACAACTGAGGATGCCCTTTGACCTCCACACATTTGCACACACATGCATTCATACCTTTTACACGTGAACATATACACACAAGAACAATAGTAGAACAGTATCACAGGTGACATTCCCCGAACACTGCCTATGCTCCAGACACTGTACTGTCCTGGTATGCCAATCACAGACAGCCCTTCCCCACAGATATCTTAGGGGATTCTGTTTCCTTTTCTTGGTTTGCAGGGAAGGAAACCCAGACAAGAAGAGTTGAACACCTTTTGCAAGATCATACATCTAAACCAGTCTATTCCAAAGCACACTTGGGGACTATGGAAGGATGGGGATTCCCACAGGAAAATCTTATCCAGCATAGAAGGAAACACAGCTAGGGCAGCAAGGCTCTGAGATTCTGACTAGCCAGCTCAGAAGAGGTGAACCCCAGCAAGCAATGGTGGAAAGCGTTTCAAATACAAGAACTACTCCTTTATCTATGTGGAAAGAATGATTGGCAAGGGTGAGACAGCAAGGAGGAGCACCCACACGAGAAGCCTGGCATGGTCATGCATGTACATATAACCCAAGTGCTGTAGGGAGCAGAGATCACCGAAGCTTCCTGACCAGCCAGTCTAAAAAAAAACCAATGACCTTGAGAGTCCATGAGAGACTTTGTCTTGAGGGAACAAGGGGGACCAGGTTAGAGTCTGTCTGTCTGTCTGTCTGTCTGTCTGTCTGTCTGTCTCTCCCTCTCCCTCTCCCTCTCCCTCTCCCTCTCCCTCTCCCTCTCCCTCTCTCTCTCTCTCTCTCTCTCTCTCCTCCTACCCCCTTGGGAGTTTGTGTTGGAGCCCCTGCTTTCCCTGCTCCTGCCACCTTCTAAGCACACATCCTAGAGTTGCGCACTCTCCCACTTCCCACTCCCTTCCTCTGTGCTAGAGCAGCACAGGAAATGAGAACTGCAAGTGTTTAATAAATGCACGGGGTGCTTAATTTGCAGTTTACTCTGCGGCTCATTTCCTGCTGCGGCAAGTGGTAGTTACTAGAAGCTGCACAAGAGGTTACCCTGTCATTACTGGTCCAAAGTGAGCCTTCTCTTGAATTGGCCTCCATGACCTCACTTTCTGATACCTTGTGAGTCTGGTAATCCGGGTTATTACTTGGCACAAACAGTTCCACAGGCGGCCTCCCTTCCCATCTACCTGCGTCACTTGTGGCTGTCTGCTAGGAAGGTGTCCCCATGCCTGATTTCTCTTTTCTGGAGCTCCCTGCTCACCCCTCTGCTGGGCTCCCGATGACAGAATCAGCCCAGGCTCAAATCCAGTTAATCTGATTCCCCTCAAGGTGAGGAGGTGCAGAGATTACCATCACACAGCCGGGCGATTTCCCTGGTGACTCAGGTCACAAGTTTGTTCTCTCTGCTCCGCTTGCCTTCTGCAGAAGAAGGTGGGTCTCAGAAAGAATCCTACTTCAGCGGGGACTTTAAAGAGTGACTTCCTGGACATGCTGTGACTGCCGTGACTCACCAGGCCAACTCTCTCCTCTGGCCTCTCTCGGACTGTTGGAATTTTACCTTTTAGTACAGTCAGAACGGATAAATACCAAGAGTGTCAGAATGGACTCTGCTCTGGAAATTGAGGGACATGTCCCCAGCCAATCCCTTTCCTGTTAATTACGTCACAGGGGAGTCAACAACAGGCCCCAGAGTGGCACGAGGCACCTCGTAAAGATCATTTTCTCCTGTAGGCAGCATCCTGGGCACCAAAGCCTGTGTCAGCTGAGTCACAGTGGAGAGAGGCCAGGAACCCATAGAGGCCCAGAGGTCTGAAATAGGACAGAAGCCCCTTCTGGAATTTTATAGAACTCTTAAGGCCACTGGAGACCTCAAATGGTCTCTGCACCTGAAATTCCTCCTAGAACCGGATCAAATCAAACCCTCCTGGCAGAACACCACATCTTAATGGACTGGGCGAGAGCCAAGGCCATCCTGATTGTGAGATGGGAAAGGACCGGTGTCATCTGAGCCATCTGTGGGCACACGAGTCAAGAGAGAGGGTCGGGGTTGGGAAGCACGTAGACCGAGAATTCCACCCTGGACTCTGTCCCTTAATTCCAAACCCCAACCCCTTAGAGGGGTTAAATAACAAAGCATGAAGGCCTGAAGTGTGGACTGGCGTGTCCATGCCCAGAACAAACCACAGAGTCCCCACTGCTTCCTCATAAGTTCTAGGACACACTTGGAGTCACACCCAGCTAACTACAGTATTGGAGACACACTTGTGGGGTGGCCAGAGTCTGCACAGCATGTCACCCTATTTAAGAAGAGCCAGATATGGCTTCTACCTATACTTCAGCAGCCCTATCCTACAGAGAGGGAGGTTACGATTCCCTCCAGCAGCAGGGACTCTGGGGCAGTTAGCTATGCAGCCACTGGCCTTACTCGGTAGCTTAAGGGTTGCTAAGGTGGAGGTAGCTACCCCATGGAAATTGACACGTTTTACACACCGCTGTCTTCCACCACGCCCATTGGAAAGCTGACTGTTAAACATTTCCCCAGGCACCACTGCCAGCAGGAACAGCCCTCCGCTGGCTCGCTCGGAACAGGCATTCCCATGCACCCTCCCGGCGCCTCTAGGGTCTTCACCCACACGGCGGGGGGGGGGGGCACAAAAGCATAAACCCCACGTTTGTGGGTGCCAACTGCTGCGTCAGGGAAGCTACGGGTTTCTAAAACTGTTCTCCCTTCCTGGATCCTCCCAGACCTGAAGCTCAGCCCATTCAAGCTTTTGGTATGACATAACGTTACAGGGTGAGGCCTCTGCAAGCCAAGGCAAACACACAAAATCCACACCTGTCACCTTGTGAGGTGTTCTATTCTTCCAGGTGACAGACGGCATTAACCCCTGTGACTCGCTCTTTTTCTTATTTTACTGAGAGGCTTCTTCTCTGCTCCAGTCAAAGGGAAGTGGTTATCTCCTGGATAAACGCTAGTGAAGTCAGGCTGGAGACAGTAAATAAATGTCTCCACGAGTCTCTTTAGCAGACAAATCCTACTTCCTATAGGCAGTGTGAACACATTCTGATCTGTGTGCCTGCTGAGGCAGTGTGAACCTATTCCGATCTGTGTGCCTGCTGAGGCAGTGTGAACCTATTCTGATCTGTGTGCCTGCTGAGGGAGTGTGAACACATTCTGATCTGTGTGCCTGCTGAGGCAGTGTGAACACATTCTGACTCTGAGTGCCTGCTAGATGCTCTGGAATATTCTAGTGGGCAGAGGGGCAGGACATGCTTTAGGGTCCACTCTAGCTGGGCCTCCAAGGCAGGCAGAACTTACTGGAAGGGAAAAGGGAAAGCCGCCTCTAATCATAGGAAGGTAGAATAGAGCATGTCTGGACACGCTAGGAAATCGGGTCTGGCTGGAAGACAGTGCCTTCGAGGACAGCAAGGGTGTCTGAGGCAGGAATGAGGTGGCCCCCATGTCTCTGAAGGACAATATAAAGAGCTAGAGGGGTATAGTAAGTGAATACTCTGATCCCCTCTAGAGAGCAGCACTTCACACCACAAATGAAGTAGGAGCCCCTGAGCTCAAAGTGGGAATGTGGTGAGGGCTGGGAGGTGGCGGCCAGGGCTCTGCTCCTCATGAGGCAGTGACTGTGAACCAGCTGCTTTTCGGCTCTCAGTCTCGGTTTCCTTCTCGGTACAGGGAAGCCAAACCTTGCCACTTGTGACAGCCTGTGAGTAGATTGAATGTCAGTGGCTGGCAGGGACTTTCCTGACAAACACACAGAGGTCATGCCTGTCTCAGGTGCTGCTTCAGTGTGGGAAGATGTGAGATCATGGCTTAAGGCCCTTGGTCACAGACTGTCCACACATACCACCTCACACCACTTGGGTTGTTCGTCAGACTCCCCTGTCTTCTGACTCTCAGGGATGGGTGGCTGTCTTTTCTCTGCATGTCCATGTCACCCAAGGACCTCCCAGCTCTGAGTCACCATTTCAGCCTACCACGGCACGGAGGCAGCAGTGCTGGTTTAATCCTTTCAGTGAGATGAACTTGGTGATCACACACACATCCATTAAAGTGCGTAATTTGACAGTCCTTATATATTTGTCAAGTTCTGCAGTGATTACCACTATCTAATGTGTGTGTGAGAGTCTGTGTGTACAGGTGTGTGCAAGCCAAGGAATGACCATGGGTGTCCGTTCTCGGGTATATCTTTAGCATCAGGGTCTCTCACAAGTATGGAATGGGCCATGTAGGCCAGGGAGCCCCCAGCTCTGTCTCCCCGGTGCTAGGCTATAAGCATGTTTCACCACATGCAGCTTTTATTTTAGGGGGATCTGGGGATAGAAGTCATGTCCTTGGGTTTGCAAGGCAAGCACTTTACCAGGCGAACTATCTCCCAAACAAGAAATGCTGTGCCCGTAAGCAGCCATGCCTCCCTCTGCGCAATCCCAGGCTGCTGCTCACTCTCTCTGTAGCTTTCAGACAAAGCAACAGGTTTGGTTGGTACCCGCTAGCGTGAGCTCCTCCACATTTGCATGGTAATGAGAAGGAGTCACCGCACACACATGGGTAGGAACCACTCAAACGTCAACCCCACCCAACAGATGTCCTCATCTCATCACCACCACCCCTGAGGAAGGAGCCCATAAAGAGCCAGCTAGAGGAGGTTGAATTAGAGCTGTCAGGCACAGTCTATGCCTCATGTGGGAGTTTCACAAACACAGACTTTCCTGGAGGAACGTCAACACTGGCATCAGCCACCAAAGGTTGGCCAGTGGTAAATCACAATAGGACAGGTGATTGGTGCTCACATAGGGATGTGTGGATGGTGATTGGTGCTCACATAGGGATGTGTGGATGGTGATTGGTGCTCACATAGGGATGTGTGGATGGTGATTGGTGCTCACACAGTGGATTTTATGGATAGGTGATTAGTGTTAACAATAGTATGTGTGGACAGGAGATTGGGTACTTACAAAACTCAGGTACTGAGAGAAGTTTAAGACACATTTTTGAACGCTCAAAAAGGTTATATCTTAAAACAACATAGACTTCCCATTTGTTTGTTTAATTCTTTTCCACACAACAATTGCATTGATTGTGTGTGTGCATGTATGCATGTACGCATGTATGCATGCACGCATGTGTGAACGCATTTGTGCAGGGATATGTGGGGATGTGATGTGTAGTGTGTGGAGGCCAGAGGTCTGTCTGCTTCAGGTGTCGTTACTCAGGAGTTGCTGACCGGGATTTCTGTGACAGGCCTCTCACGGGAACCTAGGGCTCATGGTGTCTGTGGGTAGGTATTCATGATGATGTGGAAGGTTAAGTCTCTAGCTCAGAAAAGCTGACGCAGTGGGTCAATGGAGTCGCTCTCACCAGCTCTGGCTCAGCCCTCCAGCCAGAGGCTCATAGAACAGAACTTCCAACTGAGCTGGCCTATGGGGAGGGGCTGAGGGACACTAGAGCCTTGGAAAAGCTAAACAACATATCTTCTGAGCAGGGTGACATGAAGAACCAGCAGGGATGGCTGCTGAATAGGCGAAAACCTCCTCTAAAGAGAGTCCCGAGTCACGTCCCATCTGAGCCATAATTCTTGCAAAGCTGACACCCCCAAATCAAGCATTGCATTTCACCCCATCACAGAGAGTTGGACTAGAGGCATCAAAATGCTACCTGAAGGATGCGGGCACCAAGACCACCAGGTGAAATCATTAAGGAAGTCCTATCAGTGTAGAACATGCTAACCACAGTGAGACACCCCCTGTGGACCTGTGCTATCTTGGAACAGCAGATCACAAGCCTTGCTTTCCTCCAAAGTACAGATAGCGAGGAAATGGTGGACCTGGACGGGGCTCCACTTCGCTTCTACCATTGATAAGAAGCCACTCAGGCTCAGGCTGCAAAAGTCCCAGTTCCATTTGGATCCTGTTGTATGTCAAAGGAGTGCTTCCAAAGTTGAGACAGGAGTGGTGACAGACATGCCCTGACCCCCAAGGAATAGCCAAGCCTTTCCTGCTGTATTGGAGGTCTTGCTATGACCTCATCTCTCAGACATTCCTGAGGGAAGAGGAGGACTCTCTCCAAAGCATTAGGGTTTTAGTTTCTCCAGAAAGACCTTCATAGGTCAAAATGGAGTGCGAGATGAGATATGATGCCCAAGAATGGAAGCCAAGAGCTGAGCCGTGGCTGGGTGACACTGTGCTTACCCAAGCAGCCGTGTCCTAATTAGACAGAGATATATCACAGATTCAGAAGCCTTGCTGAAGCTTTAGTAGGTCCGAGTAAAAAGCCATAGGTTTAATAGAAACGTACCCGATAGCTCTAAAGCAGGAACACCCAGGTGGAGACATGCTTGTCCACAGAAAACCCTGACTATGCTTTCATTCAACGAAACTTACATGGTGGGGGGGGGGCTCAGTACCCAGCACACATGGGTCACACCCTGGATTCAGTGCCCAGCACACATGGGTCACACCCTGGACTCAGTCATCTCTGCTGTGTAAACTCTGTTCGTGGCAGACCTGTACGTGGCAGACCTGTACATGGCAGACCTGTATGTGGCAGACCTGTACGTGGCAGACCTGCACGTGGCAGACCTGTACGTGGCAGAGCTGTACGTGGCAGAGCTGTACGTGGCAGACCTGCACGTGGCAGACCTGCACGTGGCAGACCTGTACGTGGAAGAGCTGTACGTGGTAGAGCTGTACGTGGTAGAGCTGTACATGGCAGAGCTGTAATCCTAGTGCAAGAGGTAGAGGCAGGAAAACCAGAGTTCTACGTCATCCTCAGTTCACAGCGAGGCTTGAGGGCAGCCTAGGCCACATGAGACTGCTTCAAAACAATGACAACCACAACATAAAACAAGAGAAAACATCGCCTGATGTACATGTCCTAACCAACTGGACCTCAAACTTGTGGGCTTGATCCTGGGGACACAAGATCCGTTGCAGGGGTCATGATCAGTGTATTTAAGACACAGCAGAGAATGAAGGCTTGGATGCCACGCATGACTTTTCTTTTTCAAAATCAAAAATAACTTTCATCATCTTATTTATTTTTTAAATTTCATGTGCATTGGTGTTTTGTCTATATTTATGTCTGTGTGAGGCTGCCAGAACCCTTGGTACTAGAGTTATAGACAGCTGTGAGCTGCCATGTGGGTGCTGGGAATCCAACCCGGGTCCTCTGGAAGAGCAGCCAGTGCTTAAACCCTAAGCCATTCCTACAGTCTCACTTTATTCTTTTTTAATTAAAATTATTTTCATAAACTATATTTTTATCTCTCCTCTCTCTTCTCCTAGAAAAACTCTCCCCACCTCCCACCTTCCTAACTCTACGACCTTTCTTTCTCTATTAAAAGAACAAACAACAACAACAGAAACCAAGAAACACACACTTAAAAAGAAACCTACAAAAACACAAAAAATGGAAACCACAATCTGCAAGGGAAAGAAGACAAACAAAAAACAAGCCTAAACAAGGCAATATGAGACAGAGGGCTACTAAACTAGCATTGAGTTCATTAGTGTTGGTCACCCGCCCCTGGGCATGGGGTCTACCCTGAAGTCTCACAGGACTTTTATCTAGACACTGGTAGGCATCGGTGGGCTTTCTCCTGAGTGTTCTGGTGAGACCCAGAGTTGAACCTGGAGGCCCTTTCAGAGTTCTGGCCACAAAGTTCAACTTGAACTGCTTAATTAATTTGAAGAGACAGCCAAATTTCTTGCTAGCATCTAAACATATGGAGATCCTACACAAGAATCTCCATTTTTAAAGATGTTTTTGAAAACTGAAGGTCAAAATATGGTCCAGTATGGGTCCAGGATGGATAGAGAGGGAGGGTTACACTCCCTGGCACGCAGCATCTCACCTGTCAGGTTCTCAGAGGCTCTGTATACACGTATGACCCCTTCTTGTCCTCCTCCAATCTAACATGGCCCATGAAGCCTTCTTTATGCCCGCCGTTGTATTTGTGGGGAATAGGAAACCTGGTCAAACTCAGCTAGCCGTGTTTCTGCAGCTAGGGTCCTCTACTTTATAGATCCTATCTCATCAATCTGATAAAGAGTCTCTTGGTAATGCTTTAGCCAAGGCTGAGCTCCTGTTCATCCTTCAAAGTCCAGTCAGCCATAACCATGCTCTGCCCTGCCAACACACACTGTATCGCAACTGCTCTCTGGTCAAGTCTACATTTCATTTAATCACTTTTCTCACACAGGGTTTGGAAAATCATTTCCCAAACAAGTTTGGCCATCTCCCCCACCATGCACAGGATTTGTTCACTTCCTTCTCATCCAATATTCAATGGCCGATTACTGTGGAGTAGACACAGCGTTGTGGATGCAACTGAATCAACCACCAACCCACCCATCTCTGATGTTAAGAGGATTACACACCCTGAAGGCTCATCTTCAATGCTGTCTGTTACATAAAGCCTTTTCACTTCCTTTGAAACGGTGACTCTTTCTTCCTCTTAGTCCCCATAGAACGCTGTCTATATCCTCCTCCCGTAACCTTCTGCCCTCCCTAATCACATTCTTGTCAGCACCCCTCCTAACACTGACATTCATTTACTGAAGGTGAGAGCTTCTTAGAGGGTTTATGCTAACCACAATCGTGTGTGGCAGCTCAAAATGGTAATTCCAGCACTTGGGGGGGGGTGAGGCAGGAGGATCAGAGTTCAAGATCATCTGTTAGCCAGCTACAGTGCAAGTTTGAGGCCAGGCTAGGCTGCAATGAGACCCTGTTTCAAAGCTAAATACAAACAACAAGCAAAAGGTTTAGCCACACACTATCTCACAGAAAACAGACCTCAATAAAACTGATTTGCTCAAGGCCACAATGCGAATTCCACAGCTATAGTTAGTCACCAGGCATGGGGCTGGGTCCTCCAGATGAGCAAGAGCAGAGGGGTCAGCTTAGCACCGCAGCCCAGCAGACCCCCTTTCCACCATCAGTCCCAATGCTTTTGACCCCTCACTGTCTACTGAGATAGGGTCCTATGAGTAGGAGATACCCATAAAACACATGCACCATTTGTGTGACCCCTCCCAGGGCCTGGAGACCCATAGTCCCTGTTATTTTGCTGGGGACTTCTCAATCCTCCTTCTCACTTCCCATCAGACATTCCAGCGAGGAACAGCCTTGCTATCTTTTTTATTATTGTTCTTATTGAGCTCTACATTTTTCTTCCTGTCCCTCCCTTCATCCCCTCCCCTTTTGCCGTCTCCCAGGGTCCCCATGCTCCCAATTTATTCAGGAGATCTTGTCTTTCTCTATTTCCCATATAGATTAGATCCATGTATGTCTCTCTCTTAGCGTCCTCTTCGTTGTCTAGGTTCTCTGGGATCATTTTCTTTATGTCTAGAAGCCACTTACAAGTGGGCACATATTATATTTGTCTTTCTGGATCATCACTCAATGTGGTGTTTTCTAGATTCATCCATTTGCCTGAAAATTTCAAGATGTCATTATTTTTTTTTTTTACTGCTGTGCAGTACTCCATTGTGTAAATGTACCACATTTTCTTTATCCATTCTTCGGTCGAGGGGCATCTAGGTTGTTTCTAGGTTCTGGCTATTATAAACAATGCTGTTATCAACACAGCCAAACACATGTCCTTGTGGTATGACTGAGCATCCTTTGGGTATATGCCCAAATGCAGTACTGCTGTGTCTTGAAGATTGCTTCCTAATTTTCTAAGCAATCACCATACTTATTTTCAAAGCTAGCTCTGCTGTCTTTGATATCCATCCACTGCTCTTTATTTTTCTGAAATATTTCCCTTCCCGTAATGTTTTAAGTGCTGAGCAGCAACAGAAAGAAAGGAAAAGGAAAGGGTACGGATGCCTTGGGTATAGACAGGATATAGTGGTAGCGAGTGAAACACCCCACACTTTACACATAATGTATTTGGTTCCCCAGAGACTAAAGAGGAAGCCGCAGTCTTGGGAGTCAGATGCCAAATGTATCATCTTCTAACCAAGACTTCCACAGAGCTCCATCAATGCAGGAAGCTTGCTCCCCAACTCTGAAGATTATGAGCAACACCCAGAGAACACGTGTGCATCTGTACACACCTCTAGCATGGTTTTAAACCGATGCCACCTTCCTGCAGCCGCATGAGCTCCGTCCCACCTCACAAAACTACCGTGTCACTTCCTTCCACCCTGCAGACACCCAGGATCAGGCAACAGCAGCAGCTGGCTACAAGGATGTCACAGGAGGCTGACTCTATTACATAACAGTTTCGCTCTACTCGGCAGGGCCTCTGGCCAGCAAGAGGTCTGCTACCCTCTCTCTGTCACTTCGGCATTAGGAGCAAGATGAGGTTTGCAGAATAAATGTAGACACTGGTAATATGAAAATGGGGAGCCATCTGCAGGATCAATTATTCTACCCAGAGATACCAGGGACCACCTACATGAGGTCAAAGTGTAGTCGTTGGAATAGAACCACCAAGATTACCTGGTTCTACCCCAGAACTGGGAAATAAGAAACTCTGGGGTGAGGGACCCAGAAATCTGAACTTAAAAATCTCTCCATGAGATTCTGGGGGTTTGAGAATCGTGGCCCTAAACCATGATTTCTCTGATTTTTTTTAAGCCAGCATCTTCCTTGATAAACCCAAGCTATTAAAACAAGCTAGCTTGTTTGATTATAGTGGGACCCAGGCTCACTCCTGGTCCCCGGGGCACACGGGACCATAACAGCATTAATCACAGCAGGACTGTGACTGACAGCATGACCATGTCACTCTACGCAAAAGTATGTCTCAGAGAAAAGAGGTCATGCCCAACAAATATTCTCTCTCCCCACTGTTAACAAAATTTGCCCTTGAATTTATAGCTCCTGCCAGTGTGGGATAAACGAGTTCTGGGTCTGAGTCACTCTCGGCTCAACACACAATGAAGTAGGAAGCTGGGCTGCTTTTAACAGTCATGCACCCAGACTGGGCTCAACCACAACGGGAAGAGTTCCCACACCGCTCAGTGGCCAGTGAAACGTCTGGAAAATTCTCCAGCTCTTTATTGTTGACCTTGGAAAGTGCCCAGTGTTCTGACTTTGACAATGTTATGAGCTCCTCTTCCTCAGCCTACACTGGGCTGTGACGGTGGCACAGAAAAAGTCAAAGTTCATGCCAAGATATGCCTCACAGTAGGCGAGCCCCCTGGAGCATGTTGTTTCTGCAAGAAGTTGGAAAGTCCACCTTGCTGTTCTCTGTGTACATGATCAAGTGTCTATCTGTGTAGGTCAGAAGATAACCTTAGCTCACACTCAGGCACCGTATATCTTGTGGATTTTTACTTTTTTTTCTCTAGAAAAGTTCTTTCAGCCAGGTGTGGTGGCACATGCTTTTAATCTCAACACTCAGGAGGCAGAGATAGGTGGATCTCTGTGAGTTAGAGGCTAGCCTGGTCTACAAAGTGAGTTCCAAGACAGTCAGGGCTATACACAAAGGAACCCTGTCTCAATAAAAAAAAAGAGAGAGAGAGAGAGAGAGAGAGAGAGAGAGAGAGAGAAGAAAGAAAAGAAAAGAAAGTAAGGAAGACAGGAAGAGAAGAGAAGAGAAGAGAAGAGAAGAGAAGAGAAGAGAAAAAAAATGAAAAAAGAAAAGTTCTCTCATTGGCCCAAAACTTGCCAAACAGCATGGCTAGCCAAGGGAGTCCAAGGATCCACCTGTTTCTCCTCTACTCAGTACAGGAATCATAAACATACTGCCTGGCTTTGGTTTACATGAATGCTTTGGATTAAACTCAGGTCCTTACTGACTGAGTCACCTCCCCAGCCTAGTTCATTGGCCTGGAATGAGGATTTTGGCAGCAGGATATAGTTTCTGCATCCTTCATTGTTACTTGACCAGGTTTTAGAAAGGATATGTGTTGCTTCCCAAAGTTTGGGAGCAGCTAAAGATAGAGCAGGTCAACCCCTGGCACAGATGTGCACTCTCTGAGGAGTCTTGACTTCATGCAATATTTCAAATATTGCTTTTAGGAGCTCTGAGGAAACTCCTACAACATGTCCCTTCTCTCAAACATATGCACACGCGTTTGACTGGCTGTGAATGTATTTGTTCTTCTGGTTTTTTAAAACTTCAGTGAGTTGGTGCATAGGGCAGGGATCCGTTTTTCTCCCAATGTGATCTTCTTTCCCTCAGCCTTGGGAGTCACGTCCTGCAGACAGTCCAGGAGTGAAGACGGGCTATCAGAGCCACATCGGTACGAGTAGCACCTCAGTTTAGAAAATAGTAAGAGCAATTCACACTTGTATTTTTTTCTGTCTTGAGTGGAATGCGATGTCAAAACCCAGAACTTTCCTAAGATGAAAAGCTCACAACGAGTTGCGTGAATATGTCCTCGATCAAGATTGCTGATTGTGAAACCATGGTTGCTGTGGTGTCTCATTTAATTGATAACTTCACTTTAGACCTTACTTAGGAAGTGTCCTGGGTGTTCCCTTAGAAACCTTGGGGTTAAGAGAAATAATAATATATCTCTTTAATCTCAGAACTCAAGAGACTGAGGCAGGAGGATTATGAGTTTGAGGCTACCCTGGGCTTCATATCAAGATAAAAAAAAATTACAGTGTCAGGAACAGGGTGAAGGTAGGACTGTGGACTTCAGGCCCACCACAGGAATGGTTGAACACTCAAAGCTGACCTGGAAGGGTTCTTGACTGAGAAAGAAGGCCTTGAAAGATGACCTGTGGTCATCAGGAATGTGTGGAATCTTCACAGAACACTGAAAGAGCCACTGTTCTGAGACATCTCGGGAGACAGTGTGCTCCCTGGGTGGGTACTGTCTGCCTGGGGGTGTGTGGGAGGAATGGGATCTAAGGGAAAAGTTGCTGCCACCCTAGGCAGCAGCCCTTCCCGACTCCCCAGGTGTTTCACACGTCCATCTGTGAAGTCAGCCCACGCTTGAGGAGAGCACAAGGTGAACCCACTCCACACGGGTGACAAATGTCTAGTTTCTCTGTCGTTGACTTAGGTGTAAAGAGTCATCTGGGAAGAATCCACAGAAGGGATGGGCCTCTGAGAAGCTTTATAAGGCAGCAGAACTTACGTTTCTGATAACATAAGGAAAGAGGACTCTTGTATTTCTCATAGGGGCAGCATGGCCAAGGTTGGAGGGGCTCAACCCCTCACATAAGAAAACGAATAGGAAAGAGGAGGGGTGATGAACACAGGTTTGGGAGTCTGATGTGGGGGGACTCAGATCTTCTCTTTTCTAGCTAAGCATTCTCTCATAGATATTCCCACTCCCATGACTTCTTTTCTCCCATCTTTTGAGTGGGGACACCCCAAAAGACTAAGGACAGAATATGAAGTGCTTCCAATTGAGATTTAATGATAGCCTTACAGATGAAGTCAAACAAGATGGATTCAGAAGGTTATGGCTTTAGATGGGATTCATGAGGAAGCTCTATTTAAGGACATGGGGAGATGTCTGAAGAGCCAGCAGGGAACCTTGAACTTTACCTTGTCATTTATTTAAGGTTTTAAGCTGGAAATGGGATGACTGAGAAGATTACTCTGCTGCCAGTCCATAGGTCACAATTGAGACACAGTCCATAGGTCACATTTGAATCAGCAAACCTCAGGGCCCTGGAGGATGCTGGACACAGCAGCGACGGTTAGCAACGTGTAGTGTCAGCTTTTCATGGACAACCAAGATCTAAGGCCCCTCCAAAGGAACGAAAGAACCTCTTCTAAAATCTTGAAGAGCACACTACACAGGATAGCTATGAACGCCGCCCAACGCAGCGTTGTGAACTCACACATGATGAGATATCTTGCTGTTGTTTGGTAAAAGTTATGGAGTTATCAAGTGGGAACTTTACAATATCGGTCACAATGTCATCGGCACACTCGGATCTGTAAACTGTGAAAGCTCAGCATCTCATGCAAGACGGACCACATGGACCACACTTTTCTAATCATACCTGAGTATGCCTCATCTCTGATACTGGTTCAAGGATTATTAAAATGAACTTCCCTCCTCTCTTTTCCACCCCACTCCTATTACCCAGGCTGTTCCTTCTTCTCCAACCCTTCCTGATCCCTATCTAGATCTAACCTAGGTGAATGGCCAAGGGTGAGGGGTTGCACGCAGTCTACAGCCCCAGCAAATTCACATGTCAAAGGCCCAACCCTCGATACATTAGGCTTTTATTTATAGACAGGGTCTCAACTTAGGCAGTCAAATTAAGAGGAGGTTACTATTTGGGTCCTCATCATTTATTAGTGCTCCTAGAAAACATGGGAACTAGAGACAGAATGCACAATGTGAATGACACAGGTTTGGTGGCAGAGAAGCTGTGATGAGTCTACAAGGAAAGAAATGACAAAAAGTCAGCAAAGCACCAGGAATCCAGGGACATGCACAGAGTCTTCCTTGGGGTGATATGGGTTGCCCTTCTGTGTGCTGTTTTGTATATGTTGTATTATCATTGGTTAATAAGATTTTTTGGCCTATGGCAGGGCAGAATATAGCTAGGTGGAAAATCAAAACAGATACATGGAGAAAGGAGGAGTCAGGGAGATGCCAGCAGCTGCTAGAGAAGTAAGATGTGAGGCAACAAGTCATAAGCCTCGTGGCAAGATAGAGAATAATAGAAATGGGTTAATTCAAGATGTAAGAACTAATTAGTAATAAGCCTGAGCCATTGGCCAAACTTTGATAATTAATATAAGCCTCTGAGTGTTTAGTCAGGAACTAGAAGGTGGGAGAGGAACCTCCAGTTATACTTGGGGACCCACACAGAAAAAACAAAACAAAAAAAAAAAAACAGCTCTGCAGAATTCTTGGTTGTGATCTTCCAGAACTGAGACAATGACTTCCTGTTGTTGAAGCCACCAAGCACATGTTGTTCCGTTAGTCACTCCCAGAGACTGACTTATCCACCTCCTCCTCCTACCAATCATATCTCCAACCAGGTTCCATCCATTCTTACATGGGTGCTCCTCTCAAATCCAGTGCTTTATTTCCAGATCTAGTGTTTTATTTCCATTGTGATTTACCATAAATCCAAATATCATTCAGTCTTTAAAGGCCCAGATTAAAAGCCATCTGCTCCAGGATGGCCCATCAGAAGGCTTTAAAGTCAAACTTCAATTTAGATGCTGCTTCTACTGTCAGTTGTGTGTGAGCCTGTTTCACCTCTAATACACAGGACAGGAGTGCGGACAGACACCTCCAAAACACAAGACAGGAGTGCAGTTAGACATCCCCAATACACAGGACAGGAGTGTGGACAGACACCCCCAATACACAGGACAGGAGTGCGGACAGACACCTCCAAAACACAAGACAGGAGTGCAGTTAGACATCCCCAATACACGGGACAGGAGTGTGGACAGACACCCCCAATACACAGGACAGGAGTGTGGATAGACACCCCCAATACACGGGACAGGAGTGCAGACAGACACCCCCAATACACAAGACAGGAGTGCAGACAGACACCTCCAATACACGGGACAGGAGTGCAGACAGACACCCCCAATACACAAAACAGGAGTGTGGACAGACACCTCCAATACACAGGACAGGGACAGAGTCACAAAGAAGGAGCTGACTAAATGTAAGAAAGGAAGTCAAGAAAGCTTGCTGAAGACACATCATTTACTCTGTGCTTATATACGTGTGTGTAAGTATGTACTTTCATGTGTGTGCACCTGTGTGTGAGATTGTGTGTGTACATGTGTGCGCAAATGTGTGCACATGTGTGCCTGTGTGTAAGACACACGTATACACTCTCCCCACTCCCAAATGTCAGGGAGAGAGAAGACATCCTCCTTTGCAGGAGGATGAATATCGAGACCTCTATTATAGAAATCAAAACAAACAACCAGGCGCCCAAGTCTAAAAGTCCATCCACCTGAATATGCCACTTCTGCAGCCAAGCTTACTTTTTCACAGTCACACAGCTTCTGAGCCAAATCATCCTTTATTATTTAAAGGAGATTTGTTTGTAACTTTATCTCTGGGATTTACTTATTGTTTTTTGTTTCAAGCAAACACACAAACAAACAAAAAGAAACAGACTCATTTAGAAACTGCCAGAACATGCCAGTTAGCCAGTTATAGCTTTTCACAGTGGGACCCTGGGTGTAAATGGGTGAGTGTGTGCTGCGTTCAGGAAGACAGATATTGACTGATCAACCCGCAAACCCTTTCGTGTCTCTTAGCTGATGCAGCCAGGACGAGGCGTCCTTGAACACACTGGGGAGACAACCATTTCATTGAGATGCTAGGATTGATTAGTGCCTGAAATACGAGCAAATGGGCACCTGGTCGGAACGGAGATGATGAGGGTCAAAGAATGTAGCTTCAGATGATCTGCGCTGGGGCCGCTGAGGCTGCTGGGGCCGGCCAAGCCGGCTGCATGTAGGCTGCTCTCCAGCCATGCCAACCCCAAGCAGAGACTGAGGAAATGACGTGCAAAGCAGCATCACACACTAGAGTGAGTGCAGCAGGGCACCAGAGACCTGCCTTGCTTCCTGGCAAGGATACCACAGTGGCCTGAGATGGCTAGGGGGTCCTCATCAGCTTCTGGGGGAAGGGCAGGGCAAGAAGGATGGGGTACTGAGAACATTCCAGATGCAAAAGGGCACAGGTCCCCTAGCAGCTCTGATGTGTCACCAACCTCCGAGCATCAACAGGGGGAAATTGCTGAACCAGGTACTTGAATGTTAAAAGATGGAGGTAACAGAGCTGCTAGGAGGCTCTCGGTCCCCAGCAGCAGAGGCCGCAGATGTCCACACTGGACACTGTCATACGGTCCAATTATTAGCTGTGTGACCTTGAGCCGCTTCCTTACCCTTTCTGATCCCTTGCTTGCTCATTTCCAGGATGAACACCTGGGCCACGCTCCCCCAGTGCCTGTTTCACTTTTATAAACTAATGAAGTTCCAATCTTTCTACCAAGCTCTTGTATAACCACGCGTAGAAAGCCCGCCTTTCTCTGTAGTTGGCTGAAGCCGCTGTAATCAGAGCTGGGAAGCAGCAGCATGGACTGACATAAATCTCAAAATAAAAAAGGACAGCCCTCCTCAGTGGCTGAGGGCTAAGATAACCCTAGCATGTGGTCTCTTGGGAGCCTGCCCAGAGTGTTCCAGCTGGAAAGTGCCCAGGCATGAACGCAGGTAATCTAAGTGAGGCTTAGGAAAGATGCTTCTGAAAATGCCTGACCTGTGATCTGGGCCACAAGCCTCACAGGGACAGAGAAGGCCGGCGGCTTGGGAGATCTCCACCACTCACAAATAAACTACTCACATTAGGACACGAACACAAATCCATTAGCAACAGAGCTCTGGGCCATGTTATTCTAGTTGGGTAGAAGGTACATGGAAGGGTTCCCGGAGTCCAGCAAATGCCAGGGTCTAGGGTTTGCACTAGAGGTCCCCCAAATAAAGGAAACACCACCAAAAGCATTCGTATTCATACCAGATCACCTCACCGGTGGCTCATCCGCTGAAAGATCAGACAAAGCAGGCGAACATCAGAGGTACCGACGGACAGAGCAGACCCTAGATCTGGGGTGCAGCCTCAGCACTGTGAAAGCTTCTCAACTTCCCCTCAATACAGCAAACCCAAGCTGGAAGTCCAGCCGCAACCCGAGTTCCCAAGCTGAAAGTCCAGCCACAACCCCAGTTTAGTATCTCACACATATAAAGTAGGCATACAGAAGTCATTGAGGTGGTTCAAGGCAGGCTGTAAAGGCAGTGTTGGGGTGTGTGTCTGTGTAAATGTCCCACATGAGAAACCATGACAATTTCAAGCTTGCCAGAGAGCAGGACTGAAATGGTCCTTTACAGAAAAAAAAAATCATTTTTGTGACGATCTCTAAAACATTATTAAGAGGGGGGGAAATCAAATTAGAATAATGGCCATTGAATGGTCCTACAGAAGGTCCTCTCGCAGCTCTGATAATGTCTCTTCTAATTTGTGAACCCAATTCCACTCTAGAAAGGTCTAGAAAGACAAATGCCAACCTTTGAACACGGAGGTTGAGAGTGTTGGTCAAGAGCTTCCCCTTTCCCCTGCTGTTTCTGTTACATTTTGATTTTAAAATGTTATATATACCATACAGTGCTTGAATGACTAAAAGCAAGCTATTGTGTTTGTTTGCATTTTCCAAACAAATAAAAACTATAATTCAATTTAAAAAGGCTTGTCTTCACCCCAGGGCCACGCCCAGTAGGTAAACAATATACACCTGTGCAGGCCACGCCCACCCTCCTCTTTTCACATTCTTAGAACATCCTTTACGAAGGTGTTGGAAGGAATGGTTAAAGCCAATACTGAACCCTTTCCAACACCCAGCGGCTCCTCTCAGCCACGCTAGCTAGGCTTGGGCTTGTCTCCACACAGCCCCACCCAGGTTTAAGGACCCTTACAGGACGACAAATCTTAATGAACTTACTGATGGGGGCAGGAGGAAGAGAAAGGAGGCTAGTGTGGGAAGTGAAAGGCTAGTCGCAACCCCAAATCCCAAATCCCAAATCCGCTGGCAATTAATCAAAAGCTGTGAGCACCCTGAGCTGAGCTCAATTGTGCAATACTCCTGCAATGGGCTGAGATTCGGAAGCTGGGTTCCGCGGAAACCCAGACTTTGTCCTACAGAGATTTTTGCCCCGAACATGTCTGCCCGGATTTCGATTGATCATTGCTCCTAAGGTGCCCCAGCCCCGCGCGGCCACTGCAACTTCTACAAGAATGCACGGTCATCGATATTTATAATTAATTACCTTTCTCTTTCACCATGGCAACGGGGTCCTTGGCCGAGAGCACCGAAAGCAACAGGAATGAACTCTAGGCGTGCAACCAGACGGATCTGCCGCTGCCGAGGCTGCGAGGAGACGCCCCCGGCACCCACACGCAAAGTCCGGAGCAGCCTTGCGAAGTCCCGCCCCCGCCGCGGCTCCCACGCCCGCCCGCACGACGGCCGCGCCCTGCTCCCGGACGCAGTCGTCTGGATGAAACCACTCGCTCCAGCTGCCGCGGTAGCAAATGCAAAATTCCAGCGTTGATCTCCGGTCACTGACACCACCTTGCATTCCTGACGCCCGACCGGGAAAATGCTCCGGAGCCCTGGCTCCCCTCCCAGTGTCTGATAAATGATTGCCCAAGGAGGAGGGAGGCCAAGCCACACGCAGCCGGGGACTGTTCCCATAAGTAAACTCGTCAATTGTTAGCTTGTTAGCTTCCTATGACAGCTGCTTTCAATCCTGATTATGGCCTCTTTCAGGCAAAGTGAGTAAGTTAAATTGGTCTTAATAGAAAAATAACGCTGAGGCGCCTCCAAGTTCATTTTCCTCTGAAAAAAGTGAATAATGCCATTTGATTGCACACACACACACATACACACACACACACACACACACACTTTTTCTGAATTGGGTAGGAGAAAGAGAGAGGGGAGTGAGATCAAGAGAGACAGAGAGACAGAGACAAAGAGAGAGAGAGAACACCAGTAGAAGGCCTTTCAGGGTCCAGTTCCTTATCCAGGATCAAAATAAAAATCCGACCTATCCAGTTGGGGAAGATCCTAGCTTCTACTTTTCCTCTGTTTCTTCAGCATTTGCCTCTTAAACTGCATGGCTGTATATTCCTGAGGAGGAACCCTAGTCCCATGTAAGGGGCAAACAGGTTGGTGGCTACTACAGCCAGGACTGGCCTAACTTGACTTGGGGGAGGGCCACACAGGTGGGACAGGCAGCTCCTGGTTTTGGCTTTCTGATCTATCAGGTCACCGGCAGGTCTGCCTACAGAGGACGTCCTGGTTCACAGAGCTGCGGCTGACCCCTTCAAGCACCTGCCGGCTGGATCCAGCTCCAAGTGTTTCACACACTAACCTCCGCCAGTGTGGGAGAGGCAAGGCAGATAAGCAAGAGCAAGGCAGACGCTGTAGCGCTCAGGGAGACAGCAGATGGTCAGCCAACACATCTTTCAGGACCAGAACGCACAGCCAGTATTAGACTGTATTTACTGCAAATATTTTAACGTGTTGAGTCTAAGAGAGCCAGGAGAACAGAGAGAAATAGAGCCAGCCAACCAACCTGCCTCGGCTTTGACTCAGAGGGTGCCAACAGCTGAAATGAATCGGAGGGGCTGGGGGGGGGGAAGCACCCATGTCTTCACCATCCCCTTGGGCAAGTCTCGACTGCTGGTGCTGGCTCTCTGCTGGGTAAATGCAGCAGAGCTGGAGCAGTTGGGACAATCCTCCATCCATGACTCAGGGCTTTACTGTTGATAGCGTGAATGTCTGTCTGCGTGTGTGTCTGTCTATCATGCTTCACCCACGCTACTCCTGCCACCTTGCAGCTTCGCTGGGGCCAGGTCAGGCTTATTCCATGTCAGTGGCCAGCTGGAATATAAGCACTGAAAAGCCTACAAGTGGCTTCTCTGGCCTCCGTTCTTCCCCACGAGGCAAGCATCAGAGCGGCAGCCACCCAAAGCGCAGAGGCATGCCGTGGTTCAAGAGCACCACTGAAGGAGACAAACCTTTGCATGCCTGATTTTTCATGGTTCGTCTGCACATGTCTGCTTTGCCTACCCTAATCACCCCCAGCCCTCAGTCGTTAAAGAGACGTTGACAAGTAAAATCAACCGCAGAGAGCCGGAGTTAGCTCCGTCGATGAGGCTGGCAGGTGAGCGTGCTGTTACATTTGCTGCATAAATAGATCAGTATCACACTTAAGCAGGGCTCTCCGAGGAACGGTGGGGCTGAGGACTTGCTTCCTAATCCCCATAACAGCACAATAAATAAATAAAATATATAAAGCTGAGGGAAGAGCCTCTGTCCCCTCCCACCCCTACCCTTCCCTCCCTGCTGGACATCACAGTGAATTATTTTGATTTCTAGCTCAAGCCCAGTCATTCATGGGTTAACTTATACTGTAAATGTCACTAGTTCCATCCCTCCGTTAGTCCACGTGACAGTTTTATATTCTGAGATCTACACTTACCGAACCAAGCTGGTCTCTTTTTTTTATTGTTTATTTATTTATTAAAGATTTCTGCCTTCTCCCCACCACCACCTCCCATTTCCCTCCCCCTCCCCCATCAAGTCCCCCTCCCTCATCATCCCTAAGAGTAATCCGGGTTCCCTGCCCTGTGGGAAGTCCAAGGATCACCCACCTCCATCCAGGTCTAGTAAGGTGAGCATCCAAACTGCCTAGGCTCCCACAAAGCCAGTACGTGCAGTAGGACCAAGCTGGTCTTATTGTAAGTTCTGAACACACCTGTACACCTCTGGTGTCCATTCATTTTCATAGCTGCTTTCTCTACAGGCAGATACTACATAGTGGCCCAGACACACACACACACACACACACACACGCACGCACATGCACACACTCACACAGTGTTTTCCATGGAAAGAATTTGTCTGTACTGCAGTCAGCATGAATGAGTCACCAGCAGTTAACGGCTAATAACACCCGTGTGGCAGAGTCCCCTCCCATCAGGCATTGCTACTTTAGGATAATAGCGTCCACTCTACACTCTCAAGACAACCGGAGGCGATGCTTAAGTGATTTTTGGAATGTGGTCTATTTTACCTCAGGACCAGATGCTTCAAACACAGGAGTGAGTAGAGTATCTGTTTGTTTACACTGGGAGCTGGGAAGGAGAGAAGGAAAAAGAAAACTGAAAGCTACAGTTCACGAGAAACGTTGTTGTTGTTGTTTTTAATCTGAGTTTCTAAGGACGATTTCCAGTGAAATGATCTCACTGGGATGAGACAACTACACATACGGCGCCGACCCAGGGGTTTGCGCTGACCCAGGGGTTTGCGAGCCTTTTCCTCTCAACCCTTCCACCTGACTCTGCTACTTTTTCACCCACTCACAAATGAAGCCAAGATTGGCCATCGTGACCAAAGAACAGAGACCATATTGCTGGAGAGAAAAGGCTGTAACCCTTCCCCTCCACTCTTGGTAAAAAGTCAAGCGTCCATCCCTGACTAGAAATGTCTAAGCAGAAAGCATTACCTCTGGAGAGAGGCGCTGCGGAAGAGCCCTCTCCACAGCAGAGCCTGCCGCACAGGTTCCTGTAACGCAGGGATGCCAGGACCCCTTCACCGTCCTAGGACCTAAAGATGTCAGGTGACATCTCTCGACAGTCTCTCCAGCAGAATCCAGTGAAACACACACACACAGAGTGCACACAAGCATATACACATACATAGGGCACACATGTACACACACAGTGTACACACATGCAGAGGACACATCACACACATGTACACACAGTGTACACGTGCATATACACATACACAGGGGACACACACACACCCGGAGAACAAGTCCCTTATTTTCTCTCTACTTTATGCTTACATCTGCCCCCCGCCCCCGTCAGATGCTGATGGATGTTGGCTCACGCCAGGTGTCATGCATGCAGCACAGGAAGGATGTACACACAGACTCCTGGAGAGCTTAGGAAGAGGCTGAGAGATGCTGTGCACAGGCGGTTCTAAGCCCCAGCTGGGAAGTCAGGAGAGGAGATGGATATGGGCTAGCTGGGACCTGTGGGGTACGAATGACCTACCCCAGCAGAGGCCATGGGCCAGAAGGTATCAAGTTGCTGGCTGCTTGTAGGCGGTAGAGGAAGTACAAGCTTAGGTGTGTGGGAGATCACAGAGGGGCTCGCCATGCCATGCCACGCCAAGCTGGACTTCGGAGGTGGTGTGGCTAGAATCTCAAGTCTAGGCTACTTCTTTATTCTGAAATTGAGTTCTAAAGTTCTTGGCTACATCTCAAAGCCCCTATGACCGGTTTCCAGCTGTGAATTCAGTGTCTATTTCCATAGTTAGCAGACTGCCCGCGATGGACTAGATTCCGGGGAGTGCCTGGGTGTGTTAGTTTATTTAAACATCTCTCTGATAACAGGAATAAAAAGATCACGTCACACATGACACATGTGGCATTTCTAAAAGCACAGTTCACGTGGGATTCTTATGGTTCCATAGTGATGGCATTCTATCCAAATGGGGCCACGCACGTGAAGGCAATGTGCGCATGACAATCTATCATTTATTTCCACCCCCAAGAGTGTTCTGCGCATTCCTCAGGGACAGATGTCTTTGTGAGTGATTGAAATGCCGACACCTGGCCTTTGCTGCTGGTCTGATGACCCAGATTCCAATGGGGATGAGGTCTGAGCTACAGCCAGCTCCCTTGGTGACGGATGAGCCCCCATCCCCTGCCCAGCCATCCAGCCCACAAAATGGGAAGACGGCCTAAGATTCGTGAACCGCTATATGCATGGCGTCACATCTGAAAGAGAGCGTCCGCTCTCCACTGGTCAAAATAACAATCTGCGAGACCATAACCTTGATGAAAACTTCCTGACAGCAATGACTACAAATGCCCCAATAGTCCGAGGCACATTCCTGCCAGTCCAGCCCCTTGGGGCTCAGCAGCCGACTCAGGATTTTTGTCACATGGTCTCACTCACCCAATGCCTAGTAGCGCTCTCGACCTGGAGTCCTTAAGGGAGAGGGATTCGGGTGCTTGTTTCCAGGGTTTCCCGTGGTTCTCAGGAGCCACTTCTGAGTTTGGATCTAAGCAAGAGATTATAGTGCAAGAAAATGCCTAACAGCTAGAGCTGTAGTTCATATAAAGGTCACTATAAATGATCCACTGGGGACCGAAATGGCAGAGCAAACATAAAGCCAGCAAGCTTTCTACAACCTGTTTGTTACTGGAGTCTGAAGAATCTTTTTTTTGATAGAGTCTTATAGACCTCAACCTAATTTCAGGCCCATGAGACATTCTCGTGTACCGAAACAGCTCTTGTAAGAGGGCATTTTGAAAAACAAGCTGCTCTCAGCGTCTCCTTCTCTTTCATGACTCCTAGATAGAAGGCCAGTTTTCAGCCATAGACAACCGATTTTTGTCAGTTAGGATTACAATGCCTTCAAGGCGAAGCTCTCTCTGGCTGATAGTTACCAACACCAAGACTAGGACTCTAGTGTTTATTTATGCGAAAGATCATGGGCTCTCTTGGGAAGGGGAAAGGTTATGGCATCTGTGGTCACACAATAATGAAGGTATGTAGGAATGCCATATTTGATGGACATGCAGTACATTAGTCAATGGTCCCTTAAGGAAATAAATACCTGAAAATACGTGCCTCTCTGGAAGAAAAGTCGATCTTTAGGTTTGCATCCACAGGCAGTTGGCGCCACTGTCTTTACAGCTGTGGTGGAGAATGCATGACATCTCATGACTGACCTCAGAGAAGAGGCATGCTCCAAAGGGTGCACCCCCATGTCCAGGAGACCTCCCTCTAGGTTCCACCTTTACCATGACATTTCATGACTGACCTCAGAGAAGAGGCATGCTCCGAAGGGTGCACCCCCATGTCCAGGAGACCACCCTCTAGGTTCCACCTTTACCATGTCTGCCACTTACAACTGCACCAATCCGGAGCCCTGTACACGGGAGCCTCAGCTACACTCCAGATCCAAGTACAACACTCAAGGGATAAATGTTGACAGGTCACCGCATGAAACGCCAAAATTCCAAATAATTGACGGGCTGAAAAATCCAACTCTTAATTTCCTTTTAGTTTTAAAAGGAAATTCAGTCCCTTATGTAAAAAATAAATTTAACAATTGCTGAAAGTATTTGCCAAGATCCAAACTGAAAATAACCTTGAAGAGAAAGTAGGCTGCAAAGGACTAGATCAGCGAGGTCGCTTTATGGAGCCTCCTCCGTGTCCTTCCCACACTACCGTTTTTGCCACTGTTTAAGAGTCCCCATCATATGTCGGCCACCGTTCCAGCCTGGCTACCACCACCAGCTCATTTCTTCCTCATCACGGCTGGGTGAGCCATATGTTAGGACTCTACACAAGAGCTAAGGGTCAGGTTGGTTCAAGTTCAAAGTCACAGACTCTGCCTCTGGGTAGCTGGGTCTTCCACTGTGTGGAGTGGAGGTTGAGGCAGTCTCCCCTTCTTATTCCCAAATTATGCATGTACATGCGCGCACACACACACACACACACACACACACACACAGAAACAAAACCACTCCACTCAAGTGCCCAAACACATACACGCACTGACACATGTCCACAAAAGTCATGAGCATGTGCACCTCCCTGTGCTTGCTAACTTCTCTGGTGCTTCTTCCAGAAGACCCGACGCCATGGAAATGCTACTACATCTTGCCTTGCATGTGTAAAGTAACCTCTCTCCTGACAATGTGTGCTTCATTTGATGTCTGGGATCTGTTAAGACAAGGGCATCATGACCTTGTTTCTTCTAAATACAGCCTCACTGGGCACCAGGTAGGGACCCCGATCCACACGTCTTTGACAAGGTTGTCAATCATTAGCTGTTTAATCATTCTCAGGAAATTGTGTTTTTGTGGTTTACATAAAGAGTTAAAAGTTCTTTTTATTGGTTACAGAATTTTGCAAGATATAAAACCCTACGTTTCCCACCCTTGCCCTCACTTGGCCTCCCAGCCTTCCCCACTATGCCCTGGCACCTTCCCAGATCACAGCCCTTTTCCTATTCTCCTGGGACACTTCAGTCTTCACCCGAGGGACAAGCCAAGTCAAACAGCCATCACTCCCTTTGTGACCACAGGAAGGACAGCTTCAGGAGGGGCTGTGCCACCCACATTCTACGCTGTGGAAATCTGCAATTTGTATGACTAAAGAGACATTAACGAAGGCGACAGCTAGAGTCACAGAGTGCATTTGTCCGGGATTGGTGACACAGTTGCACAGAAACGGCCCCACCTTCCTGCCTGGCCTTTTACCAGCACTGCTTTGTAAGTCACACTGGCCACACAGGAAGCCTGCGCAGACACGGAATGGGTTTGAATTCCATGCACTCTGTGCCCAGCAGCCTTGGACACATTATTTTCCCTCTGTGGGATTCTGCAGTCACATCTGAGAGTGGTGGTCACACACTCCACCGGTGAGGTCATAGTAAGGACAGGACCAGCTTCGTGGTTGTGCAGTCTGTGGAAGGGTTGGTCACAGTGACTCTGTAATAATAAAATCTTTCAACTTATACTTTGTAAGTGAAGCCCAAAGGGACGATGGAACACACATGCTACCAAGTGAGATATGTATGGTGCGTGTGTCTCTCATCTCTGCTGTCCCATTACCATGGCCTGTCTGTAGGACCCCAAGAGGACAGAGCTCTAAAGCAGTGGTGGCAAACACCTTTAATCCCAGCACTTGGGAAGCAGATGCAAGGCAAATCTCTGTGAGTTTGAGGCCAGCCTGGTCTACAGAGAGAGTTACAGGACAGCCAAAACTATACAGAGAAACCCTGTCTCGAAAACAAATAACAAAAGAAAAAGGAAAGAAGAAGGCAAGAGGAACCCTGTTGTGTCCTTTCCACCCATCCTGCCATCCTGCATAAGGCAGCTCCTTACACTGAAAACGGCAGCACAGAAGACCTTGGCTTAATGATGAGTCAGGGGCACCTGAAACGGAAGTGGACAATGGGCGGGGTGGCAAAATGAAGAATGTGAGTAATTTTTATACACGTTCCTAAGAAGCAGGAAGTAAGGGCAAGGCTGGAAGACAGTGTTGGGAAGAGGGAGCGCTGGTAAATTGCCATCTGAATAAATGTACAGAGGGAAAAGAACACAGATACCCCAAACAGCGTGGAGGTAAATGCCCGGAGGTAAGAGTTTACCTGGGAAGTCAAAGTGCGGGGAAACCAATAGAAACAGGGGAATTAGGTGAAAGGTGGAAGGGGTTAGTGTCCTGTGTTACTGCAAGGTCCTTGGCTTTTCCTGTGGAGCTGGGAACCACGGAAGATTCTGAGCACAGAGTCCAGGATCTGATGTCTTCTCATCAGGACCTCTTTGGCCTCAGTGTGTGACCGGGGGATCATAAGTGGGTGAAGGCGCAGAGCAATGAATTAGGGCACAAAACAAAGAGAAAGATCTCCAGGCTGAGAAGATGGCACGAGAGAATGAAGGGAAGGAGATAGTAGAAGTTAAAACATGAAAACTAAGGACCAAGGGAGGACCAGCGCTAAGAAATGAAAAAAAAGAGGCGCCAATAAGATGTCTAATTCTGAACACAGGAAAACCTGAGATGACTTCAATGGAGGCAGAAGAATGGGTCCAAAACACTGAGAAAACCAATAACATGGAGGCTAAAGCTTCAAACTTATCCCGCAAGAAAAAAACAACGAAACAAAAACCCACAGGAAGCAGATTAAATACAACACCTGAGTGAACACAGCTCCGAGCCTGCAAATTAAACAGTGTACATATAACAGTTTGGCAAAAATCTAGGTAGCAAGCTAATCTGTTCAAAACTAAGCTTTGGACTTCAGGGGTGTTGTTATTCTCCAGATATCCAGGCAGGAAAATCAAACAAAAAATCTTGCCATCTACACAGAGAGACATGAGCGCTAACCTTAGATTCCCAGCCACTGCCAGTATGGGAAGGACAAAGGGCTCCTGCTGGGCAGCCCTGACTGAAGGAAAGAGTGTATCTGAAGAACCTCTAATCCAGGCAAAGCTGTGCATACATAAAGGCGACGGCAAGCAGACCCCCAACATACACACTCACACACACACACACACACACACACATGTTCATACACACGCACACACATGCTCTCACACCACATACACATGCTCACACACACACACATGCTCTCACACACACATGCTCTCTCACACACACATGCTCACGCACACATGCTCACATACACACACATGCTCACACACACATGCTCACACACATGCTCACACACACATGCTCACATACACATGCTCACACGCACACACATGCTCACACACACACGCTCACACACGCTCACACGCACACACACCACATACACATGCTCACACACACACGCTCACACACGCTCACACGCACACACACCACATACACATGCTCACACACACGCTCACACACGCTCACACGCACACACACCACATACACATGCTCACACACACACGCTCACATGCACACACACCACATACACATGCTCACACACATACTCACACACGCTCAAACTCACACTTACACACACTCACACACACAGGCATACACACCACATACACATGCTCACACACATACTCACACACACTCACACATGCTCACACACATGCTCACACACACTCACACATGCTCACACACATGCACACACACATGCTCACACACACGCTCACACACATACATGCTCACATAATACACGCTCTCACTCACACACACACGCACACATGCACACACATACCTTGGTCATTGCCTGGGATCTACATTGGGTTAGGTCTGATGGGGGCAGGCATCACAAGGCCCAGTACGTGTCTGGGGTTCTCAGGGGTGGGTGTTAGGAGGAAGCCTGGTGCAAAGAAGGGTGGGAAGGGTGGGGTACTCTCACAGACTGCTGATCTAGAACTATCTAGAAGAAAGGCGATTTAAGTTATCCATATTTTTATGCCTAGAAAAGGGTGTGGATCATATTGATCCACTGCTCACTTTCAAGGAGTTTTCCAAGTTATAGAGATCAGTGGAACAATGAATCCTAAAGAGACCAAACACGCTCACCAAACAGAACCTACTTTTTCTCAAGCAAAACAATGATTCATTGGATCGTTTTATTGTGCAGACATAGTAGAATTTGTAAGCACGTATACTGTGCTCAACAGCTGCCTCCTTAACATATGTAAATGAGCCCACTTGGACTGCCTGAGATAATTGGGGTCAGAAGCCCAACAGTCTGATAACAAACACGCCCCTAAACGTCTTTCCAGCAGCAGCTCCCTGTGAGGGGAGCACATGGGGCTTAGGATACTCACCATGCTTTAGAGGGATGAACCACTTACAATGATATTCCAGTGTGCTCACAGATGTAGGAACTCTCTTTAAATGCCTAACAGCTGCACATTGCAGCCGCTCCACCCGAGACTGCTCGCGCTCTGGACCATATGCCACGGCGCGCCGGATTTCGGGAGAACAGCCATAGGAAGCCATTTTCTTCCCCTCATCCTTGCAACCCCCAGCAAGATGGAAAACACTGCCTATCTGTCGGGTTTATTGGGGTCTGGGAGAAAATGGACGGGAAAAAAATGCTTTGGAATATACATTTTTTTTCTTGGATTGAGATCTGAAATACACATTTTGTCTTTCTTGAATAAAATATAAGAACTCTGAGAATCTTTACTGGATATAAATTTCTGCATAGAAATAAAAATAATCAACTAACCTGCAAAGGTAGAGTTAAGTCACAAAATCCATAATGGAAAACCAGCTGAACAAAACTCTGAAAGAAATGGGTGATTGTTGACTCGTTACTCATGCTAATAAACGCTACATCTTGGGCATCTACAGCACAGGGCCATTTCCTCCAAGAGACTGAAAATGGCCCAAATCCAAGAGACAGAAACCGAGCCTTCTTTCTCTGCCTGCCTTCTCATGGTGCAAACAGGAAAGTTTCTAACTCATTTTTAAAGCATTGTAGAAAGAGATTTGAATCGGAGACACTGAGAACACGCTCTACTGGTTGGCAGAAGATAAAGCGAAGCTTCTGGTGCTGGGTGGCTTTTCCAGCTAGAGAGGAGCGTCTGACACTGGCTGGACTAGACATCTTTTCTCCAACAGCCATCGCATGGAGAGACTGAACTGGATCACTCCTGGCTTTTTGTTTGTTTGTTCATTTGGGCTTTTGATAAGGAACTTAAAATTAAATTAAAATTTAAAAATGAGCTATAAATAGTCCTTCATATCCTTGTTAAACTCTTGACAGCTGAACTGTGGTCTGTCAGGTCAAGTTCGGATGAAGTATCACCGAACACATTAGCATTGCACAGCATTTTCATGGAGGATTATACTGGACTAAGAGCTGACCCCGATGACCAGGCAGCTACTTATCCAGTATCCAGTGTCCTGCCGTACTGACTGACGCCTGCTAAGTGATAACAGAGATTCCCTGTCCCCTTTAAGGACAAGTCAGGCCTGTAAGAGGGAAAAGGTGAGCATGTCCAGCCACACACTAGAATCACAAGTTAGCACTTCAAGGAAGAGACTGATAGGAAATAGAACTTGGAATTGACCCTAATATTTATTCTGGTGATGTAAAAAATGACCTTATAAACTATGTGGGTGAACAGAGGGAGAAGGCTGGGTGCTGGTGATGGCCCCAGATTTTGCCATTTCTCTCTAGACCTTCCTTACATTATTCCAGGGGCTCCCATGCTAGCAACTAGGGCCTGAAAACAAAATAAAAATAAAACTTCAGGACCTGAAAAGAAATGAAAAGCAATTGATAAATGAAAAATCGCTTTTCTCCCCCAGCGTCGCAAAGCCTGCGGGTCTGTGTGGAGCTGCAGCTGTGGCCTTCTGTTCCGCAGCATGGGATTTGTAGGAGTTGTCAGGAACGGGCCAACTTCAGGAATGACGCTGACTTTAGGAGATGCCAAGTGAGACCTAGAAGGTGGTGGGAGGGTAAAACTGACTACTCTCCTTGGAAACAATTGGTGCTCCAGGACAAAAACAAGTACAACACACCCAAACAGAAGAGGATGGTTCAGTTCGTGTAACAGAGAGATCATCTGCCACACTGTGTGTGCCCGTATAGAAGGGGACAGGACAGTCTGCACAGCACACTGCGTGTGCCCGTATAGAAGGGGACAGGACAGTCTGCATTGCATATGCATACCAACTGCCAAATACGGTCTGAGACTTGGCCTGACAAATTACGCTGCAGCCCACTGTGCTGGCTGCTGCTGACCCGCAGGCTTCCCCAGAGGTCTGGTGTGGACAAGATCTATGAAGGCCAGGTGGAGGTGGCTGGAGATGAATACAGGGTAAAAAGCATTGGTGGTCAGCCTGGTGCCTGCACCTGCTCTTTGGATGCAGGTCTTGCCTGAACTATAAACAACTGGCAATAATGTTTTCGGGGCCCTGAAGGGAGCTGTGGATGGAGGCTCATCTATTCCTCATAGTACCAAATAATTCCCCGGTTATGATTCTGAAAGCAAGGAGTTCAGCGCAGAACACACTGTAAGCACAGCGTGGGTCAGAATGTCACAGACTACGTGTGTTCCCTAGTGGAGGAAGATGAAGATGCTTACATGAAACAGTTCTCTCAGTACGTAAAGAACAACATGACTCCAGACGTGTCAGAGGAGACACCCATGAAGCTCCTGCTGCCGCCCAAGAGGATCCAGCCCATGAGAAGACGAAGAGGTGGAACTGTCCCCAAATGTCCCTTGCCCAGAAGGAAGACTGGGCTACTCAAAAGAAGGCAAGCTTCCTCAGAGGTCAGAAATGGGCTGAAGAGCTAAAGCAATTTCCTATGAAGATTCTCTCTCATAAAGATAATAAACTTATTACCGAAGCAGCTAAAACAAACAAATATTAAACAAACAAGGCAGGGCAAAGCAGGCGCAGGTAGCAGAACGAAGAGGAATATGCCTGCCCTCCATTTTTCTATTGTTATTCAAGTCATTGGGATAATTTCCTTTTGCTCATCTTTTGGGTTAATTTTATCTATTTTCCAGCTCTAATGTCAGATCCCATTTTTCTTTTCAGGGCCTCTTTGGTATTCTTCCCTCTGGGAAGTAACTACATTGGTTACCTAGACAACTACTTCTCTCATGTTTGGGGAGGAGGGAAGAGAAGGAGGAATTTTTTTTTTAAGGTTCCACTAAACATAAAAATATTTTTCTTTATATGTTCTTTTAGGGGGACCACGATCCATTTGCAATGAAATTGTTTTGTTCATATTTCCACATGATGAAAACGAGGCTCAGGGATATTAACTACTTTTCTGGGCCACACAACTGAAAGGAACGGGACTGGATGACTTTGAAGTCGGCAGCGCGGCTGACCCACAGCCTTGCATCTGAAGCCTCTGGGCTGTGTATGCCGCTTCTCCAGGCCTCGGCAGCTGGGCAGCAGAGATGTCTTTCTCCTCTGATTTCTGTATGCATTTATTTATTCATTGACCACACACTGACACATCCTTTTCCATGGCAGATACTATAATACACTAAAACTATAAACAAAGCTTCCTCCGTAGCCTCAGGAGTAACTGAAAGAGAGAGGTTAGACACAGGTCACTCGAACAGAGATGTACACAGGATGCTAGGACACTGGGGGACAGCACAAGGGGAAAGGTATGAATGGGCTCTACAGAGGGGAAAGGGTAATCTCACTGCTGGCTACTGGAGAACCAGGGAAGGTGACATGGCGTCTGGAACAGTGGGTGTGAGATGACCCTTCAGGCCTCTGTAAGGGTCTGCTACGGGTGTTTGGGGGCTAATGCCAGGGTGTGGCAGAAAGCTGGGCTCGACAGTCCGTGGCGTGAGATGCATTCCAGTAACATGATTAAACTAAAGGAATGAGAGTCTAGGCAGGAGTGGGGAAGCGAACTATCTAAAATGTCAGCCAGGACTGGAGTCTCTTATCTCCCTCTATCCACGTTTTTCCACGACTTAGAGAAAACTGGCTGTGGCTGGATCTGGGGATGCTGGCCTATAACAACAGCTACTCAGAGGCTGAGGCAAGAAGATCCCAAGTCCAAAGCCAGCCTAAGCAATAGTATAAATTCAAGGTCAGGCTAGGAAATTTACTGAGAGCCCAACTCATCTTAAAGGACTGGGAAGAGGGCCCCATGGTGGAGTGCTTGCGTGAGTCCCTAAATCCAGTCCCCACTATTGCAAAATAAAGACAAAGAAGGGAGGAGTAAAAGAGAGGATGAAGAACCCCGGTGTCCCTGTCGCTTCCGTGCTGAGCAGTATGAAAGTTAGAACGGGGCTGTTTTCTTGAAGGAATCACATCATCTCAAGATGTGTCCCTAGAGGTCAGTGTGTGCGGGAGCAGAGGCCACACATAGTGACCTCCCATTGAGCAGCAGGTGCCTGCCACTACCTTGGGTCTCAGAAAAGTCACCAGACAGGAAAGTGGGGCTGAGGAGGAGGGACCAGGAACCCCTACCTACCAACCTCCCAGTATCACCGATTTAAGGAAAGTCCTTCACACTTAACTTCAAAGACACAAGGACCTATATCTTCTTTCCCGTGAGGCCTCTGATCATCAGCAGGAAGATGCTCTGGAACATCCTGGAGACCAGGGATTTTTTGATCATATCCCACAATACCCGCGACCTCCCCAGGGACCCGTGACATTCCTGGTTATGATTGTCAATCAGCTCAGAAGGGACATGGAAATTAAAGAACTGCAACATTGTATATTATGATTACTTTGAAAACAGCTTGCCGTTGCTTTTAGAAGCACACACATACACACTAATGCACACACATGCACACACATGCACACACATGCACACACACACACAAGGTTCCCCTGGTTACGAGGCATCTGAGCACTGGATGAAGACATCCCTGGGGGACAGAAGCATGGCGAGGCTGTCCCAGGAGGGGCTCCCTGCAGTAGAGAGTCTCCATTCTATCTCAGTGGCCTGGACACTGTTCCCAGGCTCCAGCCAGCTTTGGGATTTGTGCCCAACTGACACAAACCCTCTCCGGGTATCCAGACTCTGCCTATTTGCTTGTCTGCTGAGTGATGTTTTACTCTTTTAGCTTTTTTTTGGGGTGGGGGAGCACTGCCCAGCTCCCAAATAAATCACACACAGAGACATGTTCTTAGTTATTAATGCCCAGCCTTGGCTTGGCTTGTTTCTTGCCAGCTTTCCTTAACTTAACTTATCCCGACTACCTTTTGCCTCTGGCCTTTTCATCTTCTTCTGTATATCTTTCCATGGCTGACTCGGTGATTGGCCCCTGATGCCCCCCTCTTTTCTCCTCCCTGAGTTCTCCTGTTTATCCTCTCTGCCTGCCAGCCCCGCCTGTCCTTTCTCCTGCCTCTCGCTCTTGGCCATTCAGCTCTTTATCAGGACCATCAGGTGTTTTAGACAGGCAAGGAATCACAGCTTTACAAGTTAAGCAAATGCAGCATAAACAAAAGCAACATACCTTAAGATAGTATTCCCCACACTTGTCAAGAATGGGGTTGGCCTAAATAAGCTAAGCCTTTGTAGCAGACCCCAGAACCCACAAGGACAGGAAGATTCACAGATTTAATAACTTATTCTAATTTCCTAAAGTAGCATGAGAAAAGAAATTCCCTATAAGTGCTTTGGTTTTATGAATTAGGGAAATAAATCTTGGCTAATTTTTCTGTTATAAGCAACTGTTTCATGAGTTGTTCACAAAACAAGAGGTGTACCTGTGGTCAGCAGACCTGGAGGTAACCTGTGTGCCTACTATCCTGTCCTGTGGTCAGCAGACCTGGAGGTAACCTGTGTGCCTACTATCCTGTCCTGTGGTCAGCAGACCTGGAAGTAACCTGTGTGCGTACTATCCTGCATGGCTAGGGGCAGCATAGCACCGCTGCGAAAACCGTGGACTTAAGTGTCAGGTCTAAGCCTGACTCTCCCACTCAGTGCTGATGTGTGTTAGGTAGGCGGTCTCCATTTGCTCAACTGTCAGACGGGCCTGAGAGCATGACCTATGCAAAATCAAGCCAGTCAAAATCCCAGCATGGATGGGGAGGAGCTTTCCAGATGCCAGTTCTCCCTGAGGAAAGGTTGGTGACAGCTAGGGAGAGAGAGTCATTTTCTCCAGAGTCCTGGCCGCTGGTAGGAGTCCTGGCCGCTGGTAGGTTGCCTTTGCCCCAGTGGATTGCCCCACGGCCGTGAGCACACAGGCAGCCTGAACTGGACACAGTGGGGTATTGAAAAGAGCGGGCTTGAGGTTGGACAGGGGACCTGCTGTGGGGGGCGACTGGGAGGAGTTGGAGGGGGAAATAAGGGATGGACATGATCCTAATACATTGCATACATGTATGGAATTCTCAAAGAATAAATAAAAATATTTTAAAAAGCAGTATTAGCCTTGTGGATTTATCGTAAACACTAAACACAAAAAATGGAAAACCAGCAGTTAGAGAAACACTGAGCATAACCTCTCAGTAGGCTCCCACCAAAGGACAGATGGTCCCTGAGAGCAGGGCTCCCCTCCACCCTCCGAGATGGAGCCAGCACACAGGCAGAAGCTCCCTGATTACCGTATATTGTTTAGCTCTTAGTCCCAACTTCTTACTCATACATACTCCTTTCCTGTTCTTAAATAAGGAAATGCCTTCCCCAGCGGCTTCCGAGGGTTGTTTTGAGCACAAAGGAGGCTAGACAGATCCTTGTGGGGACATCCCGAGAAGCACGGAGCCTGCACAACTCGAGCAGGGCCTGACCATCAAACAACAACAGGAAGCTGCCGCATTGCATCTAGGGGCCGTTTCTGGCAGCTTCAGGAGAGTTTTCCAAATGTCCCCTTGTCCCCTGCCAGGAGCTGCTCATGAGTACTGTGGGCTTTGCCAGCTCAGGAACACACAGGAGAGTCGGACGGTGCACTTCCTTGGAACACCTGTCCCTAACAGGATGCTCCAAGCTCACAGTGGCTTCCTGGGATCCCCACTTCCTACGATACAATCACAGCGCCAGGCCCCAGCAATACAAAAGCCAGGTTTTGCAACAGTAGAAGGTGGCGACAAAATAATAATTTTTGTTTTGAGATCTCTAGTTTTTTATTTTGTTTTGTTTTGAGACTGAGTGTCCACACATAGCTCAGGCTAACCTTGAAATCACCAGGCAACCAGAGTTGGACTCAACTCAAAATCCCCCTGCCTCTATCTCCTGTACACTGGGATTACAGGATTGTTCCACTAGTCCTGATTCAAAATAATTTCTAAAATCAGCTATTATTGCTATTGTAGCCAGAATTTATTGTATGCTCATACGTTCCTGAATACCAAACACTTTGACATGCATGTTCTCTTCATCTTCCTCATGGGCTATTGACATGCCTTTTGGGGTGACTCAACTTGTATGTATAGTCAGGGACCCCGCCATGATATTTTTCCAGAGTACGATACACGAGCCAATCACAGCAGACTACACTCTGCAAACCGTACTCCCAGGGAAACACTGACTTACATGAACTTCCTGAAAAAACACATTTGGTGAGACAAAGAGCTGACAGAAAGTTCTGGAAGGTCCCAACTCACAGTCACAGCACCTCAACACTCCACCACCTCCAGATTTCTTCACCCCTCTCCACTAGGTTATAGGTGCCTCAGGGACATGCCCTTTTCTTAACCCAGGGCTCCTCCGTGCGGTGGCAAATTTTGCCTCCGAGGACGACACCATCGTCCAGCACAGTTTGCCCGGCTTCCCTGGATCCTACACGACAGATTTCACCTCCTCAGGAGCAGCGTCAGCTCAAACATCTTTCAGAAGAAGCACCAAGGCACTCTCTACAGAATATGAACTCCAGCAGAAATCCTGTTCTGTTTTCAGCCTTGCCTATAGAACTTTGGGGGGTCTACCAGATGAGGAGCCAATAACTGAGGGTAGTACCTGCCTCAAGAGACAAGGCCGGTGGGTTTTGAGCAGTCTTTCTAGGGTGGCTTGTAAAGGAATTGGTGGTAGGTGCCCTGGTTTCTCCATCTTTCCTCCTTGCTCCCCGAAAAGAGATGTGTCCGCAGAAGTGACGTCAAGCTATTTGGAGAGCTAGAGACTGTGACCATTGGCTGCAGTGAGAATCCGTATCTTGTGCTGCCTAATGCTGCTCCTCTAGTCAGGTCCACCTCCGTCCCGTCAAAGCTCAGAGTGGCCACTGCGAGATGGTACTTCATTCTAACTAAAATGGCTGGTTCTTAAATATCAGATAATGGGGTTGGGGGAAATAGCTGAGTTTGCAAAGTGCTTGCAATGCGAGTATGAGGGAGGGCCTGAGTAGACACAGAAAACAACAAACCAACCAAGCAGCCAACAAAACAAAACAAAACAGCCATGGCAGCATAGGTTTGCAGTCCCAGAGTTGGAGAGGTAGAAACATGTAGGTTTCTTGATGTTTGCTCCCCAGTCAGCCAAGCCTAGTCAGTGAGCCCTGGGTCTCTGTGAGAGACCTTGTCTCAGAAAACAAACTGGACAGCTCCTAAAGACACCATAGACTGACTTCTGACCTCCACACGCGTGCGTGTGCAAGCACGCGCACACACACACACACACACACACAGCCAGATAATGGTGTAGAACAGCTGAATCCTTCCTGTGCTGCAGATGAGGGTGTGGGATGGAGCAGGAACTTTGTAGAGTTGGGAGTTCTCCAGAAAAAGCCCCACCCCTAGGCCATGCATGCAGAAAGACAGAAAACACATGACCCCTACAAACTGTGCAAGAATGGCTACAGTAATATGGCCACACTAGCTAAAAAGGCTCAGACAACCTGAACACTCATCAGCTAGTGAAGGGGCAATGGGATATTTTTTCAGACACAATAATGGATAAAGGAATGACCGTTGTTTCAGCTCAAATGGATATTGTGCTAAGTGAAAGAAGCCAGACACAGAAGATCACCGTACATTGTATGCATCCACGTCCAGAATGGGAAACCTACAGAGACAGAAAGTAGATTGTTGATCCCTTAAGGCTAGGGGTATGGATAGAAAAGTTTGGACAGAGAGACAATAATCGCTAAAGGATTGGGTTATTTTGTTTTATTATTTTTACACAATGGAAATGCTAAAAAACAAACCACTGCAGTGAAGGGTTGTATGTCAGGAAGTGAACTAACATAGTAAACTGCCTACTCTAGAGAGGTAAATTATACAGTATATGTAACAGCTCCATAAGCAAAAGACCTTAGTATAAATGAATTACCTCACCTGCACTGCCTTCAATCCTGCCCTTCTCTCTGGCTGCCTATGAGTTGGGAACCATATGTTTCCATGTATCTGTTGGGACAGTACTCAATGGCCTTCTGCATTTTGTTCTTACTTAGGTGCTGCTTTACACAGGGAGTGAGAGGCTGGGTAAGCACTAGGCCACTATAATGTCAAAACCTGAGACTTTGTCTAGTCAGTAACCTAGGCTGGGTGACACCATCCAGGAGATGAAGTAGTTGCCATCCTAGGACCCAACGTCAATCCTCAGAGCCCAAATAGAAACCCACGTATGGTGGTGTATGCACTCGTGACATCAGAGATGGGGACAGAAACCCACGTGTGGTGTTGTGTGTACTTGTGACACCAGAGATGGGGACAGAAACCCACGTGTGGTGGTGTGTGCACTTGTGACATCAGAGATAGGGAGAGAAACCCATGTGTGGTCGTGTGTGTGTACTTGTGACACCAGAGATACCTGAAGCTACCCCTGACCTCCACATGGATGTGAGTCCACACACAGACACATCTACACACTCACATGCATGCATACAATGTAGCAATGCATACACATGCACTCACACACACATCTACATACACATATGCACACACACACACACAGCCCACATCGCTGACTCCCTTCCCAGCCTGAGCTCTCTCCAAGCCCTTCTCAGGCCAGAGAATGAGCAGTTACATTACAACGAGGTTCCCCTAAGGAAGGGTCTTAGCATACCCTCTAATAAGAGCACTTTCTTTTTCTTTAAAGACGCTCCACTAGACAAGCCCTTCCCAGGCAGCAGCTTTGCTGGAGTTAATCAGCTACTTCTTGGAGTTCTTTCCATTTATTCCTGGTCTTAGGAGAGAACAGCATTGTCGGGTGTGTGGGGGGGCAATGTGGTTCTTTGACGTCATGTTTCTCATTACATATAATAATTGAATAATTATTCCAACCGTGTTTGAAAGAAACATATTTGTTATAAAGATCATAAAACCACAGAATAAAATATGTGACTGTCCTTCTGCATGGCCTCCATTTCTCCCACTCCTGCCCCATTCATTATTCAGGAAGGGCAGTGTTCCCTTTGAAACCCAGAGGGCAGAAGAATGGGCTAGGAGGGGGCACTTTATACTGATGTCAGTCAGAAAACACAGACCGGCGTCCAAAGCCGATTCGGTTACTTACCAGACGGATCACAGCTGCTAAACCTGAGCTCAGGTGAGTCACAGTCCACAGAATACAGGTAGAGCAGGTGTGTGACCGTGCTGTACCTGTGATGAGCGGGGTGGGGTGTCTCGGGGACACTCGGGTCCTCAGGAATCAGCCTCTTTCTGTGTGAGTCCCGGAGGCTGGTTCTCTCAGATGAGGTGACTTTGCCTTTCTCAGAGTTGCACAATTTCCCCAGACACTTTAAACCAAGGAAGGAAGGCATCTTGGCATGAAATCAAGATTAGACTCGGGAGCCCAGGAAACAGGGCTCCCCACTAGCTGCTGCAGCTCTCCGGGTTCCCTGTTATCTTTTTCCTCACTGCCCGGCAAAGAAGATTAAGAAGGACATATTTAAAAGATTACCCTCAGGAGCTTAGCCATATTTCCAGCCAGATGATTATTATAAAAACAGCCATCCCAGGAACGCATGGCTGTAGTCTGAGGCAGGAGTTCGCACTTGAAAATAAAAGGAACGCTGCACCTAGAGCAATACCTAAAAGATTATTCGCAACTATTTCTAGAATCTCCAACATTATCTGGCGAGAGTGCTAAGATCAGGCCTAAAGAAGCCCAGAGATAAATTGCACCCAGTCTAAAAATGCATGCCCGGGACAAACTCAGAAAATCATTTCAGGATCGCCAGCGTTCTGAAGCTCGGGGGGTTGGAGGAGGCTCAACAGAAGCTCCCTAGCTTAAATTAGTAACAGACCAAGCTCCAGGCCACAGTATGCAATTATTTCCTTTCCATGTTCTAGAGAATTCTTTCCCCTAGTGCCATGAACTCTGCTGCAAGCAATGACCAACGTGTTCAATATCTCAGCGTCATTCTGTGGGCCCCCGGGCCTCATGCAAATGCAGAGGACAGAGACAGCACTGCCATGGGGGTAGTAGCTTCATTTTCTTCACAAAGACCTAGGAGGTCCTCCTGGACTTAGGGCTCTGATATGCAGAGGGCAGCCCTGGTGATGAGCTTTTTAACACCCACACTGTAGGGTTCACTACAATGTGTGACATTCTACAGCCACACAACAGTGGCAGGTCAACGTGGATATTCCAGGCTGCTTCTCCTGCTGTGGGGCTACTGGATCCTTCGGAATTTTTTTCTCATTAAAACCACTGTGTACTTTAAATACAACAGAATACAATACAACTGTATTAAATACAACGGTAAGCCTAGGAGGGTCTGCAAAGACAAAATCCAGCCCTTCTCAGGAATTCCTGTGAATATCTACAGAACGTTCAAAAAGACGAATTGTGGCATCTGCTGAGACCTCTACACAGATTCCTGAGGGTGGAGCCCAGAAATTTCCATTTCTAAAAGTTCTCCAAACCAGGACTGGCATTGGATGCCCCAACTGACTCTACACTTTCAGATGAGGAAGGTCAGCATCAGAGAGTCTGAGGGACTTCCTAGAGACAACCCACCAAGCCTGGGGGTGGGGACATCTGAGTCCGCACAGGCTTATTAATTTAAATTTTTATAAAACTCTAAAATTCTTTTTTAAAAATGTTTCAAGTCAGCCAGGCAGTGGTGGTGCATGGAAGTTCCTGCTTCCTTTCCAGCTCCTGATCCTTACTGCAGGATTTAGCAGCAGGATTTCAGAACCAGAGGCATCAGATTTGCTGTACTTATTTGGCCTGGTGGGAAGCACAGTTGAATTGGAAGAGAAAGACAGTCCCAGAGGCTTCCCAGCCTGCGGTGGAGCCAGGGGCAGTGAAGTCAAACTCCAAAAGTTTCATACCCAAAGTTATGGAATTGACCCTCTATCAGTCTCTCCCCTACGCACACACCCCTCCTCACAGACACACAGACACACACTCCTTGTAACGTCTTACTCTAAAGATAGCATGCCGGACTGTTGAAACAACCTATGTGTGTTGAAGTGCCCATCTTGGCCGAAATCAAGTGTGACTAACTATGGCTGTTCTACCTGCTGGGTTTCTAAATTCATCTAACGCCACTCAGTGAAACTAATTCCACGGCATTAACTCCACCTCCATGTTCTGCTGCTATTTATATCAGCGATAAATATTCAGGCCACCCCGAGGTTTTGACAGGCTTACTGATCGCTGTATTTAATTCAAGAAACAGTTGTTGGGATGGGAGCATCTTTCAGTGGTCTAATAATTGCCTGGCACAGGTAAGGCCCTGGGGACCGTACTCAGCACGACACAAGAAGTGATTGTCTTCTAAGATCATGTAAAAAGCAAACATTTGAGTTTTGGACTTACAGATTATAGGGGAGAAGTCTGATACATGTCAAAAGGCTAGAGCAGGGTGGGAAGGAAGCCCCAGAAGGTGGCTGATAACAATAGGTGACTATTGCTTTTAAAGATGGCACAAAGGGCTGGAGAGATGTTCAGTGCTTAAGAGAACTTCCTGCCTTCTCAGAGGACCTGGGTTCAGTTTCCAGCACTCATAATCAAAAAACTAACAACTGACTGCAACTCCAGCTCCAGGGGATCTAAAAGCCTTGCTGGCTTCTGTGTACACTCACACTCGTGTGTACACACACACTCATGTGCACATACAAATAGATACATACACATAGACACAGATGTCTCTGTGTGTGCCCACACTCGCGTGCACACCCACACTTGTGTGCACATACACATGAAGAGACACATACACATAGATATAGACGCCTCTGTGTGTGCCCACACTCACTTGTGTACACATACACATGAAGAGATATATACACATAGATATAGATGCCTCTGTGTGTGCCCACACTCGCGTGCACAACCACACTTGTGTGCTCATACACATGAAGAGACACATACACATAGACACAGATGTCTCTGTGTGTGCCCACACTCGCGTGCGTACCTACACTCACATGAACACCCACACTCATGTGCACACCCATGCTCATGTGTGCACATACACACAAACACATACATACACATAAATAAAGACCTCAACTACATATAAGCATAAAAAACTGACCTCTTTCCCAGAGCAGAGTTCAGAACTGGTTGCTCGGGGCTTGAGGCTAGGGGTGACCAGGAACCCTGTGAACTAAATTCTACTTTTAACTTAACCTCCTCACAGGATACAGCATAGGCCCCCAGCAGAGACCACATCTTCAGTCTCCTTGACAGCAGACCCAGGAAAGAAAGCCATGGGGGAAGACCCCACGGAAGCATGGGCCAGCTCTTTGCCTGCTGCCCAAGCAGCCTCCTGCCACCATCCATGTCAAAGGACAGTGCCAGCAATGACAAGAGCTCAGTGGGCTTTGTCGGCATTTATATAGCTGCACAAGAAGACAGCGCTCAAAAAAATAAAATAATAAAGACAATGCAGTGTTCTATGTCAAAAGCTAATGATGAAACGTTTACCCCGTGACCAAGGTCTGGCTGCCCGAGTGAGCAGCCCTAGTGACCAGCCAGGACTGTGTACCTGTGGTCAGCATTTCCAGCTCACCTACACGAGCTCCCCCAGGGTCTATTGCAAATAGAAACTAGCAGCAAGGGAATTCATCAGGGCGCATCAGTGAGCCCCAAGCACTTTGCCTGTGTGCATTGGGGTAGCTCAGCCACTCTCTGAGGGATGGGCTCCATCTCAGAGCCTGCGATTTTGGTCAGCCCAGTACGCAGGGGGTAAATGTCACAGACACTGCTTTTGGTCGGCTACAGGACAAGCCACAACTCGGCACAAGTGACTTCCTTGGTGCCATGCTTCTGTCATCTGCTAGGATCTACATGCTTCTCGCTAAGAGACATTATTTTATTTATTTATTTTTTCAGAGAGCAAATCCCCGTCTCCCAATGAGACTCTTTTTGCATCCTGGAGTTCTAGACGACCTCCAGCTCCCTCAGTGATTATGGAGCTAACTGCTTTCCATAGCTTTTTTAAAGAACTGCAAACTGGCCACAAGTCCCTACAAAAGCTCCCAGCATCAGGGTGCTCTTCAATGCTGAGCAGAGTGGATTGAGTAGGGATCAGACATATCTTTAAGTGAGAAGGCTGGAGAGAGAAGGGTGCCATTGGCATTCCCAGCAACACTGGAATTCAGGACTATCGGAGCATCCTCTCTAAGGCATGCTTCCCATCAGCAAGACACCTTGGTCTCTACTCGCCTGTATTCTCAACCTTCCTGCAAACCAAGCCTAGCGCATCGGGGTCTTACCTATCCCTCCAAAGCAGGCTGTGATTTTCTGGGCATACTGGCATAGGCTTCCCTCTGGGCAAGATCCCTTTGCAAGGCCTGCTGCGTCCATCCCGGCAAGCATCTGCCTCTCTTCCCGTAATACCACTCACCCAAGACCAGCTCAAAAGAGAACGAGCTGCCAAGCCCCCTCTTCTGCATCATCTCCATCAATAATTCAGATACTACATAAAATCTGCTGAGCATCCAAGACTGAGGTACTCGGAGGGCCGAAGCATAATTAGTTAACGGACATCAAGTGTCTCAAATTACTCCCTGACAATAGTCTCCATAGGCAAGGTTTCCAAACAGCAGAGAGAACCAGGCTTGGGATGCCTTCAAGAAGTAGCCACAGGCAAGATGTGTTCAGAGAGGGAGCACAGGCGTCCCTAGGGCTCCAATATCAGGCAAGTGTCTCCATGGATCTCTTCCAGAGTCGGAAGCCAGCAGGACACAGGACACAAGTCATACTTCATCAGGCCTGCTGCAGATGTATGAGCGTCATGCTCCAATCCCTCACCCTCTGCTCCTTACATTTCTCTCATTTGCTAAAATTCCTCAGCCTGCTTCCCATTAAAACCTCCTGAAAATCCCCCTGACCTTAAAAATGCAGTCTGTTAGCTCTTCTTGTGAAGCTTCCAGAAGCAGTGTGGCCAGGACACATGTCCATTCTGTCTCCAGATGACAATTCTGCTCCGTTCTGACATGACCTGCCTCATCATAGGGCTACTTCTAGACTGCTAGCATCTCCTGCCAGCTGCCAAGCAACTGTCCCCCTCACCCACTCCCTTCCCGGGGAGCTCTACATACACTGGGTGCTCCAGAGGAAGAGTCTGACAATTTTTCATCAGGAGCGGGTATCAAAGGTGAATGCCTAATACTTGGCTCAAACTGTTTTACCAAAGATAAAACACCGCCATCACAGTTGGCTGCTTTTGTAGGAGAGGAAGACACACACGTTCTACGACACAGTGAGGCACAGACAGCTTCGAGCTATTGGTCAGAGTTTGTGCCCCTGACCTGGAAGGCACAAAGTGACAAGCATATACCCAGAGGCCCCCACCAGCTGTGGCCACAGGAAGCTGTCCCAGTAATCAGGAAACAGCCTGTCCTTGCTGGCAGGCTGAGTAGCTGAGTGCAGAACCCGCTGCTCCAGCATCAGCACTCCGCACGCACATGGGCACGTGGGCTAGGGGAGGCTCTGACCCTGGGCAGGTGAACGCGCTGGCCGGCTTCTGCTTCTCCTCCTCTGTAGGTCTCCTGGGAGGAAGAATGCAGAGGGAAGCACTTCCAATGGCCCGGCTGGGAGTATTTATAATTCATCTCTCTCAACACCGCAAAGCCCTGACTCACTCTGGCAGGCTTCGAGTTCTCTGCTGATGACTAGGAAACGTCCAGGACCGCACGTAACCCCACGCGTCCCCTTTGTCACCGCCAGGTCTCTTGTTTGCTGGTTTCTTCCCTTGAGATTTAGATTTAAACTTTGGATTTCCAGAGTTCCCTGTGGGTTACGGTCATAAAAACATATAAAGTAAAATCTTGTCTGATATTGCATACCCAGCCCACCACCCAGGGCTAGTGAGGTCCTGGTTCTAGGAGGAGAGCTACAACGTCATCTTCACTAAGCCAGCGTGATCCCTAAACTGCATTCTAAATATCTATCCTCATCCCCACTGACAAGCACAGTCCTCACACTCATCAGGGAGACTTCTCTTCGCAATAGTCAGAAACCGGCCCAGGAAGCCGCACCTGAAGTATTACCCTTATTATGCGAATGTGCATCAAGGGTCTGGAGTACATCTCAGCAGGTGAAGTGCTTGCCTTGTGAACAGGAATGAACTACATCCTAATTGCCGATGTCCAATGCTCAGCATTTACACATCTGTAGCCCCAACGCTGGGCAGGTGGAGACAGGGTCTGGCCAGGCAGCCTAGAAGAGTTGCTAAGATCTAGGCCCCATTGAGAGTCCCTGCCTCAAAAACATAAGGAATGACACCCAAGGGAGACTGCTGGTCTCCACACACTTGGGCACAAATGTGCACTAGCAACCCTCCTCAGAAGCACATTAACTAAAATAAAAATAGAAACGTATTCAGGGCACATAGTACGACAAGCCAGATATTGATGGGCCAGATGTTAGCAGTTTAAGGACGAACAAGCCAGAGGCCCTCAAAGAACATGTTGACTACGAGAAGATCAAGGCGCACAAATGCCTAAGTACAGAACAACCCAGTGAACACGACCTCAACCTGCAGGTGCAGCGTCCATGGGTTGCGAGGTCGTGTGAAAATATATCCTGGGGTCCCTTTAGCTTTGTTTCTTTATTTGTTTGGAGTTTGTTTTTATAAAGCTGAGACTGGCCTTAAACCCACCATCCTCCTGCTTCCACGTCCCAATGAGTCACCACATCCAACTAGCTGGAGGAAATATTTCTGAACACAGAAATGGTTTGTGTTTCCCATTGACAAGAACGATCTCACATATTTCTCTATCAACCCCAACAGCCATACACACAAAGGCACAGGGCACACATCACATGCGTTCTGCTGTGATGCTCCTGGATTTATGACAGTGCTGAGGAAAACGTGAGTCAGCCTGGCGCTTCTGAGACTGGGGATTGGGATGTCCCGACTGCTCTTTGGAGACAGATTTACTGAGAACAAACAGGGCTGGCAAGGGCAGAGCAGAGCGGTCCAAGGAGAAGGTTCTCCAGAAGGAAGCTCAGTTCAGACCGCAGGAAATGCAGGGAGGGCGGACAGGTGACTTGGACGAGTCCCAGTTGGAGACTCTCCGCCCATGTTTGCACAGCCTCCCTGGAGAAGAACGTGATGCCTAACCCCGAAAAGCATGTCCACAGCCTGCTTTCTCGAATGGACTGAATTCCCAGGAAACGGTGGGCGCACGCCCACAAGGTCCACAAGTACATTTCGTGTGGATCCATTACTCATAGACTCACTCAGCACTGGTTTTTGCCCAAGTGCTTTAAAACCACAGGTTTGTTCATTGCAACAGTGACTCTGTGAAATGGGAGACCTTGCTCTGTCCAAAGTCCCCACACGCTCGACTGAAAAGCAGAGCCCCCCCCCCCATAGCCCTTCCCTCTAAACCCCACCCCAACTCAGAATTCCCGACTCGAAAACAACCTGAACTCCCAAAGGCAAATCCAAGGCTTTAATATGAATAAAAGATGCTCTCTGCTATTTCGCAAGTCCACAGCTGTAGATGGTTTTGGAACACACTGTTTTATATGTGACTATAGATAGATGGACAAAGCTTTGTCTAACAATAGAGAAGTTTCCGGAGTCTGGAACTGATCGAACAGCCGTTCCACTGCATCCTTTATCTGCGAGGGACAGTTTATTGGAGAGAAAATTGGCAGTCTCTCTCATATGGAAGTGCTCTAGGGCAGGATCACTGTGCAGGACTCTATTGTTTGTCACAACAGAGTGTGCAACAGCCTCAAGATCATCTATTACAGAGTGCAAAGCAATGTGTCAACACAGACGTAGAACTGTGAACACTTACGCATGCTTTGGAGTGTGTTTAATAGGAATATGGCATAAGAATATTTCTCAAGAAACAATGCACACTTATGTACTTTAGTTTTTACTATGAGGAATGCTAAATTACATATTTGGAGACCAAGAATTAATCTATCAAAATAAATCACACAGCAACTGACCATAACACCAATGGCCACAAGCGAGTACCGACATTTTCCTAAACAGAAATCAGCCAGTGACTGAAGCCATTATCCTGTTGCCACCCTCGAAAGCCGAAGAGCTAGAGTTACAGGCATGCTCACAGCCACTCCCAGTTATTTTTTAGTTATGTGAGTTTTGGGGATCCAAACTCAGGTTCTCAAGCATGTAGAGCCGGGACTTTTACACACCCAGCCATCTCCTCGGCCCCAATTTCATTACTTCCTGAGTCTTGGCTGCCTCATCTAGGAGGTGGGTGAAATGACAGTATCTATCTCTCCATGTGTGAACTAAAGCCCTTGATAGTTCCTGGTGGACAGAAACACTCCACAAAGGTTAATTTAGACATTACAAAGAAAAATACCCAAAGGGGCGAGGGTAGAAACTTAATTAGAAGCAGCAGATGGATCCTGAGATAATTGTAAGCCGTAAATAAGTATAAAGTAATTATACCCTCAATTTACAAAAGAAAGGATCTCTGCAGTTTGCGCAACCACGAGTATTTTATTCATATTGTAACGTGAAATAACCCAGGTTTCAAACATTTTCAACTAATGGATAAAAACAAAACTGTCCATATGTTCGCCTTCCAGCAATTGCCATGGTCTGAAGGCTACAGCCCGGGGCGGAAGTCATAGTCATTCCCACTTTGTGTCCTTAGCCACAACACGCCAAACTTGAAGCAAACAGTTGTGGTTTATCTCGTGTAGTGGGTGAAGGGAAGTATTTTAAGACCACACATTTTAGGGTATACGATTTTTAGAAACCTTGGAAGGGTCCTCATGGAAGATCCATATGTTCATTTCCAAACTCAGAGTTTAATCTCTTGAGGAGCGTGTCCTATATTGCCGAGTGACAGGATGCGTGAGCAGGAGCACTTTGGAAGCCAGTTCCACCACGTTCCCTGGTCACAGACACAGGAGTACGTCTTCCTTCTCCATTGCGGGGCATTTAGAGCTCTCCATATGCCTTCCTCTTTGACTGTCTGCAGGATACTATTGTGCATCTTACTCCAAAACCATTTCAGTGTAAATGGATTTTGTTATTTTTCATGAACTGAAACATTAGGTAAAAAGCATAGATCTTAAATGTATGATTTAATGAGCTTTAACAAATTCATTCACCATATAACCTCCATCCTCTGCCTGAAGACAGAACACCTCCTACTCCTAGAAAGTCTTAGTCCACATATCAGACGTAGCAACTGTCATGATTTCTATCTTTTTTTGTACATTCCATAGATGCATCCAGTGTGTGCCCTAATGTCTATAGCTTTCTCTGCTCAGTATGGTTTGGATATCTATCCTTACTTCTCCACAATGTTCACCCCAATATGTATCCCAATGAAAACTCATAGCTTCTATCTTGTCATAAATCATAATCAAGAAACCTAACCCACAACAAACACTCAACTTTCAGAAACACAAAGAAGTACATATCAGGGACCAGAGCAAGCTACAATTTAGGGTGCTTCCTGGTGGAAAGGGACAGCATTTGGGGTAGTCTCTGCAGATACTGAACCCCAAAGGGAGATGGAAATGGGGAAGGGTCAGCTATGGGAGGAACACGCAGCCTGAAGAGAAAGAGGAAGAGGTAGCTTGATGGCTCAGGGCACGAATGAGACGAAATTGCCAACAGAGAAGCTGTAAAACACAATACCACAACTGGACCACTCCTTTCTTGAATAGTCTCACGTGCTTAGCCACACCAGGAATGGGTGGTGTAGCTAGAAGGTGACCCAACCACACAAGGGACAGCACGAAATCCACAAATACCACCTTAAGTGAGAACGTATCTTCACAATAAACAGTGACATTGAGAAGAATGCCAGAGTAAATCTCACTTACTGCCTGAGAGACCACCAAGCAAGAATGAGAAAAAGAGAACAAGGCTTTTGGAAAGAGATGACAGTGAGCTCCTGTTCAACGGAATGCTGGGTTCATGATATCGTCCAACATCCAAGGGATGAATGGAGTCCTGCAGGCAGCCGAGACCACTGAGTGACCTCAGGAGAGAGGGGAAGGATAGAGGTCGTTGCCACAGGACCACAGAACAGAAACCACTGAACTACGAGCCCAGATGACACCGATGTGATTGTCCTGGTTTTTAATCTTCTTATGGGATGCGGAGAAAGATTTATAAACATCTACTTCCTGTGGATGGCCTTGGAAAAGAGATTAAAACTGCGTATACAAGTTACTAGAAGCAGTGTCCGCACCCGAATACAGGAGCCTCTCAGCTCATCGCTTTAACTAAATGGTCTTGCTCGGCCTGTCCTGGCATTGGCGTTACGATGTGTAAATTTTATTGACTACATTTTCCAGTCACACTGCAAAACCGATTGCTTACCCTGTCAAGAAAGGGAGAGGCTGTTAAAAAAAAAAAAAAAAAAAAAAGAAGGAGTGGGGGTTTCAGCTCACCCTTGGCTATCACAAAGATATATGAAGATTGACAAGTTAAGCTCATCTGATTAAACAAATCTTTGTTGGACAAAGATTAGCTGAGAAGAGATTCAGAAATAATGGATTTAAAGGTTTTTACCCCTTTACGTCACAATTATAAAAGTGCACCCATCAGTAAATATGTGTCCGGAGAAAGCCAAAGGCGGTTGGCGGAAAGGCAGTTCGGCCAGCGCCTATTGAGCGCATCTGTAGCTGGTTTTCTTTGGGCCGCAAACCAACTTTTAAATAAAGACATGGAGACTTATTATTAATTATGAATGCTCAGCCTCAGCGTAGGCTTGTCCCATTGGCTCTTTTAAATTAATTTAACCTGTTTCTCTTCATCTACGTTTTGCTTTGGGGCTTTTTACTTTTCTTTTGTTCTGTTTGTCCTGCTTTCCTGCTTCCTCTGTGTCTGTCCGTCTGGCCCCTGGTGTCTCTTTGGCATCCTTTTTCTTTCTTCTTCAAGTCCAAGTTCCTCCTCCTACTTACTCTCCCTGCCTGCAAGTCCTGCCTATACCTACCTCCCCTGCTATTGGCTGTTCAGTTTTTTTATTAGACTAGTCAGGTGTCTTAGGCAGGCAAGATAAAACAGCAATACATCTTTACATAGTTAAACAAATATTCCACAACATACATTGTTGTTAAGGCCCTGAAACTGAAGAGTGTTTTGCTTTTCATTTCAGATAAAAACCAGCCCCTTAAAGGCTTCCAACACAAGAGTTCTTCAGGCCACTCAAACAAAAGTAGCCTGCACCAGGATGAAGTCAGTGATGAGTCTGTTCAACAGGACAAATGGATCCCCACCCATGGTGTGTGTATGTGTGCGTGTGTGTGCGTGTGTGTGCATGTGTGTGCGCGTGTGTGTGCGTGTGTGTGCGCGTGCGTGTGAGTGTGTGTGTGCTGAGGTTCTTTTCTCTTTTATCTATCTTTTTCAGAAGGAGGGAATGGCTTGAAATAATTGATCTGTAATTTTTCATCGGCATTCAGTGCAACAGAAAGAAGCCCCAGCCTCAAAACAGAAAATGAAGCAGATGGTGACATTATAAATAGAAAGGGCTAGAAAAAAAGATTTAAAAAATACAAATGGAGTGGGCTTTGGTGGCACACGCCTTTAATTATAGCCCAAGGAGGCAGACGCAGGTAGATCTCTGACTTTTAAGCCAGCCTGATCTACAGAGTAAGTTCCAGGATAGCCAGGGCTACACAGAGAAACTGTCTCAAAACAAACACAAACAAACACAACCCAAATGGCAGCCACAGTTGTTGGCACACACCTTTAGTCCCAGAACTTGGGAGACAGAGGCAGGTGTATCTCTTCAAGTTCAAGACCAGCCTGGTCTACATAATTCCAGCTACATATTTGTCTCAACAACAAAAAGAATAAAAGTCATCACTGGCTTAGGAGATCATTGTGTTAGGGCTTCAGAAACAGTTAGCATACTCAAAGGATCGGAGAAGACAGAGAACAGAAACAAGAGTGAGACCCACATTGGTGGAGGCCCACAGATCCAAGGAAACATCATCTAAGGTTCATGAGTCACTTCTGATGACTGTGCTCACCCATGCCCTTCCCTCCACGCCAACCCAGCCCCTCCTATAGTTTATCCCTCTGGGAAGCCTTCTCTTGCGCCACAACCTGATTCTGAATTGCTACTTTACCCCTGAGAGTCATAATCTCTTTTACGGGCTGTGGAACTTTGTCGGGTACCACCCCGGGTTCACCATTTCTTCCATTAAAGTTTCTGGTATAGAAGTGATACACACTTGTTCGCAGGAAATTGCAAAAGCACTCAAAAGTTTTGAGAATTAAACACAATTCTCTGACCTGAAACCACTGTCTGTCCTTGAATGGGTTTTCTGTATTTTCTGGATTGCTAATGAAGTTCAGATTATATATAAAACCTATAACATATATTAAATATCTCCAGTGGTGCTCAGATCTATGATTTATGAGGCTAGGATTTTGTTGAAATCTCTTATCTACTGTGAAGATCACAGACTTCAAGCAGACAGCTAGGCGAATCCTCACATTTGTACAACCAAGTAAGCACCACCAGGGCCAAGATCTGAAACATGTCTAGCCCCGCCCCCCCAGAACCCTTGGCCCCTCCCACACACTGCAGTCCCTGGCCTCCATCATGGCAGAAAAGCGCTGCTGGAGTTTCAACTTTCAGTGGATTTGTTGGCAACCTACTTTTCTGTCTGGCTCTTTTTCTCAACATAATGCCTATGTGGCTTTTCCATATGGTATATAAAACATTATATTTTTATCGTAGAATGACATTCCACAGACGCAATACGCCATATCAATGTGGCCAGCTTCTAGTTTGGGGACATTTGTTGTTTTTTTATAGTTTGGTGCTACTATGAAGAAATATGCTATGAATAATATTATTGCACATTTTGTTAGTGGACATTCATGGTATGGATTACACACATATGTGTATGTATGTATGCATGTATGTATATGTATTTTCTTTTGACGGTACTGGTAGATACTCCTCTAAGTAATTTGCTTGGCACATGCCTGCTAGTAGTGTAAAGTCCTTGCTGCTCTGTGTAGTTTCTGACACCTTCTCACTGTAGCCATGGTGACAGACATACATCAATAGTTCACTGAGGCCTTCTGCATATCTCACTGAGGGTTAACGACAGCCAGACTTCTCCCATGCTCCTTAGCCATTTGGATGCTCGCTTGGGACATGCGTGCCTTGGCTACGGATGCCCACACAGATGCAAGACTCGTGGCCATCACGTCATTGTTGTAGCCTCAGCAATTCACAGGTGACTGTGTAGACTGGAGCCCAGGAAGTAAGAGCGAAATGAATGCGATGAAATCGTTTAGATCTTTAAACTCTCTCTGTTCCCGTGTGTACTTTGACATTGACACCGGGAAGCAATAGAAAAGTGATGGAGGAAAGAAGGGTGGGAGGGGGGGGAGAAGAATGGGGTGAGGTAGGGATGGGGGAAGGAGAGGAATGGGGGAGAGGGAGGGATGGGGAAGGAGAGGAATAGGGGAGGAAGAGGAATGGGGGAGGAAGAGAAGTGGGGGAGGGGGAGAGGGATGGGGGAAGGAGAGGAATGGGGGAGAGGGAGGGATGGGGATGGGGAGGGATGGGGGAGGGAGAGGAATGGGGAGGGGGAGAGGGATGGGGAAGGAGAGGAATGGGGGAGGAAGAGGAATGGGGGAGGAAGAGAAGTGGGGGAGGGGGAGAGGGATGGGGGAAGGAGAGGAATGGGGGAGAGGGAGGGATGGGGATGGGGAGGGATGGAGGAGGGAGAGGAATGGGGAGGGGGAGAAGGATGGGGAAGGAGAGGAATGGGGGAGGAAGAGGAATGGGGGAGGAAGAGAAGTGGGGGAGGGGGAGAGGGATGGGGAAGGAGAGGAATGGGGGAGGAAGAGGAATGGGGGAGGGGGGATAGTGGGGGAAGGGGAGTAATGGGGGAAGGGGAGTAATGGGAAAGGGAGAGGAATGGGGGAGGGGGGAGAGGGAGATGAATGGGGGAGGGAGAGGAATGGGGGAGAGGAGTGGATGAAGGAGATGAATGGGGAGGGAGAGGAATGGGGGAAGGGGAGAGATGGGGAGTAATGGGGGAGGGGGGAGGGGGAGAGGAGTGGGGGAAGTAATGGGGGAGGGGGAGAGAAAGGAATGGGGAGGGGGACAGAGAGGAATGGGTAGGGGGAGAAGCACCCTAGACCGGTAGACAGATGGGGTCAGGGAGCATGCAGACCTGAGGAGTAAGAACTGGGGAACGGTAAGCTTTGGGAAAGCTTCAGTAGAATTGGGGCTCATTATAGCATCTTCTTTCTCAATTTCCCCAAACTACACTCTGGATTCTTCTATATCTGGACTTACTCAACAGAAAACCTTCAAGCTACAGCCTGCTAGCTCCAAACAGATTGCAATGGATCAGATTTTTAGTCAAAGCCCAAACAACCCCCCCCCCCATTTCCTAGCGGTATTGCACATTTCAGTGTCTTCTCAAATATGGATGAGAGACCTGTGATGCCTGTCATTTAAAATCCGCATGAAGGACAAACGAGGCAGAAAAATACCAGTTGAATTCTGCATATTGTTTCCTAGTTATTAGAGGAAACATCCCTGGTGATCCATTTACTTCCTTTATTCAAGCCTAGGTCACATGAGCCAGATAAAAACTTAAAGGTGGCACAAAGCCAAATCACATTAATTAGGTGTTTCTTGGGTTTCACCTACTTCTTCTCTCATTCTGCAGACAAACAGAAAGGTTAGCATTCATGGGAAACACGCTGTCAAACAGGCTTTTTGAGTGGATGTCTTGTAAAAAAAGACGTATTTCTGGAGATTAGTTCTCATCTTGGCTAAAGTGCACTAATATGACGGAAAATTTATCTAATGAAAGGCCAACATGGTTTTTTCTGCCTTCATATCTGAAACACATCTGGTTAAACAAATCTGCATGGCATTAAAATCCGTAATTTCTATTTCAAAATATCTTCCATGGCCTGTTTGTTCCTATTTCATTCAATAGCCTAGAGCAGTGGTCTGTAAAAACATGCTTGCTGCCTTACAAACAGGTTTATTGGAATGAACCTATGTCCATTCATCTGTGTGTACCCATGGCTGCCTTCTAGCTGGACTCCCGGTTATGTGGTTGTGACAGGAACCATTTGCCTTGCAAAGGCTGAAATGGTCACCATCTCTAGACTACAGATGCCATGAGAAACCTGGTATTTCTGAGTTTAATTCCTGTAATCCCAGCTGGGCAGCATTCCTTTGAACTGGCGAGAAGGCTCTCCAACCACCCCACCCCTTTTGAATCAAAAATTAAAGTCTTTCAGATCAACTTGGATTAAGACTTATTTCAAAGTGTCTTAGTCCCAATGAAAACCTGAGTTCCACCCAATAAACCAGGTCTGGCAGTGTAGAGTTGGAATACCAGCGCTCGGGGTGAGGGTGGGGGCAGAGGCAGGAGGATAAGAAGTTCAAGATTATCCTGGGCTGCTCAGCAAGTTTGAAACCAGCCTGGGAAACCCTGTCTCATATAAATAAGATGTATATGTGACCATGTCTTGATTATATCTTCTCACTGTAGACGTTAGATACTGATGAGTCACGAGGAATGTCAGGATCTTAATTTTATACTCAACAACTTATAAGTAAATGCAGAATCTAGAAATGGCCTCTAAGTTTTTTTTAATCACTTTTAATATATCAAAAGAGACTATTGTGGTAAGGAGAGGAAAGATGAGCCTAGAAACTGCCAATCCTAAAAATTAGCTTTACAATCCTAGTTGAAGTTTTCTTCATTCTGCAACGTTTTATTTCGTGCTGTGGGATACATGAGCAGACGCTGGCAGTCAGAGAAGTCACTGGATGCAGACTCTCCCTCCTGGGGTATCTGACAAGGTGACTGGGCAGAGACAGGGGAGCCTCAAGCTTCCGAATTGTTTTTATGTAACTGCTCATTCCATACCCGTAAAACCTCCAATATTCCAGGGCAGAGGTCAGCAGGGGTTCTCTGTGTAGCCCTGGCTGTACTGGAACTTGGCCTCTAACTCATGGAGATCCACCTGCCTCTGCCTCCTGGGATAAAAGGTGTAAACCACCACTGCACACCATTTTTTAAGGGTCATTTAATAAAACAGAAGAAGGGAAAGCCATTGTAGAAATAGCAGCAGTAACAGTGACTTAGACCTGGAGAGACATGAACTCTTAGACTCTGGTTCTTTGTGGGGGCACTGTGCATACCCCGTTACACGGGTCGGATGACAGATAGGGAGGCATTTAGTAGTTTACCAGCTCATTCAACTATGAGGAGCAACAACAAAGGAAAAGGCCTCATCAATTAACATCACATCCTGTAAGAGCAACGCCCAACTGTGATCATCTCAGCCAGCCCGGGAACCTCCACACTCCTCGGCGTCCCCATCCTGGGAGAAGCTACTATTTAATTTATAAATGTAGGAATACGCATTGCTATGATGACATAACGGGTAAATGAATCGGGGGCAGGGATTACACCTTGGTTTTGGGTGTCAGTCAAGGGCAGTGTCACCTCTCACATGTTATGTTTTTACAACGAAGATTTATTCTTATAGGATTCACATAAATAATAAAATAAAATAAATACCTAAAAGTAGAAATAACCAAACTAGATCCAGAAAAAAAAAAAACCTAAAATCAAAAATAATCCAAACCAGACTACGATCCCAAAGTATTAATTGAAGTGAGTGAGATGCTCAGCCAGAACTGGGCGCTGTGCAGCCTGCTCATAACTCCGGGAGGGGCGCGTGTTTTATAGATGTTCTCATTTCCATGCTCTAATAAAGCAGGCAGTTATGCTACCTCTAGTTTAACAGATGTAGAAATTTAGGACTACAGAAATTAAAAACCCAAGCTGGGTGTGGTGTCACGTGACTTGGGAAGTGGCGGGAGGAAGGGAACCTGGAGTCCAAGGTCATCCTCAGTGACACAGGGTGCTCAAGGCTAACCTGGGCTAACGGGGCAGCCTTAACCCCTGTGCTGGTTAGGTTTTTGTAGACTTTATCCCAGTCATTTGGGAAGAGGTAACCCCAGCTGAAAAAATGCCCCCACAGACCAGGAGCCAGGGTGCAAGCCCGGGGTGCATGTTTTTATTGATGAGTAACCCGGTGAGGGCCCAGTTCACTTGGGGCGGGGCCGAGCCAGGCAGGTGGTTCAGAGCAATGTAAGAAGATCGAGCAAGCCAAGGAGAGCAAGCCAGTAAGAGTTTTTCCTCCATGGCTTCTACCTCATTAGTTCCTGCCTTGGGCTTCTGTCCTGATTTCCCTGGATAGCGACATCTGTGAACTGAGCCAGGCTTTCCTCCCCCAGCTGATTTTGGTCATGACATTTTATCACAGCAATAGAAACCCTAACAAAGGCAACATCTGTCCCCCCCCCACCCCGAAAAGGAAAAATGAAGAAACTTGAGGTGGCTTTGTCAGGAGAGTGTTTGTTGTGCTGACATGAACGGTGAGTTCTAATCCCCTGTTATCTACATTTAAAAAGCAGTCAGAACCCTGGGTACTGGACAGGTATTAACAGGAGCTGGAAGGTAGAGACAGGGATCCCTGGAGCTCAGTGGCCAACCAAGGCAGAGACGGGGCATGCCTGAAGCTCAGTGGCCAGCCAGGGCAGGGACAGGGGATCCCTGGAGCTCACTGGCCAGCCAGCCTAGCCAATCCACGATCTCCAGGTTCAGTGAGAGTATCTGTTCCAAAAATGTAAGGTAGAAAGTAATGGAGGAAGACAGCCAGGACTAACTGACCTCTGACCTCCACACTTACATGCACAGGCATGTCCATGTCTATATGAATGTATACATGCAACACACACACACAATACCCCAAAAAAAAACATTTTAAATTAAGAGATTCATGCAAGATCACATGGCAAAAGGTATCAAAGCTTGAGATTTGACCCAAACTTTTTTCTCTAGATCCCAAGTACTTAACCAGTACCCTGCGCCCAACAGGTTCTTTCTCACCTTCTTTAACTCTATATTGTACACTTATATCAGAAAAAAAAATGACTTTGAAGTTCACCAAAGAACAGTCATTATCACCAAGGGGAAAGTGAGTCTTCAGGTTCCGTGATTCCAGGGGTGACAAGAGGCAGCCATCATGAAGTCAGGGCGAGAAGGGACCTGTCAGGCCTGTCTCTGGTAACTGATAGGGTCACCAGAACACCAAAAAGCCCTCCAGCTTCTCTAGTGATCATCCCGCCCATTACGAACTACGGCAGGTTCTCATAGCTTCTGTCTCGGGACTCTTCCCCCACTCACAACTTCATGCTGGATTTCATGCTGGATGGTCGCTAAACACATCTTTGGCCTATAAGTGCTAATGGGTCTTCTGAGATCTTAAATCCTAAATGGCAGAGACTTATCTGAATGACACCACACCTGCCACCTGTGGAGAGGCTCTTGGTGAATTAATTGCCACAAAGGATTGCTCATAAACAATTCTGATGCCAAGTTGAGGGAGAATGACACACGGGGAGAAACTCCCTGTTGGTGCCGCCAATTAGAGACTATCACAGCGAGAGTAACTTGAAAGCTGAAAACAATGAAGTCATGGGTGGTGCCAAGAACCTTGACAGGGAAAGAGCTGCGTGGATTAACCCAATGTGTTCATACAGTCACGTAGCTGTGTGGATTCATACAGTGTCTGTGCAGTCACGTAGCTGTGTGGATCAATCCCGTGTGTTCATGCAGTCACGTAGCTGTGTGGATTAATACAGTGTCTGTGCAGTCTCACGTGACTGCGTGGAATAATACAATGTATATACAGTCACGTGGCTGTGCGGATTAACAGTGTACAGTCATGTGGCTGCATGGATCAGTACAATGTTTGTGCAGTCGTGTGGCTGTGTGGATCAATCCAGTGTGTTCATGCAGTCACGTAGCTGCGTGGATTAATCCAGTGTTGTGAAGTCACGTGGTTGCGTGGGTTAATACAGTGTATTGTGTAGTCACGTGGCTGCGTGGATTAATACAGTGTATTGTGTAGTCACATAGCCACCATCATCTTTTATATGGAAACAGATACAGATCCCTTAAGTCACTTTGAAATAGACAATAAGAAGGTACTTGCTGCTCCGCTACTATGCTAACCAAGACTGTGTGTCCCACAACTCCTGGAAGACGACTCAAGTCACACATCAGCGTGCAGTGTGGGCCCCCTGAACATTGCCATAAGGAAAGGAAATGCTGTGTTTATAGTGCCCATCAGACTAAAGTCTTCAAGGCAGCTTGGTGTAGTCACAAACCTAGGGAAAAAGCGACCATCACTGTCGGGAGAGGAGACTCACAGAGGCTCTCAGAGCCCTGACTGCTGCTGTGTCCTGGGGCCTGGGTGCTCTGCGCTCCTAGCCTCCATTTGTCCACACTCCTTGCAATGTCAGGCTCTGACTGGCCCCCCTTCATGTACACAGGCATTTGCAGAAAGAGCTATGAGTGCTTCTTAAAGCAGAAAAAGTCACCAGCATCTCCATCCTGTCCCAGAAAACCCCAAAGGCATCCAGATGCATCCTTCCCCTCTTTGGAAATGAGTGGCACAGCAAGAAGTCAGGTTAAACACCGATCTTCCTCTGATTATCCTGGCTCATCTCAGCCTTTAAAGTACGGTTGCAAATGACGGAGACCTGCGTGTCAGCACTCACATTTAAATATAAAATAGAGGGCTGGATATCTCAGATGCCTAAATTACTATTAACCACATGCAAATACCAGCTCATGCATATCCTTTATATCTGAAGAGAATGAACGACTGCTTTGAAATCTTCCTTCTACAACCGTTGAGCTAGCTGATGCTTTCGAGGTATTCTAGGAGAAGAAACAAGGCTGTCGCTCTGGTAGTGAAGGGGAAGGGTGCGTTTGAAAATATCCAGGAACCAATAACGAGAACAGAAATGACATTTAAGTGTGGTCAGATACATGTCCATTCAAAGTATCACTTCCTAAAAGAAGTTCATCAAAACTATATTGCGATAGCCAAGCACGGTAGCACATGGTATAATCCCAGCACTCGGCAGGCTGATGCAGGACACCAGCCAAGAGTTCAAGGCCATCCTGGGCTACAGAGCGAATTTAAGGCAAGTCTGGACAGGTTAGAGAAGCTCAAAACAACAACCAATGTACGGTCAATGCTTCCCACATCGAGCACTTAAAAAACAAACAGAACAACAACTCTTCTGTGTTCCAAACATAACGGGTGCCTGGTTTTAAGCCTTGAAATAATTTGCCAAATTCCAGTCTAATTATGACCGAGATTCAAGTCAGCTATTGAGTTCTAGAAAAGAACTTTCTTCAGATTCCAGCTGGCAGCAAGTGGAGACTCCAGATAACGTCAAAATATGCCACAGAGTAGGAAGGGAGTCAATTAAAACAAAGGGGGGAAAAAGCTATTTTCTTTCTGGGTTTAGCCTCTAAATAATGCTTCTGTGGACAGCTTAGAGTGTAAGTTTTTCTGAAGTTTACCCTAACTTTCCTGGAAGCCAAAATGAAAATCCATTCTATGTGCAGTGCAAACAACAACAGAAGACCTTGAATTTATTTAAAAATAACACATTTGTTACCCCTACATGGCTTGAATATAGACCTATAGAGACCTTAAGTTACTGCAACTTTATTGCTATGGCCTCTTTCACTTGGAAAACCATACAATTATAGTTTTTTGACCAGATGTTACTATATCCTAATGACAGTGTATAGTGTTTGCATTAAAAGGGAGATTCTACCCTTGAGGAAGGCCCAGAGGGTGTCAAAGAATCTTCTGTAAACTCCAGGTGAGCTTATACTTCAGCAGGGGTGTGGGGAGAGGAAAGAAAAGTGAAGACAGATCCAGGTGTAGTGCCCGCATAGGGCGCTTACTATTCTAGCGTTTGTAGCGTTTATCTTCCAGTTAGAGTCTAAGGCAGATTGATAATCAATACAGAATTATGTTACCGGATTGTTAAGCCAGCCTGGGCTTTGAGAATGACTTTTACTGGAAACAGTTGCGAGCAGGTGAGGCCACATGAATTATTCATGGTCTACAGTGTGCCAACCCTGAACGCCATCACGCTCCTGACATGTGTGCGCGCCTCCTGACCAGTGTGCACATCTGAAGCCGACCCAGGCTCCTGAGTCCTCCAAGTGCTGGGGAGGACAGAGAGGACGGCAAAGCTGAGCTGACCGGAGGTGCTGCGGGCGACTCAGAGTCGGAAGCAAAGGAGGGAGGGAAAAAGCCACTGCTTCTGTGGCTTCACCCACTCCCTGCTCTCCAGAAACCAAAATAAGCCCCATGCTCTTGTCCTTCGGAGTCCGCAGTGATGACCATGGCTGTGGGTTTTGATGACTGTGACAGGCTGCCTCTGAGGCAGTCTGGGAGATGTAGTATTGGCCGCCAGCTGTGGGGGATGAGGTGACTCCCAAAGCCAGCCTTGCCAGGGAAGGAAGGTCCTCCTAAAACACGCCTGCAGAGAAAATATCGCAGGGGCACCATCCAAACTCCAACAAAACTCTCAGAAACACAATCCCAAGTGTTTGGCCATGGTTACTGAGGATGTCTTTAAAGTACCCAATGGATTGGCCTGCCCGGCTGCTGTGTACAAAACAGTCCCGTCCAGTCTAACACCCCGTGTTTATTAATATCTACCGATGCTGACATCTGAGTTACGCATTTTACGTATATCCACACTTTAGGAATACATAGATCATGTTGACATGTTAAAACAAGCACAAGATGTCTTTACCTCACGGAAAGAGCCCTGTTCCGTTCCTTCTCACTAAGGGTGCAGTCTCCCCCTAGACAGTATAAATGCCAAATTTACAAAACAGTGCTCAAACCTTGGCAGTTTTCGGAGACATGGCGAGGGTCTATGACTGCAGTCATTTCCAGGGCATTAACCTGTCCCAGCCTCTGGGTTTCGGCTTTGCTTCACCTGGCTCTGGCACTCAGAAGGACTGAGCCCACTCTTCAGAGGCTAGGCTGGGCCTGGCTCTCTCCCCAGGAGTCTGTGGGCTGAGTTAACTCAGGGAGGGGTGTGTAAGTGGGTGTGCTGCTGGCCCAGGAAGGACGGGGAGTTTCCTGTGTGAAGCTACACCTACACCTAGAGCTCTTCTCCAGCCTACCCACAGCCCAAGGACCGCTGGTAGAGCCTCTCAGATCACCAGACCTCACAAGGGGGCTGGCTGTCCCCAGAAGCTGCCCAGAAAGCACAGCAGGAATGTTCCTCGGATTTCACCCCACTTTTCACAACCCACCATCCCTGTCATTCACAGTAGCTCAAAGAGGAGAGAGCAAGAAAAGGACGATCCCCCTTCCCGCTCTACCAGACTCCCGCTTCCACCTTTCCCTAAATGAATTATCATCATAACCAGATGGGCTCTTATTACTCTTTATAATACTAGGATTTTAAAAATACTGCAACTGTAGAGACTCTTTTTCTAGCAGCTGCTCATCTTGGCTCTGGAAACTTCCCTGACAGAGCACAGGCGTGGGACTGGCTTTGAACCACATCCTAGCAGGTGTCTGATGGCTGAAAACAATGGCCTTATATGGAAAGGCACGCCCCTTGGTCAGGAATACCTGAGAACAGCGACTTTGTGTGGACAGGATTCCTCTCCCCTTAGTTAGCAACACCTGAGGCTGACTTGGATTACCTGGTTACTTCTGGACACCTCGGATTTTTACATGTTAGGAAAGTTATGGAGGCACAGCTTAAATGGGAGAGGACACTTAAGACAAACGCCCTCAGCATCAGATATGGGGATGGCCTAGGAGAGAGAGGGAGACAACACACTTGTTCTGGGTGGAAGGCAAGAACACCGCACTGCTTCAACAGGGACTCAAGCACCGGCCCTCATTCTGAGACATTAATCTAATGCAAAGGCCAGGGTCACTCACTGGGGAAAACCGACTCACTGAAACACACTGGTTAAACGCAAGTTTGATTAATTCAAGATTCCAGTTGCCCGTCTTCCTGCCGACTCGTTTGTTCTGCGGTGGCTCTGGTGGCTAGCCACATCCGTGGGTCCTCCATTCTCCCTTCCCTAGGGCAGGGCCACTGCCTGGGACTCAGGACCTCTAACAACATTCTCTTGCCGTGGTGAAGTACCCAGGTGCCAGACACAGGGCCATAACTGAATCCCTCACTGATAAACTGTCACCTGCAGAGCCACCACGCGTCAGCTGGCTCCAAACAGCCAGTTGCATTGATGGAAATCCGATTACACCTGCGGCCCGGCGTGCTCATGACAGTGGTTCCTTGTTTCAGACCTAATGTCTAATTCTGTTATTGTCAGCCTCTTGAGGGTCCTACCTCCTGAACACCCCAGAAGTCTGTTGCGGTTGCATTCTTTTTTCTGGATGGGTTTCGTTTAAAATATAAAGGAAGCTAGTCTCCTAAATCTCAAATTACCATTCCTAGATAATTTTAAGTGGAAAGGCAAGAGAGGGTGTGGCTGGGGTGATGGCCCAGGCAGTGATGTGCTTGACTCACAAGCTTGAGGGCCGGAGTTCCACCCTCAGAACCATGTAAAAAGCTGGGTGTAGCGGTGTGCGTGTGGCTCCATTGACAGCAAGAAGCCGGGTGGAGACAGGAGGATCCCTGGCACTCCTGGCCTGGCTAAGCTAGCCAACCTGGTGAGGTTTCAGGCCAAGGAGAGACTGACTCATACCAAATGGAAGGAGGTACCTGAGGAAGACACATGAGGTCATCCTCTGCCCTCTACCTGCTCACATACACACATGTGCACGCACACACATGCGCACACACACACATGCACACTGCACGCACACATATACACACACAAAATGAGAGAGTGGGGAGAGGAACAAAGTCTTGTATACCTCCTCAACTTTCTGGGGCGAAAACGGTTCTGGCTGAAAGTATGGCTTTTCTGCCCATCCTAAACAGGGGAACTGAGAACAGAGATCATTCAGTATGAGAAGTTACTTCCAGGACAGCAATTCCTCCCTGCTTAGCATCCTCCACATCTGACCTCTGTTGGACCAGAGATATTATCTGCTTGGCAATTTATTAGAATCAAAAAACTGTTAAAACACTCATCCACTTTGTAGTTAAATGACCATGGTATGCTACAAACCCAGAGACACAGCTGGGTGTCCCTGACCTGACGGGACCAGGTCACCTTTGAAGACAAGACAAAGTGCTTTCCTAAACCCTGCTCCTGCCACCGCCCCTGAGAAAGTGACTGTCACACGGTAAACACATCGGCGTGTGCTCAGTGGCACACCCACTTATCTTTGAGAAATGCTTGACTGAACATTGTTAAACAGGCTTCTTAGCAGGTTTGATATTAATGCACTTGTGATCCATATAACTAAGAGATGAAAAAGATAAGAAGCATTTCATAAATCTATTTGCCCAGAGTAGTTCTGAGCCTTGTGTAACTATTAACCACAGTTTGGTGGGTGCTATGCTAAAAAAACATGGGAAGGGATTTAAGAGAAACTTTACACTATAGTTCAAGAGATGAGAAGTCCTTAAAGGCCAAAGAACTGTGGGACTTGCCCAAAAATTTGAAGACACAATTTGAAAATCTTTCTGTGGGTGATGCTGGGTTTTGCCATTTGAAGGCTGTGATGGACCCTCGTGGTTCCTCCTGCAGACAGGTGTGGCCTGTGACCATGCTATTTCACCCTGGGGATCACATGTTACAAACAGCAAACCTGACAAGGATCGCATTAAAAGCCTAGGGTGACTTTGCAATTACAGAATAGAAGATGAAGTCAAGCAGAATGTGATTCACAATGGGATGAGCTGTGAGTGAGGGAAATATCTCCCATCTCAGTAATGAAGCAGCCGCAGGGTCCCTTGCTTCATCTTTCAAACTAAGCAGGAGAGACAGAAACCCAAAACAAATCGAATTTTGTAAGAAAAAAATGACTGCACTGTGAAACTAAATTTATTAAAATGTCATATTTAATAAGGAAGAAGGACCTTCTAGACCTTTCAAGAAAGATAGAGGGGGAAAAAGTCCTGGAGTGTCATTTCCTCTGAACTTGGGTTCAGTGATGTCCAGCCCTAAGCCCTGGTGAGCAGCTTCGACTGGAGCTCAGCTCTGAGGATTCAAGAGATGGGTGTAGTGATACTGTGTTTGTGTTTCACCACATAAAGCTTGCCTGAAGATCACAGTGCAGAGCTAAGCCACTAGAGGCCAGGCTGTGGTGGCACACACCTTTAATTCCAGTACTTGGGAATACCACACCTTTTATTTCAGCACTAGGGAGGTGGAGACAGGAAGGGATATGGCTGGGCCGAGAGAGGAATGTAAGATAGGAGGAGACAGGAGCTCGGGGCAGCCTAAGGATGCAGTCTGAGGATGCAGTCTGGGGATGCAGTCTGGGGATGCAGTCTGAGGATGCAGTCTGAGGATGCAGTCTGGGGATGCAGTCTGAGGATGCAGTCTGACGATGCAGCTGAGGATGCAGTCTGAGGATGCAGTCTGAGGATGCAGTCTGGGGATGCAGTCTGAAGATGCAGTCTGGGGATGCAGTCTGAAGATGCAGTCTGGTGATGCAGTCTGAAGATGTAGCTGGGGATGCAGTCTGAGGAGGCAGTCTGAGGACGGAGTCTGAGGATTGGTAGAGACAGGATCGCCCCTTGATTTGGTAGCAGGAAGAACTCTCTAGTGACCGGCTGCACTATTTCTCTAATCTCTCAGCTTTAACCCCGATATCTGACTCTAGGTTTTCTTATTAATACTAATTAGAATTTGTGCACAGATAGGTTTCAAGGGCTGAAAGGATCATGTTGAGGCCCCACACCTCAACGGACCTAAAACTAAGAAGAGTCTGTGGTGCACAAGTCTCGCTCCATCGGTAGACCCGGGGGCTACTCTTCATCTCCTAACAGAGCCATGAGGCCAATTCTGAGACTGGACCACACACTTATGGATGTTACTAAGATGTCAGCCCCTACTGTATATGTCTCTATGTATCTTGGCTTCCTCAACTGCAAGCTGAACTGTCTCAGTTTTATTCTGAGATTACATTTGCTGAGGTCTTGTCTAAAGATCCTTTCCCCCTTCCTCCCCATCTTCCCCCCTTTCTTCCCTGTGTTGGGGATAGAACCTAGAGCCTTGCCCATGCTGTCTTCACTTCCTGCACCCAGCAGGCCAGCCCACACTGTTTCTTTAGAACACTTTGAAGTAGGAGCCATCATCACCTCCTCTGTAAAACTGATGCAACTAAAAGAGAGAGAAGTTAAAGATTTCTCATGGTCACTATAAACACGGGCTTAGACACAAGCAGTAAGAATCTGGCAGCTTGCCTGAGGTAAAGACCATTATTAATGTCCTTTTTTTGTTTTTGTTTTGTTGTTGTTGTTTTTGATTTTCAAGGCAGGGTTTCTGTGTACCTTTGGCTGTCCTGGAACTCACTATGAGGACCAAGCTAGCCTCAAACTCAGAGATCCACCTGCCTCTGCCTCCTGGGTGCTGGGATTAAAGGTGTGCGCATCACCATACCTGGCTCATTATTAATGTCCCTTTAACAGAGGAGGAAAGTAAACCTCAAGAAAAAGTTAAAGTTTCCGAGGTCACCGCTTTGAGATGAAAGAGTAAGGACTTGAACTTGGGTCCCTGCAGCTTGATCACCGCTGCAGTGAGGTGTGATGGGCAGAGGGCTCCATACCTCCATCTCAAAGCTTGCATGTAAAGTTCCGCCGAAGGACCACACACAGGCGGTGATCAGCGTCAGTGCCGATGTTCGTGGCTGCAAGGCTTTGTGTACCGAGACTACCCACAAGATGCGCTTGGTCAGAGGATGTGCTCACCGTCTCTCCTGGGAGGCTCAGCAGACTCTAGGTTTCTACACCTGCCCCTTGCAGCAACGTCATCCTGCCCTGGCTCTTAGGTCCCACCATTAGAGACAAATAAAAGCACTTTGTGTTTCCCGCACAAACAATAGACACTCTCTTCAGTGTCTCTTGTCATAAATAAGATGTGGGCATAGTCGAATCATTCTGTGCCTGGGAAGGTTATAGGAAAAGAACATAAATTACTGACAAACAAAGAGATTCTACTTTTGTCCATGAAAAATGGGCAAATATTGAGCAAATCAGCATGACTTGCTAGAGTGTGGGTTTTTATAACTTGTACATGAATTACATTTTCATTTGCCTTGTGAGTGACACATGACAAGAGCAAATGCTCCTGTGGAAGCTCCTCCCTGGGGAATGCATGGGTGCTGGTGACACCGTGCCCAGAGAGCTGCACTTTATGCTGGCTTTCTTTGCTGATGAGGGGTAGGGGACAGAAGAAAACACCCGAAGACTCATACCTGCTGTGGAAATGCTACCACATCACCCCGTCTCTCCACATCTTTACCTCAGCATTGCTCACAGCATTTCCAGAACCTTCTCTTTGGAAGTTGTGTTCAGAGTTAATAAGAAAAGAACATATTTTGGTTTCCCATGAGCCGACAATGCCGGTTCACCTTCCCAGGGCATGCTGGAGGACTTTACGTTCAATACTCTGCATTTCCTTGTCTGTCTAACAAACTCACTGGCAGTAAAAAAAACCTTCAAGTCCAGTCTCTAATGAGAGAACCGTTTTTATGGTCTCAAGCCCACTAATTACCCAGAAGACTTTTCCTATTGACTTTGGAAACTCACGACGTCTTATCTCTGTTTACATTCAGATCTGTCTCTCCCGAGAACATCATTTCCTCCCTCCACCAAAGGGAGCTGGACTAGTCACAGCATCACACAGGGAGTCAGGGTCCAGAAAGTTAGAGCAAACAATCCTCCGACTCTGCTCCCTCCCATGAGTTTACACATTTTCCCTCAAAGACTTCCAAACAAGCAAGTTAAAAAAAAAAAAAAAATCCTGCAATCGAGCCTTACAAAAAAGCTAAGACTGGCGCTGCCTTCCTGGCCATGTCCAGGGTCCCTAATCACCTTGACCCACCATGGTCAAAGACAAAATTATATTTAGAGCTGTTGCAAACCATGGCCACATGATACCCCTGCAGGCTGCTGGGAGCCAGAGGGAGGGTTTCTACCACTAAAGCCAACTATTTGATAGATAAGCACCGGGAGGCTGTTCAAGATAAACCACGGAAGAATGGTGGATTCTAGGCTCCACCCCAGCCTCTGCCTGAGACATTTCAGCTCTTGTATTTTATCTTCTGGGCCTCCAGTTAGGTCTTTATTTGAAGAAAAGGCTCATGAACACGCCCCAAATTACTCCCATCTTGCCCAGTCTGTTCATTTTAGAACAAAGGAAGATGGTGGTCAATAAGCAGACAGAGGGTCCAGAGTGAGTGATCCAGGCAGGGTTTCCAACAGCCCCAGGCTCTGAGCAACACCCAGCAAAGTGTGTGCTCTTCCCAAATCACCAGGTTCACAGCCTGGTGGACAGACGCTCATCCTACCCATCATGCACTGCAGCTCTGTGTATGCCATGGTAGCAGTCACTACTAGTAGTACCACAAATGCTTTAGTGAAATGCTAGAGAAAAGGCTAGAGGCAGAGAGCCCTGCTGATTCAACACAAGAAAGGCAGGCGTTCTGAAGTTCAATGCAAATCAATCGCAAATCGTATTTGGTTGATGAAAGCTGACTTTACTGTAAAATTAGGACAGAAGAAGGTGGAAGGGTCGTGGACCCGGTAACCCAGGCTCTTACAGGCCACCTTCTTAAAGTTTTGTTTTGTAGTCAAGCACAGCCAAGCTGCCTGAGTGGGGTCTAGGTCAGTGCCACTCAGAGAGTCTCCCCAATTACCTGCTTTCTCCTGTTGGTCTCCAGGGCAGTGTTATAGAGTCTGTGTGGGTTGTTGATTGTTGAAGGAGGCAGGAGGTCCAGCTCAGTGTGGGTGGCACCGTCCCTAGGCAGTTGGTCCTGAGTTGTATAAAGTGGTCCATTAGTTATCCCTCAGCATTCTTCAGGGTTTCTGCTGGTCTAGGCTGTGAGTCCGTTCCTATATTGCTGTGTGTATAGAAGCAGGCCTGCCTTCAAGTTCCTAGTTGAGTTTTCATCCTGACTTCCCTCAGTGAGGTTGTGATCTGGAATTGTAAGTGGAAATAAACCCTTTCCAACCTGCGGTGCTTTTAGTCCACGTTCTCACAGCAACGGGACGAAACCAGAACATGGGGTAAGAATTTAGTGAGCAGTTTCTGATACACAGTGATATTCATAAAAATGCTATTAGTATTCCTTTAAAGTATTTAGATACTATACAAGGAGGTGGGGGAAAGGAAAACAGCAAGAGCTTGGCCAGTTTTAAACAAAAACTAAAAGTTTTGGGAGGGCCCCACTGCTCACAAAGAAGACACACAGTAACATTGCCTTCACCTAGAAACTCAGAATCTTAAAAATGCAGAATCTTAACCTCCAACCCCACTTTCCTGAGCCAGATCAAAGTCTCCTGGGAATTTCTGTGTGTCTCCTGGTGGCATCTAGAGGGTTGAAGGGCTGCAAGTCAAAGGACTAAGGCTTCGTCCTGTAGGCAGTCTCTGAGCTAAATCTCATAGCCCTTCGTGGTTGTAAGAAGAAATCAGGTGTTCCTCTCCGGAGACAGAACAATCCTTCAGAAGGCATCTCCAGCGACTGACCCACTTGTTAGCAATAGCAGTGATTTAAAAATATCATCACCACACTTATTACTTGTGTCAAACACTTGTTGAGCCTTTGAAATGCTCAGGGATTAACGAGAATGCTCTCCATATGATCTTATTAATACTCACACTAACCTTTCAGGTGCCGTTACCATCCCTATTGTAAAGATTTGAATATGTGTATATTATATGTATGCATACATGTCTGTGTGCACAGGCGAACAAGCACCCATGGGGGGAGGCCAGAGGCAATTGATGCCTCCTGAAGCTGTGAGTCACCCTACAGGTGCTGGGAGCTGAACTTCAATCCTCTGCAAGAGTAGGACAGGCTCTAAGTCACTGAGGAATCTCTCCAGCCCCTGTACCCATTTTACAGATGAGTAAAGAAGGATGCTTAAAAGAAATCCCACACTAGCTCAGAATTGAGTATAATAGAGGGTTATTTATTTAGGGGTAGACTCACAGATCACAGTCCTCTGCTGGAATGGGGAACAGCAACCAATCCTACAGCCAGAAAAGAGGCCAGATGCGTGCTTTACATCGGCATAAAGAGTATAAGAGGCCATGCCCCAAAGGCTACCGGTGGTAGGAATTCCTACAGCAGGTGAGGATGTAAGAGATTCAAGGGGCCTACATTGCTGCTCAAGGCCAACTGGATGGGAAAAGAGGTCTTTCTGAAGCGCTCTGTGGTACAGGTTCAAGCCATACACCCACAACATCAAGACAGGTCTCTGTGAGGTGGGGAGCAGTAGGGGTCCCACTGGGGTAAACACAACAGACACAGACAGAGAACAAGGAATACAGAGTCACCAACCCGAGGTTTATGTCACAGGTAGGACCCTTAGGATTTGAGACACTGTGGAATTAGAGTTCTGCCTATGACCTCTGAGATGGGAGCTCCAGCACACAACAGAGGGAGGTGAAGCTTCGCACTGACACACTCAAGGGCTGTGATCCCAGAACTCAGAGCCTGTTAGACCGTTGGGTTCTTTGCCTCACCAGAATGCAGCCTCTTACCAGCGTTGCTGGAGGCAACTGGCCCTCATTATCGTGTCTCAGCTTACATCTTACACAATGCTATTTTCAAATACCTCTGAATTTCTCTTCATTTCAGCTGCCATGATTCTATATTCAACTTTAATAGCCACACAGCTAACAACTTGGCGAGATTAAAATCTCTCCCCCAGGTCCAGTAAGATGGTGGAGAAGTTGCTGGCCACCAAGCCTGATGATCTGGGCTTGATCCCTGGGATCCCATGTGGTAGAAGGAGAGAACCAGTTCCCACATGTTACCTTCTGAGTTCCACATGTGTGTTGTGGTACATGCACCCCATCTCAAACGCACACAAAAACCTCTCCTTTAGATCTCCACTGTGCAAAGAAAGTCAAAGAAACAGGTTTTAGAATCAGCAACCAGGATCTGTCCAGGTCTCAGTGAACACATTTTCCTTTATCTCCTTTGCCCGTAGAGCGATGCTGGAAAAGCAACGGCAATCAACCAAGGACATTCTAACAGTTTGCTAGGCTGCTCTGATAAAATGCAGCAGGCTGGACGGCTTAGGCAACAGAGATCCACCTCTTACAGTTCTGGAGGCTGGAGGCTGAGGTTGAGGGATTGGCATGTTTGCTTCCAAAACTTCCCTTGACTTGGGGATGACCACTGTCCTCCTTAGCTTTATTGCCAGTTTGTGACGAAGTGAAGTGGGCCAGGAAGAGGGGTGTCTCACCTTTGAAGACTTGCCTCCATCAGACTGTGCTCTGGCCATGTCTGTGAGAGACTGGCTGTTGTTTTTATCTAATTTGACTCTGTTTACCAATAAACACTAGGCAGTCAGATGTTGGGTGAAAACCTCCTAGATCAGAGAAGCTGAGAAGCAACCGGCTGATCTTCCTTTTCAGCTGGAGACCCAGCAAGAGAGCATCTCTCTATCCATCCCAAACCAAAAAGGCCTGTGGATCTCTAAGTCCCTCCCTACTCCTTCCTGTGCGTCTATCTGTCTTCCCAGGTCCTCCATACTCTCTATGGCTAATTCTTGGAAACTAGTTGCTGGCTCCACCTCCTGATCCAAGGTTAATTTTATTAACACAGGTCTCAGGGGTTCACAGTATGATCAAATATCGTACAACCACTTACTCGGCTGATGACTGATGTGGGAAGACCTGGCCCACTGTGGGCGGCACCATCACTATGCAGGTGAACCTGAGCTGTGTAAGAAAGCTGGCTAAGCATAGGCCAGCGAGCACCATTCTTCCGTGATTTCCACTGCGGTCCCTGCCCTGACTACTCTCGGCAGTAGACTGTGATCTAGAAGCACAAATCCTCTCCTCCCTGAATTTGCTTTTGGTCAGAATGTTTTATCACAGCAATAGAACAGCCAACTAAGACCCCACCTAGGCACTGTGACCCTTTACAATGCCACAGAACAACTAACCAAGATCCCACCTGGGCACTGTGACCCCTTACAGTACCCCAGAACAACCAAGACCCCATCTAGGCACTGTGACCCCTTACGGTACCCCAGAACAGCCAACTAAGACCCCACCTAGGCACTGTGACCCTTTACAATGCCACAGAACAACTAACCAAGATCCCACTTAGGCACTGTGACCCCTTACGGTACCCCAGAACAACCAAGACCCCCTCCTAGGAACTGTGACCCCTTACGATGCCCCAGAACAACCAACTAAGACCCCTCCTAGGCACTGTGACCCCTTACGGTACCCCAGAACAACCAAGACCCCACCTAGACACTGTGACCCCTTACGGTACCCCAGAACAACCAACTAAGACTCCACCTAGGCACTGTGACCCCTTACGGTACCCCAGAACAATCAAAGACTCCACCTAGGCACTGTGACCCCTTACAATGTTCCTCACTGTACATACACAGACAGTGGCTCTGCCTCTGTTTGGATCTTGCTTCTCCCTTTTTAGGAGAGGGGTAAGGACATTAGTAACATTGGATGAATGTCCTCACAGTCCTCTTTAGATAAATGACCTCATCTCCGAGCACGGTGGTCTCCTGATGCTCTGAGAGTTAGGGCTCGGGCATGTGGGTTGGTGGCCTGGGTAACACAATTCGATCATAATGGATTCTGAATGACTTTTCACCCATCAGGGTGATAGCCCAGGGCCACATAAGGCTTCTCTTGTTGTCTAGGTTCAGAGAGAAGGCTCAGGACAGTCAGTTTCTCACGACTCAAGCCTCGGGTACTGGAGGAGAAAGGATTCAGAAAACCCATCCTTCCCTTCTCTTTTCTCCTGTATGGGGTCAGAGAAAAACAGTTCTCAGCTTCCCCATAACCAACACGACCCACCTTCCTCCCGACACCCTCACATCTCAGCTTATGTAAGGACATTTCTTAGGAGGACAGTTTCTTTCTTTTTCTTTTTCTTTTTTTTAAATTTAAGTGGCGCTTATAAAATAGTCTGAGTCAGAGACACGAACAGTTACTGAAAAGTGCAGTGTGGAATGAAGAGCCCTAGCGTGGCAGCTCCCAAGACCGCAGCTACCTTGGGGCAAACGCTGTGCTGTAGCATGGTGAGCCGCCCTGATGAGCGGGCACTCGGCTTTACAAACAGCTGTCCTGCCCAGCAGCAGTGACGAGATGGAACCTGCCAGCAACCAGCCCGCTTAGCTCAGGGCAGCAGCCCACAGATGCCAGCAAGCAGAAGGGAGGGAACCCAGCGCAGCCAGAACCTGCCAGCAGGCTCCTACATATGTGATGTGTGCAAATGGCCGAGAAGGAGATGGGTATTTTGTTGACAGGCTTCTAAACCTGATACAAGGGAGACAGAACAAGACAAGGGAAATGTGAGAGTAATGTTTTCCATCACACAGAGAGAGCCTGCCCACCACTCAGTTTAACAAGCCAGTTGTTTAGGAAGCCTTATTTTTTAAATTTCAGTAATTATTTACTCTTTAAATCATCAGCTTTTGGATTTAATTCTCAAATCTTTTTCATATCAATGTGAAATTTTATACTTTTCCTTGAGATTTTAAAAGATCATTTTGTAACTGATATATGATGTCTTTAATAAAAATACTTTTAGAGAATATTTCCTTAAATTTATTTAAAAGTTTGGTTTAGAAATCCCTCTATACTCAGACCAATACAACTATAGAGGAAAATCATACCAGAAAGGAAGAAACAGGAGAAACTAATCCCTCTCCACCAAGGGAACCTGTTTACAAACCTTCCTGTTAATTTATTAGGATTAAAAAATATCAGACACAGCGAGGAAGTGGTGGTGCTCATCTTTAATCCCAGCACTTGGAAGGCAGGAGGATCTCTATAAGTTCGAGGCCAACCTGGGCTACAGAGTGAGTTCCAGGCCAGCCAGGACTGTTACACAGAGAAATCCTGTCGAAAGAAAGAAAGAAAGAAAGAAAGAAAGAAAGAAAGAAAGAAAGAAAGAAAGAAAGAAAGAAAGAAAGAAAGAGGGAGGGAGGGAAAGAGACGGGGTGGGGGAGGGAGGGAGGGAGGGAGGGAGGGAGGGAGGGAGGGAGGGAGGGAGGGAGGGAGGGAAGGAGGGAGGGAGGGAGGGAGGGAGGAAAACCCAAAACAGGCAAACAAGCAACAACAAAACAAGAGCCAGACACACAGCTAGGCATATTCTGTGGGAATTCGGAAGTCAGAGGACAGGGAGATGGTCTTAAAAGGCTGAGAGCAAAGCAGATTAGGAAATAGGAAAATGGCATGAGCAGCCATCAGACTGGTAGCCACTCTGATGGCAGAGGCACAGGACACAGCCTTTCAAGCCTTCATGGAAAAATACCACAGGCCACCCATGCACACACAAACCAAAGTCCTTGTGTTCCTGTTCCCAACCAATCACACCCATGGCAGGAACAGATGATCAATTACACATGATTCCATTAACTTCTCACGCAGCCTTTCTGAAAAACACGACCGAAAATTGACTGAAAGAGGAAGAAACTGAGCCCTAACCAAAGATGCCCAGGAATGTGGGACTGGTTTAGAATAAAATGTGGGAATGGAGCTGGAGAGATGGTCCATGGTTAAGAGGCTTTGCTGATGTCCCAGGGGACGGGAGTGCGATTCCCAGACTTCACATCAGGTGGCATCACTGCTCGTACCCCAGCTTCATGCCCTCTTCCGACCCTGCATGCATCGTACTCATGCACACTCATGCATAGACACACATAATTTTATAAAATAATAAAATATAAACTGCTTTATAAATACAGGAGGAGGAGAACCCCAACATGGTAAGTTGGTAGCAGGCCTAGAAATCAGCGAGTCCACGGCACAGCACATCAGAGACTCCAGGAAGTCAGTCACCCGGGAAGGAGAATTTCAGCTAACAACTGCTGACCAAGAGGCTGGAAATCCTAGCGATGCTATTAATGCCTTCATTTCGCTTAGCAGAAAATGACTTGAAATTTCAAGTAAATTAAAAATCTCTAGAAGAGAAAGGTTGTCTAACGCAAAGTAGCACACGTGAGACAACAAGGGCCTTGACGAGGCTTGCAAGTCTCTTTCAGAGCAGCGGCCCCAACCTTCCTAATGCCATGACCCTTAATACAGCCCCTCAAGCTGTGCTAACCCCAACCATGAAATCATTCGGTTGCTACTTCATAAGTGGAATTTTACTACTGTCATGAATACTGATGTAAATATCTGTGTTTTCCAATGGTCTTAGGTGACCCCTGTTGAAAGGGTCATTTGACCCCAAACACCATTTTAGAGCAAGACAGCTTTAGTGCACAGAACGGTCTCTTCTCAGTCTGAGCAGGTGGCTCCGTCAGTAACATGCTTGCTGCTCAAGTATGAGAGCCTCACCTCAAGCCCAGAGCCCTCATAAAAGGTCCGTGCTATGGTGTGAGCCTGCAGTCCTAGGAATGGGAAGGCAAAGATGGGAGGAGACCTGGGTCAAGCTTCAGGTCTCGTGAGAAATCCTGTCTTAAAAATAAGGTGAGCGGGGTGGTGGTGGTGCACGCCTTTAATCCCAGCACTCAGGAGGCAGAGGCAGGTGGATCTCTGTGAGTTCAAGACCAGCCTGGTCTACAGAGCGAGTGCCAGGACAGGCTCCAAAGCCACAGAGAAACCCCGTCTTGAAAAAAAAAAAAAACAAAAAACAAATAATAGGCAGAGCCAGTGAGGAAGACACTCATGTTGACCTCCGACCTCCACATGTGCACCTGTCATACACATGAACACACATGTACAAGTATACACATGCAAGTGTAGGCTCAGTCATAATGTTTGCCTCTGCTGTAGAGAATATAAACAACACTTTAATGTTACAAACGTCCGCTTGTGTTGCTTTAGTCTGTTTCTACTGATGAAACAAAATCCCCGAGGCTGGGCACTTTATTCTAAAATGCGGCTGAGTTCACAGTTTCGAGAGCCGTGAGCAAGGCCTGAGTGAACTCAAGGCCATCTGCTCGGCCATCAGTAAGGACTTCATGGCAGATGACAGGACCGGAAGCCCGAGAGATCCGAGAACCTTGCTTTCCTGTTGTATAACCCGTCTTTCTAAACCCTCACTGTGCCGACTGACCTGCAATTCCCTCTGTAGATCAGGCTGGCCTGGAACTCACAGAGACCTGCCTGCTTCTGCCTCCTGAGTTCCTGGATCAAAGGTGTTCACTATGTCCAGCATAACCCACTTTCAAAGGAACTAAGGGACGTCCATGAGAATTACCTCAATCCTTGCAGTGATGGTTCCTCAAATGACCTGTTTTCAACTACATTCTACTTTCTGAAGGCCCAACCTCAACATGGCTACATTGGGGCCTTCAAACACGTGGGTGTGAGTGCACACACGTATGCATACACTCATACAGACAAACAATAATTAAAAGTTGAAAATGATATATACTTTAGAGCAGTCAAAAGGTAAAACTCACGTTGAGAAGTAAGGGGAAGGGGATAATTTCCTCATTTTTAATAGGGAGTCAAATGGAGCTAAAGTCAGAGTAAGAATAGGAGGGTAGTAATCAGAGTTAACAAAATAATTCTGTATCAACAATAGATTTAAAGCTACTAATACCCTAGCAGGAACCACAAATGTTATCTGAGAGACAGCGTTGAAAGCAGCGCAAGCGAAAGCCTACTGTTTAGAATAACAACAAGGAGTAAAAAAATAAACACCTACAAACAGCTGCATGTGGTGATATTTTGTTTGTGCTACAGCAAATAAAGCTTGCCTGAAGATCAGAGTGTGGTGCGAGCCATGCTAGTTAGCCATAGAGTTCAGGCAGTGGTGGCACACACTCTTAATCACAGCACTAGGGAACAGAGGAAGCTGGATCTCTGTGAGTTCAAGGCCACCCTGGGCTACTTGAAATTGAATCAGTCTAAAAGAGAAACAGAGCCAAGTGGTGGTGGCTCACACCTCTAATTCCAACACCAAAGATGTGGAGACAGGAAGGAATATGGCTGGGCAGAGAGAGAAATATTAAGGAGAGAGGAGACAGGAGCTAAAGGCATTCAATCTGAGAATCTTTAGAGACAGTATCATGCCTGCTTGGTTCTGAAGATTTCATAGAGGTAGGAACTAGTGGCTGCTGCTCTGCTTCTCTGATCTTTCACCCCTTAATATCTGCCTTCAGGTTTTTATTATTAAGACCAATTAGAATTCACACTACATCTGTGTCTGCGAGCAAAACCCCACACAAGGGGTCCTCAAGGAACAGAAATGAGCTATATATTAACTAAATCAGGGTCAATAGTCTGGCTGTTATGACATTCTACATAGTATTACAAGCTATTGGCCCGTTCCAAGAGAGAATCCCACAAGAAAGTTGATTTAGTGACTCCATTCTTGATTCTACCTGGGAACGCCTTCACAGACACAGTCTGGCTATAAGTGAAGGACGCACCAGAGTGCTAGGTGTTACTTCTTTGTGGAATCTCCTTTGGAAAGAAGCTCTTCACAAAACACTACAGATAGTTGCTAAAATCAGTTAAAGCCTTAATAAATGGAGATACACATCATATGCATGGATTATAAAATTAATATTAAGATACTCATTTTTCCTGAAGTTAGTGTGTGGATTCACAGTAATGCCAATGGTATCTCCAAAGGTCTTGTCCAACATATGCCAACAAACTGAGTTTGAAAACAGACATGGAGTGTTGTGGGAGATTTGTTTGTGTTGTTTCTCAGAGACTGCCAATGGAGTTAGATGTTGGTTCAGGGGGTGGGGTCCACATTCAGCTAGTGGGAGTGAACCATAGTTTTCTGGTAGACTCAGAGGAGATAAACAGACACACAGGAGGAACAAGGAGGGGACCAAGGAGATGCATGGCCTTTTAGATCTGGGAAGGTGGAGAAGAGGGTAAGGTGATCATTTATCCCTCCAGGGATCTCTCAGGTTTATTCCCTAATATTTAACCCCTGAGTTTTAATTTTTAAATAAAACAATAAAATAAGTCACAGTATCTGTTGCCCAATATAGGACTCAAATATCCAAATACAGGACTGAGAAAGCTAAGGAGGGTTCTGGATGAGGAGCCAGATGTGGTTGTTTCTCAGGCAGGTCAATGCCCCCAGCCACTGGCCCTGGCCCTGAGCCAGCCACCAGTGCCATATGCTAAGCAGAACCACACAACAGACGGACTGGTCCTTCAAGGCTCGGGTCATATGGTCAGAGAATGCTGCAGACATGGAGAAAGCTAGGTCCAGACATAAAGACCCTCTAAAAGCTTCCAGTATGCTTCAAAAGGTGCTTGTGTGCTGAAGAAAAAGAAAAAAAATGGGTAAACATAATTAAAAATAATAAAGTCTTTAAAGAAAGAGTCAAGTAATAAAAAAAGAATAAGCCATATAAGGATAGGAAATACACAGGGTGTCTGGGTCCTGCATGGTGCTTTGTTAACTTTGAATTTTTTTTTAATGCTGTTGAGAAAATGACTGAGAGACACTGGGCTGTTGAAGGGACTGCTGAACTAAACCAGTTTATATACTTTAGGGATGTCTCGGCTTCAGAATGGAAGTCAGGAAATGTGTTGTGTTTGGGGAGAGGCTTGTTTTTGTTTCCATAGGCAATGAAAAGCTATGGATTCCTTCAAAAGTATAAAGATCAGATTTGACTGGGGGAGACATCCTGAGGATCTTGGCTGCAGATCTTCTTTTGAAAGGAAGCCAGGAAAGACTACAAGAAAGGTGACATGTATGCTGGTCCCTCTGCATGGGGACAGCTCTGAGACTGCATGGGACATGACAAGTCATGTTGGTTACAGAGTCCTCGTGACTTATTATTACATGCCATCCTTTCAAATGACATCGATAGAGATTTATATCCTGAAAGTGTCCGACTTTCGGGACACTTCATCCTTCTACTAACCGAACAATCCACACAATGAAGCAATCAAACACACCTCGCTGTCAGCGCTTACCGTCCAAGTGAGTAGACCACACCTTGCACAGAACATGGGGTTTCTCTCTTCAAATGCAATTCAACAGTGCATCGAGTGAGCACGCAGAGGGGACAAACCAAGACAAAAACATATTAACTTGGGCTTGAAAAGTGGTCTCCTGGGAATCCCCAGAGAAGAACAGCAGTAAGTATGATCAGAACCCACACACATCTTATTTTCTAGAACATCCTGCCGGGAACGCAGGCCCTGGATGGTGACCTTGCTGAGCAGCTTTGCTGGGGACTGAGCCTTCCCTTCCTGTTTATGACTCACAGGGTTAGAGCTGGTATTTTAATTAACCGTATTAGATCACGAATGATTCCCGAGCTTTGCCTTTAACATCTCAGCCTAACGACGAGGAAATCAGGTTCACCGAGGTTAAGTGTCTTGCTTCTCTTCGATCAGACAGCTAACCTCTGAGCTCAGTTCTTTGGACACCAAGTCCAGGGCCATCGTCCCTGGTACAGCTCCAGGTCCCAGCCAAGCACAGACACTCAAAAACCCTGTCAGCAACTGGTCCTGTCAGGATTCTGAGTTGAGAGCTGCACTTGAAAAAGACTGGGGAATTCTAGCTATGTGATGCCACTGTTGTGTAACTGTTATTCTTACACCTGGGCTGAATAAACACAATGTGCAGGGGCTAGGATGTGGCTCTCTAAGCTGTGGATGTGACCTGAGTGTGAACTGCCAAGTACACACACACGCACACACACGCGCGCGCACACACAGAAATTGGGGGCATCAATGTCAATAGTAGATTATTCTATGTAAACTTTTCACAGGTTTAGAGACCCTTTGGGGACACTCATCTGCACGCTGTAAAGAGAAGAGCTAAAGTGATCCCGTATTATATTCTTATATAGCAGAGAGGTTTACTTCAAAATAATTAAATTTGTATTCCCCTGTCTTCCTTTCCCTTTCCGTCTACCTACTATGACATGAAGCTAGAAGCCAGTCCATTCCATTGTCCATTTCAGGATATTCTGAAAGGAAGAAGGTTTAAAAAAACAAAGGAAAGAAAAGGAAAGCTGGGCAGTGGTAGTGTATGCCTTTAATCCCTGCCTCGTGGCTCACACCTGTAACCCCAGCACTTGGGAATCCAAGGCAGTGTGGTACACACCTTTAATCCCTGCCTTGTGGCTCACACCTGTAACCCCAGCACTTGGGAGGCTGAGGCAGGAAATTTGATATGAGTTTGAGGTCAGCTTGGACTAGAGAATGAGGTCTTGTAGTGATTTGGATGAGCCGTTCTCTCTCTCATAATTCTCAGGCACTGAAGTTCTTGGTTGCCAGTTGGTAGCTATTTGGGAAAATTAGAAGGTGTGGTCTTGCTCAAGGGAGTGGGGGTGGGCTTTGGGGTTTCAGAAGACTCCCTGCATTTTGAGTGCTCTCTCTCTCTCTCTCTCTCTCTCTCTCTCTCTCTCTCTCTCTCTCTCTCTCTCTCTCTCTCCCTCTCCTTGCTGTTTATGGTTCTAGATACACACTCTCGTCTGCTATTCCAGCCAGCATCTCTGCCTATTGCCTGCTCCCTGCCACCTCTACTCAGTCATCAGGAACTCTAAAGCCCTGGAACCATAAGCTCCAAATGAACTTCTGTAAATTGTCTTGGTCAGGGGAACCAAAATAGGAAGGCAGAAAAAAGATACAAAAGGCAAAGTAGAGACTATACATAAAAGTGTAAATACTTTGAAATGTTTGAAAACTTTTTCTTTTCCAGACAAGGTCTTGTGTAACCCAGGCTAGTCTTAAACTCCTTCTGTAACCAAGGATAACCTTGATCATTGTTTTTCCACCTCTAACTTCTGGGACTAGAGGCATAAACAACCTCCTCAGGTTTATGAGGTCCTGGGGATTGAATCCAGGGCTTCATGGTTGTTAGGCAAACCCCATACCAACTGAGCTACATCCCCAACAGTGATGTGTTTGATTAACTCATGCATTTCCAGGTAGGCACAGACCTGCTTATGTGATATAGGGAAAGGGAAGAAAAGAGAACTCCCAGGCAGGCTGAGGGCCAAGAGAATTGGGAGAGAGAGCCAAGAGCGAAAATTCCAGTCTTCCCACTGGCTGTTTGAATGGATGCCCTTTCCTCCTAATTAGTTAGCCAAACACCGTTAATTCTCACAAACACACCTAAGATCAGTATCCAACCCCCTTCCTTCAATTCTTTCCAAGGAAAATCAGATGCTAGGAAAAGAGAAGCCTGGGAATTCGGGAATTTTCTGCTCTTTCCTTAGTAAGAACAAACTCAGTAAAGCCAAACAAAAACCAAATCACATTCCTTAAAAGAAGCAGATTCCAGCAATGCCCCCTCCTGAGAAGTCACCCAGGTTCATGCTACTTGAGGCATTTCTCTGGACGTGGAGGGTGAAGCTGCCTGGCTGCTCTGCTAGTTAGGTTGCCAAGGACGACAAAGGACAGAGGGACAAACAGGCAGGTCAAGAACACCAACAATGTTCTTCATGGCCTCAGCCTTCACTATGAACTTTCCCTTTTATAGGAAAACCTTGATGGACTTGGATATTGAAGAACCTTTAGCCCATATCTCTTGAAGGTGAGGTGTCCTCTGGGACATCACTGCTCATTTTGAAGTAGATATGATATGCTGTTTCCTTTGGGGGTGGGGATTGGTGGTGGAGTGCTTGCCAAGATGAGCAAAGCTGTGGGTTCGATTCCCAGCACCGTGTGAACAGAGCAGGTGACCACACCTATAATCCCAGTAAAGCAGAAGTTCTCTGTGGGTTAAGGCCATGCTCAGACTCACAGCCTAGGATTCGTGACTTTCCTTAAAAACACGAAACAAAACAAAAAACAAACCTTTTATTTATCCATGAAGAATATGGGCATTGTTACAACAGATACAATGTAAAGACAAACACAGACAACAGTAGCATATTACAGTCTGCCCCTGAAAAGCAGATGAATCCTAAGAGTTAGGGAGACTGGTTAAGGCAATCAGCAGATTCTACAAGATTGACATGTGGGTTCTGTTGAATCCTTCCAGTCCACACTTCTATTTACCGGACAAAAAGATCCAGTGTTTCTACAATGGGCAGAAAATCACTCTGCCCCACTAAAAGAGCATATTTTCATTTTCCACCCACCTGGGACACTGCCACGTGACTTAGGTGGTCATCTAGAGTTCTGCAGGCCAGCAAAGTACCAATCCTACAGAAAGTGGAAGGGATATAGAACCATTCATCCTCACCCACGGCCGGCATCCTAACCCTCCAGGACAGGAAGAACAGATCCTTCTGTCTGTCACACCAGCACCTCCATTCTGGCTGCAGCTCTGCAATGGCAGCAACTGGGTGAGGTACAGGGCAGACGTGATGGTTTCACAGAGCATGGTCTAAGTCGGCAGGAAGAGGGGAGGGGCCGCAATTCTCCAATGTCCCAAAGAAAAAGGAAAACTTTTCACGGGATTGTCTGTGTGGCCTGTGACCTTGTGTGATTGAAAGGGGTGCTTTCTCTAGGGACGCCACTTTCCTGACACTTGGTGTGCCTCATCCTGAATACCTAGGCTGTTAGGGGAGTGTGGGCTTTTCCCATTAGAAGCATCCTAATGAGATCCAAATGAGATCAAGCATTTGAGAGCTGATGGAAAGTGAATGCCTTAAGGCTCCAAGAACAGGTTGAGTTTTGGGATGGCGTGTGCCCATGGCTCTCAGGAACCTACAGGAGGGATCACTCGAGCCCGGGAGTGTCAAGCCAGCTGGGGCAATACAGTGAGACTGTATATCAAAATCCAAACAAAAACAAAACAAAGAACAAAGGATATGCCACCTGATGGTTTTACCCAGGTCTTCAACCCTAGGCTTGCTGTGTGCTAGTTGCTCCTACAAACGCCCATTGCCAGGTACATAGAACTGTTTACACTGCTTGAAACTATTTATCAATAGCAACGATAGGAAAATACAGCATAAATGGTGAGGTTCTAGTAATGGTGCTAACACACGAACAGCAAGACCTCACAGAAGTTCTCCTTGCTATAAGACCATCACAGAGCAATGCAGATTTCCCTTGAGACCATGGCTGTGAGTCCATCCTACAGATGGCAAGCAGCACAGTGTTCCATTCACTCAACCAACGTCTACTTAACCCTTTGTACCACCTGCGGCCGGGGATGTAGCCGTAGAGGAGACAGGACCATCACTGATAGGCGATACCTTGGTATGCATCTACTGATTGGAAGCTGAGAGTCTTACAGGTGGGAGAAATGACTGGAGTCCTAAGAAATATTTTCATATTATAAAAGAAAATGTTTGATGGGCTTTCCAGTCCATTACCCAGCTACAAAAACAGCTAAACTAAAAACATGTAGAGAGACCATTTAGCTAGACACTACCTAGAAATCCTCAACCTCAGTACCTTTGAAATCTGGGGCCAAACAGTTCCTTGCAAGGGGTGGGCTTAGCCTGAGTCTTGTTCTATGTTTGGCAAGGCTCCTATCTTCCACCAAGAAGAACCTAGCCGCATCCCTCAACTATTGTGGTAAACAGAAGTGTCTCTAGACATTGTCACACATCCCTGGGGGCGAAACTGCCTCCATCTGAGTAAGAGATGAGATCACTAACAACAGAAGACTGCTAAGTTCTCTTCAAACTTGGATTCAGGGACACTGAGAGGGAAGAAGAGTGGAAAGGAGCATATATATCCAATGTCCCTTCAGACAGGCTTTGCAAATATCAGGGACTGACCCCCCTAGTGATTCACATTTCCTCCTGCACACACCCCAGACCCACACTTTCCACCTCTGTTTCTCTGGAACAGTGCTAATTGAACTCAGGGCCTCACAAGTGCTCTGCCACTGATCTACAGTGTCAGCTCTATTCTTATTTATGATGGGAAAGCCCAATAAAGAAACACCCTTCATATTTACAAATATATGCATACATATTTACCACATGCGTGTATGTATGTGTATGTATACATACATACATACATGCATACATACATAAAATCACATGTGCTTCCATTTTGCTCAGAAATTTTCCTTCCCCTAAAACCACTGGTAAGGAGGACAAAGAAGGGGACTCGAGTGGACCCGGTGATTAATCACCTCCACAGAGCAGCAATGCAGCAGCTGCGTCTGCCAAGGTCCCTGAGACCCATAATTAACTCAAAGGTCTTCCAGAGGGAATCACACTAGAAGCTGAAAGAATATAATTAAATCCCTTGCAGTTTCAAAGGTGCTGAAGCCCTAGATTCCTAACCAAAGGTAGCCCTTGCATGGGACCGCCAGTGCTCGCTTCTGCCCAGTATCTCAGATAATCTGAGTGTGTATTTAACATGGATGCAAGCTTTCCAAAAACATGACGAGAAACAAGATGAGAATAATGTTCATGGGTGGCTCTTGTTGCTAAAAGAAGAGGCTATAAATGTGCTCATACGCAGGGAAAATCTCACAAGGAACTGAGGAAATGGTGGCTTCCTCCAGGCGTGGTGACACCTAGCGTAGACGTGCGTTGATAAATGAGATGTGGGTTGATAGGAAACACTGCGTGCACGTATGATGGGCAGGGTCACGTCCAGGGAGATTTTCGTCCATGATCCACATCATGGGGAATCCTGGCAAGAATGGCCTTTGCTATAGTGAAAAGTGGGGTGATGTGAAATGAATACATCAGATGCTCGACCTCCCCACTTTACGTGGTTAGAATGTGTGTCAGCTATAGTTTCAGGGTTTGACAGCGAAGTATTGGGCTTTCCCCAAAGTGAGATAAAAACATGTTTTCAGGTTACACTGGGTAGTTTATGTCTATGAGCTGAGTGGAACCTTCAAAACCCAGAGAAGGTTATCTATTCTCATGTAATCAAAGGGCCCGCTCAAGGTCGCTGAGTTGCTTAAACAGCCACAGTGAGATCTGGGGTTGATGCCAAGTTCACGTGCCTTTAGAACACGAGGTGAAGTGCCCATCAAGGTCATGGACTCTGGCTTCCTTGTTAGGAGAGGTCAGCGGCCTTTGTAGCTGGACCCAGGCACACTCCATGTAACAGTGGGAATGTTGGCAACCAAGTGTCCAGGTTTACACGTCTTCTGATCGTAGGAAGCAGATATCATGTTCAGCACAACCTGCATCCCTTACTGGACCGTCCCTGCAGCTCTGCGCTGGCGTTCTGCCTGGAGACCAAGGCTCAGCGTTTTAGCTTTCTGCTGGCCGCCGTGAACCGTCCCGTTGTTGACTTTTTAAGTATTTCAGTCTCATATTCTTTAACTAAACATCCTTGCTTTTCACAAACCCTCCGGAGTCATTCTTATTGTCAGTCCTACAAGGGCAGTCATGAAGGAGCGTGTGAGCACCGTTCATCTCCCTAATGTCTTTCCCGGAACTCAGTCTGCTCTCGCTGATGGGAAAGAGGACAGGTGTCCAGGAAGGACTGACTTCCAGTAGCCACCTCCTCACCCCTCACCCTTGGGACTTCGTGGAAACTAAGCAAATGTCTGTTGAATGGACTGCCTCTCCGGCCCTCTAGCAGCCTTTAAGTTGTAATATTGCCCGTGCTAAGCCGCCTCTGTCCAGAGGCCCCGCCCCCTAGCTGAGGAGCTACTGGCAGCTGATGTTTCCAGGGGAAGGGAGACTCGCTTTTATTATGGGATGTGGCTACTGCTAAGTTGCCCATATCCAGAGGATGCTCCCACACCCATGTGCTTATGGGAAGCACTAATTGGACTCAGTGGGTTAAAATATAATGACTAATTAATTTTAAAAAACATGAGGTTTTGAGGAAGATGAAACAGAAAGTTCAGGTGGGTGTTGGAGGACAAAAGAAATGAGGTGTGGGTTGACAAGAAACACTGCGTGCATGTATAATGTTCTCAAAAAAATTTAAGGAGCATCAAGAATGAAAACTGTAATCTTAAAAAGAAAAACAACAAAGCAGCCAAACCTGCCTTATGTACAACACAGTAACCCCCACCCTCCATGTCAGGCTTTCACCCCCACTCCATGTCAGACCTTCACCCCACCCTCCATGTCAGGCCTTCAGTCCCACTCCGTGTCAGACCTTCACCCTCACTCCGTGTCAGACCTTCACCCCCACTCCGTGTCAGACCTTCACCTCCACTCTGTGTCAGGCCACCACAAGTTCAGGTGTGCCAATAAATAAGGATGCTGATGGTGCTTCTGGATGAGAGCTGTTCCCAGCGGTGGCTTATCCTGAATCCTAGTCAGCAACTGAAACCCAATGCCTGCTTTGTGCCACAAAGGTCCTCAGCTCACCTGAAAACTCTGGATCATAGCAAATGTCACTACGACTCCATGAAAGCCTGCTCTAGGAATCTGTTGGAGGCTGTGGTCAGTCTTGATAAGGAGGCCGCCACACCGCCTATTAATAGATCAGGTAGCGTCTCAAGTCTGCTGGGACTAGAGGACACATTCTTGGCTTGATCCCTTTTGGAATAACCCTGCAAAGAGCAGATCCTGATAGGTGAACATCATCTCTGGAGAGGGGACGTCACAAGGTGGCCTCGACCTTGGACAGAACCTCTGCCAGGGCTCAGGATGCCTGCTTATGTACTTAGCCCAGCTAGTGGCACCCTCAGAGAGCCCGGGTGTGTCTGGATTTAATCACCCTTCCATTTGAAAGACTGAGAATGCCTTACCCTGCACAGGTCACTTGTAAGCCTTATAATTAGATTCCATTGTCTGGTCATATTTTTGTCCTCATAAATCCCAGACATATGAACTTTTAAATAAATCCATTCACCTTAATTAAAATATAAAAGGTCAGCCAGGTCTGGTGGCCCAAGTCTATAATCCCAGTTACTTCAGAGGTGAAGTAGAAGAATTGCGTGGTCAAAGCCAGCCTGGGCAACTTTGTGAGACAGTGTCTCAAAATATAAAGTAAAAATGTAAGCCGGGCTATGGTGGCTCACGCCTTTGGTCCCAGCCCTTGAGAGGCAGAGGCACACAGATCTCTGTGAGTTCGAGACCACCCTGGTCTACAAGAGCTCGTTCCAGGACAGGCTCCAAAGCCACAGAGAAACCCTGTCTCGGGAAACAAAAACAAAATAGAGGAGGGATTCAGAGCAGAGCTCAATGGCAGTGTTTGTCTGGTGTGTGCAATACCACAGAAATACATTTTCCATTTACTCACAATTCATGTCACATCACACACACACACACACAGCCACACTTCCACTGTTTTGATTTCTTTGCTATTTCTACGGCCCTTAGTTTACAGGAATTCTGTGGCACTCAAGGAGACCTCTCTGAGCAGATAACACTTTCTCCCTAACCAGGTGCATGAAAAGCCAGAAACAAGATGCCTGCTGTCACCGGCCAGTCTGGAGAGGAGGACAGCTTGGCACCCTGTTGCTCTTGCCCTCCTTTTCCCTTTGGCAAAATGCTACGCGTACTCCCAGATCCTGCTCAGGCTGCACTGTTGCTCCACCCCTGCAACCATAGCATGTGCATATCCCTCCACAGATACAACACATTGTACTGATGGCGTGTCTGTGTCTCGTCTGTCTCACTGCTGGAGCAGGAATTCCTCCCTGAGCCAAGGAGCATCCAGTACCCAGCACTGGGCATGGCCACAGAGCAGCAGCGCCTAATACAGACTTACTTGCTTCTTCCTTGCTAAGTGCCTGGCCAGATTCGACCGAGGAAGAGAAACTGATGGGCAGAGAATGTTGAAGGAAGCCAGAAGACACGCTCAAGAGAGCTGCGTCAAAGTGAGCGAGAGTCCAGCTGTGGGTACAAGGAAGGATGCACAACAGGACACGCCCCTGCAATCACCTCGGGTTCTCTGTAACCCTCAGGAACCTGTGGTCTGGGTAAATGAAATACGGGGCAGGTACTGGCTACAACAGGATAACAAGGAAGCACACAGGCTTGGAGGACAAGTGTGGGCAGAGTTATACTGGGGCCGTCAAGCCCAGCTGATTTGAAAGGACCGCAACAGGGTCAGAGTGGCCACTGCACTCGGAAACCCTTGAACCAACGCTATCATCCTATCCCTGGTTAACGCTTCTCCATTTTCCCTCCAATCCCTGAAGTTCTTCCTTGGCCTGCCTGACACAGCAATGTAGATTGTAGGTGGAGACCGCAGTTCAGTGGGAAATTGTGCATTCTCTACACAAATGTAGATTGTAGGTGGAGACCGCAGTTCAGTGGGAAATTGTGCATTCTCTACACAAAGCACACACCAATTGAGTCTAGCCCTGTTCGCTATCCATGAACTGTCTTGATTATGCACATATGTTCACATGTCTGGATACATGTGCAATCACATATGGAGGCAGAAGGTTCAGGTTGGGGGTCATCCTCAGTCACTCCGCACTTGATTTACTGAACCCCAACTTGACAATTTGGCTAATCAAGTAACTAGCCAGCTTGTTACTCTAAATTCCTGAAGGCTGAGTCCTCATCCACTAAGACCCTCCCTAGGCCTGTCTCTTAACTCCTTCACACCTCTTTGTTCTGCAGATAGCTAAGTCCACCCTTTGTCTTGTCTGGTAGGGACTCAGTTGTCTCCCTTCCACATGACAGGAAAATCAGCTAACCTCCTGATGGAGGAAGGTCATTTGTTAATAAACAAACTGCCTTGGCCCATTTGATAGGCAATCCCTTAGGTGGGTGGAGTAGACAGAATAGAATGCTGGGAGGAAGAGGAAGTGAGCTCAGATGCAGGGCAGCTCCTCTGAGAGACAGACGCCATGCTCTCCTCTCCAGAGCAGATGCAATGAAGCAAGCCACCAGGTCAGACATGCTGAATCTTTCCTGGTAAGACTGGTGCTACATAGATTATTAGAGATGGGTTGATCGGTATATGAGAATTAGCCAGCAAGGGCTAGAGCTAATGGGCCAAGCAGTCTTTAAAAGAATACAGTTTCCGTGTAATTATTTCGGGTATAAAGCTAGCCGTGCAGGAGCCAGGCAGGATGAAAAGCAGGCCCGCAGCTCTCTACTACAACCTCCATTTATGTAACTGTGGTAGTTTGAATGTAATTGGCCCCTGTAATCTTATAGGGAGGGATATTATTAGGGAGTGTGGCTTTGTTGGATTGGGGATAGCTTTGTTGGAGGAAGTGTGTCATTGTGGGGGTTTCCTATGCTCAGGATACCAGCCAGTGTTTCAGCTGGCTTCCTGTGGCCTGTAAGATATAGGACTTTTCGCTGTTATTCCAACACCATGTCTTCCTGCAGCAACCATGTTCCTGGTCTTGATGATAATGGACCGAACCTCTGAATCTATATGTGAACCACCCCAATTAAATGCTTTCTTTACTTAAGCATATGAGACCCTGTCCCCCCACCAAAGAGAGTCTGCGCAGACTACACCATACCGGGCACAAAGGTTACTAGCATTATATTACCATCGTCAGGAAAGCAACAAATTCTTGAAATTGGAGAAATTCAGCTCTGCTCATATTTCTGCCCAAGGACATGAAAGAAACTAAGTAATCTTGGAAGCAAGGACATCTTGCAAGATACATACAATTGCCAGTCCCTTAACTGAACTGTCCAACTCTAAGGAGAAAGTCTGAGACTCTATGAGGCCCAGGGACAGCCAGAGGAGCTTGCTCAGAAATGGTGGATGGGTAACTCAGCCTTCCGGTGTTTCTGGACCCAGCAAGCAGAGCCAGACAGATGCCCAACGTCTGCTCTACTCTGGTCACTGATGCTTGCTCTCTCGTGACAAAGTGAAGCAGAATCAGTTAAAGCATGGTTCAAAGTTTTATAAATCCAGACAAGCTATGGACATATTTATATTTGGGTAAATGCATATTTTCTTTTCTCTTTTCATCCTCAGCTGCAGATATGATCAATGCTTTTTTTTAAAAGAAGAAGAAGAAGAAGAAGAAGAAGAAGAAGAAGAAGAAGAAGAAGAAGAAGAAGAAGAAGAAGAAGAAGAAGAAGAAGGTTTACTGACCATGCATCAAATCTTCAGTTTGAAAGACAGCATTCAGGAATATACTGTGGGGGTGCACATATGTGTGAAAGATGGCAGGCAGATTCGTCATGATTCTGAAATGGGAACACTGAGTAGGACCTAGGACTCACCAGCTAACTGAGGCTGGCAGTCCAGCAAGCCCCAGGGACCTGCCTGTCTCCACTGCCGCGGTGCTGGGATCACACATTAGCTGATCCGGCTTTCTGTGAGTCCTGAGAATTGAACTGGGGACCCCAAGGACCTCACTAAGCATCCCCTTCACCAGCTTGGCTAGCTCTCACCAGAAATGCGCATTTTAAGGCCCCGAGTTCCATACTCCTCGGTAGCCCTCAGGATTTAAGAAGCATGCAATCTGGAAAATGTTACACTTGTAACAATAGCAAAATGGTAGACTGGGAAAAAGAGGCCACAGGTGTATATGCACACGCATGTTCTCTGCAGCCTAATTCATACAAAGTATACAGCAAAAGGGAATGAAGAATTAAAAAATAAATAAAACCATACAAATCACCCAAAGCACAAATATGCCACCACCATTGCTAAAGGGCTGGCAGGACTGCTTAGCTGGCATGGCACACACCCAAAATAGATTACCACACTAAAGAATGAAGTAGCTGCTAGGGAGATAGCCCAGTGGGGGAAACGGTTTACCATGGAAATAAAAGATCCCCAGCTCACAAAAAGCAGGGCCATCCTGAAATTCCAGAGCTAGAAGGCAATGGAGGAAGGAACTGGGCTCACTGCTGGCCAACCTAGCCAATCAGTGAGCATCAGGCTCCCTGAGAGATCCTTTCTCAAACATTCAGGTACAAAGGGGTCGGGCAATGGCATCTGGCTTCCACATATGCATATGTGGGAACACACAAGCAGATCCCATACACGAAGAGAAGCAAAGGAAGTTCAAGGCGGCGCAGGGAGCATCGTCCCTCACTCCCCAGGGGAGCACAAAGGAGCTCTGGATGGAGAGGGAAGGCTCAGAAAGGCTGTGAAGATGTCAGCAGTATCTTCCTGGTGCGTTCCAGACTTTTAAGAAACTAATGTCTGTGAAGTGTATGACTTCATGACTTGTAAGATGTTCTAGAGAGCAGGCTTGGAGACTAGCGGTTTCTACAAAACAAAGCAGTTGTTATGGGTACCACAGAAAGCTGTTTTCTGAGTTATCACTAAGAGCCTTCATTTTGCTGAAGAGCAAAAAAGGTTCTGCGAGTTACAGAGGGTCAGCTCTGTCTGCTTGGCAGAACACATTAAGTGAGAATTCATGTAAGGAAGGAAAGAAACAAATCCTTGAGATTTTATAGGTGCCCGATTTCAGCATCAAAATCTTTGCTTCCTTCAGTGTGCTGGCACACTCCAGAGTCTGAACAAGCCAGTAGGATCCTGACTTCCTCTCTACAGTGAGCCTGCCAGACTTAAGATAAATACAGTCACTGTCTAGACAACAATAAAGAATTCACCATGACAAAGACAGTTTTACTTCAAAAATGAGATAATTTTTCAAGTGACAATATGAACTTAGGTTTTTCTGTTGTTTTGGATTTGCTCTTGGGATTTTTGATGTAAGTGTGTGTGTTTACATTATTTGTTTATTTATTTTATATGTAGCAGTGTTTTGTCAGCATGCAAGTCTGTGCACCATGTGTGTGCAGTACCTGCAAAGGCCAAAAGAGGGCATCAGATCTGTGGAACTGCAGTCACAGATCATTGTGAGCTGTCATGTGGGTGCTGGGAATTGAACCCAAACCCTTTGGAAGAGCACCAGTGTTGCTAACCACTGAGCATCTCCTTAGACCTTCTATTGTATTCTGACACAGTATTTTAAATTATCTAGTTATTTCACTGTGCATGTGTGTTGTATGTGTTGTGTGTGTGGTGTGTTTGTGTGTGTGTGCACGTGTGGTGTGTTTGTGTGTGTGTAAGCATGCACATGTCACAGTCCCAGTGTGGAAGTCAGAGAACAGCTCTCATGAGTGGCTACTCTCACCACTTTGTGAGAACTAACGATCCCTTCAGGACATCTTGTAGCTCAGTGAATATTTCCAAAGTCAGATATGAAACGCAGACAACCTAGAGCAAAAGTAAAACATGTTTCTCTGTCATCCACAAATAGAAAATGCTTTTCATCATCAGTCATAGAGTGTTAATTGCTCACCTATGTTGGCAGAGCTAGATGCCAACTTTACGGTATATACACAAAATAAATTCCAATTGGACTTAATTTTTTAATAGTGAAAACTAAACTAGAACGGAGCAGCACACATCTGTGCTCACAACACTGGAAGGTGGGAGCGAGAGCTTGGAGAGTTCAAGTTCACCCACGGCTAAATAGTGAGTTGGAGGCCAGCATAGGCCATATGAGATCTCTCCCCCTCAGAAAAAAACCCACAAAGAAAGACAAAACTGGAAAGAATATAAAATGGCTTTAATTATCTCACAGTAAAATAATAATTTCTTATTAGGGGCCAAATAGTTCCTATCATAAAGGAAAAAAATATTTCAAACCACTGACTACATTAAAATTTAAAATTTTTGTTAAAAAAAACTCCTACCACAAAGAGAAGTAAATTAGAAGATATGTCAAATATATAACTGACAACATGCATGGGGGTGGGACACACGTGTGCCTGGGCATGTGTGTGGAGGTCAGAGCACTACCTGTAGGAGTCAGTTTTCTCCTTCCACCAGGGAGTTCAGTGGATTGAACTCAAGTTGCCAAGCTTAGCAGCATTGCCTTACCCACTGAGCCATCTTCCTGGGTCTACACATTTTCCACAGGAAAATGTAGAAAGATATAAATAGGTCATTCACAAAACAGGAAAAACCAATAAGCCTAAACACAGGAAAAGGTGTGCTGAGTTTCCTGAGACAAAATGTCCATCTTGGAAGCAAGTTCCTTAAGTTGTAGGGTGTTAAGCAGGGAGCTAAGCAGCAGAATGGTCCATTCCACTCAGCAGGCACTCATTAAACTCAGGAAGGAAACAACTCAATAGCATCAGGAAGTCCCTGAAACTGAACAAATTCACCAGGACCTCCTCTTCCCAAGGATATATAAGTCCCATGGACTGCTGAGAGACTCCCAGACAAGCTGAGCTGTCTAGAAGAGCAGAGAATCACTTTGCTGCCAGAAGAAGGTCAAACCATCTGAGAGGGAAAGGCCCCTCTCCAACCTGCTGAGCTGCCTATAGGCCATGCAGCCGTGCTCCAGGATTCCAGCTTTCGTTGGCCTCCACCCATGCTGGGGTGGGTGGGCTTTGGCAGTGCGGCTGTCATTGAGTCTTTTCTGCATTCTGGAAGTAACCCCTCACTCATATCCCTACAAGCAACCCCAATAAATCTTGTTGATTCAACAAGTTGGACTTTGGTGGTATCCATACTCTGGTTTGTTGGTCCCTATGTGGGGTGAGCGGACATTTGTTCACACATCCCTGGGAGTAGAGTCACATAACACATAACTTCAGTAACTGCGAAATGCCAATTAAAAACAGAGTGAGCTATTACTCCACACTCAAGCCCAATGAGGCCAGAGTTGGTTTCGTGGAGGAGACTGTTTTTACACTGTGGGTAAGATAAACCTACACAAGTACTTTGGAGGACAAAGTGTAAAGATCTGGAGTTCCCCTTGGTCTGCTCACCCCACTTCGAAGGACACAATGAGACTGTTCAGTGAGTCACAGAGGCAAGAAAATGGAGCGATGGGGACCCTAAACATCCATCAGCAGCGAGAACAGACAGATTCTGACACAGCCGGAAACACCACGACCCGCTTATTACCCAACTTCTTCTGAAGCCAGAGGATCGCTGGAGCCTAGGCGTTTGGGGCCAGCCTAGATAACAGTGAAAAGGTCTATTCCTTAAAAATTAACAAAGGAAGCGGGGGGGGGGGAGGAAGGGGTAGACAGGAATGGACTATAGAAACATGTATGAACGTGATTAATCTCAGACAGAGGAAGAAGAAAAGGGGCTAGGGAGAAAGCTGTGTAGCTGTGTGTGCTCCTACGCTGGGGTAAAATCACTCATGCCATTGACATTACAGTGTGTGTTGGTTGGCACACAGACGGAAACCCTTTGGAAACATGGCAGTGGTAATAATAAATTCAAGACTGTAAGTAATTCCTTCTGGAGAGAAGAGACTATAGACTTGTAGGAGGGCCTGTCGAGGAATTCAACCATATTACTTCATTTTTTAAAATGTCAAAGCAAGGGTAGCAAAACTGGAGAATGGTGCATAGCAAGGTGCATGCCTGACCGTTCCCGTTCTTTCCTGCGTTCCAAGCACGCACTTTGAGGTGTTTGTGATGTGACGATTTCAGTTGTGGTGAGGAGGACTCCGGGTCTGCTTGGACGACACCCCTCTGCCGCTCACGGTACCCTCCTATCTACTGAATTGTAGTCGCAACACCAGCCATGCTAAGCACCTTTCACATCGTGCCTGGATTCCTCCCTGCGGCGTCGAGGAAATCCTCAGCTAAGGTGTCTCAATTCACAAATGGCAGGGCAAACTATGCCCGCGAGATGACTCCAAAGGGGGCACTGTTTGCTTTCTGTTCTCAAGCGGCAAAGTATACAGGGATTCCCGGCTGGCCCCGGAACTGACACCCTCAAACTCCAGGACACCCGAAGAAACACAGTCCCTTAGAAAATAGAAAAGATTCTGTTCCATCAGAACTGGAGCTAAATAAAAATGTGCCGAGAGGACCAGAAGTTGACATAATTTACACCGCCTGATTCCCAAACTGAAGCAAACGGACCAGTGAGTATTTAAGACCTTAACCGTGAGTCCTGTAAACTGCCTTCGGGATACAGAATGTGGGCAACGGCGGAGCTCAGCTTAGGGACAGCAGCAACCTCAGGGTGTTTCTTAAACCCAAGCCTGAGAAAGTGAGATTGAGACTCTATTATGGGGAACAAGGAGCAAGCATTTTGACGAACCCCCTTCTGACCACTGTGCCCTCTGGCCGGCTGGCCAGCCTGTTAGGTCAATTATTAGCAAAACTCTGCACCAGCGAAAGAGTCACAGTTTCCCGGCACTGCGAGCTGCTTCCCTGGAATACGCGCCCTGAGACCAGAAGTGGCCCATCAGTAGACGCATCCAAATAAAACAACCTATTTCAGTATTTTCCATCCTCCGTCAGAAAACGGCTGTGCTGTTTATATAGCAAGTCGTGTTTCTTTTCTAAATTAACGTGTGTGCAAGGGATGTGCTCCTTGAAGGGAAATGTGGGATATACGAGCACCCCATCCCACCTCCAGACGAACCGCTGAGCTGCGATCAGTCACCACAGTGTGCCGAGACTCAGCCCAGATGCTTTATATAACTGAGCCATAAATTAAACAAATGCAAGTGAGTTTATATAAATGCACAGGCAACCCGCAGGATGAGCGTGCACCTCTATCGATGCACAGCCGAATTTCTAGGTAAACCTATCTCTACACTCAGCTCATCTTTCCAGCCTTTGTTTCTGAACTAGAGGACACATTCCACAGTCCAGTCTTTAAGTGCTCCGAAGACTCTTTGGTGGAATTCACTGACTTGGGAAGTTGCGAAACCAGCACTGCTATAGAATTCCAGAACACAGCTATTGCCACAAAAGACACCTTGTATCGATTATATTGACAATCAACCCCTACTCCTCCCTCCCTCATCTACTGCCTGTTTCTATTCTGGGTATTTCCCAGACATGGAGTCATAAGGCTCATGACATTGGTTTCTAGTCTCACCAAGCAAGCTCCATGCCTACTGTAGCATGTATCAAGACTTCATTGCTTCTATTACTAAGTATCACACCACGTGTGTACATAGCATTTTCTCTATTCACCACTTTAGCACACCATGCCCGACTGTACTCTATGCGCTACCATACAGCTTGTGAACCGGGCAAGGGGCTGAAGATTGAAACACACACAAAGACACAGAGACACGGGTCATCCTTGATGCCAGAACCCTTGAAACAGGAATGCCCCAAGAATGCCCCCTTTATTGTGGACCAGAGACGCTTATATAGAGATCCTTAACTAATGGCCACGCCCCAACCAAACCCACCAGAAACCACTCCCCTGCCATCAGGAACTCCTGAGGGTCTCGTGCTCAGAGCAGCTGCAAGCATTACAAGTTGTTTACCAGAAATTCAGGATCTGGGGGGTTCGCAGCTCCCAACACACCACTGTATGAATCCTGAGTCATTTCAAGCATCTTTGCTCTCCTGAATACATTTACAGACAAATTGTGTGTTTTGTGTGCACATGACACGTGTGTGCAGGTGCACGTGTACACATGTGTATGGAGGTCAGAGGATAACCTCTGCTGACACACCCTTGTGTTGGCTACTTTGTTCACTAGTTTGGATATTTGTAGACAGTGTCTCACTGCCCTGAAACTCACCAAGTAGGTGAGAGTGGCAGGTCAGTGAGCCCCAGGGGATCCACCTGCCTTGGCTCCCCAGGACTGGGATTACAATGGTGTGCCACCACACTGCTTACCTTTTACTCAGGTTCTGGGGAGCAAAGTCAGTTCCCCAGTATAGGGATGTGTTCTGGGTGTGTGTTCTGTCTTCCCGGTTTCATAGCTTGAAGTAAACGGGCTACATCATATGGCAAACTTGTTACTTATCATGTGACACTTACCTTTTGGGCGGTTCACACCCCACCTTTGTTTTTGGAGGCGAGGTCTCCCACTGACCCTGTCTAAGGCACCTGGACAATGAGCTGGGACCCACCTCCCTGCCTCTTCTCCACAGTGCTGGACTGAAGGCGTGCACCACCACACCTGGTGCTGGGGATCCGAATCAGGTCTTCATGGAGTCAGCAGGCAGTCTACTTACCCACCTGAGCCCTCCACAGATCCAGGTACACCTAGTCTAACATCCATCTCCCCCAGTCTGTGGTGTTGCATTCATCTAGTATAAATGTGATTTTTATTATATAATCAGAACCACTGATTATATGATACGACTCCTGAAAGCCAGGCAGGGCCATATTGCACAGGGCCAGGAAAGAGAGCTTAGAGAACTGGGATGCTCCTGTGTGGACAAGGTCATTTAGAAGCATTCGGAGCAGGGGACAGGCACCACTTTGGTGATCATTTTGGAGGAGTGGGTGGCACAAGTTGGGTACTGATGGGCTGGGTATAAGGGCTGGCATGAGACAACAGAGAGGTGGAGCCCCAATTAAAGGGGGATTGAAAGGATCCCGAATCCTTCTGAACTGGCTAGAAACATCAAGTAGATTTTCAATACCATGTCTGTCAGGTCAGAAACACTGTGAGTCAAAGCTCACACAGCTCTGTGGCCTCTAGTTCAGCCACTGTAAGGCTGCACCCCAAGCGAAAACATGCCCTTTGAAGATTGAAAGTTTAGTCTCTGGGATTAATTTAATCAGCCATACCAAGCACTTTAAAAGTCAGACTTCTTGTAGCATGCTGGGCTGAAGTTGTTTGTTGGCATTCTGAGCTGGAAACGGCTGCCTGCGAGGAATTCTCGGAGATGCCACACCCCGTTTTCTTCAGCATCCTAGGAATGACCACAAGTGGTGTCTGGGAGAGCTGACTTACAACATTTTATAATTAGATAAAGGACTCATTTGTTCCCAATCACTAGCACGCTCCACGGGGCTTCCAAACCCAACCCATGTCAGAAACAGGCTGTAGTGATTTGAATGTACTGGTCTCTATAAGCTCATAGGGGGTGGCACTATTAGGAGGTGTGACTTCGTTGCATTAAGTATGGCCTTGTTGGAAGAACTACACCACTGTGGGGGGTGGGCTTTGAGGTCTCGCATGTGCGCAAACCACACCCAGTTCCCAGTTCACTTTCTGTTTCCTTTGGATCAAGATGTAGAGTTCTCAGCTTCTTCTCCAGCACCACGTCTGGATGTGCTGCATGTGCTCATGTTCCACCATGATGATAATGGGATGAACCTCTGAAACTGTAAGCCACCCCAATTAAGTGTTTTCCTTTATAAAAGTTGCTGTGGTCATGGTGTCTAGTCACAGCAATAGAAACCCTAACTAAGGCACAAGTGTTTGGGTGGAACTTTCCATTCCAGGCCCCCTCCCCTGGGAGTTGTCGAAGTCCAGACTCCACCTCCGAGAAAGCCTGCCGAATGGTGACCCCTCCCCAGAGAGGGTCGAGACCACTCCCACAGGCTATTTAAATTGTCCCCCAGAGAACAAATATATGGTCTTTCCGGTTCTCTTTTCCCTTCTCCATGGTTTCCCAGTCTTTCTTCCCGGGGGACCTGCCCCCCCCCCAGCACTGGCGTTCATTAAACCTGGGCTTTTTCTAATTCAGTTTGATTTGGTCTGGTTTGGATTATTGCGTCGGCAGAGAGGCTTAATAGGTCATAACAACTTTTCAACAGCCCTTCTGCTTCTGTCTTCAGCACCTCATCATCTGTTTCTCTGTCAATAATACCTGTCTCAGGCCCTTGACGCTTGTAGGGGTCTTGATGTTGCCCACACTAATCTCAAGTTCTCAGGCTTCAGCCATCTTCCTACCTCTGCCTCCCCAACTGCTGGGACTAAAGACAGGTACCATGAAGACTGGCTTAGGACCATGTGACTGTACTACCTAGACTCGGTTTACCCCACCACAGTTCACTACTTCGGCCTCACCTAACCCAGCCTGTATCTGGTCCTCCACCAAATGCCCCATAAATGTCATTAAAACAATGGACTCCAACTGCTCAGAAACATTCCAATGGCTTTCTCTTTACCCAGGGAAGACCAAACTCCAGCGGTTCACCCTCCGCCTTCCACAGAACAGTCCCTGCCCTGCTCTCCAGCCCTCCTGAGAGCAGCTCAGTCTCCTTAGATCTTCACTCTGGTCAAATTAGACTTCTGTCTCTCCCAGCTCACGTTCTGACCCCTTCTTCTCCTACTAGACGGCACTCTTCCCCCTCACGGTTTTCCCAATCCTGTCAGTCCATGAGGTCCCTCCCAATCGTCTGTGGAAAGAGTCTTTCTGGTCCACAGGGTTCATGCCGATGTCACAGGCTTGCCTGAGGGATGACTCGTGCCAGCAGGCTGCATCAGAATACTGGTTACTGGGTTTTCAAAAGGGTTCAAGTTGAGCCTTGTGACTGCAGGACAGGTTTCCTGAGGGAGAACTTTGGCATGACTCTCACTGGGCCCACCACAGCACCTCCTGGCTGGTAAAAATATGGCGAATACTTAATAACCAAGTAAATATACTAAAAAGATTTGGAAGGTTCTTGGTGGCAATAGTTTCTTCAAACATTTTATTTCATCTTTCTGTCTCGGTTTCTCTGTGTGTCTCTCTCTGTGTGTTTGTATATGTGTGTACAGTCAGATCATATGTGTGAAAGTCAGGGAACTCATGTGAACCAGTTCTTTCTTTCTGTCGTACATGAATGGGGTACTGAACTCAGGTTATCGAGCTTGGTACGAAGTGCCTTTACCTACCGAGCCATCTCACTGACCCCGGACTAGCCTTTAAGTGGACACATTCCCTACACTAATTCCAGAGAGGATGTAAAGCTTTTGATAGACCACACACAGCACATAGCGAGTTAGCATGTACCACTTGCGATTTCATTTTTGCCTACATGTACACAATGACTTCTAGATTCCTCAGATATCCACAGAGATACTATATAGTCTAGAAGCCCCGATTCTAAGAATTTCCCCATGATTCATGCTACTGAAGCCCCCTGTTACTTTGTAAACTTGTACCTGGTGAAGGGAATGACAAGTCGAGAGATAGGCACACTTATATTTGAGACAACACGGAGTTGTCTCAGTATAATGTCTTTAGTGTGAACCGAGTACTGAGACCATCATTTTGAAGGTCAACAAGAAGATCCTATTTCTAATATGTTCTAAGGATTTAGGAGCCAGATGGAATCTCTTAATAACTGTGCTGATCCTAGAATTAAAAATGTTCAAGTAAGCTGGGCATGGTAGCACATGGCAGTAATTGCAGATTCAGGAGGAAGAAGCAGGACTGACACAAGTTCAAGGCCAGCCTGGTCTACGTGGTAAGTTCAAGGCCAGCCTGGTCTACGTGGTAAGTTCCAGGCCAGATAAGATTGCGAGGCAAGACATTTTCCCAAATAACCAAACAAACGAAAAACTGAGGTAAAAGTGTTGGCAAAAAGCCAGAATCTGATAAGCCAAGGGTAATTACAGCCCGGTGCAGGTGCCTCTGGCCTCGAGGACATCAGGGGAGGAAGATTATGGGTACTGTCAAAACTAACCTCTTGCTCCTACACCAGGAGGCATCTCTATTACTATTACTCATTACTATTCACAGGGCGGTGTCGCCTCTGAACCTGCCTGTGTGGCAACAACCTTACGAAGTGTGCTTCACAAGGTCTGGACTTTCCAGAGAAGGATGTTTGACAGGGGGTAGGTAGATTCTTCTAGAACCATTTACTTGACCTTAAGTGCCCCCTACTCAGGAACCAGAAAGTACTGACTGGGTTTGAAGTCCACTATGGCACCATCTGTCATCTATGAAGAAGAGCCTGGCCCTGGGGCAGGAGATGAAACAAGAGTATTGCTTGCATTAAGCAAAGACTTCATAAAAAAGATTGCAATAAATGGGTTGCAGTGACTTAATCCTCATTGCAAATCAAGGGTTGATTACCAAGCCAAGGCAAACAGAAACAAATTCAATAAAAGCCTTGGCTCCCAGGGTTGTATATTAAAAATAACAGCCCTGAGCTACAATTTCACTGCCTGCTTTAAAAGTAATAAAACCAACCACCACACATATTTACCAACCATTACTTACAACAAAGGAGGTGTGTATAGTAGGGAAAATACAAAAGACCCATCAAGGACCGCTATCCAAGCACAAATCTAGAGACTACATTGAGATCAGCAGTACACAAGTGATCTAAAGTATCAAATGCCTTAGATCTAATAACCACCATGGGGACAGAGCGTTGCTTCCAACTGGGCATCTTCTCACACCCGGCTTAATGCCAGGAGGTTAAATGAGATGCATTTGAAATAGTTTCAAATCATGCGTTCCCAGAGACATGAGAACCCCTGGAAAGAAGAAGGTGCCTGGTGTGTCCTAGACCCATCTGTGGGAGTATGGCAGGTAGCAGGGATGCTCTGGAATGTTCCAGATACTCCTGCAGGAGTATAGCAGCTAGCACCAGCAGGAATTAAAACGAGGTCGAAAATAGAAGGGTCTTAAGAGAAATAGGAAGAATTTCTTTTTGAAATTTTTGATTTGCTGTCTTAGTTGGGGTCACTATTGCTGTGATGAAACACCATGATAAAAAGCAACTTGGGGAGGGAATGGTTTATTTCACTCATAATCCTAAAATACAGTTCATCTCCAATAGCAGTAAAGGCAAGAACTCAAGCAGGGCAGGAACCTGGAGGCAGGAGCTTATGCAGAGGCCATGGAGAGGTGCTGCTTACTGACTTGTTCAGCTTGGTTTTCTTATAGGACCCAGAATACCAGCCCAGGGATGACATCATCTACCATGGGTTGGGCCCTCCCCATCAATCACTAATTAACAAAATGCCATATAGTCAAATAGGAAATAAGTTCAGTGTAAACGGAGACTGCTCTTTCGTTCATGGCCACCGAGACCTGAATAATCACACAGAAATTATTAATTGCAACGCTGCTTGTCCAATAGCTTAGGCGTATTCCTAGCTAGCTCTTACATTCTAAATTAACCCATTTCTATTAATCTATGTATCTCCATGAGGCTGTAGCTTACCAGAAAGGTTCTGGCATCATTCGGCAGCTACATGGCATCTGCCTTGACTCTGCCTACTCTTTCTCTATATTTCTTCTAGCCTGGCTATATTCTGCCCTGCCATAGGTCAAAGCAGCTTCTTTATTAATCAATGGCAATAGAACATATTCACAGCATACAGAGGGGAATCCTACATCAGTTTGGGTTTTGTTTTGTATTGTTTTGTTTTTCAAGATAGGGTTTCTCTGTTTAGCCCTGACTGTCCAGGAGCTTACTCTGTAGACCAGGCTGGCCTTGAACACAGAGACCCAGCCCTACAGCTGAGCTCTTACTGGGGTATTTTTTCAATTGAGGTTTCCTCCTTTCAGATAACTCCATCTAGTGAAGTGTTAACATACAATTAGCCAGTATGTCTACTAAGTTAACACAGACCCTTTTCTCTTTTTATTTATTTGTCTTTCTTCATTTTTGTTGCTGTTGTTGTACTCCTGTATGTGTATCTGTGTTAGTATGCTGTGTGTGTATATGTGTATGCATATTTGCATGTGAGTGGGTGCATGTGAGTAGGGAGGACAAGTGTGTGTGCCTGTATGCATGTGCATATGGGGGCACATGCATGTGTGTGCATATATGCACATGTATGTACTTGTATATGGATACACCACATGTTGACATCAGATATCTTCCCCACTGATCTTCACTTTATTTATTGAAAAGTCTCTCTCTGAAGCTGGTAGATGCAGTTAGCTTTACTAATCTGCAGACGAGTCACCACTCCTGCCCAACTTCCCTGTGGGTTCTTGTGATCCAAACTCAAGTTCTCTTGTTTGTTTACAAGCAAGTGTTTTGTTTGCTGGGCCATCCCTAGGCCCTCTAGGCCCCCTTCTTCCTTAAATTCTGAGCCTCTATTATCCTCAGTTCTTGTTTAATACAAGGGAAGGTCAAATTTCAAATCTCCCTTAACACAAACTAGGCCTCAATTCTGACCCTGCTTATTCTTCCTCCTAACTGCAGGAAAGTTCTAACCTTCTATGATAAACAGGCACCAAAACAAATCAGAAAACATCATTTTCAAAAACTTTCATCTCACATCAGGATAAGGAACCACAGAGACTAAAGACAGAGTTCTAGGTCAGACGATGAAGGGTCTCTCTAAAGACAGAGTTCTAGATCAGACGATGAAGGGTCTCTCTAAAGACAGAGTTCTAGATCAGACGATGAAGGGTCTCTCTAAAGACAGAGTTCTAGATCAGACGATGAAGGGTCTCTCTAAAGACAGAGTTCTAGGTCAGACGATGAAGGGACTCTCTAAAGACAGAGTTCTAAGGCAGACCATGGAAGGGTCTCTAAATACCGTTGCTACACCATAGAGAAAACATTTAGAGAGATCCAAATGACTGTGGTCTTAGTGGACAATGAATAAAAGAAATTGGGTATTCACACGGTAAAACAACATCTCATCAACATTAGTTCAAACTTTAGCATCTAAAATGCCCTGATAGCACTGAGGATGTCCAAGACTTAGAGGAACAGTGAATTTTAGAAATTCCAACACTAATTTTCTATTTACAGCCTACAAACTAGTCTGTAGTGTGTAGAGCTGATAGATCAAGAAGGTAAGTTAGGAGTAGGAGGCAGAACCAGCACAGACTGTGCACCAAACGTCTCTCACGACTGCATTCTAAAGTTAATTATTGAAGGAAAGTAATCTAGACTCTTCAGGGTTACTTTCTTGGCAAACATCATTATTTCAAAATACTACTTCTGGCTTTAGAGCAATTGAAGCAGGATGGTGTTCTCTTCAGTGAGTGCTGCCTGGTCTTTTGCTTTGTATCATAGAGGCACATTAATTTAACTTTCCTGATTTCCTGAATCACAGAAGCAAGGAAGAAAGATAGCTATATGGAAAATGAACATGCTAAAGACATTTTTTTTTTTGCCATCAGAAACTTAAACCCATTAGAAATGGCAATTCCCACACTTTAATCCAAATGGCTAAATGCCAACCTGATTGGCATTCAAACAATGTTAAGCCCTTGTTTCAATGCTAGGAAATAAACTAAATACCTCAAGGCTTAAGGAAGCTCAACTCAGCTCCCAGACAGATGTTCTGTCCTTGGACACAGCAGGATTCCTGTTTTCAAATGGAATCATGATAATCATTTCTTTAACGACAAACCTTTTCACATAGAATTTTTTTCCTTAATTAGAACACAAAACATTTGTAACAAGCCATCCAGGCTGCCATGGAAACGAGTCTGACAGCAGAGAAGTGACCACACATCTGTATGAGTCTTAACTAAGTCTGGCAAATGCCAGCACATGCCCGAATATTTTAATAGTGCCTATTTGTTAATCATTAGTAAGAAGCATTTTCGAGAACAGACATGCTAAGCTTCTCACACATGAAGCTTTACAGTCCGCAGAAAGCAGGGACAGGCACAGAGTGGACAGTTGCATGTGTCACCAGAGGTTTGCTCTTGTCCCCTCGGGGACTTTCTTCTATTACTTTGTTCAGTGCAGTGTGGAAACTGTCCTGGGAGAATCCACCACTTCCCTGGGAAGGCTTTTTACTCTACCCAGGAGGAAATCTGGGCATTATTAAATCCTAGCTCCTACACATCCTCCTGTGGGACTTGTTAAAATGGAAAATTGGGAGTGCGGAAGTGTCTGCGCTCTCTTGCTCGCGTTCACAGGAAGACTGGTGCTCTACCAGACACCGTGGCTGTGCACCCTTAGATACAGGAGAACAGAAAGTGTCTGCTGTGCTAGAAAGAGACTACACCTAATGTAGCAATTTGGGGAAAGGTAACATAGAGGCAATCTTTGTAGTGAAAGGACTCTGCTTGTTAGTGGTGAGGCTGGGCCAGCGTTGTCTGAAGTTCTCAGAGAGGGACGAAACAACAGTGATCTGCTGCTTGAAGCCTATTTCGATGAATTTTATATGACAGGATTCTGATAAGCATGATTTGAACCTTGAAGGTAACAAAGAGCACAAGGCTGAAACATCAAAACACCAGCCCATAAGTGCGAAGAAATATGTACCTTTTCAGATGAATGGTTAGTATCTTAAGGGAAGAGAAAGGCTCCCTTTGCTCCCTCTCCCTGAGCCCCCAAATCAGGCAGCTCACAAAATGAAGTTCAGTAGTTCCAGGCTCTTATCTGTAAGCCACGTGTTCAAAGACTCAGAAAGTGCCTGAGGCCACTAAGGACTCTAAACCCTACAGACAGGCACCAATGCTTGCCCGTTACAAAGACTCACTTCTGAATTGTGTGCAGAGATGATAAACACCAACAGTGAAGATTATGATGACACACCGTGAGAAAGCTGTGTGAGTGTGGTTGCTTTCTCTCTCAAAAAAGTTTTTCTGTCTGTTTACCTCCTCACCAGAAGAATGCCTTATGGCTTGTCTGTGGTGTACCTGCATTGGCAACAAAACCAGCATTCTTATGTTTGGGGACCATTATTAAGGAAAATAAGGATTCTGTGAACACACACTTTGCCACCCCCAAGAATTACTCTATTAATAAATACAGTCACTGAATGACGAACAGGCAGGTAGCATAACCAGTATGGACATGCTATGCAGAGAAGAACATATCCCAGGCAGAGTGAAGGACAACATGAGATCTCAGGAGAAAGGCACACAACTCAAAACTCATGAATGGTTCTAGAATTTTCCATTTTCCTGTTTTGAACTGAAATGGACTATAGAAAGAGGGCACACAGAAAAAGGAGATCATTGTATATGACAGATGGTCAGGCGCTCAACCAAATGGTCCAGTTACGGTTTTAAAACAACATGCGGCTACTCTAACTATATAGAAGTTCACTGAGTTGTATAGTCATTGTGTTTGGTTAACTTGGGAGTGTGTGTGTTGGGGTAGGGGGTTGTCCTGTGTGTATTTTTGCAATGTTTTTGTATAATAAATTTTAAAATAAATAAAAATTTTCAATGTTTAAAAAATAAATAAAATAACATGTAAGGTCAAACAATAAGATTTTTATTTGTTGTTCCCTACATCTTACATAGATTGTACACAGATTGTTCTAAATTAAAATCCAGAAAGAATGAGGATAGTTTTACCAGCTGCTAAGGCAAGTCCAAAATGTTAAATAATGAATTAAAAAAATAAAAATTAAAGCTTCCAGGAAAATAAGGTGAGGATCTCTCTTTAAATGGCAGTACACTCAGTCATTGGAATGCTACCCAGCTGTAAAATGGATCATGTAGGTTTGGGAGACCTGGAGCCTTACTTACGGGTGAGCCTAACAAAATGCAAGCACAAGCTAATTGCAGTTTCATTGGCTACATTATGTCAAGTACAACTTCTGGACTTCATACTTAATTAAAGCTTTTAGGGTTACAGTCAGGGTTACACATTGCTTCTACTCTTAATTTTCATAGATTTTCCTGACTTTGGCAGAAAACTCTTATTAAATATTAAGCTAACTGTCTTCTAAGTATGAATGTTCTATGGTAAATAAAAATATGTAAAGCAAAATCCTACTAAGTATACCTTGAATGTTTCTATGTATGTGTGTGTGCGGGTGTGCATGAGCATGCATGAGCAAATTGGTTGGGGCTAGGGATTAAAGTTCCAGGGCATTGTGCATCCTAAGTAAACCCTGAATATTTTTAATCCCTGCATTTATTTCATTTAAATATTATAAACAGTCAGTTGACTGGAAAATGCTAAGGCATCTCAAAGGACTACATGCCAAAGCCTGCTTTGGAAACTCTTTTCTACTCCCAAATTAGGTGGAGGGGTTGATGGACCTTTGTGCCCCATTATTGATTATTTACTTCCACCGGTTTAAAAACAAGACAACAATACAGACACAGTGATATACAGTTTTGACTGTCAAGGTCACACACTCTAGAATCATCTCAAGAGGGAGGCTCCATTGCTTGGTTCAGGTTGGCCTGTGGGTGCGTCTATAGAGGATCATCTGCCCATTGTGGGTGACACCATTCCCTAGGTTTGGGTCTTGGGCTGTGTCTATGAAGAGTTTCTCTCCTTTGCTCTTGACGCGAATGTGAGTAGCTGCTTCAAGTTCCTGCCCTGACTTCCCTACGGTGAGAATCTGAAACCTGAGGCTGTAAGAAGCCAAAGAAACCCTTTCTTCACTCATGGCAGGTTCATCAGGACATGAATTACAGCCACAGTGGTGAAGCCTATCAGACACCATCATCCATTCCCTTCAGATGGCCTACTTTGTCAGGAGAACCACGGGTCTTTTCCTGATTCAGGGCTTTTGAATTCAAGGCCACTCTCCCTCGATTTTCTCGCCTGTTGAGTGGCGTAATATTTATCTCAGTCTGATGGTTAAATTAGATCAGGTGTCCACAAATCTTTGCACCCACTTGGTCTATGGTGTTTAGTGAATGTTACCTTTTGTTAGCAACGTTACTACTATTTGGAAGTAGCATATTTTTTCAAAATACCACTGTGTGTGTGCTGGCTGGTTTTATGTCTCCTTGACATGAACTAGAGTCATCAGAGAGGAGGGAGCATAAGTTCAGAAAATGCTCCCATAAGATCTGGCAGTAGGCAACCCTATAGGGAATTTTCTTAATTAGTGATTGATGAGAGAGGGTTTGGCCCACTGTGGATGGGGTCATTCCTGGGATGATGGTCCTGGGCTCTATAAGAAAGCAAGCTGAGCAAGCCATGAAAGCAAGCCAGTAAGCAGCTCCCCTCGTGGTCTCTGTATCAGCTCCTGCCTCCAGGTTCATGCCCTGTTTGAGTTCTGGCCCTCACTGTTTCTGAAGATGAACTGTTATGTGAAACTGTGAGCAAAATAAACCCTTTCCTCCCAGGTTGCTTTGGCCACGGGTGTTTCATCACAGCAACAGTGACCCTAACTGAGCCAATGCATGAAGAAATAAGTCACAGAACTCGTCTGAGGAAAGCAGCAGCAAGAAAAACAACTACAAAGTAATGGTGTCAAACAGTAAAGACTCGGGGCAGCCTGAAGTGTGTGGAACATGCCCTGCGTGGACGCTGACTGACGGCCAAAGGAACCGACATATTACTCGGGTTCTGGAGGGTGCCCTAAATGTCCAAATGGAGAAATTCCCACCAGTGGTTCCACTGGCTCTTTGAAGTGCCATATATTTTAAAACTTGGAGCAACAAAAGGTCGGCACGGAACCACTTGTGCTTTCCTGAAGCTCACATTGACAGGCTCGGCTATGTGGCCAGATTTCTTGCCTAAATTAAATAGAGCAATCTTGGATCTCTCTGTGACATAATTTGCTTTTAAACTCAATTTTAAATCAGTCCAAATAATTTTTTTAGGTCTTTGTCCTCTATGTTCTTTTCTTCTACAAAGCATGAAGAGTTCTTGAGAATCTAAATAGCAATCAATCTCCCTTCAAGACTGTTGGGAAGTTAGTCGACATTATTGACTAATGTTAGTTGACATAGTTATTGATATGTTTGTCAAGGATAGCATTTATAATGGACCTGGCTGAGTAAGGATTCATCTGTGGCTGTCCCCTGGTGCCTGGTGCAGGTTCTTTTTTTTTTTCTTTTGTTTTTTTGGTTTTTTTGTTTGTTTTTCAAGACAGGGTTTCTTTTTTGTCATTTTTTTTATTGAATTTTATTGAGCTCTACATTTTTCTCTGCTTCCCTCCCTGCCTCTTGCCTCCCCTTCAACCCTCTCCCAAAGTCCCCAAGATCCCAATTTATTTAGGAGATCTTGTCTTTTTCTACTTCCCATGAAGATTAGATCTATGTATGTCTCTTTTAGAGTCCTCATTGTTGTCTAGTTTCTCTGGGATTGTGGTTTGTAGACTGTTTTTCTTTGCTTTATATTTAAAAACCATTTATGAGTGAGTACATATGATAACTGTCTTTCTGGGTCTGGGTTACCTCACTTAATATAATGTTTTCTAGCTCCATCCATTTGCCTGCAAAATTCAAGATGTCGTTATTTTTTTTTCTGCTGTGTAGTACTCCATTGTGTAAATGTACCACATTTTCTTTATCCATTCTTCAGTCAAGGGGCATTTAGGTTGTTTCCAGGTTCTGGCTATGACAAACAAAGCTGCTATGAACATAACTGAGCACATGCCCTTGAAGCACAATTGAGCATCCTTTGGATATATAGCCAAAAGCGGTATTGCTGGGTCTTGAGGAAGGTCGTTTCCTAATTTTCTGAGAAATTGCCACACTGACATCCAAAGGGGCTGTACCAGCTTGCACTTCCACCATGAATGCAGGAGTGTTCCCTGTACCCCACAACCTCTCCAGCATAAATTGTCATCAGTGTTTTTGATCTTGGCCCTCGAAGGTCCCAGATTCGCACCCGGACCCACAACAGTCTCCAACTCTGGCCCCCTCGCTGAGCAGTTGCTCCCCTGTACCTGCTGTTGTGGAGTTCGCCGCCTCAGCCCTGTTCCAGCCTAGGTTGCTGGCCCAGTCCTGCTTCTGAAGATGTCCCTGGTCTGGATCTGCTCCTGTTCCCATGGCCTGCTCCAGCCCAGGTCACTGGCTCCATCCTGCTCCTGTGGAGTTCACTGCTTCAGGCCTGTCTGCTCTCAAGACAGGGTTTCTCTGTAGCTTTGGTGCCTGTCTCAGAACTAGCTCTTGTAGACCAGGCTGACCTCGAACTCACAGAGATTCTCTTGCCTCTGCCTTCGGAGTGCTGGGATTAAAGGTGTGCACCACCACCGCCCAGCCTGGCACATGTTCTTATGTGTATGGGTTGGCATGCAGCAAGGGGGTGCTATGTAGACTGACTATTTCTCAGGCTGCTGCCTATACCAGGTCTAATCCCCTTTACAAATTTTTTGGCAGTCGCCAATTTATATATTTTAAAAATTCTACTTTCAAGGTGGACTTCCCAAACATGCAAAACAGAAAACAAGATGGGGGCTCCTCTGGGGACACCAAGCAAAGTGAGAGGAGAGATTTAGAGAGAACAGGAGGAACACAGCATTCCTGACGACTGTAGAGAGAACAAGAGGAACACGGCATTACTGGAGACTGTAAATGCGTCTCTTGGGAGAACGAGAGCCATCTTTTTGGTCTAGAGGCTGAAGTTTCAAGATCATAATTCTTTTGGAGTCACACTGTAGACCTCCCTAGGGGAGGGTTCTCTGAGGAAGGAGGCGGTATAAATCATAAGGAGGCATCTGGGTTTCAGAGTCAGGCACACTGGGTTCAAGGTTCAAATGAAAGGAGAAGCGGTGTTTTCCTTCTGGCTCTCCGGTCATGATCCCATGCTCTCACTTCCTGTTTCGCTCTCCTCTAACATTTAAAACAGCACTCTCAGCTCTTGGAGGGGAGGGCGCAGTACTGTCTTCATTTCCAACTCTCAAAGGCACCAACAGTTGAAAAATGTAATAAAAAGGAAAAAACTACAAGAAAAAGTCAAAAGGAATCCAAGATATGGGTGACAGTTTTCCTAAAAATTGTTTTAAAAGACATTGGGGAAATTGCTCAGTGGGTAAAGGGTTTGCTGTGCAATCTTGAGGACCTGAATTCTGATCCCCAGAACCCATATAGCCAAATGTGATACACACACACACACTTGTGCATGCATGTGTGCGCGTGCACACACACACATACACACACAGGGTGGAGGGCACTAAAGAGATATGAAAATTTCTAACATCAAATCTCAATTTCTGTTTTTATAGCACATGGACACAGTGCAGACAAGCCTCCTCTCTAAAGCCTCTGCCTTACTTAGTGCCATGGAGCACATCTGTAGACCTTTCTATGCAGGTTTATCCAAGAGAAGAGCTTAAACCAAGAAGCTGAAGACTAGCCGTGGCTACACAGCCAGGCTTCTCTCAAAAACAAATGGAACCAATCTTGCACCTTGACTCTCCCCTACGGCAGAGACTCCAGGACCCTGGTGGCCACATGCCTGCCCTCCTGGATCTCACAACATCCCTAAGTAGCACAAACAAACCACAGGCCAACTGTTAGCTCCACTCCCAAGCCTGCTCTAAGCCCCCACCCTGCAAGACACCAGGATGAAGAACTAGTTGCCGCACTCACCCTAGGTGACAGTCTACATTCTACTATCACTATTTGAAAACAAATGATTTTGCTTCCCTCCCCTCTCGTCCTCCAAAGATTACAAAACCCCTGAGAACATAGGATCTCCCAAAGGCCTTGAGGATGGTGACATCCCAGCACTTCAACAGACAGGGAACATAGTTGCTTCCCCAAAATTTTTTATGTGAATTAATAAATGAGCAGTTCCAGGAAATGCCACTCAATACCCAGCTAATTCCACATCTTAGTGCCTCCATTTTTATCTCTAAAACGGGAAGGCTAATGCTTGCCCAATATGGTGGGTGTGAGACTCTGTTCATTCCTAATAAGATTCTATCTGTACAGTAAGGGTGGTTGTAGACACTGGACAGTGGCTGCCTTCTAAAGATAGTTCCCATACAAAGCACACAAGCTTACAGTAGACTGTGAGTTTATACACAGCCCCCAACCCTTGGCTCGTGGAGAAGAGCTGGAGAGAGACTTACAGAAGAAACGTGTGTGTGTTCTTCTAATTGTTCTGCGAGGACCACCGAGTATCAAAATGTGGATACTTCTGTGAATATTTCCTCAAGGCCACCTGCAGCTGTCAGGCTCCAGGGGAAGGTGAAAGATGTTCACATTAGTGCCCCTTCCCAGTGCAGTACCCACCAGGTCTGCAGACGTCTGGGTGGAACCCAGGACTCCATATTTGGATATAACTGACTGGACAACCTATAGTGGTGTGGGAGAATGGTCTGTATTCTGTCAATTACATTTTAAATAAATGCTGATTGGCCAGTAGGCAGGCAGAAAGTATATGCGGGACAACCAGACAGGAAGTAGAGGCGGGTCAATGAGACCAGGAGAATTCTGGGAAGAAGGAAGCCCATTCCTCTACAGTCCTGACCAGCCGAAGAAGAAGCAAGATATGACTGCCTTGCTGAAAAAGGTACTTAGTCATGTAGCTAACATAGACAAGAATATTGAGCTAATATATGTTATAAGAGTTAATACGAAGCCTGAGTTAATGGGCCAATCAGTTTATAGTTAATGTAGACCTCTGTGTGATTTCTTTTTTATTTTTTTTTTATTTTTTTTTTCTTTTTTTTTTTTGGTTTTTTCGAGACAGAGTTTCTCTGTAGCTTTGAAGCCTGTCCTGGAACTCCCTTTGTAGACCAGGCCTCTGTGTGATTTCTTAGGGACTTAATGATTGCGGGAACTGGGCAGCATAGAATAGAAGTCCAGTTTGGGGTTCGTCTTTTAAAGAAAATGTGAAACAAATAACCGGGGGCTCCTGTGTGTGCTTATACCCAGAGTAGCAGGGAAAGTAAAACATGTGGCCTTCGATGACTCTCAAGTCATCCTTTCATAAAATTCAGATTGAAGGGCAGGTGTAGCTCACTGGTAGAATGCTTGCCTAGCATGCACAAAGCCCTTGGTTCAGTCTCCAGCACCACGTAAAGATGGGTGGGACTGCGCAGATCTGTAAGGAGGGAATCAGAAGTTCAAGGCCATCCTTGGCTACACAAGTGAGTCAGAGGCCACGTGAGACCCTGATGCTTCAGCTTCCCATCCGGACAGCTAAACCAAGGGTAACTGTTCTTCATTTCTAGCACACTGTCTCACCGCAACATTTTCTTCTCCAGGTACACGGGAGCCTGCCAGATGGCAAGAATATATCCAACCAAGGAGCGGGCTAGCTTGCTTCACTCTCAAACGATCTGCTTGTCTTTTGATCTCGGATACATTGTTCTCCTGCACCTGTAAATCTGTGTCGATTGATTGAAGGAGAGCAAGGAATTAGGCCAGAGGAGTCCCTTGCCAACCCAGCTCCTAAGAACACATCACGTGTACTCTAGAAGGGAAGATGATCCCAACTTGGAGACTCCACAGAGAGCTGGAGGCTCCCCTATTGAGTTCCTTCTTGGAAAAACACCAGAACGCAGGAAGAAGCAGGCACATACCTGTGCAAACTGGCTGACTGAGAGCTGCTTTTCCATGGCTAAAGAGAAAGCAATGGTAAATATGGACATCTGTAAAAATTACTACTGTGGGGTTTATTGTTTTAACAACCTCCTCTTCAGTCTTTCAGGCCTGTCATTTACACACGACTGACTCAGCTAGATGGAACAGAGAGGCACAAGCCCTTCCTGTCCCAGGCACACTAAGGACTCCGGAAACGCTGGCTTTAAAAAGCTTCCTCTCTAGGTTGGGAATGGTGGTGTGTGCCTATATCAGTACTGGCAAAGCAGTGAGAGGAACAAGACAAGTTCAAGGCCAGCATGGTTTATCTACAATATCCTGTCTCCAAAGAATTTTCTTTCCTCTAAGTAGAAGGAATACAGTTAAAACAAGCCTCGAAATCTCTATTCAAAGAGGATTATAACTGAGTGTCAAAACCAGCAAGCTTCTCAAAAGACAGAAAGATCTTCACAACTTATAATATGAACCTAAAAACAGACATTGCTTTGTCAGAAACAGAGGAGGAAAAAGGCAGAAGAACAATCTAGATTGACTTCAGGCGAAGGTTTTGAAGAGAGAAAAGCAAAAGTGGCCCATGCAGACTCACACGGGCTCCCTGATTATCAGTTGAGCCTTAGAGAGCCCCGTAAGACCTGGTTTTTTGATTGTGTGGGCCGTTTTCTTGTGGTGTCTGGACCCTTCAGGCTGCTACAATCCTTCCCCACCCTCTTCTGCGGGATTCCCCAAGCTCCACCTAATGCTTGGGTGTGGGTCTCTGCATCTGTTTCCATCAGTGGCTGGATGAAGCCTCTCTGATGACAACTGAGCTGGGCTACAGTCTGTGAGTATAGCAGAGTATCATTAAGAATCGTTTTATTGACTTTTTCCTTTTTCTTTTCTTTTTTTCTTTCTGACAGTGTCTGGTTCTATCCTTGGTCCCTGGGCTGTCCAGACTCTGGTTCCTGACCCCCAGGCAGTGTCTGACATGGGTTCCCTCTCATAGCATGGGGCTCAACATGGATCACTCACTGGTTGGTTGGCTGCTCCCACAAATTCTGCGCCACCTTTACCCCAGCACATCTTGCAGGCAGGACTAATTGTAGGCTGAAGGTTTGTGGCTGGGTTGGTGTACCAGTCTCTCGACTGGTTAAAGAAGATGGCCAGTTCAGGTTCCATATACCCCATTACTAGGAGTCCTTGCTAGGGTCACCCTCATAGAGTCCTGGGAGTTTCCTTTGTACTAGGTTTCTACCTTGCCTCCAAAATGTCCCCAATTCTAGTCATTCCTCCCTGTACTCTAAAACCAGATACACTGAGCTTGATAAACAAGAAAGTGGAGGATAGTCTTGAATGCATTGGCACAGGAGATAACATCCTGAACAGAACACCAATAGCAGAGGCACCAAGATTAACAATTAATAAAATTGGACCTCATGAAACTGAAAAGCTTCTGTACGGCAAAGGACACCACCATCAACAAGACAAAATGGAAGCCTATAGAATGGGAAAAGATTTTCACCAAGCCCACATCTGACAGGGGGCCAGTATCCAAAATATATAAAGAACTCAAGAAAGTGGACTTCAGCAAACCAAAGAATTCAAATAAAAATGGGGTACAGATCTAAACAGAGAATTCTCAACAGAGGACTTTCAATGACCACAAAGCACTTAAACAAAAGGTCAACGTCCTTAGCCATCAGGGAGATGCAAATCAAAATGACTCTGAAACTCCATCTTACACCTGTCAGAGTACCTAAGACCAAAACACAAGTGACAGCTTGTGCTGGTGAGGATGTGGAGCAAGGGGAACACTCCTCCACTGCTGCTGGACTTGCTGATCAGGCTAGACTCCCAGGGATCCTCCTCAGTGCTGGGATTACAAGCCCAAGGCGCCATGCCTGACTTTATTATACATGAATTTTGAACATCAAATTCAGGTCTTCAAGTGCTTTATTAACTAAGCCACCTCTCCAGCCCCTAGAAGCATTTCTCTCCAGGAGGGCCCACACAATGAAGGCAGTCAGGAGAAAATGACACTGGCAACAATGTGTTGAGGAGACTGGGAAGAGAAGAGCAACCTTGAGGACAGCCGCCTGCCCGTATGCACCAAAGGCCCAGTTCACAATCCTAATTGCTTTCTCTCCTTACTCTCAAAACTGAGGAAGACAATCATGTGACAGGAACTACGTAAGATGCCGGGCAGTGGTGGCGCACGCCTTTAATCCCAGCACTTGGGAGGCAGAGGCAGGCGGATCTCTGTGAGTTCGAGACCAGCCTGGTCTACAAGAGCTAGTTCCAGGACAGGCTCCAAAACCACAGAGAAACCCTGTCTCGAAAAAAAAAAAAAAAAAAGGAACTACATAAGAGCCCTCGACCCTATGGTGTGTTCACACTTACTACTCAATCTCCAAATGGCTGGGGGCAGGAGGGATCTCGTCGGATTCCTGTGCTTGCGTCCCTCCGTTAGTGGGACTCAGAACAATCCGTAGAGAAGTCAGGCTACTTCATCTCTATTATTCTTTCAGTTCTTAAAAAAGGCACAGCGGTGGGAGAGAGACACGAAATCAGATGCCATCTCTGGCTAGCCCAGCCCGCTTCTAAAATGCAAAAGTGGCCCAGAAGGAAAATCACAATTCAATTCTGCAATTATGCTTCTCTTTGCAGTCAGATACTGAGACAGGAAAGCATTGTCTATGCAGATTGAAAGGCAGCCGCAGGCTGGGGGTGTTTCTACAGTGTGTCTGCCTGCAATCTATCTGCTGCATCACTTCCTCTTTCTCCCATTTCAAAGAAATAAGCACCTCTTAATGCATGTCACAAGCACCAGACAAGGATTGCAGTTGAGTTTTTTTTTTTTTTTTTTTAACACAAAGTCTCACTAGAAATAACTATGTGTATCAGGATGGCCTTGAACTCAGAAAGACTGCCTCTGCCTCCCAAGTGCTAGCATTAAAGTCCTGTGCTACCCTGTGGCTGCTGCTGAGATTTCTGACTGTAGTACCTTCCCTGTATAAACTCACCCCCAGAGAATTTCTGCCTAGGCCAAATCACAGGCTGAAATGAAGGCTGTCCAATCACGTAATCCAAATCCTGTCCCCAAATTCAAGGGCAATGCTGGAAATGCACTGAGTTCTCCTGCCTTGGTCACACCCTCCGCAAGGTGGTTATCTCAATTCACAGCCTTTCCTGCCCAAAGTCAGAGAAGGAAGAGGTTTGCCTTCCTCCAGGGTTTATCCTTCTGGACCGTGCCAAGGGCACCACACCTAACAGGAGGCAATAAGGGCCCCTGACATGTTGACTGTGTTTGTTTCTTTCTTGTTTCAACAATGTAAGCGACCCATGATACAGGATACAGTCTTTGTGTGCTAGTTACAAACACAGTGATTCACAAATTAAAACAATAGACACACACACATGCACGCACACACCACAAAACCCAAAGATGACCAGACGTTATACAAATAAACAAGCCTAAAGCCACAGATGCACGGCTCTTCTGTTTTTCTTAAAGGTCACATTTAACTGAGTGGCTTTATCTACTTAACCTCCAGTGGCCCCACCTCGCTGAGTAAAAGCCAAAGTCCTGGGAGTATTTCACAAGACAGCACATGAAGGTCACGGTCCCCTCTCCTCCAGCTCTGACCTCCCCCGCTGGGCCTCTGTGCTGCTGGTTGCTCCCCTGCGGAGCTCTGGCCCATTCACAGTTCACTGATCCTGAGTCCCTTTCCCTGGTCACTCCAACCCATGCTCTCCAGTCCTTCTCACACTTCATTTCCTCCACAGCAGAAGTAGCTGACAGGCTATGCATGGTACACACCTACAGATCTTCCGTATATACTTTATACTGATAAAATAATGTAGTTCACAGTGTCAGGCTCCAGCAGGCATCTACTGTTGGTAGAAGCTGTTTGTGAATATTTGTAGTTAGCATAGTATTAGTTTTTAGTATAATATCTTCATTTTTGTTGACTGTCTCCATCCCCTCACCACACTCTTTGTCCCGCGGCCAGGCAGCCCCCTTTTTGCTTTCATGCCCTATGTATTGTCTTGCCCCCTGACCCTCCCTTCCTTCCTCAGTGCTGCCCCCTCTCTCCTGGCTCCTTTTCTAGCTTCATGACCTACATGCACGCTCACACCCAGTTATATTCATATCTGTAAGCATGAAAAGCTCGAATCTATGGGTGAGAGAGAACACGCAGCATTGTCCCCGTGAGTCTGGGTCACCTTGCTTAATATAGCAATTCACAGAGCCTCCCGTTTCCATGAAAGATGCTTCATTTTATCTGTTCTACAAAGAGTACCTTCAAAAGTGCTTTATGTCCAGTGGTAAGCACCGTATCCAAGACGGGATTCCGTATTTGGGCAGTCGCTGTGCGAGGTGACAGTCACACAGGACTCTCTGGAGGGCTGTTCTTGCTGCTTAGTAATGAATACTGCTTCTCAAATCCAGGCAAGTCTGTCAAATTATCCACCCTCCTCCCAGGGTTCCTGTCAGCAGGGCAATGGAGCTGACTCATTACCAACCCTTTTTAGAGACGTCAGTTGAGTCTCCATGAGTGCACGTATAAGAGCAATCCCACAAAGCCCAGAAACGCATTTGGAAAAGGCTGCTGGGGAAGCCAAAACGCTATTGACGGTCTTCGTAAAGGTGAGCAGGGCATCCCTCCTGCCGTAGCTCATTTTGCAGTGTTTAGAACCAACGAAGTATTCTCTGGACCTAACGGTGCCCGTGACAACTTGCTATACAACTGCCGTAAATGGAATGGTTGGTACCATAGATGCCAACCCTCTTAGGACTCAGGCAAACAATAAGATAGTATAAAGTCATAATATAGATATCATCTAACTTCTCAACATGTCTCCTAAAGATGACTGTGACTGAATGAATAGTATAAAGTAGAAATTATTACATGTAGTACAAAAAGCATGAAGTGTTTAAGAATCTTCCCCGTGATTTCTACACTCGTACATCCAGAGGTCAGAGGGCATCTTGCCAGAGTCAGGTCTCTCTGCAAAATGTAGGTCCCTGGGTCAACGCAGGTCATGAGGCTCAGTGGCAAGCACCTCTACCCACCGAGCCCTCTCACAGTACCCTCTTTTCTGATCCTTTTTTAATTGAGTGGGATGCTGTATAATTTGACTCTCATGATACTGGGTACTGAAGTGTTTGATGGAGAATCTGCCTTGACTATCAAATGCAGCAAAGGGAAGAGAAAGGAAAACATTTCATCACCGACTGCCAAGTCAAGGAACCAGAAGATGACTGAGCCCCGCTCCGAGGCCCTAGCCAAGCAAGTGCTCCTCGCTGCCGACCATCCATTCCCCTCCTTGCCAAGCAAACAACGGTGTTTGCTTGCTTGACTTTTGCATCATAAAAAACAGCCAAGGAACCTGAACCTGACCCTGACGTCTTGCCAGTCCTTCCAACTCTAAACAACAACTACAACAACAATATAGCATTTAAACAATTTTTAAATTTATTAAACCCATCAGTCAAGCCCATCAAGGAAATTCATTCAATTAATGTGATGAACATTATTGACATTTTCCCAGAGCAAACTGGTCCAAGGTTAGTTCCCTGTTTAGGCTCCTTGACTAGAGTGTTCAAGCATGATTAAAAACGGAACACATTCAACAAAATTGAGAGCAGAGCAAGAATAGAAGGACAATCACACATGCTTTTTCTCTTACAACACACGGCATCGAGTTGGCTCAAGACACCAAACTCAATGCAGGCAGCGAGAAAATTGAGTGGGCTGTCCTGGTAAGCCCACGCTGTGCAAAGGAAAAAGTGATAAGTGGCTCCCGGATACAGCGCCACGACAGGGCTGGCACCAGCACTTCCCAAGCCTTTGCCCAAGGGATGTTACATAAAGCTCCCCAAACTCTGCCCATGCTTTACAGTCAGCCACGATGGAGCACACGGGGACGGGAGCATAGTCATCACACAGCTGAGTCACCCGATTTGGATGTGAAGCTCTAGTCTCAGCTGGAACTGGAAAAGTCACCCACAGCTGGAGAGATGGCCCAGGCAACATTTGGCCCCTGACTCCTTACCCGGCTCTTTCCACTGGATGCCTGCTTTTGTACACTCTGTCTGCCTGCCATATTTGTCACACGTAAGTGCAGATGTTTGGGTTTGACCTTTAAAGAATTTTCAAGTTTTATGTGGTATGTGTGTGTTATATATGTTTGTGTGTGTATGAACATGCACATGTGGATGTAGGTGTATTTGTGTGTGTTTTAAAGACATACTCTTGTGTATGGATGCAGGTGTGTGTTATGTGTATATTCATATGTGTGCACAAAAACATATGGGTACAAAGTATGTGTATGTGCACATGTGCATATGGATGCAGGTATGTGTTATGTATATATCATGTGTGTGTGCACATGTGCACACGGATGCAAAGTGTTGTGTGCACACATGTGTACACATGAAGGGAAGGCACAGTGGGCACCAGGCATCTTCCTTTGTCACTCTCTACCTTATTTTTCAAGACAGGGTCTCTCTCTGAACCTGGAGTTTACCAATTCCACTGGACAGGCTGAACTACCAGCTCCAGGAATCCACCCAGCTCTGCTCCCCCAATGCTGCTGTTACAAATGTGTGTTCCTCCTTTTTAACATGGGTGGTCAGGCTCAGAACTCATGTCCTCATAGGGTACCAGGCACTTTGCCAGCTGAGCCTTTTCCCCAGCCCTCAAGTTTTATTTCTCAACTGCAGGGAATGTGTGACCGAGAATAAAAACGAATAAGGTAGCCTTTAGAAAACAGAAGTGACTGTCTTGACTTAAAGCAGTGAATCTCTTGCCATTCGTCGCTATGGAAAAAGTCACGCTGTATGAGGCAATGAGGCTGGCTTTAGATGAAGTGAGGGGAAATTTGCCTTTTCACTCTGGGAAGGAAGTGGCCTGTTCCTTGACTTACACAAAAGAACCACATATAACCTTTTATAGTCCTGAAGAAACCAATTGTCTGTAACAAGCTATGTGGGTAATCTAGGAGGCTGCGCTGCCAGAGAAGGCAGGGGACGCCAGAGGATGCATAAAAAGTTCTCAGGACCACGCTGTCTTTCCATTAAGTCTGAGCCACCAGCAAAGCCTCACTGAAAGTTACAGAACAATACCAAGCATCTCAAAAAGGTGTATGCACAAAGATTCTCGGCGCTCCATTGTCTGCAAAACAATTTGAAAGGTGTCCTCGGGAAAGGCTACCAAACCAGGCATGATGCAATGATATGATGGAGCATTGTGCAGTCATGAAAAGCTAGCTACATTTGGTATGGAAAGAAAGACCTCAGTATACACCACCACAGGTTGAGTAGAGTAGGGTGTGTGTGGTGTGTGTGTGTGTGTGCGCGCACACATGTGTGCATATGCACATGTGTTATAGAAGAGTTGCATGCTGCTGTGCCCAGCCAGATCTTTATGCTAAGGATCTAAACTCACGAGGGTAGTGGGCATTCGCTGACTGAGCCATCTACCCAGCTCAGTATCAAGAAACTGCTTGCTTGCTTGCGACTCAGTCTCCCGTGGCTGAGGTTGGCCTTGAAATCCTGACCCACTGTGTCTCTGCCTTCCACACGCCTGACTGCAGGCATGTAGCACTGCTGGAAGGCCCTGGTGGACTGAGGTTGTGGTCTACCATGGCCTTGCAGCTCTCCCCAAGCTCAGCAACATGGGCGACTCCTCCCTCCCCCAATGAAAGGTGCCCTGTTCTCTACCTGCCCTTTTTTAGAGACTGTCTCTAGGCCCGATGCCTGACTTCTCTCTAGTGTGACCCTGGAGGAAGTTCCCTGCAGAAGCCTTCCTCCTGCTGGCCATCTGGCTATTAGACATTGCGCTAGGACCATGCTTCCACAGATGAAAATTATGACTTGGTTTTGGTGCTTCATGGTAGGCATGAGCTGTTTAATGCAAATTAGGTGATTCCCAGCTACCGCTCCCAATCCTAGGGATATATCTATGCCCCATGCTCTGGAATAAAGTTGAACAGATTCACTGAAGCTGTCTCCCAGAGAGCTACCTCCGTCATGTGCTCACAGGCTGTACAAAGCTCTCCGTCCTCGCTTCTGCCCCTTGTTGTTGTGGACTGGCGGCCAGCAGGCTACAAGGAAAGAGGACCCCATATACCACCATGCGCAGTGTCCAAGAAACTTAGAATAGTCATTAGCAAGTCCTACTTGGACTCTGCTGTTGGGGTCTAACCCATTGTGTCTTCTTCCAGATGATTCTAGAAAGAGCTAAACTTCGCATTTCTGGTATTTGAATTGCTTTGATTGGAAAGTTAGATGTGGTGATTCATGTTGTAATCCAAGCACTCCAAGAGCTAAGGCAGAAAGACATTTGTAAATTCAAGGCCAGACTAGACTACATAGTAAGTTCAAGGCTAACCTGAAATACAGAGTAAGACTCTGTCTCAAAAACTATTTAATAGCTTCAAAATTGCTCTGACTGGGGACAGGGGCTTTTCCTTGTTGACTACATGGTCTTGGTTCTGTTTAAAGGTAACTTATGTGTGCGTTACTCTTTCATACCAAGAACCACCCAGGACGGTGAGACAATAGCTTCAGGTGTTAAAAGAAGCTTTTAAAAGAGGATATTCCATATGTATTTATTTCATATACATATGTGTGCATGTGGATATGGGTATGCATGCCACAGTATGTGGTGGAAGTCAGAGGACAATCTGAGGGCTGTGGGCCCGAGGGGTCAAACTAAAAAAGCTGTAACTTAACTTTCTGAGTTGTACCAGGTCGCCAAGAGAAGAACCTCTTACCGTGATTAGCTCAAAGCAGCTCAGGGTGTCAAGGCCAGACTAAGAGGAGGTAAATAGCAGCCAGGAGTCCCAGCAAGACCAGCCCTGGTGACTGTGTCTGTCCATAGAGCAGAGTTCTACTAGGCTTGAATGCAAGAAAAAGATGTGAACTAATACCTTAGAAAACAGAGAAATATCAAGGGTACAAAGGGTGATATTATAGGTAACATGGCGTGTCCAGAATGCACCCCAATATTCTTGCTACTCCCCAGGCCTAGTGATGGGGGTATAGGGACGAGAAGGAGAAGACTCAAGATAGCTGGCATTCGTATTACACAGCAGTGACACAGAACTAGGGGCAGGGTGACACAATCATGCGAAAATGGCTAACTGGGCTTCTTCCCAGGACAGCAGCAAGCATGGAGGAGCAGGTTAGACTCTGAGTGTTGAACGCTCCTTGTTCCAGGAGAAGAAATCCATATCGACTGCTTGATCAGTTTAAGAGCAGAGGCACATGAGAAATGCATATGAAATGTCTGAGCAACTTCCAAGTTAGAAGTAACTCCAGCTAAAAGGACCCCACCATTCCTCTGATGGTACCGCCCCTCTCCCCCACACCACTCCCCAACTGTGAGCATCTTAAATGCACTCTTTCCTTCCAGTCTCTCAATAGCAGTGCATTAGAGATCTGTTCGGCTTCAAGTCTGCACAGGCTGGGACTTGGGAAAGCACAGGTCATACTTGATCCTTGGGGTCCCAGAATTCACAGTCCAGAAGAACACAGCCATCTTAACAGCTCCTCTACCGTTCCGTGCACTAGATGCCTAGACGAGAAAGTCTGAGATTGGTGTTGTGGAATCTTATTTTAAGGTATGCTACATTTGTTTAATGATGCAAAGGTGTGTTGCATTCTTTGATGCTGTATTTGTTTAATTCTGTGAAGCTGTAATTTTTTATTTTATTTTATTTTTGCCTGTCTAAAATACCTGATGGTCTAATAAAGAGCTGAATGGCCAATAGCGAGGCAGGAGAAAAGGTAGGTGGGGCTGGCAGGCAGAGAGGATAAAGAGATATCTGGGAAGGAGAAAGAAAGAAGAGGAGAACAGATAGAAGAGGTCATCAGAGGCCAGCCACCCAGACAGCCTTGGAGTAAGAGTGAATGTAAGATATACACAAGTAAGAAAAGAGAAAAGCCCAGAGACAAAAGGATGCCAGGATAATTTAAATTAAGCAAAGTTGGCAAGAAATAAGCCAGGCTAAGGCTAGCGAGCAGAAGAAGACTAAATTACAAGAGTTAATTTATTTGGGAACTGGGTGGTGGGCCCCCAAAAGAGCTTAAGAGCAAAGAATAAAAACAAACAACAGATTAGAGATGTCACTTCGGTGGTAACGCACTTCCCGCATACCCACAGAGCCCTGTGTTTGATTTCCCAACATCATCTAAACCAGGCATGGGGGCCACACCTGCAATCCCAGTGCTCTAGAGCTGAAGACAGGGGAGTCATCCTCAGCTACCCAATGAGTTCAAGGCCAGCAAGAGATACCTGAGGCCCTGTCTCTAATGAATTAATTAACTTCAACTGGGTGCAGTGGTGCACGCCTTTCATCCCAGAGCTTGGGGGTCAGAGGCAGTTGGATCTCTGAGTTCAAGGCCAGCCTGGTCTGCGTAGTGAGCTCCAGATAGACAGAGTCTCCTATGTGAGAGACCCTGCCTCAAAAATAAATACATAAATAAACATTAATTAACTAGTAAGACAAAATAAAACCGCTAAGTCTGTGGGAAGGAATGTGTACCTTTCAGAGTAGCAGCGGTTGGCAAAACACAAAGTGCATTTTTTACAGAGACATCAGGAGAACAAGCACCTCCAGTACAAAGCCCCGATTTAGTCAAAAGCACCCCCAGAACTAGGGCAGGTTAATCTCCAAGAACACTCAAAGAATACTCTCTCAAATCAAATGTTCCAAACACCAGCACACAAACAATCTCGTGTCAGCGTTAATACTGCAGTCAGCTTTGCCGGGGAAGGAGAAAAATGCTAAGACAAATGAGTCCATTAAACCGAGTCCAGCCCAGCCCGATGCCTCTTTGCTCTTCTTGCCAGCAGACATTGCTTCTGGCTCCCCAGGAACACTGCATGGCCATTGCCACCTCTTTTCTATGGTGAAGGTGTGAGTGCCACAGGGATTGCTCCTGTTAGCGTGCTGCCCAGGGAAGGAGGAACTACCACAGGGATTGCTCCCGTTAGCGTGCTGCCCAGGGAAGGAGGAACTACCACAGGGATTGCTCCCGTTAACGTGCTGCCCAGGGAAGGAGGAACTACCACAGGGATTGCTCCCGTTAACGTGCTGCCCAGGGAAGGAGGAACTACCACAGGGATTGCTCCCGTTAGCGTGCTGCCCAGGGAAGGAGGAACTACCACAGGGATTGCTCCCGTTAACGTGCTGCCCAGGGAAGGAGGAACTACCACAGGGATTGCTCCTGTTAGCGTGCTGCCCAGGGAAGGAGGAACTACCCAAATGTATGAGTGCTTCGGAAGACAGCAATGTTGGCCATAACCAAGGCCTTCCAATTCTAGATTGGAAGTCTAACCCCGAGTGCAATCGTCTTTGAGGCAAAGCCTGTATCTCAGCCACACTTGCTGCCCGCCACTGAGAACTCCTGCTATGTGTGCAGCGGGGGGAAGAAACACCACATTGGGATTTGGCTGGCAGCTTGGTCCACAGAAAACCTTCAGGGAAGTCTCTAGCTTGCCTTTAGTGACTAGTCACCAGGCCTTCAAAGACACCACGTAGGAGCCCACACCTCTCTGTGTCTCTGCAGATATCATATGCAGATGGCTGAGTTCAAGCCAGCTCTGTTGATGCCATAATAGAATGATTGATGGGCAGGGACTTCAGTGGAAGGGAGGGGCATTTCGTTTGCATGTGGCAAAATTTGTCCACTTTTCTTTTATGGTTGTCAGACAATCGGAATGCTATCGGGTTATAAACTAGCTCCTCTCTCTCTCTCATTCTCTCTCTCTCTCATTTTTCTCTCTCTCATTCTCTCTCTCTCCTCTCTCTCTCTCTCTCTCTCTCTCTCTGTGTGTGTGTGTGTGTGTGTGTGTGTGTGTTGCTGAGAATCCAACTCAGGGCCTCACACAGGCTAAGCATGTGGTCTGCCACGGAGCTACACACACACTAGTCCCTAGGACTTCTAGTGTTTTATTTCATAATTTTTTATTTGTTTTAAAACAGTGTCTAACTCTGTAGCATGGGTTACATTAGCACTCACGATGTAGACCAGGCTAGCTCACAATGTAGACCAGGCTAGCTTCCAGCACACAGCAGTGCTTCTTCCAGTCTCCTGAATCCCTGGATTTAACCATGAATTACTCCACTCAGCTCTACTAACTTATTTAGCACACTTGGAATTGTGAGTGTGTATGTAAGAAAAGACACTGTTTTATTTTTGCCCTCCCCACCATTTGCTGAATAATAGCTCAAGAGTTTAAAATATCACTTCAAAAAAAGTTGCTTACTGTTCTCAAGTATTTTCCATTGTTCTGCCAAACTTTATTTCAATATTTACTGACTTAAGACATTTCCTAATATGTTTTGCTACCTGGTAGGATAATATTCTATCCCATAATTAGAACTCTTTAAAGTTTTTTATTTGTTTCATTTAATAAAATTCGCTTATTTTTGCAAATACTAGGAGTACCATATTGCAGACCAATTTTTTTTAAAAAAAAAATTGTTGGCATTCTAATTAGGGTTTTATTTGTGGAAAACTTAGAAAAAATGAACTTCTTTTCTGTTTAGTTTGAATATGTATGTTTTATATGAGTGAGTGTGGTATACGTCTGTAGTATATGTACATGTTGCACATGTGTGTTCAGGTATATGTGCCCATACACATGAGTGCAAGACCAGAGGAAGATATTGCAGCCTTGCTCTGTCACAAACTGAAGCCGGCCGGCGGCTGGTGAGCCCCAGTGTTCTTCCTGTCGGCAGCCCCACATCATCCAGGTAACAGGCATGCATACCGCTTTTCCTGTGGGGGTTGGGATCTGAGCTCAGGTTGGCGGGCTGTGCAGCAAACGCGCTCTTAACCACTGAGCCATCACCTAAGCCCTGCTTTGTCTTTTTGAGACAAGATCTCACTGTGCGTCTTAGCCTGGCCTTGAATTTGTGATCATCCCACGTCTGCCTCCAAGAACTGAGATTATAAGCACATGCCACTACATCCAGCATCTTCACAGTATGGAGGATTGTGATCTAAGAACGCTCCACATCTCTCCAGAGACTTACACTTTTCACACTCCTCAATGTTGGATCTAAACCGTGCTCATATTGTTTGGGTATGTTACAATTAACTCTCCATGTTTTATTCCTAATGTTCAATATGTTGGGTTATCATTTTTAAAAAAATCTAAGAAACAAAACAACAAAACCCACTGTTTTCTATGCCTGGAATACTTTTTGGAACTTTCTAGTTTGGGAAAATCTGCTTTTCTCAAAGTCTCATCCAAACTTCACTTGCTTGATCAAGAATTCCTCAGCCCAGGATTCAATCTAGAAGAATCTGCCTTTCCTCCACCCACCTGCCTCATCTTAAACGTGACAGTATCATCTTGGTGGCACACAGTACTATGACTTCTTCAACAGGTTACAGGCTCCCTGAGTGTGGAAGCTCTCCAAGCCTGGCTAGACACAAATACTCAGTTGCTCTGAATGGTGAACGAGTGAATGAGTGATGGGAGGCATAAATTAAAGCCCGGATAAGGCACCCCTTCTCATGTTTCCACGGTGCTTTTACAGAGGTAATGATGATGCTACTGAAAAATGGTAGATTCTAGAATAACGTGATGTTTTCCCCATAAGCCCCAAGCTGTGTTCAAAAGAGCAGAAAGTAACCCAATGATAAGAAATGATGAGCAACCATGCACAGAAGCCAAAGTTCCAGCGGAGAACAGGAAAGCAGAAGGGAAGAGGGGGAGCACGCCCGCAATCTTTGTAAGTAAAAAGTATCCTTGGGGGACCCCACCCTACAAGCAAGGTGATTGACTGGGTCTCCCCTACATCTCCCCTTTTGGTCTAAATAAGACAGAGCCAAACCAAATACAACTATATACAATAGGAACAAATAATAAATATACTAAACATTCTATTTCAAAGAGTCTAAATAATGTAGAGAGTAACTACAATTATCTAATCTTCAACTCCATCAAAGATCTGAGAAGGGAATTAATATTACTTAACAAACGAAATGAGAGCCAGACTTACGCTTTCCTCGGTGTGCATTTCAGCTTAACGCGAACAGGCAGCGTTGTGGTACACAGAGCATACTCTGGCATCCACAAGACCCGCATTGAACTCTATGAAACATTAATTGGCAGATGACCGTCTTGGGTGAGTCCACCTGCTGAGGAATCCTATCTACACAATACTGACAATAAATATCTTCTCAGCAGGATAGGGGATATGCCAGGCTCGCACATCTGAAGTGCTGGACCCTCCCCTTTCCTACCCTCTTCCCATCCCACAAAAGGACCTGCAACTTCCCCATTGATGGGAACGGAAGGTATTCAGGATTCCCCTTCTTTCTGTCATTCATTTCCCCAACCCATCAGCAAAGCCTCAGACTCCCAGGCTCTAACAGCTTCCCACTGGCTGCTCTCACCATCAGCTTTCTGTACCAGGCTTTTTCTTTTAGGCCACCAACCAGCTCCCAAATTGTGACACAGAGACTTGTTACTAGTTTTGAGCACTTGTCCTACCTTACGTGTGTTTCTGGCTAGCTCTTTTAAGTCACATTAACCTGTTGGTCTTTCTCTACCTTTGCCTTGGGGCTTCTTTCTTCTGTGTATCGTACTTTCGCTGCTTCTCCTGTCTAGCTGGCGGGCTGGTGTCTGCCTGGCTTTTGCCCCAGGTGTGTCCCTCGTTTTCGCCTCTCTTCTTCCTAGTATTCCTTTTCTCTCTTCTTTCTCCTATTTATTCTCTCCACCCGCCAGCCCTGCCTATCCTTTCTCCTGCTGTTCACCTCTCTTATTAGACCAACCAGGTGCCTTGGGCAGGCAAGGTGAAACAAATGTAACACATCTTTTCATAATTAAACACACATCCTTACATCGTTAAACAAATGAAGCATAAACAAATGTAACACATCTTTACACAGTTAAATATCCCACAGTATAAACAAATGTAACACACCTTTACACAGTTAGAGTAATATCCCACAGCATAAACAAATGTAACACACATTTACACACTTAAAGTAATATCCCACAGCATAAACAAATGTAACACACCTTTACACACTTAAAGTAATATCCCACAGCATAAACAAATGTAACACACCTTTACACACTTAAAGTAATATCCCACAGCATAAACAAATGTAACACACCTTTACACACTTAAAGTAATATCCCACAGCATAAACAAATGTAACACACCTTTACACACTTAAATATCCCATAGCATAAACAAATGTAACACACCTTTACACAGTTAAATATCCCATAGCATAAACAAATGTAACACACCTTTACACACTTAAAGTAATATCCCACAGCATAAACAAATGTAACACACCTTTACACAGTTAAATATCCCACAGCATAAACAAATGTAACACACCTTTACACACTTAAAGTAATATCCCACAGCATAAACAAATGTAACACACCTTTACACAGTTAAATATCCCACAGCATAAACAAATGTAACACACCTTTACACACTTAAAGTAATATCCCACAGCATAAACAAATGTAACACACCTTTACACACTTAAAGTAATATCCCACAGCATAAACAAATGTAACACACATTTACACACTTAAAGTAATATCCCACAGCATAAACAAATGTAACACACCTTTACACACTTAAAGTAATATCCCACAGCATAAACAAATGTAACACACCTTTACACAGTTAAATATCCCACAGCATAAACAAATGTAACACACCTTTACACACTTAAAGTAATATCCCACAGCATAAACAAATGTAATACACCTTTACACAGTTAAATATCCCATAGCATAAACAAATGTAACACACCTTTACACACTTAAAGTAATATCCCACAGCATAAACAAATGTAACACACCTTTACACACTTAAATTAATATCCCACAGCATAAATAAACGTAGCACATCTTTACATAGTTAAAATAATATCCCACAACATCTCCCAACCACCGTCTGTCTTGCCCTAACCATCACAATAGCCCCTAAGTGGTCTTCCTACTTCCAGCCCCAGCCCCCTCCAGTCTATTATCCACACTGCTGACTGAGTGACACTTTGAAACTGTACCAAATCACGTCACAAGTTTCCTAAGAACTTTCCAGGCATCCTTTCTTAGCTCACTGAATCTAAGTAAACAAAACCTCAAGTCCTTACAGTGGCCTACAAGAAACAATTTGACACCCAACTATCTCCCTGACATTGGCCCATCTCTCTCTCTCTCTCTCTCCCCAACACACCGGTCCTCCTTGCTGGTCCTTAGACATACAAGTGAGACAGACCTAAGAATGTTCAGGGCCTAGGAAATCCTTTACTGAGTGTCTTCACGGCTGCTTTTCCATTTTCAGATCTGTGAGCAGACATCTTCCATCACCAGCCCATACAGAGCATGGTTTCCTGTGTCCTCGTCTCTCCAGCATCCTGATCTTCCACTGTGCCATCTCACAGTGACTGTGGGCATTTTATCAGAGGCTGTCCCCCGTCAACACCCACTGGAAGTTCAACTAACACATACCGAGTGACCAAATAAATGAGCACATCCTTCCTAACTATAAATCGAACCACAGAATAGACTCTCCTAAAGTAAATGGTCAAAAGGAATGGTGGGTGAGAACCCCAGCCCTCCTCTGGTTCATGCAAGCATTACACAAACGGTTCAATGGAGTAGTGAGATCAAAACACGCCTGGACCAAAGAAAGACAGTCAACTCTTCAACATTGTTTGTTTTGTTTTTCTAGCTTTGTGCGTTTTTTCTTTTAAAAATGATGTCTGTCTTCCTCCACTTTGCCCAGATTCTGGGACGCTCCTGTTCGCTCCCATTGGGAGCCAGAAGCCAGAAATAGCTGTTGCCTCATGGCCCTCACTTCCCTCCATTGTCGGCACCCAGTCCTCTGGAGCCTTCCCTGTGTGAGTAACGACGTCGGTCAGCCTAAACTAAAGACACACTTCAGGGTATTCTCTTCAGAAAAAGGGTATTTTAGAACGGACTCCACCGCCTCTACAGACGCATTAAATACTCTCCCAGTGTGTGCTGCGGCTGAAGAACTGGAGGAAGAACACACCGTACGGAAGAAAGAACTCGTTTTTTTTTTTTTAATTTACTGAAAGTCTAAATAACTTTCTTTTTGAGCCTAAAAAAAAAAATTAAAACACAAGGCTGTAGTCATATGATCTCTAGTCAGTTAGCAAATAATGTTTGAATGCTTGACCTACAACGCCGGCTTTTATTTGATTTTAATAATTATACAAAAGATTCAATTACAAAAGAATAAGGGCTTTCCCGCCCACTAATTATTTTTAATGGGCAATCCTCATATGTTGGTAAGTGCATGTTAGATAATTGCCTCCATAATACAACGTACTGGGAAAATAGAGCCCTAACATATTGGCAGAAGATCAAGTACATCATATGTGGCTGCACACACTTGCAATCCCAGCACTTGGGGCCGAGGCAGAAGCAGGCTGATTTGCAGGGCAGTCTGAGCAACACACGTGGCTACACAGTGAAACTGTCTCAAAACATTAATAACAATAATGATAATAACAACAATCATAACAGCCACAGACACACTGAAGTATACATTTTAAAGCTACTTTTTAAATTAATTAGAAGAAAGAGAAGGACATTGGAAATAATTGGATCTAGAGATGAGGCTTAGTTTCGGAGCATGGCCTAGCATGTGCACTGAAATTTAATTAATTAATTAATTAATTAATTAATTAAATGACTATTGAAACAAAAGCACCAGGCATCAAATTCCCACAATAGTTTTTCTGCCTCAGTAGAAACCATCATGTATGTAAATTACTCCTAAATTAAAATATACTCCAGGACATTATATCAGTTTGATTTTAGTTGGTGTTATAGTTGTACATCTATAACAGTTGCAATACCTGAGCACGCCAATAGCTCAGAAATGCTCTGAATTGAAATGAAGAAACGGATAACCAAGAATTTAAGCTTAACTTTTAATACAGCTAATCTGCAATCAGGTATGCAGCCATTGACCAAAATTCTGTCTTTTGTTTGTTGGTTTGGGTTGGGGGGGACTGTTTTCTTTTTGTTGTTGTTATTTTGGCTTAGGGGGGTTGGTTTTTGTTTGAGACAGAGTCTCAGGCCCCCCACCAGACTGTCCTGGAACTCACTTATAGACAAGTTGGCTTTAAACTCCCAACCCTGCGCTCAAGTGCTGAGGTGACAGGCACAGCCCACCATGCTCAGCTCTGGAGGCCTCCTTTAACTAACATGTTAGCATCCATGGCCCAGGAATGACAAGAATTTGCAGTGGGTTCTCTGGAAGACACACTCAACAGACAGCACTGACAGACAGACAGCACCTCACCATCCACTGTGCCATCTCAAAAGGCTTTCTGATGTATGTCAGTTCTGTTCTCAGTTGGTGAGAAGAAGAAAATGTTTTTTTCATTGTGAATTCTCTTTCTATCTGTCCTGGTTAAGTTTTACTGTCAGCTTGGCAGAACCTCGAGTCACCTGGGGGTGGGCACTCCATCGAAGACTTGCTTCTGTCAGACTGTGGCCATGTCTGTGAGAAACTGTCTAGACTGATGATTGATGATCAATGAGGGAGGGCCCAGCCCACTGTGGACAACACCATCCCTAGACAGGTGGACCTGGGTTGTATAAAAAAGCTAGCTGAGCACCAGCCAAGAGTGAACCAGCGCTTGTCAATTCCTTATGGTATCATGTCTATGACCATACCTCCCTGAACGTGCCCGATCTCTTCTTATGGTATCATGTCTATGTCCACACCGCCCTGAACATGCCCGATCTCTTCTTATGGAATCATAAGTTTAGCCAGTACTCATGACTGGACTTCCAGTGAAGCATGCTTGACTATGCTCTGTAGATTGGCACAATAGACGGCCTATCTGGATGGATGAACGGGTGGACAGATGCATTTTTCTAGATAATACTTTTCTAACCAGGGTAAAATTCCTTTCTCCTCCAAAGTGCTTTGGAAAGTGATGATCAGGTAGATAATGGCAGCCGCATGTAAATTATAGTTCAATATACATTTCCACTTAAAATTTTTCTCATAAATCACATTTTGATCATATTCTTCCCCTCCTCCACTCTTCCCAGATCTTCCCCAATATATCTAAAAGTTAATGATGCTCACTGATCTAATGTAGGAATAACTCAACCTTCTGAAGCCTTTGATGAAATGAAGTGCACCCTGCTACTGTGCGCTGTAGCCAAGTTCTTCATCGGTGGAATCCCTTGGCCCTTCGTGTCCGCAGTGCCCTCCCCACTGCTGAGAGGGGCTGACCGCTGAGATCCGCTTCTCCAATACTGACAGACAAACCAGCCACCCATGCCAGCATGCTGCCCAGGTCCATCATTTCTGGGCTCCATCTCTCCCTCTCTCATGTCACCCTTCTCCCCATCCCCGCTTCTGGGCCCTCTTCCCTCGTCTCATCCTGCTTCAGTCATCCAAATCCATCCGAAGCTCACGTGTTCTCCAAGAACACAGTTCTGTTCGAGAAGTCTCACTGACCCTGTGGTCCTCCTCTACAGCTTAACAGGGCCAGTCCTTAGTGTGCCATGACAGCCCCACATCCCTTGTTATCTGCCTCACTTGGCAAACCCTTTTTTTTAAAATATTTATTTATTATGCATACAATATTCTGTCTGTGTGTATGTCTGTAGGCCAGAAGAGGGCACCAGACCTCATTACAGATGGTTGTGAGCCACCATGTGGTTGCCGGAATTGAACTCAGGACCTTTGGAAGAGCAGGCAATGCTCTTAACCACTGAGCCATTTCTCCAGCCCCGGCAAACCCTTTTCTAAATATTCGTACTTCTCTCTCCCTAAAACACTGTGAGTTCCCTGAAAGCAGATAAGGGATTCTATTTATTATTGCTGTTATTTTCTGCAGAAATATCGATAGTCAGATAAACAAATTTGTCAAATCCAACAACAAATAACCTTAAACTTTAAAAAAAATCCAAGAAAAAAATACCGTAGACATCAAAGCAAAACTATGAAACAAGTTAGTATTCTGGGGGCTATTTGGAGAATGTAGTGATGAAGAGAATAGGAAAGTAGTAACTTTTGTCAAGTTTGTACAACCTCAAAAAACATATGCCCATAGCAAATACATGGGGTCTGCTAATTGACCAACTGCTAACACATAATAGGTGTTCGATAAATGGTGTTTAGAGGCTCAGTTGGTAGAGCGCTTGCTTAGCTTGCACCATGCTGTGGGCCTGATATTCACGGCTGTGTAAAACCAAGGCTGGGGCACAGTTTGTAAACTCAGTATCCCAGAGGTCGAGGTGGGCCAACCAAAAGTTCAAGGTCATATTAGGTTGCATGGGGAGTTTGAGCCAAACTGGGGTACGATACCCTGTCTAAATACTAGATAGATAAAAGTCTATGTCCTCAGCTAGAATACATGGAGGAAATTAATAGGCTGAGAGATGCATTTTCTCCTTTCCTGGATTTTTGTCTCAGTTCACTATAACCATATCTATTTGTTTCCCAAAAACCCCACAAAGACATCATGTGGGCTAGTTTTTTTTAATTAATTTATTTAAAAAAAAACAACAATCTTTTCTCATTGTACATACCAATCCCAGTTCCCACTCCCTCCCCTCCTTCTGCTCCCTCCACCTTCCCTCCCACCCCCCTCAGATTCTTTTTTTATTGTTTTTATTGAGCTCTGTATTTTTATCCATGCCTCTCCACCCTCCCCTTCTCCCATGATCCCCATGTGAGCTAGTTTTATGTCAATTTGACAGAAACTAAAATCTAGAAGAGAGAACATAACCCGAGGAGATTCCTCACCAAGCTGGCCTGTGGGCAAGCTTGTGGTTCAGTTTCATGATGGAAGATTGATATGAGAAAGCCCAGGTCACTGTGGGCAATGCCACCTCTTGGGAGGTGATCATGGGTGCAACAGGAAGATGAGCTGAGTAAACCATGAGGAGTAATCCAGGAAACACCCCTCCCTCCACACATCTACTGCCATTCCTGCCCTGATCTCCAATCATGGTGGAGCATGATCAGGACATGGGACATGGACATGAAATGAACCCTTTCCTCCCCGAGCTGCTTTTGGTCACATTTTATCACAGCAACAGAAACTCTAAGACAAATATACTAAGAAAAGTGTGCCGACCACCTTCCCTCCTCACCCCTGCCTGTGAGATAGCCAAGCCAACCACCTTCCTTCCTCATCCCTGCCTGTCAGGTAGCCAAGCCAACCACCTTCCCTCCTCACCCCTGCCTGTGAGATAGCCAAGCCAACCACCTTCCTTCCTCATCCCTGCATCCCTGCCTGTCAGGTAACCAAGCCAACCACCTTCCCTCCTCATCCCTGCCTGTTAAGTAGGCAGTTTAAAATGCTGGTAGATACTCTTCTACAATGTTTAATCTATACACAGGGCACATTCACACACGAGGATTTTTCTTAATTTACAAAACTTGGGTTCCAGTATTATACACATCATTCTAAAACTTGCCCTTTTCATTTAACAATGTATGATTGACAGCTGTCCAAGACAGGGCATATAGACCAAACTCATTCTTTCCAATAGTCCATAGTGCATACATCATACCCAGAGGCATTTCCCTATAGATGAACACTCCTCTTGCCTCTGCTTTCACGGGAGTTCTGAAATCCAAGGTGTCAAGATTCTCTGACACTGCCATATCATGCAGATTCTGCCTGCTCTCTCTGCTGGCGTGGCCGAGGCCGTCCATGAGTGCCTCAACCTCTCGTGCAGATGCAGTCTTTGAAAGGCTAGCGCACTCATGCCTTTTGCACAATGCCCATTATCTGTCATGTGTCTGACATTGAATAAATATTTAACAGCTATTGAACTGAACCAGAAACTAACCAATCAGAAATCAGCTGGAAGGTCTCTGACTACAGTGTTCACTGTGTTTTATTATCTGGGTAGGAAGTAAAAATAGGAAAATCTTGTTTCTAACCTTATGTTCTTGCACTGTGTTTGAATTTAAACACTTACTTCATAACTTACATATATTCTATCAATATGCTGGTATGTTTTGATCATATGGGAGGGTTTTAATATTATTTTTGTGACCTAAAGCTGCTCTTTTGATAACTGTGAGAGGATGCAGGCCCAGCACTCAGAGACATGAGCTCTCCAAGGCTGCCATATTGGCCTGCACAGAACTAAGTTGAGCCTGTGGAAGAGTCAGACTTCAAAATCTACCCTGAATATTCTTTAAATTATTTAGGTTTGTGTGTGTGTGTGTGTGTGTGTGTGTCCACAAACACATGTTAGAATGTGTGCATTCATGTAAGACTCTGTGGAGGCCAGAAGAGGGTCTTGGATCTCCTGGAACTGAAGTGACAGGCAGTTTTGAGCCACCTGATGCAGGTGCTGGGAACTGAGCTACGTCTTTGGGAAGAGCAGTAAGTGCTCTCAACCACAGTGTCTTCTCTCCCCATGCCCTACCCTGCATATTCTGTGTGTGTGAGAGAGAGAGAGTACACACACCTATGTGTGCAGGTGCACATGGAGACCAGAGATAGATGTGGAGTATTTTCTCCTACTGTTCTCTATTTCCATTTCTTTGAGACAGAGTCTCTCACTGAACTGAAGCACATAACCCAGACAGTCGGTGAACCCAGGGATGCCCCTGTCTCTATCTCCCAAACTGCTGGACGCCTAGGCCTAGCTGTTCGTGAGTGCTGCAGATCTGAACTCAGGTTCTCTGCTTGTGGCAAGCACTGTACTGATAAAATACCTCCGGGTCCCTGCCTCCCCAAATGTCTTTATTTGGTACCTCTGGCACAAAGCACTGGTGTCTGTATATGATTTCCAGATGCCTGAGAACCCTAAAATTTGGGGGCCTCATGCCAATCTAATAGTACTTAGAAGTACCTGGACATCTTTCCACGTGTGTGGCTCAAGGGCTCTGCCTTTGCAATAGATAATCCATCAGCTCTGCACCCAGACCTGGTAATCAGCCTTTTAAGAAGACGAATTATGAAAGCCTCTACTTAGTGTGGCCATTTCTTCAGGATGCTGAGTCCAGATCTGGAACATGATGAGCCCACTCTGTTCTCCAGTGATAAAAACACTCCACCAGGCTAAAAGTTCAACCAGACCACGTGGAGAAACTGTTGATGCAAACAGCCTAACTTACACTGCCACGAAAGTTAAAAACACTAATTGTTGGTTTAATAGTGGATTTAATTTTAGTAAATGCTCCATATGTCTTAAATAGTGAACAAGTGCATGTTTTTTCTCTATTTTTCTTCAATGAAGCTGTTCTCCTACTGAAATCCAACTTACGTCAGTGTTTCCGGTTTTGTTTTGTTTTAAGTTTTGCCCTCCATAACCTCACATGGGATAAACCAATGGGATTTACATTTCCCAGAGCTAAAGACTTTCCTGCTTATTATCTGTATATTTAAACAGACACATTAACTTTCTGATCCTGGGGTTTAATCTCCACCTCCACGTGTAGCGATGGCAACAGATACAGAACTGGCCAAACACCGGGTCACTCACAATTGTGATGTGTTTTGAGGTCCCAGAGGAGCCACTTCACCAAGCACAAACTCTACTCATCATTTAGAATTTTGTTTCAATCCGTGTAAATAACAGTACTTTGCAAAGACTTTGATAGCTTCTATGACTTGGTCCTCATGCTGGAAATGGAGGAGTCAGAATGGACGGTCAAATGACTGTCACCAAGCACAGGCAATCCTGTTTCCCGCCCGTCCACGTCACACAATACCTGTGAAGATGTTCGTGAACACTCTGGTCAAAGGACCAGAACCGGACAGCGTTGGGCAGGGAGCAGGATCTCCCTCCCAGTCACCAGCCAGTGAAGAGTGAGCACTGAGTACAAAAGCTCTCGAAACCTCAGCTCCTGTCAATGGGGAGGCAACGCTAGTGGCCACGCGTCGTGTTCTTAAAGGGGTGAGCTTGACAGTGAAAACCAACCGGCACAACTACGAACATGGGTTTGAAAGGGAACAGGAAATCAGCGTGTTTGAAGGTAGGCTCAGAAATACTTGAGAAAGCAGGTTCCATGCAGACTTAGTGCCCCTTTTAGTCACTGGACTATCTCCATCTGACATCCTGGATAAACCACAGAGACCATGTGAAATTAATGATGTCATCTGTTGGGCTGGATGCTTCCCAGGACATGTCAAGGTTCCCAGTGGTCAGGTGGCACCAACAGTTAGCGAGGCTTTGCTGCAAGGGATTTTAGTGGCGTGCAAAACCAAGTCAAATGCTCTTTCCCAAGAGTTTACAACCTCTGACATATTTTCCCCATGTGCTCCTTAGTGAGCACAAAAGTCAGGCGTGAATTCAGCTTCAGAACACTGTTTGGAGTCCCAGACCAAGAGTCCCTGGGATCACACAGGAGAACCTGCTCATCAAGTGCCTTCCGTACAAGCTGCATCCTTTTTCCTTCCGTCAACCCCAGCATGCACAAGGTATTGGCCATAATTATGCTGGACATGGCTCAGGGCTCCATGCCACCTCTATAGCCAGATCATGTAAAATGTAAATCCCAGCTCCATATCTATCCCACTTCTAGACACGAAGGTGAACAATCCCATTTCCAGAGCAATCACCAACCAAGATCAGATTCTGCAAAATGAATTTTCAGCATTCTGAATAGAGATTATGGATGATAATCCCCAGCGTGACCCTAAAAGGGAGTGCTTAATTATCTAACAGTGTAATTGAATTTCTAACTCTCTCCCATACCAAAAAGGGCCAAAGCTTCAGAGTTTAAAGACCAGCTCTGCAACCTGTCACAAGTCACTGGAAGGGGAGTCAAAGATGTCGAAGTCGCTGCTTTGCAAATACACTTTCTAAAAATAATCAATATTTTCCTTCAAGGCTTATGACAAAGCAACCGAGCCACTTCGTTTTAATTGCTTGCAAGCTGCACACTGACTTGATCTCTTTAATATTTCACTCATAGTAGCAGCCACTGCGCTATGACTAACTCCTCTCCCAAGCATCACTGCTGGCTCCAGATGGCAAGAAATGCATTCCCTTCACTCCTGCCTGAAAAGCAATTCTGATTTTCCCCCCTTTCTTTCCAATCCTTCCACTTCACCTGCAGCAATTATTTCTGCTCCAGATCAAAACGGGAGGGACGAGAAAGGGGGGACACCAGGTAACCGTTAGTACAGGTAAATTTACTTTTTTTTAAAATGAAGTATGAACTCTGCAGCTTTAAATCTTGCTGCATCGAGCCCTGGATTTCTTCCATAACTGAGCCACAAAATGGTAACAAGAAAGGAGGAAAAAAAAAATACCTCTTCCACCCAGCCAGCCCTTCCGCAGCTCTTCAGCAAGACTGGCAGTGGCCAGCCCATCCCCCACGCCCTCCCAGCCCAGAGGCGCAGCTAGTACAGGTGGGCTGGGCACCGGACCTTGGCCCTCAGGCTTCGCCCACATCCGGCGATCAAGGTCAAGGGCGAGCGCTTCTTTTCCCAGCCCAGGAGCCCGGGGAGTCGCTGCCAAAGTTTCAGGCCCGGCTGGGGCCAACACGACTCTCGCAGCCCCTTGCCCCCGGGCACCTGCCCAGTGCGCACTCTCCAGACCCGCACTGGGTCCGCACACCATGTCACCTGGTCCCCACTCACCTCGTGTGGTCATGGCTCAGGCAGCGGCAGCCGAATCCGGAGGGAGAGGAGAACCCGCAGGGCGTGGGGAGGATAGGATCCCGAGACGCGCTCACGGGCTCGCGCCTCGCCAGCCCCAGGCCCCGGGCGGACGCCGCCTCCCGCAGGACACCTGCTCCGCGCTCCGGGCCGGGCGGGCGGGCAGGCGGGGATCTGCAGGGCGCGGCGCTGCTGACAGCTACGGCCGGCTGGGCGGGGCCGTCTCCCCCGCCCGCCCGGTGCCCGCGGGCAGGCCGGGCCCACTCGGGTCCACTGGCTGCTGGGGATGCACTGCCGGCTTGGCTATCGCACCAGGCAGAGCTTTGTTCCTGAGCAAGGTGGGCATGTGATGGGGTGGGGGAGTCTGCGTGGTCCATACTGTGGACCCGAGTCCCTGATGATGATGTTGTTGGGGGGAGGGGGAGGATGACTGTCAGTGAGGCTTTCCAGCTTCCAGCCTTGGTCCCAGAGACACCGTTAGGACTGATCCTATACCTTCCATAAGTGCTGCCCTTGACTGAGGGAAGAATTCCACAGACACCTGAGGGGGGTTGACCCTCACTGTGGAGCAGTCTTTGGCAGCTCATAATAGCAGGTCCAGCAATTCAGAAATGTTCAAAGAAAAGGTGGACACAATTCTATGAAAAAAAAATTGGTCAATAATTGGAGAAAGCCCGACGATATGATGATCCTGTGGGGAGGGAGGTGTCAGGGGGGAAAAAAAAGACATAACGAGAAAAGAAAATTTCAAACTTCAGTAGCACTAAATTTCAAACCACTAAACTCAACAACTAAAATCAACTCCTTATCTGTCACCTTGACGACATTCCTTTTAGACAGGTCACAGTCCAGTTTCTTGTGTCTCAAGACTTTCTTTCCCTCCATCCTCAGCTCACTACGAACCTGAATCACCTGGGTGCTTGCAGGGTCGCCTCCCTGCCCAGCCTGCCTCCAGCTCTCCCTCCTTCACTCTGCCTGCTGCCTTGACAATAGTTTTTCTGCTTAGGACGTTGTCATTACTCCAAAACCTGCAGGCTGTCCCCACCGATCTCCAGATAGTCTTATTTCATCCAATTCATTGCAACCGAGCAATTCCTCCAACAGAGACTTAGTGAACATAGGCTACCAGCCAACCTTGGTGTCAGGTAGTAGTGCGACCACAGCGGTGAACAGGGTAGGCATGACCTATGTCCTAAACAGCTTCTGAAATGTTGAGAACCTTTGCACACTGAGCAACCGTGTCCCTCCTGTGCCACCTCTAGCTACTCCCCAAGCACCTTACACGACTACTTTCTCTGCTGACATTTCTCAATAGTGTCCCCTGCCTGTCTTTGCTCTCACCCTTCTTTGCTAATGCCTTCCTCCCCACCCAAGTCACCCCTAAGCCACCTCATGAAACGTCCCCAGGTCCTTCTGTGCCTGCTGACCTCTAAGTTTCCGTGTGTTTTTAGAACACCAACACACAACTGCTTTAAAAACATGTTGTTTTGTGTTGCTCCTTAAAGATTGTCCTGTGTGTTTTCTCCTCCCGCAAAGCTCCGTAAGTACTCCGTGAACATTGCAGCCCTGCCGGACTGACTTAGTTCGGCACGTATGCTACCGAGCATAGTGGATGTCATACAGGGACACAGGTCCCAGAACGGAACGGTGTGCTTGTCTACCCTTAGCCTTAAAATAATACCTAGTCCCTTTCTTCATCTGTCTGCCACAGTCATTCTGGTCTTTGTAACCTCATTGTACAACCACAGATACAGTACAAGCAGATCTTACCCTCGTGTCCTTAAGGCGCTTATAATAGACCACACAGATGGTCATAAAATATGCTCCTCACTGTCTGGAATAAGGCAATGTACACAGTGTTTTTTAGGCGGAGAGCAAGTCAGTCCTCAGCTTAGCTGTAGCTTTCACATCCAGGAAATCAACCAACTGTGAGCTGAAACTATTGAATAGAATAGCTGCATCTTGTCAGACACGATGGCACATGCCTGCAGTCTCAGCCCTCAGGAGGCCACTGCCAGAGAAGAGGGTCATGGGTTCAAGGCCAGCCTGGGCTACATAGCAACACCTGTCTGAAGAAAATAAATGTTTGCATTGAACATGGCTATGCTTTTTTTGCCTTGGTTTCCTAAATGATCTAATATATCATTTTATACTGCATTTACATTACACTAGTTATTATAACTAAGTTGGAAATGGTTTAAAGAACTCGGACAGAAAGTATAGTTTACATGCAAATATGATAGCAATTAATATAAGACATTGAAGGACATGTGTACTCAGGACCTGGCAGCTTCAAAAACAGGTCTGAAGAGATGACTCCGTGGGTAAGAGCACTGGCTGCTCTTCCAGAGAGACCTGGGTTCAATTCCAGTATCCACGTGACAGCTCACAACTGTCTGTAACTCAAGTTCCAGTGAATCTGACTCCCTCACACAGACATATATGCAAGCCAAATACCAACACACATAAAAATTAAATGAATAAATAAATATTACATTTAAATATAGGTTTATTGTCAGAGATCATCATTAGCTACAAGTAGATTTTCCTATCATTAATTGCATTTTATCTTCTGGTTTAGTATCGATTCCAAGTTTTAAAATATATATGACTGGTTTATATATCTTTAGTTGGTGTGTGTGTGTGTGTGTACACACTCCCACACACGTGCAAGGGTGTGCGTAGATGAGTGTTGGAGGTTGGTACCAGATATCTACCTCCATTGCCCCCCACTTTGTATTTTGAGACAGGGTCTCTTTACTGAACCTAGAGCTCCTGTTTCCTCTGCACCGGTTGGGGGATGGGACCTACCTGTGCCCTCCCTCACCCCCAGTGCTGGCTGGATTCAGGGACATACCACCATACCTGCTTTGTGTGGGCTCTGGGGATCTGAACGCAGGCTCCAGTGCTTCTGGGTGGGCATTTACCCACCGAGGCATCTCCCCAGCCCCACTGACTTGTAATTCGCAGCAACGCTACTGAGGAATGCCTTCAGAGTGAGCCACACTACAGAACAGCTGTAGTGTTAGAAATCTAAGAACTAATTCTTCCGACCTGAATCAAGACAGTTGCTTCTGAAATAATAATCTCTGTGCAAGCAAGCTGGAAAGAACAAGATATCTTTGGGACACAATGAGTGTCATTTTAAGGATTAATAAATACTATACTATAAATTCTATACTATAAACTAGAGGGGTTTGGATTGACCAAACATATTCCAAATTGTCTGGGAGAAAAATGGTTAGTTACTTTTGACTCTTGCCAAAAATATGCTTTCTACTTTGAATGGAAGGGAGCGAGTGCGCATTATTCATGCTTTCTGTCTTTAAACGACTGAATATTGATTTCCACTCCCGCAGCTCTTGGCTGTTGCTCACTCTCTTCTCATTCTTAGCCTGAACTTCATACAAGCAAGCATGGGAATAATCCTACTTTAGGCGTAATTTCTAGTAAAAAAAAAAAAAAAAGATATTTAATACTTTGGCATCAAACACCTCTGTGCAGTAGACAATTAGGAAATCCGACAAGGAAGGCCTGGTCTCCGACAGCATGTCGGGTAGAGAGGGTGACTCTCAGACTGCTTTTTAAGCCAGGCCTCTAGAGGAGGTTAGGTGACCTCAGGTTGGTGGAATCTTGGACTCTCAAGAAAACAAAGCAAAATTTTGCTTTATAAAAGCACCCTGGGGGGTGGAAAGATGGCAAGTCAGTCCAGAGGCCTTGCTACTCTTTCAGAGGACCTGAATTCAGTTTCTAGCATCCATGTCAGCTGTTCAAATGACCTGTAATTCCAGCTCCAGGGGGCTCCTTCTTCTGAGCTCTGTGGATACTCACTGACACACACACACATACACACACACACACATACACACACACACACACGGGTCTGGGGAGAGAATAAATGTTTTTAAAGCATCCCCAATGTGAACTCCAACAATTTCCACAGAGTAAAAGCCACCAAAAATGATGCAAAGTTCAAAGATCATCAATAACACATGAACATAGTCAGCTCTTGGTATGATTCAGTCAGAACAGCAGGTATAGACCAAAGTGTGACAGAGTACAATTCCCATGCAGCAAATATAAATTAGGTATAAAATATATAAAGTAAAATCATAACAGGTAATATCACTGAGCTGGTATACTATCAAAATGATTGAGTAAATTAAAAAAGAAACAAAACTACGGTCAGAACTTTTAATCCAGTGGATAGGTATAAAGAAAACATAGAAAAAAGAAGTGACATAGAAGGTAAAGCTATAAAACTATACGGGAGAAAGCTTTGAAAATGTAGGGAGCAGATAACACGCAAAAATTGGTTAAGAAAGATGAAGGAGACACCAGGCTGGGACTAAGGTCAGAGCATCGCTCAGCCCTCACCAAAGAAGCTGCTTCCTGCCATACATAGTGATTAACACAGAGACCCTCAACTTGGCAGCAGGCAGTGAGAGACTTTGAATCACTCAGTTCTAAATGGGATGCCTTCATTAAACCCCTCCCCTCAAGGCTCAGGGATCTGTGTGGAAGGAAGGCAAAAAGAATCTAAGGAAACAGCTTCTTTGGGATCCTGTAGTAGGAGACTACTTGTTCATTTCCCAGCTGCCCAGACCCAAATAATCACAGAAACTATTTGGTCAATAGTTTTGTCATATTCCTTGTTAGCTCTTATATGTTGTGTTGAATTAACACATTTTTATTAATCTATTGCTGTGGGACAATGTTCTGTACCCTGTCACTTGTAATTTAAATAAACGTTGATTGGCCAGTAGCCAGGCAGGAAGTAAAGGCGGGGCAATGAGAATTCTGGGAAGAGGGAAGTTTCAGTCTTCAGTTGTCGGAAGCCAGACACAGAGGAAGCAAGATGTGACTGCCCCGCCAAAAAGAGCACCAAGCCACGTGGCTAACACAGACAAGTATTATGGGCTAATATAAGTTATAAGAGTTAATGAGATGCCTGAGCTACTAGGCCAATCAGTTTATAATTAATATAGACCTCTGTGTGTTTCTTTGGGACTGAACAACTGTGAGACTGGGAAAGACAGAAACCTCAGTCAATAATTTATGTATGGCCACGAGGTCATGGCATACTGACAAGGTTTCATCGGGCATCTGTCTCCTTTGGCAGCTGCATGTCGTCTCTTTGACTCTGCCTACTTTCTATATCTCTGGCTTTGCAAAAGTAGATTTATTCATTAACCAATGATAATAAAACATATTCACAGCATGCAGGGGAATCCCACATCGAGACACAACAGGACTGATGCACATGTGAACTCACAGAGACCGTGACAGCACACACAAGACCTGCACAGGTTCAAACAAGACAAAATCCCAGAGCTGGAAGTGGAAGTGGACACAAAGCCCCACCTCTAACCAAGAAACTATGTGTGATTGATACCTGCTGGAAGGAAGAACAGTTTTCTCAAATGAAGCATCACTGGGTAGCTGAACCACACTCCAGGGTAAGCGCCATGCCTAGGAGTAGCTGGCCAACCAGAATAGACTCCATGTCTTTTGTTTGTTTTTCTTTTTTTTAAATTTGTCTTTTGATTTCCCTTTTCTGTTTGTTTGTCTGTTTTGGTTTTCCTTTTTTGGTTTTCAGTTTTTGTTTTTCTTATTTTTCTGAGAGTGAGAACATGAAGTTGGGTGGGTAGGGCAGTGGGGGAGGATCTAGGAGGGGGGGAAGGGAAAGAATATGGTCAAAATATAGTATATTAAAAATATTTTATCTTATTAGATTTTTGAGACAGAGTGTCTCTGTATAGCCTTGGCAGTACTGGAATTAGCTCTGTAGACCAGGCTAGACTCTAACTCATAGAGATCAGCCTGCCTCTGCCTCTGAAGTGCTGGAATTAAAGAGGTGCACCACCACCGCCTAGCTGAAAAAGTATTTTAAACGAAAACATTTTTAAGGATAGATGGAGGAGAAGGATTGATGTATAAATAATGAAAATCCTAGGAAAGAATTAGAACATGTAGGAGAGCCAACACTTAACGAGAACAGCTGAGAATACTGTGTAAGTCAACAAACTAAGGAAACATGAATATATCGACTAGAATGAGTTAAAAACATGGAAATAGACACATTCCATTGAAACTGAACAATGATGGACAGGTCTAAAAAGTGAAGAAAAATAAACATGCAGAAATCAAGCTGGTGCTAACCCAGAAGCACCATCCCTACTGGCCAGCTTTCATGGTTTTGGGATGGTGGTTAAGTGCTAAAGGCCAACTGGGGATAAAATCATCAGTCTAACTGAGTTATAGATCCTGTGAGTTAAAAATAATGACTAGCCTAGCAAGACGTTCCCACCAGCACAGTAATGGCATGAAGTTTATAAAACCACTTTCTGAACTGATCTAAGGCCCACTCCCTAAGATGAAGCTCAGGCTTACCACTGCTAAGGGAACAAGAACCCACAACTAGGCAAGTCCTAGGCCCCAGAGGAGAAGCTACTACAATTATTCTATTAAAGGGACACAGTATTAAACTGACTCCTAATGACTTACCGTTATGCCCATAGACTAATGCACAGATTGATGTATCTCTTAGGCTTCCTCAGAGAAGTTTGTTATAGTAGTGAATATTGGTTAATAATACACAACTGCCAACATGCAGAGAATAAGAGACTTCAGAATATTCTGTTCTAAATGGATATCTGTATCACACCCTACTCCCAAGGTTCAGGAACCATCCCAGAAGAGAGAAGCAGAAGATTATAAGAACCATAGGGGTAGATGGATGACTACAGGCAAACCATGTGTCCTAGCACTAAAGGGCAGCTGCACACATGGACTGACAGCTGTCATGACAACATGCACAAGACCTATAAAGAACAAACATGGAGGATGGGGTGGTCATGAAGTCCCAACCCTACCTGAGGAGCTATTGGCAACTGGTGACTGCTGGGACGGAAAGAGCTTCCAATACACACAAACATCCTCTGGAGACCTTATTGACTGCTCAGCTGCCTGTCCATCACTTGGAGACTCAGAGGAGAAAATGGGCAAACACTTGAAAACCAAGCAGATTGTTGAGTTCACACGTCCTCCAACGTACAGTGGACATTCGCTGGTAGTTAATCTAAGGCATTTGGTTGAGGACTCACAAGAGCCACACTTGAATAGTAAAGCTCAAATATTGCCAGAGTGAAAATTTTACTCCATCCACTCTCGTGGTTTTTAAAAAGTCTTGAGAAGAGCAAATTGATCTGGAAAGACCTCAACAGCCTACTAGAATAAAGAATAATAATGAATAAAATCCAGGATTCAATAAAGCAATGACTACAGTACTCAGTATCTGGTAAAAATGGCTGAATATGTCAAGGAGAATGTACTTCAAAGTTCAAAGTCAGTGGTTAATGTAATGATTGTTCTGTCTCTTTAAGTGAAAAGCCATGCCCACTCCCTCCCCCATCCACTGAGGCAAGCTGATCTTCAGCTTCCAGCCTGACTTCTCTCTCTTTTCCGGCTCCCTCTCCTCTCTCTCTGCTCTTCTCCCTTCCCTTCCATAACCATTAAATAAATATCCAACCCCACTCTGCATGGTGTGCCTGTCCATTTGTCTCTCACCTGCCACCATCACATGGCTCACAGCTGGGGACCAGCCGCCTTCAGAGACCTGCTGTGTGGTCTTGTGCGCCATCCCTGCCTGGGACTGGCTGCTCTCGGGACCTGCTGCCTACTGCCTGCCACCGCTTGGGGACCTGCAGCATTTCTACTGCCTGCCGCCACCAGGGATCCCACAGCGGTTTTTATTAATCCATTACAGTTAACACAGATTCAGAATGACAGACAGACAGACTGTAACTGTAGATAACAGAGATAATGTGAGTTAACAATGTCTACATATTTAAAAGGAAAAAAGGGCCGGGCAACGGTGGTGGCGCACGCCTTTAATCCCAGCACTCGGGAGGCAGAGGCAGGCGGATCTCTGTGAGTTCGAGGCCAGCCTGGCCTACAAGAGCTAGTTCCAGGACAGGAACCAAAAAGCTACGGAGAAACCCTGTCTCAAAAATAAAAAAAAAAAAAAAAAAAAAAAAAAAAGGAAAAAAGGCAAGGATATAATGAGAAAAGTTCTTTGGCTCTCTCTACATTTATATTATATTATATTATATTATATTATATTATATTATATTATATTATATTTATATAGCTGTGTCCTAGTCTTCTTCCTATGACTGTAATAAACACCATGACCAAAAGATACTTGGAGAGAAAACAGTTTATTTGATTACACAGGTGGCCATCAGTAGAAGCCAGGACAAGAACTCGAGGCAGGAACCTGGAGGCAGGATCTAATTCAGAGGCAATGGAGGTGTGCTGCTTTGGGTTGCTCAGCCTGCTTTCGTATAGACCCCGAGACCACAATCTCAGGGATGGCACTGCCCACAGTGGACTGGGGTCTCCCACAGTGGACTGGGGCCTCCTATACCAATCATCGATCAAGAAAACACCCCCACAAACTTGACTACAAGCCAGTTGTAGAGGCTCCTCAACTGAGACTCCCTCTTTTCAGATGGTCTTGGCTTATATCAAAGTGACAGAACTCTGATCTGCACAAGCTGAGGATTAATTTGGACTCATGGTTTGAGATGTAATTTGTAATGCAATCCTAATCAGTCTTATTAAATATAAACCCAGAGTCAGATATTAGGGGGTGAAAGCTGAAAGATCAGAGAAGCAGAGCTACTAGAGTTCTTACCTCTGAACATTCAGAACACATAGACAAGATCCCATCTCTGAATCCTCAGACTGAATGCCCTGATCTCCTCATATTCTTCCCTCTGCCGAGCCCATATCACTCCTGTATCCACCTCCCTAGTGCTGGGATTATAGGCATATGATCCCAAGTGTAAGAATCAAAGGTGTGAGCTCTGTTTCTCTCTTAGACTGATTCAGTCTTGTATAGCCCAGGGTGGCCTTGAACTCACAGAGATCCCTCTGCCTCTATGGCTAACTCATGTAGCTAGCTTTCCACTCTAATCTTCAGGCAAGTTTTATTTGTTAAAATACAAACAAAATATCACCACAATAATTAGATCAGGACTGTGCTAACCTTATCAATGAATCCACTGACCAGTTCATAGTTCAACGGGTTTATTAGGAAATAGACCCTAACTGTGGGGAGGGGACTGCTTGGTAGTGAATGGAAAGTTTACCCTGGCCCCATTCTCTGCTGGCCTACATGTGGTATCATCTCCTCTGCTGGTCTGTGTGAGGCATCGCATTCTCTGGTGGCCTGTACTATAAGAACTCTGGAGAAGACACTTCAGAAGGGAAGAAAATTATACTAGATTGAACCAACAGACATGGATTTGGGAATGATCTGGGTACTGGAATCACTAGAGAAGGATCTAAAAATAACTCACAATACACTAAAGGATCTGGTAGGGGAAGTTGGCAATGGTAAGCGAGGGATTTCAGCAAAGGATTGGAAACTACGAAAAGTTCAATGGCAGCGTGAGATCATGGACACAGGCAGAACTCAGTGGGTAGAATGGTCACCTGGCATGCAGAAGCCCTGGGTTTGATCTCTAACACCGCATGAAGAAGACAGAAAAGCCTGCTCACCTTGACTCCTGAGCATGTGAGAACATGGCAAGAATGCAGACATCGACAATCCAGAAAGGGTTCCCTCCAGCACAGCACAGACCATGTGAAAATAAGTAACTATAATTGTGATCGTGGACACTGATCATGGGCTGGGTTTCTGGTTCCAGGATTTCTGGCTGGGAGATTAAGACGAGTCATAACATAGGAAGAAAATCAGTACAATGGGATCAGGGCAGAGATAAAAACTGACTCTGCCCCTCACAGGCGTCAGGCCAAAAAGTACCAGCCAAGCCTTCGCTGTGTGTGCTCCAGGAATCAGCGTATGATTCTGTGTGTTTTGTTCTACACTGCTCTACAATTGAATCCAGCCTCCAAAAGCACCCTCTTCCTCTGCTGGGTACAATCCTGTTCCAGGGTTGGAGACAATCACTGCAGCCTGAACCCCATATGGGCACCATGCCCGCTAGACAAGTGTTGCCCCCTGAGTGACATTTTGAGATGGATTTGTAAAAGAGGTTTGGTTTTACTAATTTTACTTTGAGGGGAATTTCTGTAAGAAGATTCAGTTTTAAGAATGACCGGGCGGGGGGGGGGGGGGGGCAAGCTACAGAAAGCATGGATGAAAAGATACCAGAAAAGCCAGGCATAACAGTACAAGCCTGTAACACCAGTAACGGGAACCAAACATTCAGAAACATCAAAATCCAACTTTTACCTTCTTCTCTAAAAGAAGTCAATGGTGTGTTGGCCAGCTGGCCATCTGTCTCAGTTGTGGTTTCTATTGCTGTGAAGAGACACCACCACCACCACAGCAACTCTTATAAAGGAAAACATTGAAGGGTGACTCACAAGTTCAGAGGTTCAGTCCATTATCATCATGGTGGGCCATGGTGACCATTCAGGCAGTCGTGGTGCTGGAGAAGTAGCTGAGAGTCCTATATCTTGTCTTGCAGGGAACAGGAAGTGGTCTCTGACACTGGGCAGTATCGTGAGCATATATGAGACCTTAAAGTATGCCTCCACCGTGACATGCTTTTTCCAACAAGGCTACATCTTCTAATAGTGTCTCTCCCTATGGGGGTCATTCTCTTTCAAACCACCATGTTCTACTCCCTAGCTCTCTCAAAGACTTGTAGCCACATCATAATGCAAACATGCATTCAGTTCAACTTCAAAAGTCCCCATAGTCTATCACAGTCTCAACAACAACAACAAAAAGTCTTCTGGGATTCATGCAATCTCTTAATTGTAACCACCTGAAAATTAAAATAAAAAACAGGTCACATACTTTCAACATATTCATTACCATTTCAAAATACAGGGAAGGGAGCACAGCAAAGAAACACTGAACCAAAGAAAGACCAAAAACCACTGGGCACACGCCAAACTCTACATCTCCATGTCTAACGTCAAAATGCTCTTCAGATCTCCAACTCCTTCCAGCTTTGCTGAACACACTTCTTTCTCTCGGGGTGTTCCACTCCCTGTTAGCAACTCTCCTCGGCAGGTCTCCCGTGACTCTGGCATCTCTAACATCTCAGGTTCTCCAAAGCAAGCCAGTTTCAATGTCACAGTTTCACACAATGGCTTGTCTACTAGGCCTTCATTCAGAGACATTGTTGACACATGCCTGGCCTCAGCCATTTTCCTTAGTCACAGAGACAAATTCCATCACCTGTTTCTTCTGTTCTTAACTCTAAATCCAAAACCATGTGGCCGAAGCTGCCAAGTTCTGCTGCTTGCTGGGGATAGAACAGGGCTCCTTGTTCAATTACATCTTCACCAACTTTCGGTTTTGATGGTTACCTTCCATGCCTAAGCTTGGCTGTCCTTGATCTTGTTCTGTAGACCTGGTTGACCTCAAACTCAGAGATCCAGCAGCCTCTGCCTTCCCAGTACTAGGATTAAAGGGGTGCACCACCACACCTGACTCTTAAGTTTTTCTTTAATTCCTTTTCACAAGATGGAAACTCAGCTGGGTGGGATCTTGCCCTGAGGTCACCACTCCCTTTATTCCATTTCTTAATCTGTTTATCTCCTTGATCACAGGATTTAGCTCTAGTTCACTTCCTGGTGACCCTTTTCTCAATCTGTACATTTTTTATTTTTATTTGCTCAGCTTGCTCCTTTTCATTATAAATCTTCATTAGAGTTACCACTAATAACCACATGACAGAGTCTATACTAGGCTGTTTTGAGATTAATTTTTTTTCTGTCAATGGAATCAATCTAAAACTTTTCACTTTAGCCTCATACAGAGACTCTTCAGACAAGGGAAAAAAAAGAAACCACATTCTTCACCAAAATATCACAAAAGTGATTTCTAGGCAACATACTAAAAATCTTCTCCCCCAACAGTTCAAATCATGATCAGCACCATTGTCTTCTGTGTTCCTACTGGTATGGCCCATTAAATAGTACTTAAAGCATTCCACTGCTTTCCTAACCCAAAGAACCAAAGTCCAAATTCCTCCAAAGAAAATTGTGGTCAGGCCCATCACAGAAATACCCCAGTTCCTGGTACCAACTTTTGTCTTAAGGTTTCTATTACTGTAAAGGGACAACATGACCACAGCAACTCTTATAAAAAGAACATTTAATCGGAGTGGCTCCCTTACAGTTTCAGAGGGTCAGGCAATTATCATGGTGGGACATGGCAGTGTGCAGGCAGACATGGTGCTAGAGACTAAGCTGAGTATCCTGTAACTTGCAGGCAACAAGAAGTGGTCTCTCAATTCCTTCAACAAAGCCACACCTACTCCAACAAGGCCACTTCCCTTGGGGGCCGTTTTCTCTCAAACCACCACACCATCCTGACAGCAAACACATCAATGGTGTTACAGATGAAACACCTGTTCTGGCTCACAACTTTGGAGGAGCCATGGTCAGTTGGCCCTACTGTTTTTGGCCTGTGATGAGGTAAAATGTGTCCTAGCAGGAATGGGTGACAGAGTCAAACATTTACCTTCTGGCTGAGAAACGAGAGAGAAAAAGAGACCAGAATTCCACAGGCCCTTTGGGGTATACTCTCAGTTACCTGAAGCTGGGACCAAGCCTTACACCCACAGGACTTTGAGACATGACTAGGAGTCACACCTGCCAGCTATCCTGCTGCACAGCTTCCCTCCTTCACGCGCAGGTATACATGTCTGTAGGACACATCCAAGACACACGCACGATGAAACATGGCTTCTTTCATAACATGCCCTGGTTCTAGTGAGCACATTTTCATTTGTCAATTTATCCTGGAGATAATTTATAATAATAATAATAATCCTCTCTGAGTCTCTGAAAGCTGCCTAGGGTGGTGTCCTCTGTAGGATTTATTGTGGGCTCCTTCACCAGTTTCCACCGGCTCCTCATTGGAGTTTTTCTAACTTCACTGTTACTCAAACGCCTGAAATGAATAATTTTGAACGGATGGTCATGGCTCATACCTGTAATTCCAACCAGCCCTGTCTTGAAAGGAAAGGAGGGAGGGAGAGAGGGAGGGAGGGAGGGAGGGAAAAAGGTCAGTCATCTCAGAGATGGAGTCTGCATTATTATTTTGATCTTGGCTCCTTAGCTGCTCTCTAGCAAAGCTGGGCTTCTTATTCTTTTATATTCGTTGATTAAAAGAATCAAGTGAGCACAGGCGCCTGGAAATCAGCTGGGATCAAAACCTTCACTCTGCACGGTCCCTCTTTAAGAAAGGACTGTTTTGATGGAAGTTGCCAAACAGCCCCAGGCTGACCCTGAAGAGCACTAGTCAGGATTCCTGGAAAAGTAGGCAGGCAAGATAGTAAGTTTCCTAAGAAAAGTAGAGTAGGTGGGGCTTCTCGTCTCTTCTCGAATCTCTGTTCTGTTTCTGAGCTGCATTGGGAAATGAGGCCAAGGGGTCCCCCTCACCCCTGCAAGCTTACATTGAATGAGACAGGATGCAAGCTTAAAGATTATAGAGCATGCAGTTCCAGAAAATTCTGTTCTGATCCCTCAAGGAAGGTCAGGAGACCAGAGAGGGTACAGCCTGAAGATTTGGCTAGAAGTACGTAACTGTCTGGAGGCTCCCGGGAAGATCACCTTCCGGACATATTGATAGATAGATATGTTCTGTCACTAATGGCATCAGAGACACTTCTCCTGAGCATTTGAATAAAAGCCTTTCCTTAAAAGGTTTTAATCTGGTGCTGGGACTCCTGTTCTTTAAATTCCCAATGAACTTGGCTGTACTCCTCTCACTAGGAGAGCCGACTTACTACCCAGCAGATCTTGTTTTCCTGATTTTAAATACTGAATACAGCCCTGTTCCTGCACTTCCCTGTCCCTGCACACACACACCCCTACATTTCCCTGTACCCACACTTCTCTGCCCCTCTACTTCCCCTTCCCTGTTCCCGCACTTCCCTGCTGCTCTAAGCAGGCTGCTGTATTTTTAATGCATGATTAAAGTTGCAGAACTCTCTGAATTAAACTAGGAACTAAATTTAGGAGAGTCCGACCAGAGCCCCTGGGGCATCACTCTGATTGCTCAAACTGCCCAAATCCCAATACCAATATGCTCTGTTCAGTGGGTTTGTCAGGAAAAACCAGGGTCTCACAGTCTATCTGTGCACTTCTCCTCTGACCTGTGAGGACCACCATGACCCTCCGCCATGCTGGTTTCTCCTTTGAGAACATACTTAACACCGATGAGGTAATGTCTGCCTAGCTCGGGCTTCCCAGGCATGAAATCAAGGAGCAAACAATGTCCCTGGTTTTAGCACTGCTCCTTCAGGATGCAGGCCTTCATTCGGGTGCTCTGGAATGCTAAATTAAACTAAATAAAACCAAGAAATAGTAACAATAAATAAAAGTTACCATTTAGCACTTACTTTACACTGTGTCTCATGGTAAGTGTGTGTGTGTGCACGCACGTGTGTGTGTGTGTGTGTGTGAGAGAGAGAGAGAGAGAGAGAGAGAGAGAGAGAGAGAGAGAGAGAGAGAGAGAGAGCATGTGCGCATGGGTCCACATTGAGTGTCTTCCTCCATCTTGGTCTCCATCTTATTTTTTGAGGCAGGATCTCTCACTGAATCTAGAGCTCACTGATTCAGCTAGACTGTGTAGCCAGCAAGCCCCCAAAGAGTCTCCTATCTCTGCCCCAGTACTGGAATTACAAGTGTGTCTCTGTGCTCAGCTTTTTACGTGGTGCTGGGCACCCAAGCTCAGGCCCTCACGCTTGTGCAGCAAGCACTTTACCAATTGAGCCGTCTCCTCAGCCCCAGGCTAAGATAATTTTAATGCTTTTTTACTACCTATTCCTATTATGAAAATCCTGACTTATGGACATTCATTGGTTCCACCAAGAAAAAGACAAGGGGACCAAGGAAAGGGCAGTGGAAGGAGAACATTCCACTCATCCCACAGCCAGATGTGGTGGTCTATGACTCTAGGAGGCTGAGGCAGGAAGATTTTTTTGTGTGTCAAAGTTCAACCTGGACTAACTAATAAGACCCCGTCTCAAAAAAAAAAAAACTAAATAATCGACCGATCAATTTGATTTGCTAACTAAAGTAATAGAAGGAAATAAGTACAGAAAAATAAAGAAGGTACATTCTAGGCAGGGGCACATATGAGAAGACCCACTTAGTGAAAGAGAGAGGAGCTTGGCAGGTTCAAAGACTAGAGAGCCCAGCATCCGAGCCCAGCATCCGAGCCCAGCATCCTGGGCTTGAACAGAATACAAAGGAATCTAAAGATCACACTTTAAACTGAAGAGCTAATCAAAGACTAGATAAAAACCTTAAACTTAGTTCCCAAGCTACATGAAATTGCAGACCATTTCACAGTCTTGAAGCGGAGAAGGGGTGTGATGTCATTCACATTGACCATCGTCTGTGCTTGCTCCATGGAGAATGAGCTGGAGAGATGGACTGAAGATCAGATACAGGGTGGGGGCTGAATTGAAGAATGGTGGAAGCCCATGTTGAGATGGGAAGATGCACACACACGCATACTCTCTCTCTCTCTCTCTCTCTCTCTCTCTCTCTCACACACACACACACACACACACACACACGCACACACACACACACACACACAGAGTCAAAGACAGTTGGGAGGGAGTGTTGGCAGGGTTTGTTGACTGATTAAATGAGAGATCAGGGGAACTACAGCTGATTCTCTGGGTTCTGGCTTCAAGAGGAGTGTATGGGCATGGCGCTCTCTCCCTGAACCCAAGAGTGGTGGGCGGAGATGAAGGGAAAGCTCTGTGTAGTCAAGTCTGGAACTCTGCTCTGGCCACAGGTTTGAGCTGTCTGTCTAAGAGACACCGATGTTAGACTCTTAGAGGACAGGTTTGTAGCTCAGAGGTGAAGGAGTCTAAATGGGGGCAACCAGAGAGGGTAGCAGGGCAAAGAAACACTGATCAGAATGTGATCTATATAACGGCAGTATTTAAATACATGGGAATCGGTGAGACCAATTTTGAAGCTGGCTAGCATTTGAAAGGGGGATATCCAGGGCTGACTCCAGATGGATGCTAACAAAAGGCAATGGGTCGGCTAAGACAGAGGCTCTAAGACGGCAGAGAACCTGTGGAGGCAAAGATGGTACCCACCACCCCTCCGTGTCCAGTAAACTGAACAAGTGGCCATCAGGAAGAAAGGCCCCAGTGTGAAGCATCAGCTGATCTCTAGTGCATGTACAGTCTCCCCTAATTCCCCACCTGGATTCAGGCTACCGTGCCTGCTGAGCCTGCAGCTGGGAAGAGCATACACTATCACCTGTCAGTTCTCGTGGGTGCCCACTCAGGACAAGACTGCTGCAGAGAGGAGCATGAGACAACACGGACCAGGAAACTGAATTGGGCAGCCGGCACACTGCTGGTGATACCGAGAAAGGTCATCTCTGGATTGTGGAGCAGCAGATTGTCCAATAAATACATTTAAAATGTTCATCCTTAACCATCAGAAAAATGCAAATTAAAACTGTATTGAGATTTCATTTCACCCCAGTCAGAAAAACAAACAGCAAATGCTGCCAGGGACATGGCCGAAGAGAGTCCCTTATTCACGCTGAGGGGAGTATATACTGGTGTCATATGGTTTCTCAATGGTGTGGGGGTTTCTCAACACACTGAAGATAGAATCACCCAATGACCTGCTTGCTGTCCAACCCCTTGAAGAAGCTTCATCAGCAGAGCGTGGAGATTCTTCTGCGTCCATCTTTAGTGCTGAATTATTCACAACAGTAAAGAAAGGAACCTGCCCAGGTGTCTATCTATAGATGGTGCAAAAAAAAAAAATGTGGCATTTATACACAGTGGGGTTTTATTCAGCTGTAATGATGGATGAAATGAGTGATTTCCCAGGGAAAATGGATGGATCTGAAGACTAGCACATTAAGTGAAATAAGCCAGGCTTGGAAAGGCAGATATCTCAACTTTTCATATAAGAAGAATTATATGTGTGTTTGATGGAGGGGAGTTTCTGTCCTGCCCCTTTCCACAGTCATTCAGTCCCAAAGAAACACACAGAGGCTTATATGAATTATAAACTGGCCTATTAGTTCAGATTTATTAACTAGTTCTTATAACTTAAATTAACCCATAATTCTTGTCTCTGTTTAGCCACGTGGCTTGCTACCTTTTCTCAGTGAGGTATTCTCATCTTGCTGTGTCTGACTGGTGACTCACTCTGCTTTGCCTCCTCCCAGAGTTCTCCTCATTTGATTACCCTGCCTATACTTCCTGCTTGGCTGCTGGCCAACCAGCATTTTATTAAACCAATATGAGTGATAAATCTTTACAGTATAAAAGAGCATTATCTTACAGCAGGGATATGAAAGCAGAGGCCTAAAAAATGGAGAAAAATGTGATATCTTAGAGTTTCTACTGCTGTGACGAAACACCAGGACCAAAAAGCAAGTTGGGGAGGAAAGGGTTTGTTTGGCTTATGCTTCCACATCACTGAAGAAAGACAGGATGGGAACTCAAAAACAGGGCAGGATCCTGATGCAGAGGCCTTAGAGGGAGCTGCTTACTGACTTCCTCAGCCCACCTTCTTCTAGAATCCAGGACCAGCAGCCTAGGGATGGCCCCACCCATCATGGGCTGATTGCGAAAATGTCTTACAGCTGGATCTCCTGGAGGCATTTCCTCAACTAAGGCTCCTTCCTCTCTGACAATGCTAGCTTGTGTCAAGTGACACACAAAATCAGCCAGTACAGGTGATAAGACCCATGGCTTCTTATCAGCACGAATCAGGGTCCATTTTCCCCACATCCCACCCAGTATTTGTTGCTAATTGTTTTCTGACTGGGGTGAGATGAAATCTCAATATAGTTTTAATTTGCATTTTCCTAATGGTTAAATGGGGAAGAAAAGACAAAATGTTGCGTGTTTTCTCCCATATGTTGGGTCTGCATCTGTATCCACAGCTATGACATAAAAGAAGAAGGGGAACTCTTCTGGGGAAGGGGATCAGTAATGGGGGGAGGGACAGAAGAGGGGGGCAGGCAAACACAAACAAAACACACACACACACACACACACACACACACACACACACTAAAACAATAATAGGAAAAGGTTGCAGTGGGGAAGGAAGAGTCCAGACTGAGGAAGACCACAAATAACTATAGCTCGAAGAGATTGTGAATCTGATTGCAACGTATTTTATGGGAGTGGAGGGCTGGGCGGGACCCAGGCTTGGCTCAGAGAGGCTCCTAAACCATAGAGAAATGAAATTCAAAAGCTACCACAACATAGACTTACAGGTGGATTTTCTGTTTATAGTCTTCTGCCTCCCCCTATTTTTAAATTAAGAGCTTATTATTGTAAAGTCGCAAACAGTGAGTTGTTTGTGTATCTGCCGAGTGACGGTGAAATATGACTGAGTGCAACGGAACTATCGCTTAGCAGATGTGGTGGCTTACACCGGTGATTCCAACACTCTAGACACTAAGGCAGGAGGAGTGCCTCAAGTTGAGAGCAGACAGTAGGGTTTCCCAGAGAGACCCTGCCTCAGAATACTAAAAGAAATCCATGCTCCAAGCCAATCCAAGTATCACCTTGCCAAACAGCGCCACCTAGTGTAACATCTACATCTCAAATAAATATTCTGATTTGTGTTGCATTCTACAGCTTATGAATCAGCACACATTAAGATAACTGTGAACTTAAACACCTAAAGGTGCTACCTTGTAAACTCATATTCATAGATTCAAGTTCTTCACAGCTGGGATATAGAGCATAGTGCACTCTGTTAGAACTGACTGTGGTAAGGAACCAGGCTGCGGCGATGCCATTTTCTGGTAAAAATCTGAATTGAAACCCAAAAGGAGTCACATTTTTAACAAGTAAACTAAGAATTAATTATACTTATTCTTAATGGTGGGATAAGTCGATTGGAGTCTTGATTTCACCTGTTGGGCATGTTTGCGCCTTTGTCTTTGTACAAAGATAGGACTCTGGGATAAGAATAAACACAGTCAGTTTAGGACGGGGTGTAGTGGTGGACCTCTTAATCCCAGCCAGCACTCGGGAGACAGAGGCAGGACATTTGCATTGCAAATTGCAGGTCAGTCATGTATAGTGATACCTGTCTCAGAGGGAAGGAGGGAGGGAGGGAGGGACAGAAAAAAGAAGGTGAGACTGTTGGTTTAACAGGAGCAGGGAGTGGATGCAATACACAATCGGGGCCCTGTTTCTATAATTCTGTATCATTTTTGTGTAAATACAATTATAAGATTATGCATGCATTTTGAACTCTGGTATTAAATCATTTATAATAATAGTTTTGAGCGACTGTAAAGTCTTATACTGATAGGAATAGCTTTCCTCTCTTTATATTTCAGCCGAGAGGGCACGCTAGCACAAACTATGCAGCTGAGTTTCCCGGATTTGGGGGAATGCAGTGGCCCAGAGAGCAATGGGTAGGCTTCCCTGAGAAAACCATCTTGGTGATCATGCCCTTCCCCATGCTAGGTGCGTGTGATGAGCGTAGCTTTGAAGACCGTCTGAACCTGCATTTCTCTTATACGGTAAGTAGAATCATAGGTGTTTGCTTTTAGAGGCTTTTTAAAACTTATTTTTGTTTTATGTGTATGACATTTTGCCTGTATGACCTGTACCACTTACATGTCTGATACCTTTGAAAGCCAGAAGAGGGTGTCAGATCCTTTGAAACTGGAGCTACAGACAGTAGTGAGCCATCAGATGGATATTGGGAATCAAACCCAGGTCCTCTGGAAGAGCAGTCAGTGCTCTTAACCATGAACCATCTCCTTAGCCCCTAGAACCATTTTTTCTTTATTACATTTATGTGTTTATTGTGTGCATGTGTATGTATGAGGATGCCAAGGCAGGTCAGGGGACAGCCTGTGAGAATCTTCTCTCCTTCCACCACCGGGTTCCAGAAAGAACTGACAGCAGACATCTTTCCCTGCTGAGCCATCTCGCCTGTCCTGTAGATTTCTGAAGTAGAGGAGAAGTGTTAGCACTGTTTGGAAATAAAGAGGAGCACAGCGATTTGCAGATACTTGGGCAGTTATCTGAGTGTTTCTAGCAATGCCAGAGGGGGCTAGCAGAGGGCAATACAAACCCAAAACTAGCGTGCAAAACCAATAGCACCTCGCACAGCAAAAGCTGTGGGTATCTGAAAATACCCCACTTACCGCATCATAAAACACTACACACCATCTCTAAACATTCAGAGGAATATAAAAAGCACTATGGCTGGCTAGAGTTTAGACTACATGTGGATTTGAATTGGTTTGATGGTAGGTAGAAGAAAATTATATTGTTTGATACACTTTCAAAATGTACCTTCCTTTTGCGAAAATTCCATGTATGTGTATTTAAAGTGTCTTCCGTGTATTATTACTTGCATAGTACATGAAACTGGAGTTTGCACGCAGCTCCAATGAACGTATTTGCTCAGACTGCCACCTGCAGGTGCCAGGAAACACAGAGGCGATACTTACCAACTTCCATGTGGCTTGTGAGGGAAATATCATAAAGAGACCTATTACGTTGTACAACTGTGCATCGAATAAAACACACACATATGTGCACACGCGCACACACATGCAACTCACCCATTCGTGTGCCCCTCCCCCTTGTCAAAAGCAGTAAAGAAGCCAGGAAAGAAAGGGTACAAGAATAGGGAGTTGGAGAATAGGGAAGTGGAGAAATCAACAAAAATAAATTTTGTTCAAAAAAATGCCAAAATGACACCTAATATTGCAACGCTAATTAGATTTTATTTTTAAAAGAAAGCTATCATGTGTCAGTGTGTTAAGAAAAGCTGGGTGTCAACGGGATGGTTCAGTGGGAAATGCACCTACACAAAGCCTGACCGTTGCCCTTAGATTTCCACATGCACAACATGGCACATGTGTGCCATCCTCCCCCAATTAAATAAATAAATTTAACTAAAAGAAAAAAGGTTTTAGAAGAAACTGTAATCCCAGTGTATGTGTGTCCATGTATTTATACTTATGTGTAAACGTGTGTTTATTGTGTGCATACATATGTATCTGTGTGTTTGCATATGAGTTTATATATGCATGGTTTTCTGTGTGTGCACATATGTCTTTTGACATAGTATGAGTGTAATTGGAGGCTGTTTGTTCATTTCCCTGCCATCCAGACTCCCAAAATAATCACACAGAAACTACATTATTTAAATAACTGCTTGGCCTATTAGCTCTAGCTTATTATTGGCTAGCTCTTACATCTTAATTTAACCCATTTCTATTAATCTGTTGTAGCATGAGGGTCTTCTTGTTGGGGTTTATGTCCTGCCCAGTTCCCACAGCTGGTAAGCCCCCAAAGAAAATCACACAGAGATCTTTGTAAGGTTATAAACTGATTGGCCCATTAGCTCAGGCTTCTTATTAGTTCTTATAGCTTATATTAACCCATTATTCTTACCTATGTTAGCCACATGGCTCGGTACCTTTCTCAGTGGGGCAGGTCACATCCTGCTTCTTCGGTGATCTGGGCAGGACCACGAAGGGAGCTTCCTTCTTCCCAGAATACTCCTGTTCTCATTTCCCCACCTCTACTTCCTGTCTGGCTACTGGCCCATCAGCATTTATTTAAAACGTAATTGACAGAATACAGAATTTTCCCCCCACCAATCTGTGTGCCACCATATGGCTGTGACTTATCAGGTAAAGTTCTACCTGGTGTCTGTCTCTGGCAGAGCTACATGGCTTCTCCCTGACTCTGCCTTCCTTCTCCATATATGTGTGATGTGTGCATATTGTGTATGCCAGCATATGTTTGTGCATTCATGTGTTTGTGTGTATGTGTCAATATGTGTACCTGTATGCTATTGTTTCTATACATGTGTATACAAGTATATATTTGTATGCATACTTGTGTCTGTATGCACGTCCTCATACATGTGTACATGTATGTATATATATTCATGCATGGTTGTGTGTATGTATATATGTGTGCATGTATGTGTGGTTGTGTGTATGTTTGCATCTATGTATATCTATGCATGTGTAGGTATATATGCATATATCAAGGGCATTTATATGCTCTGTGTTTGTGTGCATATCAATGTAACATGGGGTTGTACAACTCTTTGGGCATGTATGTGTATACATGTGTATGTGCACATTTATTTTCAGGTTCAGTTTTTGGAAGAACTGTCATCTTACTTTCAAAGGGATAAAGAATTCACAAATGTAGTTTTGTGGGCTTGTTGCTGCTGTCTGTTGTGCGGTCCCCATTTCCTGGGCAGGAGTGAGAAGATGTGGAAGCAATGGCACAGACTCTGGGAGATTCCAATACAGAAGCTCTTTATTTTAAACAGGTTGGGGTTTTTATGGTGTTAGGGAAGTTGGGAGGGAGTGTAGCTCAGGGCAGGGTGTTTGCTAGGGTGTGTCTCCCCAGCACCCCAGGAAAAAGAACAGTCAGGCTCGGTCAGGACAGTGGGATCTGAAAGTACCTGCACTGAACCCTTCCGTCAGCTTCTCCCATTAGCAACTCTGAGACAGGAAGCGTGGTCTGGCTGGGTACTGTTTATTGGATATCATCTCAGCCGCTGCTGACCGTTCTAAACTCAGTGCTCTTGGCAATTCTGCAGTTCCCGTTACAGACAAGTGGACTCAGAAGCACACAGAGGCTAAGAAATGAGTCACGAGACACACAGCGACTGACACAGCAGGTTTAGGACTCAGCAAAATAGCTAATCATGTTTATATCCCATACGTTCCTACCAATCATTTAAAACCAGTCCCCTTATAGAGGTGTTAATAGAACTCTCATCCAACAGACATCAAATTAAAATAGTAGGGTCAGATCGTGAGTATTTATTGTTCTAGAAACAGGTATTTGACTGATTTGTGCCCCTTTATGCCCCCCACGGTGCCCACTGAGCGTCTCTCTTTCCGTCTTTTGGGGGTGTCTCCTTCCTGTAGGCATTACCTGAAACTCTTCTCTATCAACATACATCCATCAGCTATGAATTAAGTTAGGGGCTGCAGAGGAGGCTCAGTGGGGGGAAATGCACACTGTACTTGTGGAGGATCCGAGTCTGGTTCTCAGCATCCCTTATGGACAGCGCACAGACACCTGTAACTCCAGATCCAGAGGATCTGACATCCTCTTCTGGACCCCAAGGCCCCCACATTCATATATACATGTATATATTCACATAGGCACACCATGGACACATTTTTTTTTTTAAAAAAAATAGGCTAACCCAAGTCTCTAAAGAATGTATGTGCATGGGTGATTTTTAACTTGTGTCTACAGAGTAGATATCGTCTTTGAAGCCAGGCTTGTATACTCACTCATCTGGCTTCCCACCCTCCATTTGAAGGTCTGGTCAACATTTCAGAGCAAACAGGATGAACGTGAACTCCATATTTCTCTCTTCCAATATTCTCGCTGTCTTCACGGCCTCAGTAAATAACAACCCATATTGCTGATACAATAGACTATATGGAGGTGTTTATATCTCCTGTTCTTCCATCATATTCTGTGCCATATCTGTGGACAGATGGTGTCAGCTTAACCTTCAGAACACATCCATTAGCAAAGTCTTCCTACCACTGTAATCCAGGAGACTGGGTCTCCTGTGCCTGCTTTAGAGCAAGGTTCGCTGTGATGGCCAAGAGAACACACCTCTCAGATCCCCAGAGAGTGTGTGATTGGTCCATGGCCTCAGCAGCTATACTCTGAGACTATGGAGGACATTTCTCATTCAAATCACCGCCATCACCAGTCCAATGAGAGCTTCCTATATAAGTGTGAGTGTACCAGGGCCACCCACCTCCCTGAAGAAAAAAACAACGATTCTTCCTCTCCCAACAACCAGCAGCTGCCAGTAACTCCTCAGCTGGGGGTGGCCCTCCCCCACCTGCTCCGTTGCCTTGATCTGACCTTGTGATTTCCTGAAAACAAAGGCCCTGTGGTGTCGGAAGACACTGTTTCTCTGAAGTGCCCCCAACCTCTAGCTCACGATCTTTCCGCTGCCGTCTTCTACAAGGTACCTTTAGCCTTACAGGACTGGGTGCTATAGCTCTCCCTTGAGGGTTAAACACCCACAGTCACTTCTCTGTGTTTGGACCAGTTGTAAGTCTCTGGTTATCCAGTGTCCACTTCAAAAAGAAACTTCTCCATTGGGGCAGGATGCTGTACTCCTCTACAGGAACAAAGATGAGATACTTCTCTTCATTTTCTTTTTTTAAACAGGCATCTCCGTGTAGCCCTGGCTGTCCTGTAACTTATGCTGTAGACCAGGCTGGCCTCGAATTCACAGAGATCCACCTGCCTCTGCCTCCTGAGTGCCAGGATTAAAGGAGGGCGCCACTACCACCTGGTCAAAGATTTTAAAAGCAATTTGATTCTAGCTATATTTTTAAGGCAGGGAAAACTAAGGCCACTGTTACATTTTTTACTTTTAAACCCGAGATACAAACTAGAAGTCAAAGGACCACTGAAACTGGAGACCTTCCTCTGACAAAGCGGCCATCTGCATACACGTTCGCAAAGCTGCGGCACAGGAACGGAAGCCACAAAGTGCCTTTTTGGCAGCCCGCCCTTCTCGGAACGCTGCATTTAGAGGTCACACACAGAAATGCGGACACGAGATCCTGTCCTTGATTCACCGCCCTGGAAGGTCTGACTTCACTGAAGAATTTGAAGGGTTTAACTGATACCTAGGTACGTGAGCCCGTTCCTGCCAGCGGGTAAAATCCAAGTAGAAATGCTTTCCTGGTTTCGCCACTGAGAGACTGCAGGCTTGCATCAATCCCAATCCTTCCAGTGCCCAAAAGCTGTAGGGGCCCTTTAGAAACACTACATGGGGGCACGGAAAATGTGTGCTACTTGAGTGTTCCTGGAGGAGGCACAGCACAGGTTTTACTTTTCTTTCCTGTGAAAAAGCAAAACCATGAGCCATGAACCATTTCCTGAGCTCCGTTGACACTTTCCTACCCACCGATGTGAAATCCGAACGTGGGAGACAGAAAGACAGAGGAAACCATAGGGGTGGCCTGGGCCCTTCATTCCAGGCTCCGAGCTGCACTTTCTGCTGAGGAAGGAAGGAAACTTCAGGTACCATTGATAAAGACCAAATTGCCTCAGAGACAATATCTTTTTTCCAGTTGTCGAGAACATTAAATAAGTTAGGCGGTGGTGATGCATGCAGGCCTTTAATCCCAGCACTCGGGAGGCAGAGGCAGGTAGATCCGTCCCTGAGTTCCAGGTCAGCCTGGTCTAAAGAACAAATTCCAGGACACCCAGGGCTACTCAGAGAAACCCTGTCTCAAAAAGAAGGAGGAGGAGGAAGAGGAGGAGAAGGAGGAGGAGGAGGAGGAGGAGGAGGAGGAGGAGGAGGAGGAGGAGGAGGAGGAGGAGAAGGAAAGAACACTAGATAAGCTATATTACTTTGGGTCTAAATAAAGCGTATAGGGTTCCAGCACGCTCCCTAAATCTAAGCACCACTGTCACGACTCCCCAACATCCGTCCTTTAACTTTCTGTATACAGAAAAATTCCTTCACTTTCAACCTTGTTGTAAGCAATACTCTTGGAGAGATGTTAAAATGGGAAGGGAAGTTTTGTGTCAACCACAGCGACGTCACAGCCCCAGGGGACCTGACACACTTTGGATCTCTTCTGACCTCTCTGGGCACCAGGCAGGCACATGGCGTACATACATACCTGAAGGCAAAACACTCAGACACATAAAATAGGAATAAATACACCTTTAAAAAAAATAAAAAGAAGGAAAACTAAGAGTGACCCCTTGAGACAGCCATTGCTGCACGTGGGCGTGCCTCATCCTCTACCTGTTCCTGGTAACCATGTAACTTCAGGTCTGTGTTAAAATGTGCTGTTACATACTGACTTGCCCTGAAATCCATCCAGGCCACGAATCTCAATTTTGTTTTGGCATGAACAGAGGTCCCTAAGGGAAAATGGAGTCTTCTATGGGGGATGGAGTCTTAGTTTTGTTTGTCTGTTTGCTGTCGCTGTGAGACAGCACCTGCCAGAAAACACAGGGAAGAAAGGATTTATTTTTGTTCCCAGCTCCAGGTTCACAATCCAACACAGCCGAGGGCCAGGAGGCAGGCGTTTGGAGCCTTTGGTCACACTCACAGTCAAGAGCAGAGAAAGAACAAACTCCTGCATTCCATCCTATACTTAGCCCATTCTTTACACAATCTAGGATCCCTGCCTAGGAAACAGTGCCGCCCACTGTGCGCAGGTGCACCCACATCAACTGATAGAATTACAATAATCCCCACGGACACGCCCACAATCCTATCCAGATCATCCTTCACCGAGACTCGGCAACTGACATCAATCATCACCACCTCCGTCCCTATCTCCAGGGTATTAGTCCGGGGTTTCTATCCCTTCCACAATCCACCGCGACCAAAACGCAAAGTGGGGCTGAAAGGGGTTTGCTTGGCCTATGTTTCCACGCTGCTGTTCATCACTGAAGACAGTCAGCACAGGAAACTAAGGAGGACAGGACCCTGGGACAGGAGCTGAAGCAGAGATCATGGAGGGGAGCTGCTTATTGTCTTGTTTAGGCTCCTTGCTTCTAGAACCCAGGACCACCAGCCCAGGGATGGCCCCACCCACCATGGGCTGGATCCTCCCCCTCTGATCAGAAAATGCCTTACAGATGGATCTCATGGAAACATTTCCTCAACTGAGGTCTTTCCTCTCTGATGATTCTGCCTTATATCAAGTTGACATGCTAAACCAGCCAGGACATTCATTGACACAAAGTCCATGCTACACCAGGGCACAGTGTATTTTAACAGAACACTGGCTTGAGAGTTAGGAGCCCTGTGCTCCCACTTCAAATCCGCTGCTCACTGGCTTTGTGGTTTTACATAAAGTGATCAAAACTCTTTGTGTTATTTTCCCATCACTGCCTAACAAGTTGTCCCAAGTGTGAAGCTTACAATGAGCATGTGTGATCTTCCAGTTACCGTAGGCTGGTTCAGGGCATCTAAGCCGGTGCATTCAGAGAGTCTCAGCAAGGGAAAAGAAGATGTGAGCTAGCGGTCTGTCATCTGAAGGATGACTTGGGCCTGTCACAAAGAGCTTTAGTTCCCTAACCTCTGCGTAAGGTGGCTCAAGCCGCGGCAGCTGTCTTCACCAAAGAAATCAAGAGGACAGCTAGATAGGGCTACAACGACCACCACAGCCAGTGTCATGTATAATATAGCATCAGCCCTGCAGTCCTTCCTGCTACAAACAGACCCTGAGCCCCTGCGGGCAGAGGGTGAGCACCGGCAGGTAGGGACCATCTGAGATATCTTGAATGTTGACTAACACAGCTTCTCCCTTGGTTTTTTCATCTGTAGAGAGAGATTTGAGCCATGGGATCTTTCATGCTGGTGACCTTTCCCCCAGTGCCATCTCTAGCCTTGCTTTTCTGCTCTTATGTGAAAATCTCTACACCTTTCACCTTTGACCCATTGACTGTATCACCCACCACCCTTCTCCATGCTGCCGTTTCTAGACATCCTGGCTACATTCTCCCACCACCTCTCCGTGACTGTGATGTCCACTTGGTTTATGGCTGACCTGTCCTTACTCCACGTCTACCTTGACAGCTCCTTCTAAGTCCTTCTGGGTAACCCTTCCTACCCCAGAGCTTTCTGGTCCTTGACTTTTCTCCATTCCTGCCCATTTGTTTCTTGGCACCTACCCACACATCCTTTCCTGAGTTTCTAAATTCTACCTGTGCTCCCCGAGAAACACACCCGGAACCTGAGTGTGTGTGGCCACTACCTTCACTCAAGTCACAGCTCCCTCTGTCGTGGTTTCTCTAAACCTATCTGATTCACAAGTAAATGACTTAAGTACACTTTTGGGGTGTCTGTGATGATACTTCACCAGGCAAGCCAATCCCGAGGACTCCAACCTAGAGGGTGGATTAATCCCTTGGTGGATTCATGCTAGGATGGCGTTGTTGGAAGGTAGTGCAAGGCTTGGTCGGGGGAAAGTAACTCTTTGTGAGTCTTGTCTATTTCACCCTGACTCTTTACTGAAGGTTGTGTCTCTGTTTCTTCCTCACTATGAGGTAAAGAACCATCGCCATAATTTGTTCAAGCAACTTTGGACTGAACGCTAAAGATCAAGAAGCAAAACAAATTTTCCCATTCCTTGAGTTCTCTCAGTGAAGTAGCTACAATGGTACAAACTCTCTGGAATACTGGGAACCTCTAACCTCAGCTTCCTACGCCATTCTTGTCTTTTTCTCCATACAGAAACTGCCAGGGTAAGCTGGGTCCAGCGGCACATACCTGCCATCTCAGCACTAAATAGGTTAAGGCAGGAGAATCATGAGTTCAAGGCCAGCCTATGCTATGTATTGAGAACCTACGCAAACAAACAAACAAACAAACCAGCAACAACATAAGTCCATCTGGCTTCGAATTGCACTCATGATGAAATTCAAAATCTTCATGCCATGTTCTGGGGGAGACTCTCTGGTTGGTTAGTCTTCATGACGATTGCATGACCATCTCCTAGCGGTTCTTTTGGGATCTTACGGGGGGGGGGGGATTTTTGCAATATACAGTGCATACCCATAAAGTACTAACCACCTCTTTTCCTATATAACTTTTCTATTTCTGGGCAGATATTTATATAGATAAAAGCATTTCCCTTGCTTGACTGTTTAGTGTGCAATAAAATTTCAAGACTGCACTGCTCTTTAAGAAAAATAACAACAACATTTTGTTTAGATATTATCAAAAGTTTCTCACCACTTTGGCAACTCACTTTATTCTTGACATGACCACTCTTGTAGTTTGCATCCCCAGGACTACATGATATCTGAATATATTTATATTCTTCGACCATACTACCTTGAACATGCCCAGTCTTGTCTGAACACATTTATTGCTGCCCCTTTCATGCTGACTCTACATAGAGCTAAAACATGACTATAAGCCGGGCGGTGGTGGCGCACGCCTTTAATCCCAGCACTCGGGAGGCAGAGGCAGGCGGATCTCTGGGAGTTCGAGGCCAGCCTGGACTACAAGAGCTAGTTCCAGGACGGGCACCAAAGCTACAGAGAAACCATGTCTCAAAAAAAACAAAAACAAAAACAAAAAAAAATAAAAATAAAATAAAAAAAAACATGACTATATTTCTTCATGTCTTTTATTGTAATCAAGTCTCTATGGTGTGTTAAATGCACATAATTTCATCTAATCAGTACCAACTCCACTCTCCTAAACTTGGCTTGCTTGTGGATCCAAGGCCTCCTGATTGATGGGGAGGTCAGGTCTTGGGGAAGACGCCTGTCTTTTTCAAGTCCCTCTCTGACCCGCATGGATGACTCCAGGCTCATAACTAGAGTCAGATCTCAACATGCTTCAAGGGGATGAAGGCTAAGTTTAGCCAAGAAGCATATGGTTTAGATTTTGAAAGAATTTCCATATTTTTCTAGTGTATATATAGAGATTTAAAAAAAAAAAAAACAAGGAACATGTTGTCAATGAATTTGAAGAGTGCTACTCCAGGGAGGAAATAAGTCAAAATTAGATTAACCCAAATGTACTCATATGGATGCATTTAAGTTCGAGCCTAGATTTGATGTGTGCATGCTAGCGTAGCCAAAGAGGCTCTGGTGTTTTCCTTGGTTGGTTGATTGAACTTCGGGTTCAGCGTTCCATAAAACTGACGTTAGAGAACATTCTTGGCATAGACACGAAGGAATGTGAAGCTCATTTACGATCCGCATCTTGCATCCCTCGCACCCCCGCTAGATCTTTAAGGGAGCAAACGTAAGAAGGCATCTGTGCACTAGACATGATGAAATACTCTCAGGGAGATGGTGCCAGGGGCCCGGAAAGGCTCTGTGGCAGTGGAAGGGGGGGGGGGGTGGCCAATTACTTAGAATGATTCCAAAATGATGCAACCAGATTGCTGCGCCCAACCACGAGAATCAAGCTCAAGAGAGATGGTTGTAATGGTGGTAGACATCATGTCAAGTAACCAGGATATCTCGAGCTGGCAAATGATTGATCAAGATGCTCATGGGATTGGAGTGGAATGGAGAGCATACTAAAGCATCACTTGGCCCGGGAGCTAAAGAGCTGAAACTGGGCAATTCACAAGGGCAGGGACTCATTTGACAGGATGACCTCCTGATGGGAGATCAATAGTCACGCCACAGATATACACTAAATCTTCCTCCGGGTGTCCCCAACATGGGACATTTTCTGAGACGTCAGGGTGTGTGGGTTATATTTCTATTAACCTTTCTACATGACATAAAGAGAGATCTGATAGGGCTTACACTGTCCTACATGCTCTGACTTCTGACTGTCACTGCACACTTAACTTCTCCACTTCCCTGCTGCATCCATGTTGGCCGTCCTCAGCCGTGCCCAGAGCTTCCCCATCATCAGACATCCGCACCTGTGGGGCTCTCTGCCTCAGGTCTCGGCTTCCCTCAATTTATCCACATGACACCTGCTCATTTGCCTGCCTTATCTACTGATTTATTCAATTATTTTTGAAGTATTGTTGGCAGAGGCCACTCATTCATTCCCCACCACTCATTAGTTCTAGGCTGCTAAGACCCAAAGTAACCACACAGAAACAGTATTAATTGCAGAAGCGCTCTTCTCTCCCTTCCTCATCCCTGCCCTAAAGTTGGGAACCAGTGCTTTTGCACCTTTATGGGACCAGGAAGACCTGAGTGTGGCTGTGTCTGCAGTGGCTTAGAACTGTTAGGAACGTGCGGTGATCTTGGATAGTGGCTCTAACTCAACCCAGGAAACTTCTCTAATTTTTGTTGTCGTTGTTGTTGTTGTTGGGCTGGAGAGGACTCGGTGGTTAAAAACACTGACTGCTCTTGCGGAGGACCCAGTTCAATTCCCAGAAACCACATGGCCATTCACAACCATCTGTAACTCCAGTTCCAAGAGACCCGTGCCCTCTTCTGGCTCCCTAGGCACCAGGCACACACGTGATACACATACTTACATGCAGGCAAAATATCCACACACATTTTTTAAATAATAAAAAAAAATTTAACTAAAAATTTGTATTTAGGTTTATTTATGTGTGTTTATGCCATGCATATGCAGTGCCTTCAGAGGCCAGACGAGGGTGCTGGTGAACCACCTGATGTGGGTGCTAGGATCTGAAACGCAGCAACTGCCCTAACTGCTGAGCTACCTCTCCAGCCACCCCAGGTTTCTTCTACTTAAGGAAATAACTGCTTTAAGCCACTTTATGTGGGATTTTGTTGTTCCGGGCAGCTGGATCTAACAGGAATTGGTCATTTCCTGGAGCTGCTTTGTTATTGTACGCTAGGGCAGAGGGGGAGGGGAGGGGGCAAAGCAGTGTCTCCGTCAGCCTTCCCTGGCTTGTGGCAGCTGGCCTGCTCACTCAGCTTTTCCGACACAGTGGACTTGCTTAAAAGTAGATCTGGAAGTAAACGTGGAGAGCATACGGGAGACACAAGAAAAGCAAAAGAGGGGCATTGGGGTCCCCATGACGGTCACTGGGGTCCCCATGACGGTCACTGGGCACATGATCCCACTGGAACTTCACGAAAAGTATTTGGACCACTTCTCAGCGTTCCTCCTAGAACTGTCCATGAAGACGGGACTGATGTGCAATAATATTCAGCCTCCAGGTTCTTTCCCCACTGGCTGAGTCCTCCAGTGGGTATAATCGCCATTGTCCTTCTAGAAACAGCAGGCTTTCCCACAGAGAATTTTCCATGGGCAAAATGCTTAGGAGTTGCTAAAATTCCTTCTCCTGGAGTGACATAAACCATGTCTATACCTCCTGCAATCCCAACAACAAAGCAAGGTGTAATTCCATCAGAGTTCACTCTAGGAAGGCTTGTTTACAGATGGACAGGTAACCTTATAGCGGTCTCCCTGCAGGGTGTGCACTGCCATGGATGACACCTCCACCCACCCCCAAGCACCACGGCTGTGCCAATAGAGCCCTTCCCTTGTCTGCCCATATCCTCTGGTCTTCTCAAAGACTCTGGGGTCATGAACAATGAGGGAAGAACTGCATACTGTCTGAGAGGGGTGGCTGAGTTCTCAGAGGAGAGCCCTATGGCCTTCCTGCTCCCTCCTTGCACAGCTGTAATGCCCTTTGACCAGCAGACCGACCCAGCCTGACTCCTGAAGATGGGGGCAGTTTGGCTCGAGGCGTAGTCCTGTACAGGTGAGCCTGGGAATGAGGCTAGACACTGTCTCCAAGAGCTGAGTTTGCAGGCTGTCATCAGAAGTTGTAGAAGGAGCTTCCTTTGGGCCACCAACACGGAGCCTTATTAATTACGAAAGGTCGGCAAATAGCTTAGGCTTGTCCTACTAGCTCTTTTAACTTAAATTAATGCATTTATATTAATCTATTATTTTTTGTCATGGCTTTTCACCTCTCTTCCATCTTGTAGTTCCTGTTTCCTCTCCGTGTCCACTGGCATCTGTCCTGCACCTAGATTCATCTCCTCTTCTCTCTCTCTGCCTGGAAGTCACGCCTAACCTCTTCCTGCCTAGCTATTGACTGGTCAGCTCTTTATTAAACCAATCAGAAGGTGCCTTGGCAAAGACACATCTACACAGTGTACAAAAAGATTATTCCACAACAAGAAGTACATCGAAGGACCGTGCCCCCAGCAGCAGGGTGTTTAGGGTTTAGTGCCTATTTCCTGAGATCCACCTGGTTCTCCTTGTTTCTGTAATGTGTTAGCCACTTTCTGTGGCAAAATTCCAGCATGAACATCTCAAAATGGCAAGATATCTTTGCCCACAGTTCCAGGTCTATGGTCACGTGGTGCCATTGCTGTGGGCCTGAGGTGAAGCAGAACATCTCAGGAGAGGCTGCAACAGAGCAGGTCATCCGGAAACAGAACCGGCGAGAGAGAACGTCAGACAAGCAGGGTGGAACATGGGGAGGGAGCAGATAAAGTATTATTTTTCCAGGGCACGGCCCCGGTGACCTACTTTGTCCAACTAGGCTCCACCTGGTAATAATGCCACCACAAAGGGACCCAATCAAGGAATTAACCCTCTGAAGAAGTTAGAGCTCGTATCATCCAATCACTGGATGGACTGGCAGGGGACTATTCCTTAAATATATGAGCCTTTTGGGGGACAGTTTATATATCAACTATACACGTTAGAGCTGCTGAATTACCTTCAGCAGACCAAGCCTGTAACCAGCACCAAAGTCACTGTTGCAGTGTGAACCAGCCACTCGAAATTTGACACTTCTTTCTGGACTTCCATAAAATATATTTTCCTGTCTCAGACAACTCGTTTTAAAAATAAATTACTTCCCAGTCCTTTGTTACAGGTGATCTCAAGTTTGTATATACTGTCTTTTTCTTTGGCTATACCACTTATTGAGCTATCTTGTATCTTGGCTATTGATTTCTAGAGATGATTCTTATATCTTTCTTCCAAGCCCAGATCTGTCTTCTAATTTCTCAAGTCAAATTTACTACCTCAAACCAGGCACCTCTCAGAGAAGCGATTACACAACTGACCAAACTTACATACTGCAAACATCCCCCTTTCCTCTCACTTCTTCTGTTATTCCCTTCTGTGCGTGTGTATTTATTGCTCATGTGTGGTGCAAGTGAGCATGTATGTGTACATGGAGGCCAGAGGTCAACCTCATTGGCTCAGAGCTCACTGATTGAACATGGCCTCTTGGTCGGAAGCTCCAGAGGTCCTGTCTCCACTTCTGGTGTTGAGATTGCTAGTGGCTAATCCAGCATGTGACTTATTTCTGTTTGCTGGGGTTTGAACTCAGGTCCCTGAGCTTGTGTGGACGGCGCTTTAGCAACTGGGCTGTCTCCCAAGACCCCACTGTCTACGTCTTCACATTCACTGTTTCAATAATGACATTTTCACTAGCCTAGTCCAACCCAAAATTTAGCAATAGTTGGCTTCTTGTTCTCATTTATGTTCATATTTTCTATAACCTGAAAATTGTGGTTGGCCTTTCCATGGTTTTTGAGTTCACCATACTCCACCTCTCTGACAGGTTACTAACTCCCACGGGTTATGATCTCGTCTGAATTTTTGTAAGAAACATTAAAAATGCCTTTTGTTTCTGCCCTTGCCAAACAAACTTTGCACTGTGCCAGCACACAGTTTCACCTAGAGCTTCTTACAGGGTTTTTAGTGAAAGCCTCTGTCCTTCCTCCAAACCATTTCCTGTTTCACAGAGCCACCTCTGTCAACACCGTCAGAGGATGTTGTCCTTAGCTACTTCCTTTCTCTGAAGAAAATGCTTACGGCACTTTTGAAAGATGTGTTTACTTTTAGGTGGAAGGCTGTCTTTTTAACCTGCATGTCTATCTTTTTACCACGTGCTGGTCTGGTGTCAAAGGAAGCCAAAAGGGAACTTCAAATTTCTGGGGTGGGTAGGGAAGTTACAGATGGTTGTGGGCCACCGTGTGAGTGCTGGGAATCAAACCTGGGTCCTCTGGAAGGACAGCCATTTCTCCAGCCCTCGTTTTATTAACTTGTGCACGTGCAAGCGTGTGCACACATGCATACAGGTGCCAGCAGAGTCCAGGTGGCATCAGATCTTCCGGAGTGGGAGTTACAGGTTTGTTTGTGAGCTGCCCTGTGAGTGCTGAAAGCAGCCTGGGCTCTCTGCAAAAGCAGTGTGTGCTCTCAAGCTCCAAGCCATTTCTTCAGCGGCTGTTAATGTGCTGATGTTTCCCCACTGAGGTGATGAGGATTCAGTCTACACACACACACTCACACGCACACACACACTCACACGCACACACACACTCACACGCACACACACACACGCACACACTCACACGCACACACACACTCACACGCACACACACACACTCACACACACACACCATCCCACCACCTATGTGTATCCTTTCATTTTCCTGATACAGTAATCTCATTGCCTCATTGCCTTAACTGGAATGGTGTTCATAGTCTATGTTATAATGGTTTTATAAATGGTAAGTGTATTAGTGCCATGTAGACTATGTGTGTTAGCGCCATGTGAACTGACTGTGTGTATTAGCACCATGTGGACTGACCATGTGTATTAGTGCCATGTAGACTGACTGTGTGTACTAGTAGCATGTAGACTATGTATCAACACAGTCTGTGTGGGTTGCCTATGAGCATCAGTGCCATGTAGACTGACCGCCTGCTCGTACATCACTATGTAGTTGAACTATTATTTGGGCTGCCAGTTCACAAGTAACAATATGGAGGTTTACTACTAATTATGAAAGCTTGGGCATTAGCATAGGGTTGTCTCACTAGCTGTCATAACTTAATCTGTTTTTATTAATCTATGTTCTCCCATGTGGCTCAGTCACCTCTACCCTGTACCATATATCCCTCAGTGCCTCCTTGATGTCTCTGTACTGCCCATTCTGCTTCCTCCTCATCTGGCTGGTGACTCTACCTTTCTTCTTCCCAGAGCCCTTTCTGTCCCTGGAAGTCCTGCCTAACCTCTTCCTGCCTAGCTACTGGCCATTCAGCTCTTTATTAAGTCAATGAGAAGGTGCCTTGGCAGAGACACGTCGCCACAGTGTAAACATTCTGCAGCACCGCATGTCCGGTGTTAACAAGAACCTTCCTCCTCCTGCTGTTGCCGCCACCACCTCCGCTACTTAGCTGTTTTTAATTTATTACTACGCCAACATCAAACTTTCCTATTCTCTAGAAAACCTGCTCAAATACATACATATTCTACTTACCAACTGCATCCCCACACCGATCACTCTTCTGATCATTCTTATCTCGACTGCTTGGTCATTCATCCAGCTGCTGTTGTCCTCAGACTCAACTTCATCTGTCCTGGGAATTTCCTTCACTTTTCCTCACCTCTTTGTCTTGCCCCTCCTGCCCTTTATTTACTCCCCGAATTTAGATGGAACACTCTCAGTTTCCCAAAACAGAGCAAAACTGGGACCGGTGTTCAGCATCTCCTGCATCTGAAATGTCTTCCTTTATTCTCACACTCAGTACAGCCTTGTCTTAGCTCATCTCGAGGCTAGAAGTAATTTTGCCTCAGAAACTTGAAGCATTGCCCAGTGCCTTCTTCCTTCCTATGCTGTTGCTGGGAGCTGTCAGGTCACCGTGACTCTTGTAGCTTTTAAGAACATGCTTTTGTTTCCTCTCATTGGAAGTATTCACGATCTATCTTGAAACCTAGTGTTCTGAAATTTTGCAAGTGTCTGATGGAATGAGCTTATTTTCATTCATTGTTCTGATATGGAATGGGTGCTCTCAACCTGGAAACTCATGCTTAGAAATTAGCAAGTTATTAACTGAGCTATTTGTTAGCTATTCCTCATTTATGTGACCACTAGCAGGCTGTCTAATTAAAACAGTTCTTTCACCTGGCCTTTTGCTGTTATTGTTGTTTTGTCTTTGCTTTTTTTTTTATGGTAGTGTTAATTTGACACAGCAGAGGGAAGAGAGAACCTCAGTTGAGGAAACATCCCCCATCAGATTAGCCTGTGGGAAATCCTCTAGTGTGTTTTCCTGCCTGGCGATAGATGTGGGAAGGCCCAGCTAACCATGGGTGATACCATTCTGAGCAGGTGATCCTGGGTTCTATAATAAAGCAGGCTGAGCAAGCCATGGGGAGCAAACCAGTAAGCAGCACCCTCCACAGCCTCTGCATCAGCTCCTGCCTCCAGGTTTTTGCCCTGTTCCAGCTGCTGCCGTGGCTTCCCTTAGTAATGGAATGTGACCCCAAGAATTTTAAGATAAAGCAAAGACATTTCTCTCCAAGTTGGTTTTGGTCTGTTTTTTATCACAGCCATAGAAAGCCTACCCAAGACAGACAGGGTCTTGTGTAACCCAGGCTGGCCTAGAATGCTTTCTGTTGCCCGAGCTGGCTTTGAATACCTGACCCTGAGAGCTGGGGTTTAGACGGGCAGTGCCACACCTGGCTTTTCACTCGTCTTTGGGAAATGTTTCCATCTTTCTTATATTCGTTTTTAACTTCTGTGTTTCCCTCTTGGTTTCTAGGCCGTCCTTCTTTGTGCTCCACCATTGCTGCTTTACACACAGCAAATCATTCTCTCGATTCAGGCAGAACTGTCTTTTGTTCCTGGAGAGTGGTGGGAACATTTCCCCTAAGCTTTAGTCTCCCTCCGTTCAGAACAAACTCATCCTCTGTGAGTCTCTCCACCGTCTCACGTCCTTCTTCGGTCTCTATTATGGATCGTATACACGTTCCTCATACAGCTGATGGTGTCATGGTGTCTGATCCACTTAGGAGAGGTCATAGACCTCTGCACTGGGCTCCCTGTCAGCATCTTCGGGTCTTTCTCGATTCCCGGTCTTTCCATCCAGCAGGACCAGACTGGTTGACGATCCTAGGAGACAGGGGAGACCAGGCTGGTTGGCGATCCTAGGAGACAGGGGTGGGGTAGAAATGTGTCCATTTCATTGTCCGTCCCCACTTCATTCTTTTCTCTCCCGCTATCCCGAGATGGCCTTTCTACCCTCTCCTGACTTAAGCCAACTTATGCCAGGTCTGCAGAGGGCAGTGAGGGTGTCTACCGAGTTCTCAACAAACTTCACCTGTCCCACCACTTTGGATCCTGGTTGTGCCATTTGTTCTTTCGGTTGCCTTTCCGTGGCTGTGACAAACATCACAACTGAGAACCACTTAGGAAAGAAAGGATTTACTTTACAGTTCCAGAGAGGACAGTCTATCATGGCAGGCAAACCATGGCACCCGAGTTTGAGGCCAGTCTAAGTCAGGAAGCTGAGCGATCCACTTCCCTCCACCCCCACACAGGGAGCACGGACAGGGAACCAGAACTATAAAATCTCAAAGCCAGGCCTCCAGTGTGCACTTCCCTAGGAAGCCCCGCCTCCTGAAGGTTCTTTAACTCCCCAAGCAGCAGAGGCAGCTGGAGACCAAGTGATCAAACATAACTATCTATGGGGGACATTTCACATGAAAACCACTTTCTTTTACTAATTCCTAAACCATGAGAAGTTCTTGGAATTAATGCATTGCTTTGATTCCTGGCTTTTAATCACTTTTAAGCTGTCTTCCAGTTCTCCTAGTTCTGCTACCGTCTCTTCTCCCAACTTCCTCGTCCTTTCGGGTTTACAGAGAAGAAACCTTTTACTCAGTTTAGCAAGATTTGTGAAGCGGATGCTGCTAATTTTTTTAATTTGCCATCCACTTAGTGAATCAGAAGTCGTCCAACACTGAAAATTAGCATCATCTCTTTCTTTTGTTTTGTTTTCTCTCAGTTCCATCCTGCTTGGGCCTCAGTTTTCCAGGCTTTCCATGATTATTTAAGTGTGTGCTTCTTCCAAATACACAGACATGCACATGCCCTCAAAGGCAGAAGAGGGCGTTGGATCCCCTGGAACTGGGCTCACAAGAGGTTGCGCCACCTGGTGCAGGTGTGAGGAACTGAACTTGGGAACCCTGGAGAGCAGCAAGCGTTCTCCAACCCCAATTCAGCTTTCAAAAAGGACTAAATTTATGACTTGCCTTAGCAAACAGAATAAATACATAAGGTCCCAGCTGAGGAATTTCAGGCAACCACAGTGTTTTTAAGGGTAAGGACGGCTTCTTCCTGAGCTTTCTCAAATCAGTTGTTGAGCTGCGTCCAACCGCACCCACGCATTCAGCACGCTGTACATTAGTGTCACTGCAAGCATGCCGGGATGAGAATAGCAATCATAACCACTGGCTCAGTGACATTCTGGTTAACTTGTGCATCTCAGAAATTAGGTACCAGGTAGATAAATCATTGAGTATTGGTATTAACCCAGAGCCAAATATATATTTTATTATGTTTATAATAAGTATGCAAAGTTAAATATCTGTCCTACACAACCCATAGTCTGTTTAAACATACCTCGTCACACAGTTGTGGTTGTTAGGCATTATGAAAACACGAAACGCCATATAATTAGGCCAGGAAACTTATTATAGTTAATAAAGTATTACGAATAATAATAACAACAAACATTATGTCCTCTGGATTGGAGCCTGAATTTGCAAAGGAACACATTTCAATATTCGATAAATACTAGAGGATATTGCCAGCATTTTAGTTTACAGAAAGTAAGGTCATGTTTGCCGCCCTTTGAGCACAGCAGAAGTACATACAACCCAAGAACGGAAGCGAAGGAGAAAACTCAAGTCTCCCCTCACCTTATACCTTGTTTTCCCATCCTCTAGATGGTTACTGATATTATGACAAGGGAAGCCTGTGAAAATCCGTGTACCCCACGCCCAAGAGTGGCAGAGTTGATCCCCTGCAGGCACCCAGTTCCAGGGCCCGGCTTCTTAAACCGGCTATTCTGCTCTTCCTGTCCTCTGTTCAAAGAATTCTACTATAAATAGGTGTTTTCACCCAAGGTTATGAGAAATCGACTCCTCTAATCCAGAACGTCCTGATCGATCCTCTCGGTGAAATGCTAACATCAGCTTAAAGCAAAGTTCACCAGGATCTTTCACAAGTTCTATCAACCAAATTAAAATTGTCCAGTCGAAATCAGTGTTTCCTGTAGGATTCAACACGGATGCACACACAGTGTTTATCACACTCCACTCATCGGTCTGAGGCATCTTAAAGATTCTTTTCCAGGAACACACTGAAACGGTGCAAGGCATTATCCTGAGTTATTTAACCAAACCTTCGTCTCACGTGTCCCTTCAGAACTTCCGGTTTTGATAAGACGAAGCTATTTTACAGTCCAGCAGACTTTTTTTTCCCCCACCTGCCTCTGCTGCGCTCGAGTTCCTAGCACGCGGACCCACCGGTTGTTTTGGCGTTAGAGATGCCGGTATTTCCATAGCGGCCTTCCCAACTTGCCCCCGCCCCCGTACGGTGCACACGTAAGCACCATGTCAACGTGTCATTGCGAACCCCCCACCCTGCGCTGCTCACCGAGAGACAAGCACGAGCAGCACCCGGTGCACCGCGCCGACCCCGCCCTCCCCGCCGCCGCCGCTGCCGCCTGGGCACGCCCCGCCCCACGTCCAGCGCCGCAGGCAGCGGAGGCCCCGGCTTCCCCGGGCCGCACCGGCGCCCCCTGCAGGACGCGGCGGGCAGCGCTGCCGGAAGAGCCCGAGCCTCCTGCCACCGTGTCCGCTGTCGCCGCCGCCACCGCCACCGTCGAGCTCCGCGGGGCCCCGAGTCCCAGCCGAGTGTCCTCGGAGCCGCCCGCCGCGCTCCCCGCGCCCCTCGCGCTCCCCGAGCCGCCGCGCCTCCCGCTCGGCCTCCGTCCTCAGCTCCCCGCCCGCACCCGCCTTCACTCTGGAGCGGCCCGGGCAGCCGCAGCAGGGGCGGCGGCGGCGCATCGAGGAGCTCTCCAGGTCGTCCCGGGAGAAGCTGCTGCAGTCCCGGGACAGGATGTTTTCCAAGCTCACGTCCATCCTGCAGCACGCCGTGGAGGCGGTGAGGCCGCGCGGGGTGTGGGGTGGCGGGAATCGGCCGCCCGGGCTGCGGGGCGCGGGGGGAGGCTGCGGGGAGGCCTGCGCGCTCCTTTCCACCGCAGCCTCTGCCCTCCCGCCCCGAGCCGGGCGGCTCCCGGGGCCTCCAGGCCGTTAACCTCCGGGGCCTCCGGGCCGGCGCCGCGAAAGACAATAGAACGGCGGTGCCGGTGGGCTGGGCTTGCTTTGGCTTTCGTGCGGGTGGGACTGCGGGGCCCGGGTGACGCCGGTGCTGGCGATTGCTTGCTCGGGCTCGGCGGCCCACTTCGGTCGGACCTGGGTGATGGATCTGCAGGAGTTTGCAGGTCCGCGATCGCCGGACTCACACCATCTGTTTCCCTTTTCTTGTCTAATATTGCGCTTCCCGGACGCTCTTGGCTCAGAATGCAACCGCTGTACTTTGAGGCCGGTCTTAAACGCACAGAGGGACCTTACACAAACCTCCTGACAGACCTGAACAACCCAGAAGGAGAATACCTTGCCAGTGCTCAACACCGCTTTATTTTAAACTTGCTTATTAATTGGGTTGAGTGTTACTTTGTGTGAAGAAAGTTACTATGTTCATTTTTAAGATGACATTTTCTTTACATGTTGAGAAAGACAATAACACTTTCAACTTCACTCTACTTTTTAAAGGGAGGAAAAAAGCAAATACCACAGTGATGTTAAGGGTCAGCTAACAAAATTAGAATTGTGAATTTTAGTTATGGAGACAAACCTTTAATCCAGTTGCCAGTTATGTAGTATATGGAATTTAGATACTTTGTTTTTGTCCCGCCCCCCCTTGGTGACACATCAGACCGAGAAAGAAAGAGAGTGAGGAGCTGTATTGACACAGGTGGCAAAGGACAGGGCTGTGAGACACTTGCATTTCCTGCTTTATATAGAGTCAGCCTGCATTCGTAAAATAATTAAAAGTTTTAAGAACAGTTATACTGATGTTTTGAATTATACTATAGATTATAAAGAGTTATCAAACGTAATATGATGATAAATTAGAAATAATTAAATAAATTATGTGGATTAGGCCCTGGGGCCTGTCATGTTCTAGGCAGAAGCTCAACTACTGTATTTTATTTTTTTGAGATCGAATGTTACCAAGTTTCCCAGACTGGCCTTGAACTTCTTGCTTTAGCCTCTTAGAGTGTTAAGTTCTACGCACATCCCCAAGCCTAGCTCGTTTTTGTCCTAAGGCCTGTGTTTTCTAACTTTGTAATCTTTTTATAATTGCACGTATCATTAACATCTACCAAATTACCTGAGGAAGACTGGCTAGGTAATAGTCAGCATCTCTGTCTTGCTCTGTCAGTGAGGGGAATGAGTTCACTAGGTTGGCCTAGTCCGGGGAGAAATGTCTGCCCCTGGAAAAAATGTCAAGTCCGCTTGCTCAATGCTGGTTTCTAAGCTGTGCTGCCACCCACACAGTTTACCAAGAAAAAGTACAGCTCCCGAAATCCAGCTGGTTCTGCTCTGCTTTTTTGTTGGGATAGGGTCTCAGATAGTCCAGGCTGGTCCTGAACTTACGTTGAGAATGACCTAATCACTTTCAAATTCACATATGTTTTTAAAGAAAAAAAATCAAATATCACGGTGAGTTTTAGGGTAGGCAAACAATTAGAGTTGTAAATTTGTAGATCTTTCTTCCTCCTTTGCCCAAGGGCTGGAATTAGAGACTTGGCCCCTCATCCCTTGAAGAATATTTTTTATTCCCCCTTCAACATTCTCCTGGGAAAGAACTCTTAGCTAATGGTAAATAAGCATCCTTTGGTAGCTGAATGTTTTTCCTAACACAAGATTAGTTCCTGGTTACTCATTGACTTTTTCGCTTGTTTTTATCCATAAACAAGTCTTTTCATCCCATAATTTTTTGACTTTTTCTTTCTCTTTTTATGTTCTGGTGCAGCATTCCAATGCATAGACTCATCAGGGTTCTGCAGACTTGGGAGGGAATCCCAGGCCTCCGGGTGACCGGACCTCTCATTGCATGCATCTTCAGAACTATGCTGCCCTACCTGGCCTCCTAGTGTTGTTGCTGGCCAAGTGTCCATAGCAGTCAGATAAGCCTTCTATATTTTTTAAAGGTTGATCAGATATATATTCATCTAGATAAGGAGTTTAAGTTTTTTGTTTTGTTTTGTTTTTGAGTCAGAGCCCTCAAACTTACTAAGTCACCAAAGACGACCTTGAACTCATGATCTTTCTGCTCCCTCTCCCCCAAGATCTGGGACCTCAGGCTGGTGCTTTGTTTCCTGTTTAGTTTCTGGTGTTGAGGATTTAACCCAGGGCCTTGGTAAATGCTAGGGAAGCTCCGTACCAGGCTTCTATCCACCCCTGACCTGTTCTGAACATTTTTATCATGGCTTTTTTTTTTTTTGAGTGCATGCATATGTGTGTGTGTGTGCACATGTGCGTGTGTGTGCATGTGTGTGTGTATGAGATCACAACACTTGATTGGGGCAAATCTGGGGACATCTTTCCCTTTCCCCTTATGAGTCCTGGGGAATCAAACACAGGTGGTCAAACACCAGCACGTGTCTTTGACTGCTGGGCCATCTCAGTACCTACCCCTTTTAAACTAAGAAAAAAAAATACTTTTTAGACTTACATTTTCATGTGTGAGAGTTTTGCTTGCATGTATGTATATGAACTGAGTGTATTCTGGGTGCCTGTCGGGGTCAGAAAAGGATGCCAAAGTCCCTGGAACCAAACCCGGTCTTCTGCAAGAGCAACAAGTACTCGTAACTACTGAACCATCTCTCCAACCTTCACATTTTTATTCTGAAATAGGGTCTCACTCAATTGCCTGGGCTGTCCTCAACCTTGTGGTCCTCCTGCCTCAGCCCCCAGGTAGTTGGGATTACAGGAGCGTGCTCTCACACCTGGCATGTATATTTAAATAGTTTTCCCTCATTTGCCAATAACTACACAGAGAAAGATAAAAGAAGATGTTTTCAAAGCTTCGCGTTCATAAATGTGTCTTAAGCCGATAGACACAATGTAAGGGTAGGAGAGAAACCAAGCGCGGATTGTGATTCTTACCTCCTTTTCCCGAAAGGATGCTCCTTTCATGTTGCATGGGTCTGTCAGGAAGAGTTGCGGGAATGAACGTGTCGTTAGCCAGGTGCCGCATGTCTCAGCTCTGATGAAGCCTGTTCTAAGGTTAGACTAGACTATTTGCCAGTTCCCATGTAGTGTTTGCCGAGGGCCAGGTGCTGCAGGGCTACCACATGTCCTGCGCGGGTACCACATGTCCTGCGGGGGTACCACATGTCCTGCAGGGGTACCACAGGTCCTGCGGGGGCACCAAAGGTCCTGCGGGGGCACCAAAGGTCCTGCGGGGGTACCACATGTCCTGTGGGGGTACCACAGGCCCTGCAGGGGTTCCAAAGATCCTGCGCGGGTACCACAGTGGAAGTTTCCCTTTATGACCTTTTACCTGTTTTAACCAGCACAGTGGAAGTCATCCTACAGAATGGAATGAGTGTTTTCCAAGTATAGTTATAGGCAGTTGTTAGGGACAGCATCCACCCCATGCACCATACTGGGGACTGAACCTGGGCCTCCTGCTTGCCGGGCAAGCCCTCTCTACCTCTGGGCCTTGATCCTCTGTCCGCTTCACCAGTTTGCCTAGTGGCATGGCTAGTGGACACCAGTTCTAGAGAACAACTCCATCCTGGGACTTCTTTTCCTAGCCCAACTCGAGTCGCTTCCTCACAGAGCGAAACTTTTAAGAGCCAGGGTGAAGATGGAGCGTCTGTGTCTTGGTTCCCAGTGCCCACTGGCTAAACACATGGGACGCCATACTGTATGGAACACACAAGGATGTGTTCAGCCCTGGAGCCAGACAGTAGGGGTCCGCGCTAGCCTCTGTCCTGACAGCAAAACTGACTGAGTTTGTGTCTTCTTTGAAGCTCCTTCTCCCTGCAATGGGAGTGAGTAGATTGCTGCAGAGGGTGAAATGAGGTGCGCAGGGAGCTTTGTGTGGAGCCTGGTTGATAATGCTTCCACAGTTGGCCCGGCCGGGGGCTGTAGGAAGAAGGAAACTGATCTTAGGTGCAGTCGGGGAAGGTTCTCTGGGGCTAAGACTAGAACTAGGTAGTAGAGATGCAGCAAAGGGAGGGAGGGTGTTAAGGAACTTGTCAGCAGATGTGGTAGCTCACACCTGTCTCTCTGAGACCTTCCTGAGTGAGAGCCAGGCAAGCCTGGGCTGTACCATGAAACCTGTCTTAAGAAAAACAGGGCAAACCCAGATGTGGGTTGTACATGCTGTGATCTCAACCCTTAGGAGCTGGAAGCCAGAGGATCAGGAACTCAAGGCCAGCTACACAGTGAGTTTGAAGCCAGCTGGGACTACAAGAGACCTTGTCTCAAACAAAAACAAACAACAGAACAAAGACAGTTTGGGGTAGGATCTTTTAGGATGTGCATTTTAGATATTTAAAGCAGAGGTTGTGGCCACAAAGTTTTGTCCAGTTTGTTGATGGAAGTTCTTTTGCATATTGGACATGTTGAACAAAGTCCAGGTTCCTAGCAGAAAGCATTGTTACCTAAGGAAAGTCAGCTAACCGGTGTTTTGGTGTCTAATGGGCGTTTGAACAAAAGAGGAACTCTGAAGGAGAGTTTAACACCATTTTAGGCTGGGTTCCTGGGGTACCTCACTTCTGTAATCCCAGCACTCAAGAAGTGGAGGCAGGAAGAATGCAAGTTCAAGGCCTGCCTGGGGTACGTACTGAGACGCTGCTGCAACACCAGAAAGTGAGAAACGAGCTGGGGTGTGGCCTCACGGTGGAGCATTTGCTTCTGCCAGGCCCTCGGTTTACCTCAGTTTGCCAGTGAGTAAAGACTCGATAATGTGCTTGGCCAGTGCAGTGCTGGCCTGCAAGTCCACGTATCAAATGTCAGTGACTGGGCCACCTGTTTTTCATGGAATGAGTATCTTGGTGCTGATTCGGCTCCATCGCTGAGTTGAAACCAGGAGTCTAAATGATGAAAGGGAAGGGCCTACCCTGGCCCTTGTCCAGGTCCGGCCTAAGGGAGAGAAGGTTAAACAGTGGGAAAGGCTGGGGTCGAGGCTAGGAGGAAGCCTCAGCATGGAGAGGGAAAACTTCCTGAAGAGGAGGAGCTTCCACATAGGAGAACAGGAAGTCCCGGGTAGGAGAACAGGAAGTCCCGGGTAGGAGAACACAAGTCCCAGGTAGGAGAACACAAGTCACAGATAGGTAACCTGGCAATTTGGGATGAGAGTTTTGAGAATTTAATCTCCAAATACTAAAACATTAAATTACAGTCTCCTGGAGCTGAGTCACCATTCCTGTCAAAGGATAGATGTTTTTATGCAGTGGTAACAGGTCATTTGCATCTTAGTAACAGAAAAGACAAGTTCACCGTACTCTCACAAAGTAAGAATTTATTTATGTTTGAATGAGATTGTCACTCATCTGAGTTATTGGCGATTCAGAATAGTTCCACGGTTTCCCTCCCTCCGACACCGAGGTAATAGCGCCATCCTGCTTGGGATTTGCTGGTATTCTGTGGCAAGGCTGCCCATACAGAACTGGCAAAGCCTCCAGCCTGCTGTGTGCCACTGCTGGGGAGAAGCTGGAGGAAGGACACTGTTACCACCCAAAAGGTCGAATTGTTACTGCATTAAACACATCTCATTCCCTCTTGTCTGCCCCATTTTAGTAAATTTAACTCCACAAAACTAAGTATAGTTTAACTGCCTGTTCGCTCCTTCACGGTGGCCCTGGGTAGTTCTACTTTCTCAGTCAAGATCTCTGCACACAGGCCAGTGTAGGAAGAATCAGCTTGAAGAAACCAGTGATGGTGTGAAATGAAATTCTTCATCCAGAATCCACACATTTATGAAAAACATAAATGTGTTTCATCTGGTGGATTGAGCCACTTAGCACGACTGTGACTATACCCGTAAGTTGCACAAGAATTGAGAAATTGTGTTGACAGAGTTGTCAACTACAAGGTCGCTGGCTGGGAAACCAAAGGTCATCGCGGAACAAGTGGAAGCATAGGAGAGATCTGCCGGCAGGTCATTCGGTGGCTGTCCCTAGCCTGCAGCCGACACAGAACCACAGACTTCTTAGGACGTGATGAGCGTGTGCATGCATGTTCATGTTCGTTTGTGTGCATGCATGTGTGCTCAGTTTGCTGCATTGCCAAGCGTGAGCTTTGTAGATGACTGCTGCCACAGTGTTGGACAATTGGACACTCTTGGCACTTAGAAGCCGAGCATGAAACGGCAGTTTACCCGTCAGTCGTCAGTTCTCAGGATAGAAACCTCTGCCCTGCACAACCGTGGTCAGAGCTGTACATCTGACAGAAGTCGATGACACCTCTAGGGTGTCCCCCACCTCTCTGTCCCTCCACCCCCACCCCTTTCTAGCAAAAGAGCCCAGAGTCAGAGGAGTGGCCACATCTGCCTTTCTCCAATTTAACACGCATTCCCTAATGCTGGTCGGCTTGCGGCAAGGTGGCTAGTGCTATAATTCTGGCCTTAAAATGTATGAAGTGCCTTTCAAAGCTTGCCATTTAACACATTTTGTAGACTTTAAACTGGTAGTGTCTTGTTCATGTAGTTATTCTGCTAAAAATATACACTACCTGACCTAGGCTTACAAAGAAAAATATTTACATCAGTAGTTTCTTGTTCATGTAGTTATTCTGCTAAAAATATACACTGCCTGACCTAGGCTTACAAAGAAAAAGATTTACCTCAGAAAGCCATGGGAGTAGGAAGCAGTTTAATCTGATTATGACGCTGGCAGTGCTTGTGTTTGCCGTGCTGACGGGTAAGCGATTGCCAGCTACTCATCACCCTTTCCCCTTCCAAAGTCCCAGGTACGCAGACCTCTGGTTATCAGAAATGCCGCTTCGCGATACCGCGTCGCAGTCACGTGTTTTGGTTTAGTCACCTGAAGCCACATGGTAACAGCAGCTGGGGAAAGGTGACTGTGGGGTGGTTTAGTAATAGTATTGATAAAGGTGGCTTTCTTCTTAGTGAATCATTTTACTTCTTTGGATTCAACTCATTTTGGTTGTATTTGATATCTGAGTTCAAGTCAAGTCTGCCCTTATTCTAGTGCCTCACTCTTATAAGTCTGGTCTTTTGTGTTTGTAGCTTGCACCGTCTCTTCCACTACAAGAAGATTTTGTTTATCATTGGAAGGCAATCACCCATTACTACATAGAAACTTCAGGTAAGAACACGCGTGCCTACGATCTGCTTCAAGATGAGTTCTCAGTTACTTTATTGTTAACTTTAAACAGTTTTATTGACTCCTCTCAATGTCCCTTTGGAGCGTCTCCTATGTTCTGCGTTGTTCTGGGCAGCGGGGACTGAGTAGCTGTCTTGCACATGGAGCAGCCCCTGCAGCTCTGTCCTGACAGCTTGTATGCGGGGCAGTGGGGGGGTGGCTACTTCAGTCCTGAGAAGACAACACTGCCTCTTGGTCATGTTTGTCTGGAGAGGCCCTCACTGGGTGCTCCCACCTGCTGATGCGTACGTCCGGCCCCACACGGGTGTCCTTGAGATGATCAGTGGTGAAGCTTAGGAGAAATGGGTAGAAAATAGATGGACAGTTTGTGGTTTGCCCCCATGAGGAGTGCTGTGTAAGGAGACCCAGGATGGGTGGGAGCGGGGTGGGGACAGAGACCACACCTGGCACCTTTAGTCACTCCACCTTTTTTATGTTTGTAAAAACTGGTCAGTTAGTTTCTCAGTCTGTCTCTTCCTGTCCCCCTCTATCCCCTCTGTTCCTGTCCCTCCTCCCTTGTGTGTGTGTGTGTGTGCAATGTATATGTGTGTGCGTGTGTGCAGTGTATATGTGTGTGATGTATATGTGTGTATGTCTGTAGTGTGTGTGCGTGTGTGTGATGTATATGTGTGTTGTGTGTGTGAGCGTGTGTGATGTATATGTGTGTTGTGTGTGTGAGCGTGTGTGATGTATATGTGTGTATGTGTGTGTAGTGTGTGTGCAATGTATATGCGTGTGTAGTGTATATGTGTGCACTGTGTGATGTATATGTGTGCACTGTGTGCGTGTGTGTGTGTACTGTATATGTGTGTGATGTATATGTGTGTATGTCTGTAGTGTGTGTGCATGTGTGTGATGTATATGTGTGTAGTGTGTGTGCGTGTGTGTGCGATGCATATGTGTGTAGTGTGCGCGTGTGTGGTGTGTGTGTAGTACATGTGCGTGTGTGTGATGTATATATGTGTAGTGTGTGTGTGCGTGTGTGTGCGATGCATATGTGTGTAGTGTGCGCGTGTGTGTGGTGTGTGTGTAGTGCTAGAGCACAGCTCTGTGGAGTTGGCTCTCTCCCGGGGTTGGCTCGGGTCATCAGGCACAGCAAGCACTTTCGCCTGTTCATCCATCTCGTTGACCTTCTCCACCTTACTTTTTGAGACACTGTCTGTTGCTGAAGCTGATGGATTTGCTAGATTGGCCGACTAGTGAGTTCCTGGGGTCCACCCGTCTTTTCTCTCCCCAGACTACTGGGATCATAGCCACAGCCACCAGACCTGGCTTTTACGTGGGTATTTGAGGATCTGGACTCGGTCCTTATGCTTGAATGGCAAGCATATTACCCACTGAGCCACCTCCCCAAAACCCCAGAAATGTTTTAATTACTTGGAAAGGATGGGGGGGGGGGATAACTCAGTGGTAGAGCACTTGCCTGGCACGAGTTCAGTGCAGCATCTAACACCAGCATCCAATACCAGCATCCAACACCAGCATCCATAACACCAGCATCCACAACACCACCATCCACAACACCAGCATCTAACACCAGCATCCAGCACCAGCATCAACAACACCAGCATCCAACACCAGCATCCAGCACCATCATCCAGCACCAGCATCCAGCACCAGCATCCAACACCAGCATCCACAACACCAGCATCCAACACCAGCATCCATAACACCAGCATCCACAACACCACCATCCACAACACCAGCATCTAACACCAGCATCCAGCACCAGCATCAACAACACCAGCATCCAACACCAGCATCCAGCACCATCATCCAGCACCACCATCCAGCACCAGCATCCAACACCAGCTTCCAACACCAGCTTCCAACACCAGCTTCCAACACCAGCATCCAACACCACCATCCAGCACCACCATCCAACACCAGCATCCAACACCAGCTTCCAACACCAGAATCCAACACCAGCATCCAGCACCAGCATCCAACACCAGCTTCCACAACACCAGCATCCAGCACCACCATCCAACACCAGCATTTAAAAAGAAACGGGTGGAGAGACAGACGGAAGATGTAAGATAGGTTTCAGAGAATCCAGTGGAGGAAAGGGCAAATCCCAGAGTCAGACTGGGTTGTTGGTGAGCGTCGTCACTACATAGGAAGGAGAGAATTAGCAGTGTAATGGGGACTTGGCCTTTGGAGGACAGTGGATGGTTCCATGCAAACAAGGCAGAAAGCGGAGCAGCCAGGAGTAGACCCCACGTATCCTGTGTTATCTCCTGTTGCTCCTGTTCTGATCAGTAAGGAGAAGGGCTTGGCTAGATTAGCTTGAGGATTAGCAAACTGTACTTTAGCCCATCTAGGCCGCATAGTCTCCTTTGTATGTGATCTTTGCTGCTGAGGTGCAGAAGCAGCTCTGCGGTCAGTGAAGGCTGGGGTATGGCCGGGGTGTGGCCCCCAGATGTAAAGTCAGTTTATATGCACTGAGTGCGGTTGTGTTTAGCCGCTGACCTGCAGAGGTTTCTCTTTTGAGACAAGCCACATTTAATATTACTGTCAGCTTTTGTGATTTTACTTTTCCTTCTTTGGCCTTAAGGCCTTGCTTTAAAGGATTTAAACATTCTTGCTTTAAGGGATTTTTTTTTCTCTATCTCATAGCAGAAGCAAGTGTGCACATTTGTTAGTGTGGAACAGATGCGGTCTGAGTCGGGGAGAGTCTTGGGACAGGTGGAGGATGGAGAGAAAGGGAATTGGAGGGAGCAAGGTCTAACCTGGGCTCTAAGGGAGCTGAGCTCCTGAGTAGACAAGCAGGAGGCACTGCAGGCAGACGTGTGTGCAGGGGCCACAGGAAAGTTAATTACTTAGGAACAGTGGACAAGAGGAGACAGAGGTTGTGTTCTGCCTTTCAGAGACCATTTCCAAATGATAACGGAGGAACATTCACTGACAGTATGTTCCAGGCTGTGGGTCACAGCTTGACCGTGTCATGCTAACAAAGACAGACATGATGTGAGCATGTCTCAGACGTGTGGTTCAGAACTCCATTCAGTCAGAGTTGGGATGGAGGCAGGAAGGAGGGTAATGTAGTTGCACACAGAAAGTTTAAGAAATTTTCCGAGTATTTGATGTAATTTTTCTATCGTTTAGATGATAAAGCCCCTGTGACGGATACGAACATTCCGTCCCACCTGGAGCAGATGTTGGACATACTGGTGCAAGAGGAAAATGAGCGAGAGTCTGGAGAGACGGGGCCATGTATGGAGTACCTGCTCCATCACAAGATCTTGGAAACATTGTACACCTTAGGGAAAGCCGACGTAAGCCCCTGACCCACCCTGTAATACAGGCAAAGCTCCAGGTGCACAGTTCAAGTGTGGAGACAGGAATGGCACGTGGCAGTGCTGGGCCTCAGACTGGGGAGATGGGGGATTCCTGTGTCCTGTGCACCACGACAGAGAGCTGAGCTGCCACTGCTCATGACCGCACTCCTGCTTAGCTGCCTAGAATCCCAGGGTAAACTCGAACCCATGAGCTCATAGTCAGGGGAGGACAGTCGTGCCCGAAGAGGTCGTGGTCCTGAAAGGGAGCATCGTTGTTACCCTGACAGTCCCTGAATCACTCAGTGATGTAATGCAAATGTTGGGCCTAGTGAATTTTGAAAAATCTTTGCAAATCTAATATTATAACATAAGCTTTTATGTTATAATATTATATATGTTATAATATTAGGTATAATATTAGTTATAATATAACGTGGTATTTTTACCACAGAAGCTTCAAGTTCATGCATCCTTAGCCACAGAGGCATGTTCTGAGAAATGTGTCAGCTGGTTTTGTCGTGGTGTGGACACCATGGTGTTTACAGGCGCCAGAAGGCTTCCCGCTGCACACCTGCTCTCTAGTGTGAACTGCAGTTCAGGTGGCTGGAGGTGATGGTAGACCCCCTCCAGCCAAAACCTCAGTGGTTCTGTGAATTCCTGTGATGTAAAAGACTAAATGAGATGATGGTATTTTAATTCCACATAGTGTACATCATATTAAAGACAATTTCTTTTTAACGAAGTGTGTAATGCCCCAGTTAAGTGCATTTGCGCTAAGCACGCCCTTCCCTAAGAAGCAGATCTGCTCCGTGATAGCCTGAGCTGTCTTATGTTCCCTTGCCCCCATTCTTTAGAGTGTGCGCTTTTACCATACTAAATTGAATTAGTTGGATGTTTTAGCAGGATGCTAGTAATTGTACCGCTAATAAGCTTATTTCTGATATAAGTGATTATAAATATTGTTAGCATTTTATCTGAATAACATAAGGTAGTTGTTACCCTAAAAGTATCATCGTGCTAAGGATTATATTTAGCCTGTTTCCATGTAGCATGTCTGTGATGATCCGTGGGCATACACATGTGCATGACTGTTCCAACTGAATGTAAGCAGTGTCATCTGCTTTATTACGGAGCATATGACTCACGCTCTTTTAATCCAGAGTGTGCGTCAGGATTTCTGCCTTCCAGTAGCTGGCATGCTCTAAGAATGTCCTAGTGATGTTCTTTATAGTACCTATAATCCAAATATCTTGGCAATTAGCATAAAGGAGTCAATGCACAAGATGCCTTTTTATTAATATCCATGCATTTGTTATAAACTGCTCATTGCTCTAAGTAAAAAGATCTGCCCTTGGTCTGGCAGGGAGTCGGCCCTCATGGGCCTGTGTTGTCCCAGCAGTGACCAGCCTGATGGTGCCTGAGCATGCTAGTCTCGACAGTGCGTGCTCACCCTGGTGTGCATTCTAGTCTCGACAGTGCGTGCTCACCCTGGTGTGCATTCTAGTCTCGACAGTGCGTGCTCACTCTGGTGTGCATGCTAGTCTCGACAGTGTGTGCTCACCCTGGTGTGTATGCTAGTCTCCACAGTGCGTGCTCACCCTGGTGTGTATGCTAGTCTCCACAGTGCGTGCTCACCCTGGTGTGTAATCACCTGAGGCCGTGCTCCCACATGCCACGTATGGTCTCAGGTGTATAATTGTGTTTCTAGAATGCCAGTCATGGCTATGAATGGAAATTTTTATTATGGCAAAGTCATCAACTGGTCACTGGCATGTCTTTGAGGGGGGCTGTGCTGAAAGACATAGTCTGTCCTATGAACATTTGCGTGTGTTGTCTGTCTTGTGCCCAGTGTCCTCCCGGGATGAAGCAGCAGGTTTTACTGTTCTATACCAAGCTTCTGGGAAGAATCCGGCAGCCCCTGCTTCCACACATCAACGTTCACAGGCCGGTGCAGGTGCGCACTCCCATGACTGCAGGTTAAAGCTCACTGGGTCCCGTGTACAAGTCATTTTGTATTGTTTTTCTGGGAGTGGGAATGATGGAGGATATTGTTGTCATAGCATAAAAACTAGTAGACATTGGGTTTTCTTTTATCTCTCCATGTTTATACTTCTCTATAAAGTTCTATACATTTTCTTGTTGCTTTACCTCCACAATATCACAAAGAGTTTTAAACTTTAAAAACTGTTTTGACAGAAATTAATCCGATTGTGTGGAGAGGTGCTTGCCACACCGACAGAAAACGAAGAGATCCAATTTCTCTGCATCGTCTGCGCGAAGCTGAAACAGGATCCCTACTTGGTCAACTTCTTTCTGGAGGTATGCCACACTCTCGGACTCACAGCTCATTGTGGAAACTGAGGTGCAGTCCCCAGGAGCAGCTCAGGCCAGCAAGTTCTGCCTGCAGAAGTAGTTTTCATTTAAGATCGGTGTTTATTTCAACTTACAGTCACCGTGGAAGGGGAATTTCAGGGAATGCAGTTGTACCAGACATGTGCTGCACCGGGGAGTCATGGGGGGAGCAGCAGGTGCAGAGGGGCAGGCTGCACAGCATCTCCAGCTACCGACAGCTTCGCTTTCCTTTGGCACGACTGCCGTGCTTTGTATTATTTTTATAGCCGTGGTCTGTTTTAAATTTTATTTACAGCTTTAAAAAGGAAAATAAATTGTGTCTACTTTCTGCTTTTGTTCACTGTTTTCCTTTAATCTTTTTTTAGATTTTTTAAAAATGTATGTTTGCATATCGTGTGCATGCGCGCATGTGTGTGTGTGTGTATGTGTGTGTGTAAGAGAGAGAGAGAGACTGATTCTCACTGAAACTGGAGGTCACCAGTTGGGATAGATTGTAGACTGTCTGGCCAGCAAACCCCAGGGATCTGTCTTTCTGGCTCCACCTGCCGAGTGCAGGGGTTGAGCCCCCGTGGAGGGTGCTGGGAATCTCAACTGAAGCCCTTGTGCTTAGAGACAGCCATTTTAATGACTTAGCCATGCCCTTGTCCCATTCTTTTTCCTAGCAGTGACATCCTTGAGGGAAAGCGGCTTTGTGGTCAGCCCTCTGCCAGCAGTGTGTGCCGGTGCCCACTGTCTCAGGGCATTGGGACGTTCTCAGTGTTTGCCGTTCTGATGTGTTGCTTTGTCTTCTGTTGTTGAATAAATAATCTGCAATGTTCCTGGAGGCTGACAAGCAGCATCGCTGTAGAATTGCTGGATTTAATTCTGTGTGTAGTACCAGGGCCATGAAATGCCTGTGTTCTGTTAATATGTGCCCTTATTGTCTTCTTTTTCAAGTTTGCATCAAAATAGTTCTGTTAGTCAAGAATTTGGATTTCTAAAGATACGTTACTTAGAACTGCATTATAGTTCTTTGGTTCTGAATGTTTGATAAGAAATAGATTAGTTTGGCTCCCTGTGGGATTTCTTCACCTTGCTTGTGCTTTGAGACAGGAGCTCACTATGAGCCCAGGCTGGCCCAGAACTTGCTGTGTAGACCAGGCTGGCCTTGCACTTGAGGCACTCTTTCTGCCTCCGCCTGTGTGCCTGGCTGGTTTTCATTTCTGTGTAGCCCATCCTGGCCTAGCATTCTCAGTACAGCCCTAGGCTGTCCTTGAACTTGGAGAAATCCTCTCTCAGCCCCTGCAAGCTCCAATTTCAAGTGTGAACCATGACTCCTGGCTGAGATTTTTCTTTTCAAAGTTTTTTTTTCTAATATTTTCTTAGACACTTAGTGTACTTTAGATGGATTTCCCCCAAAACATACCTGAAAATCCTTGAAATTCGTCTCGTGATTACATGGACCAGGGGAAGTCTGTGGGCTTGTGTGTGTTGATCATAAAATGTACTTGACACACCTGTCTTCATAGGAGCATTTCCGTTTAAAACCCAGGTCTGCTTTATTCAGCGTAGCGCGTGGTGCTGAGTAGATGGTAGTTGGTGCTGGCACAGCCTCCCCAGCTCTGGAATTACTGACCTGACTGAGTAGATAGTAGTCAGTGCGGGCACAGCCTCCCCTGCTCCAGAATTACTGACCTGATTGAGTAGATAGTAGTCAGTGTGGGCACAGCCTCCCCTGCTCCGGAATTACTGACCTGAGTAGATAGTAGTCAGTGTGGGCACAGCCTCCCCAGCTCTGGAATTACTGACCTGACGTGCCTTTGATGTCCTCCTGTTGGTCAGTTCGCTTCTTGAGGACAGTGGTTCTGCCTTGTCAGTCTTTGGGTCTGCACAGCTTCTTACAGTGAACAAAGCTTAACTCCCTACTGATTGACCCTCACTGAATGATGAGCCTTCCAGGCGATAGAGCTTTATGCCCTGATGTGGACAGTAGCGACTGTCACCACCCACTACCGCTCTCCAGTGCATCTGAAACCTGTCCGTGTAACCGGCCATTGCAGGCATCTGCTGGGGTTACATGCATGTAGAAGAGTTGTGGTTTTGTAGGCAGTTGGCAAGTCGTTGACCACATGAGGCTGTTTGAACTGTGAGCCGTGGGCTCATCTCTCTCAAGGTCGGGCTAGTGCTGTTCACCCAGCAGTGGCCATGGTGTCTGATGACAGTGCAGGGAAGTAGTCGGTTCAGCCTTTCCTGTCAGCCCTGTGGTGAGGCTGGCATCAGGGGAACTTTGCCTTGTGAATAATTTGATTTCTGTTCTATGTCAAATAGGAAGCAAGACATATTTTCCTTGAAACTTATGATTTGCTCCTGTTAAGAATCTGTTTGTGTTTGGATGTGGGGATCAGGCAAGCAAGTGGACTCCTCTGGAACAATTAAAACCATGCTCGGAGAGGTTCCTTATGTTCTAAGCAGAGGTTGAGATTTTGAAAATTCTTAGAAAAAGTTGTTAGCAAATTAAAGAAAACGTGAGGATTTTTTAGAAACCTCAAGTCTAATGCTGGCAACCTTTGAACTTTTGAGGTTTTGCACCCTCCCCAACAGGACTGACCTGTTGTATCTGTGATAACTTAGATACTAAACTGCAGCTGGGAACTCTCAGGAGTCAGGTGGTTATGGCTTACGTTGCTCATGTGTGGTCAGTCAAATGCGTGTAGTTAGTGTGGCGAGTCGGTAACTTGGTGTGACCGTGAGATCCATCTAAAATGTGGTTTGAGTCTGTACATCTTCTTTTGACGTAACGCTTATTACCACTTTAATTAGGCACCTGGAATGCTTATCCCAGAAAAATCCAAGCTGGGCCTCATGGCACAGGTCAGTTATAGCAGCTGCTCGCAGGCTACTTAACAGCTAAGGCAGAAGAAGGCTTGCCATTTCAGGACCTGCCCGGGCTACAAAGTGGGTTCAGGGTTAGCCTGAGTCACAACTAAATGTTCAGGAAAGGATGGGCAATGCCACACAGCGGCGCAGCACTTGGGGCCTCGTGTTTCCCATCAGCGCCACCCTAACCCCCAAATCTACATCTGAGGTGTAGCTCAGAGGTGGACCGAGAGACGGTGTCTAGCCCAAGTGAGGCGCCGGCCTTGATCCCCAGCACACCAGAGAGGACGGGGAGGGGGCATTTCGATGTGATCTGGGTTTTGTTCCTTTGAGGAGGGCCTCCCCGTGCAGCACAATGTCTGTCCTGACCATGGCCCTCACAGACACACGTTCCTTTTCAGAACAAGTCCAAGTCGCTGGCTTCCAAAGGAACTCTGAGTGTCATCTCAGCTGATGTCCCCAAAAGTCAGGACCCCGTGTCAGCGGACAGCAGCCAGTGCCATCAGCCGCAGGAGCTGCCCCGTGCTCCTGGGGTGGGGTACACGGAGCCAGAGGAAGAGCCCCCTCACCAGATGGATGAGCTGTCTGCAAGCTTGGATGACCTCAATGTCACCTCACCACCAGAGGCCTCTGACAGTCGGCCGAAACAGGATTACAACTTAGTGAATTCTCTGTTGACCCTGACAAAGAGCCCTGTGAGTCCCAGCCTGCGCTCCCAACATGGTCACAGTAATACGTGTCTAAAGTAGAAACACGTTTATTCTTTAATGGAAAATACTGAATCCTTTCATGTTTAACTCCGCAAATAACACGTGTGTTCTTTCACAGGACGGCCGGATAGCCGTGAAAGCGTGCGAGGGCTTGATGCTCCTGGTGAGTCTGCCAGAGCCTGCGGCTGCCAAGTGCCTCGCTCAGAGCACCTGCTTGTGCGAGCTGCTGACCGGCAGACTCGCCTCCCTGTATCAGGCCCTCCCTCAGTCGGTGGATCCCTTGGATATTGAAACTGTGGAGGCAGTGAACTGGGGGTAAGCACCGCTCTTTTTCTTGCCTGTGTGCCTGCGTGCCAAAGTCCACCTCTGCTTTACAGTGACGAGAATGTTAGATTGGAAGATTTAGCTCTGCCGTGACCCTTGTTTCTGTCACTTAGGGGTGACAAAATGGTGTGGGAACAGCCGGGGTTACAGAGTCCAGCTCCTTTTATTTTGCCCATTATAGGTTTTATGTCAAGATCAACAACTGATTGTTATATTAACAGCAGAAGTCTTTAAAAGAGGTCTTTTTGATTTCTTTTGTTTTTGAGACAATTTTTCAGTGTGTAGCCTTGGTTGGTCTGGGACTCGGATCCACCCACTTCTGCCTCGGGCTTTACCTGGCCTAGGAGAGACTGCCCTTTAGTGACTTTCCCTTGCCCTAGACAGTCTGGGGGTCCTGTGACCGTGCTGTAGACTAGACAGTCTGGGGTCCTGTGGCCATGCCGTAGACTAGACAGTCTAGGGGTCCTGTGACCATGCCGTAGACTAGACAGTCTGGGGGTCCTGTGACCGTGCCGTAGACTAGATAGTCTGGGGGTCCTGTGGCCGTGCCGTAGACTAGACAGACTGGGGGTCCTGTGGCCGTGCCGTAGACTAGACAGACTGGGGGTCCTGTGGCCGTGCCGTAGACTAGACAGACTGGGGGTCCTGTGGCCGTGCCGTAGACTAGACAGTCTGGGGGTCCTGTGACCGTGCCGTAGACTAGACAGTCTGGGGGTCCTGTGACCGTGTCGTAGACTAGACAGACTGGGGGTCCTGTGACCGTGCCGTAGACTAGACAGACTGGGGGTCCTGTGACCGTGCCGTAGAATAGACAGTCTGGGGGTCCTGTGACCATGCCATAGACTAGACAGACTGGGGGTCCTGTGACCATGCCGTAGACTAGACAGACTGGGGGTCCTGTGGCCGTGCCGTAGACTAGACAGTCTGGGGGTCCCGTGGCCGTGCCGTAGAATAGACAGTCTGGGGGTCCCGTGACCACGCCGTAGACTAGACAGACTGGGGGTCCTGTGGCCGTGCCGTAGACTAGACAGTCTGGAGGTCCCGTGGCCGTGCCATAGAATAGACAGTCTGGGGGTCCCGTGACCGTGCCGTAGACTAGACAGACTGGGGGTCCTGTGACCATGCCGTAGACTAGACAGTCTGGGGCATCTTAGGGCAGAGGGCTGCCTGCCTTGGCAGACCTTCCTTTCCCCTGACCCTGTACTGTCTCGCTGACCAAACCCCTGGCCATCTGATGATTTCCCACTTAAGGAGGGAACTGATCTGTCGCTTTGTCTGAAGAGAGAGCTCTCATCTGTGTCTCCTAAATCTCTTCTGATTGTGATCCACCATCAGGGCCTTCTTTCTGCTTGTAAGCACAAAGGGCCATGTGCGTGCTCACCTGGCCCCATACTGACCCAGTGCCGTGTAGGTTGGTGTGCACATTTACCTGAGGTTTGTTCTCTGTGCCGTGCAGGTTGGCATGCACGCTCACCTGAGGTTCTCTGTGCTGTGCAGGTTGGCGTGCGTGCTCACCTGAGGTTTGTTCCCTGTGCCGTGCAGATTGGCGTGCACACTCACCTGAGGTTCTGTGTGCCCGTGCAGGTTGGTGTGCGCAGCAGGTTGGCGTGCACGCTCACCTGAGGTTCTGTGTGCCGTGCAGGTTGGCGTGCACGCTCACCTGAGGTTCTGTGTGCCGTGCAGGTTGGTGTGCGCGCTCACCTGAGGTTCTCTGTGCTGTGCAGGTTGGCGTGCACACTCACCTGAGGTTCTCTGTGCTGTGCAGGTTGGACTCCTATAGTCATAAAGAGGACGCGTCAGCGTTCCCTGGGAAGCGAGCCTTAATTTCATTTCTTTCCTGGTTTGATTATTGTGATCAACTCATCAAGGAAGCACAAAAGGTTTGAATTCTTTGTTGTTTGTTGATAGCTTTAAAATGTGCTTATTAAGTAAAATGTGAATCACTTTTCCAAAAGTATCTTAAGTGTCACGTGCAACGCTTTACAGACGCTCACTGCACAGGGGTGGCTTCCACGTGCAGTGCTTTACAGACACTGCGTAGGGGTGTCTCCCACGTGCAACGCTTTACAGACGCTCACTGCGTGGGGTGGGCCGGGGAGGCTCCCCTCCAGCTTTCCCCTTTGGGGTGATATTAATTACTCTAAATTTAGTTACGGGAATTTTTTTCCCTGATCTTTTTAGTTCTGGGGAATGGGGTTGGATAAAAGCCAACATATTTGGGTCCCATCTCCATATGGCTTCTGGTGAGAGTCATGCTCTTTAGGCCCAAGGTGACTTGTTGATGTTCATGCTGTGTTCTAGACTGCTGCTGTTGCTCTCGCCAAAGCCATCCATGAGAGGTTCTTTATCGGTGTCATGGAGCCTCAGCTGATGCAGACGTGAGTGCCCTCTCCCATAGAGTAGTCGAGTGGTCGCTGCCCGTCACTCCTCCCACTGACCGCCCATCTGCCTCCCTAGCTCCGAGATGGGGATCCTGACATCGACGGCTCTACTGCATCGTATTGTTCGACAAGTGACCTCGGACGTCCTGCTTCAGGAGATGGTGGCCTTTATCCTTGGAGAGCAGAGGGAGCCAGAAACGCTGTCGGAAATTGGCAGGCATCCCCTAAGACATAGGTTAATCGAGCATTGTGATCACATATCTGATGAGGTAAGCCATGCGCAACAGGGCTGACGTAGAGTCTCTAAGTGCTGTTTCTAATGCGCTTGTGATTGATTTGGTGATGGTAGAGGTGGAGGAGGTGGTAGGGGTGGTGGTAGGAGTGGTGGGGGTGGAAGGGGGACTGGGGGTGGTGGCATGCATGTGTCATGGTGTACCTGTAGAGGTCAGAGGGCAGCTGACAGGAGTCAGTTTTCTCCTCCACCAAGTGCATCCCAGGGCGGAAGTTGGGTAATCAGCCCTCTTACACTAAACCACCTCACTAGCCTCTGCTTGTGACCCTTCAAGTGAGTTTCTCTGTGTGGCTTTAGCCCCTGGCACAGCTTCTGTTCTGTTGCTGTGGTTTTAGATAAGCATCATGACCCTGAGGCTGTTTGAGCATCTTCTGCAGAAGCCCAACGAGCACATTCTTTACAACTTGGTCCTGAGAAACCTGGAGGAAAGGAACTACACGGAATACAGGCCTTTGTGCCCGGAAGATAAGGATGCAGTGGAGAATGGGCTGGTGGCCGGAGCCGTGTAAGTGTCTGGGGACGGCTCTCCCCAGCAGTCTAGCCGCTTCCTCATGGGTAAATTCCGGGGGATGCTAACTACCCCTTGAGCCCGGTAACAAAAGTAGCAGTGGGCACTGGAGATTGTTAGTGTAAAGTGGGAATTTGCATATTAAATACATTATTGCTTCTTTGTATTAGGAAACTTATGTAATATTTCTCAAAAGCTAGCAAAGAATCTTTTGGTTTAGAAAATGTCATAATAAATGTTGTTTTTTATACATCATTAAATTAAACGTAGAGATCTGGAGGAAGATCCATTATTTACTGACATTTCACCAGATAACATTCTGCCAAACCAAGAGTGGATCAGTTCACCCCATGCCAGCCCAGACCACCCCAAAAATGATGGCAAGACGGAAGTCCATAAAATCGTCAACAGGTGAGTCTCTGTGTGACTGGTCTGCCCAGGCCGGCACAGGACTGCACCGCGACTTCAGTATTTGCCGGTGCTGTTAGCTTTTTTTGGCTCAGTTATGTGGCAGGTGGCAGCTGGGGCCACAGTTGATGCCATGAGAAAATCCAGCTCCATAGAAAAGTCGTTTTCTCTCAGCCCAGTGGAGGAGCACCCGGGCAGTCTGTCTGCTTCCAAGACCAGCCTTAGCACAGCAACTGAAGAAAGGAAAGATTAACTGAGGAGAATGGTTAAGTGTGCCGGGATCTTATAGGGACGGCGTCACACACGTCCCCAGCACCGACAGTAGCATTGGCAAGCGTCAGTCTGACGAATGGTTCTCACTTTGCATGTGTGCTAAGTGTTGAACTATTTTTTTCATTCATTGTGTATTTTTACATTTTTTTTTTAAATATCTTTTTCATAACAGTTTTCTCTAGTGTCTTTGCTTTTAATGCTGACAGTGATATGCCTGGCCCTTGCAATTTTGTAGGGGACTGTTAGTTAGTTCCTGGCTGCTCAGCTCCAAAACAATCACACAGAAACCATTTTATTTGCAGTACTATTTGGCCAATAGCTTAAGCGTATTTCTGGCTAACTCTTATATCCTAAACTAGCCCATCTCCATTAATCTGTGTATCGCCACTAGACTATGGCTTACTGGGTAAAGTTCCAGTGTCTCCATGGCCTCTCTCTACTCCGCCTTCCTTCTCCCAGCATTCAGTTTAGTTTTCCCTGCCTAGCTCTAGTCTGTTCTGCACAGGCCCAAGACAGTTTCTTTATTAACCAATGGTATTCACAGCATACAGAGGGAAGTCCCACATCATGGCAAGTAGCATAAAATAATTGCATCTGGCTCAAAAGTAAAATTACAGTCTATAAAAATATCTCAAGTTCAGTTACTTAAAGCCAGTTTTTGAGATTAATAGATAAAGCAACCCATTATTGTGACATAGTATTGTCTGTTTTAGACTTGTGTGACATGCAGAGTTAGTTATTTTTTAATAAAACCCTTACAGAGCAATGTATACTTTGATTGTTCAAGTTCCCATTGTATCTGTAGCTGGCTAAGCTGGCAGTGTATTTTGTGGTTGAGTGTATGAGATACTCTGCTCACTGTGGCCTTTCTTCCCTTTAAGTTTCCTCTGTTTAGTACCAGATGAAGCAAAGTCATCCTACCATGTCGAGGGCACTGGCTATGACACCTACCTCAGAGATGCTCACAGGCAGGTGAGTGACAGAGCTGACTGACCTTGGGGTGGGGTGGACATAAAATGCACACACGCTGCCCCTCCTATACCTTGCCCAGTTGCCAGCAACCATTACTCAGAAGAAAGGAGTCAGCTCACCCGAGAAATGAGATTTCAATCTGCTGACACTATCTGTCTCTCTCTCTCTCTCTCTCTCTCTCTCTCTCTCTCTCTCTCTCTCTCTCTCCTCTCTCTCCCTCCCTGTCTCTCCCTGTCTCTCTCTCTCTACCTATCTATCATCTATTATTTATTTATTTTTGATTTGGTGTCTCCGGTTAGTCTGGCTGGCCTTGAATTTGCTTATGGCCTTGAGCTCTTGCTCCCCTCTCCCAAGAGCCGGGATTACCGATTAGTGCACCTGTGGCTCTCAAGGACTAGTTTTTATTTCTACTCTATCATATACTAACACTTCGTTGAACATAATCAAGAATGAATTACTAGAAAAATGAAAATTGAAAAAGCACATTTCCTTGTTAGATTTGGCCAATATGAAACTGCCTAGTCAGCTCTGTGAGCTGTGCATGCTAACTCTCCCTTTTCCAATCTCGTCAGTGATGGTGGTCACAAGAATCTGAGTGTCAGCATTGACCCATGGGCCACCCTTTGGAGAGTACTGTTCTGTCCCTTCTTGGTGACATGCCCAGTGCCTGTATGTCCTAAGAACAGTAAGCTTGCTTGACAGCAGGTGTTGTCCATCCACCTCATGTAACAATATGTGTAATGTTATTTCATGTAACATAATTACATGTAACACCTTAGACACATGAGGTTTGGACTCTGAGCCTTGCCTTGTAAATGTTCTCCGAGTCTGTCAGGATGACTGAAGGATTCGATCCTTTAAAGGAAGGACGTAGCAGGTACTGAAGGAGTGACTTCTCGAGTCAGATAAGCCATTTCCCAGCAGCCTGGATGTGCCCTGCCATTGTAGTGTCTCCTGTACTCCTAGCCAGGGCCGAGCGTCCCCATCTGGCCCTGCCAGTACAGCCGACAGCCGTGGCTTCTTTATGCGCTCTCTGAGGAAACGACTGCTTCATCCTGATTGGCTGCTGGCCGCTCTTTAATGCCCAATGCTTTCCCCCAGTTCCGAGACTACTGCGCTGTCTGTTTGCGATGGGAGTGGCCCGGAGCCCCCAAACCACTGGAGAAGTGTGACTTAGAAGCAGCCTTCTTTGAAGGACATTTTTTGAAAGTTTTATTTGACAGAATGGGAAGAATTCTTGATCAGGTAACTCATCCGAAGATACTGATTCTCATACAATGTGGTAGACCTCCTGAGTAATCTTGTCGACTTAGTCTTTCTGTTAGATGACTGTCCAAGGGTTGTGAATTCCCATGGCCAAGGGACTCTCTCTTGAAGAAGGCTCTCTGTGTGTGTTCTGTTGTAAACATTTACAAGTAGGGAAATACAACTTTAAACTCTCCTTTAAACTTGAGATTTCCTTTCCTCTGTCTTGTTTAAGGCAAGGTACTGCAGAGGGTGGTTCTCCCTCTCACAGAACCCTGAGTTTATGTAAGAAAACACACAGTTGGACTTAAATCCAGGACTCGTACCCTTGTAACAGAATAGGGGGAGCTTAGGTTTATCAGCGTGTCTGCTGTCTTCTGCCGTGCCGAGCCATTCTCAGTCCCGGAGATTGGCAGTCTGTTTTCACTGTAGTCAGCGAATGGTAATAAAGCAGACTTCACTCTGAACTCCTCCACTGTCCCAGCCGCCTCATCTGTCTCCAGGAAGTCAGTTTCGAGTCCACCAGATTCTTGTCCGCTTCAGTGAAGGAGAACAGGCAGAGCCAAGTGGCTCCGTCAGAAGTTCTAAAGACACCTTTCTCTCTAACGCAGGCTTTCTATGGCCTGTAAACAGCAGCGAACAATTAATTATTGTGATACTACGTGCGAGAGATGTCAGAGCAGCTGCGTGCACGTGTTGAGTCACGGGGAATAGCCCTGAAGTTACTTCTGTGTTTAATTCAAACGCCTTTGTTAGGACTTTGGGTCAATGTGTCCTCCGTATTAATAATTAATAATACTGCATCTGACGTGCTGCAGGTTTGATGGCCTGCTGCACGCATTCATGACGTCAGCCTACATAAACAGCTGTCTCCTGCATCAGCTTTGTTTTTCTGCAGGTGTCTGTGTTTGTTTTCTGATTGTAAATTTCAGCACTGTGCAGTAGTGCATTGACTTCCTTGGAAGGGCTAATTCAGCTGCCAGAGTCTCCCTTGCAGAAGAGGATGGGAGGGTGTGGTTGTGGGGGAAGGGTTGGGGCTGCACAGGACATGAATATTTCTGTTCTTGCTTTCCGCAGCCATATGATGTGAATCTGCAGGTGACCTCAGTGTTGTCCAGGCTGTGCCTCTTCCCCCACCCCCACACCCACGAGTACCTTCTGGACCCCTATGTGAACCTTGCCTCTGGCTGCAGATCGCTCTTCTCTGTGATCGTCAGGGTGAGTTCATTAACGTTCTGCTCTCTGGGATCCCCCGCTGCGCTCAGCATCCTCCTCTCACTGCGTGGTTAGTGTAAAGTAGGGCGTGTCTCCTGCTCGCAGGTCATTGCTCTGCCTTCTGAACCGTTACATGGTTAAGAGAATCCATTTAAGTTCTTGATATGTGGGCCAGAAAGCAGGGTGAGAGCTCTTGCTCTGGCAAAGGGCCAAGATTCAGTTCTTACACCCACACAGTGGCTCACAACCATCCGTAACTCTAGTTCCAGGGGATCCCACACCCTCTGGGTTCTGCAGGCACCAAGCATGCATGTGGTATACATACCTGCATGCAGACAAAACACACATCCACATAAAGTAAACCTCGAGTTTTGTTTTTGTACAGTGTGCACGTGTGTGTGAGTGAGTGTGCTTGTGTGCACAGGCCCATGCTGCATGCATACGTGCACATGGAGGTGTGCTTGGCTGTGTGTGCTTCTGTGTAGGCCAGAAGCCGATGTCTGGGGTCTTCCTGTCACTGTCCACTTCAGTTTTTGAGGTCAGGTCTTCTGCTGACCCCACAACTCACCCTTCCAGCTGGGTGAGCTGCCCAGTGAGCCCCTGGGATTGTCCTGTGTCCACCACCAGTGCTTGTAGGTGGGGGCTGGGGATTCGAACTCAGTGTTCACACTGGCATAGCAAGCCCCTCACCCATGAGTCATCTCCCAGCCCTGACATGTATGTTCTGAAGATTAGATAGGAGTTGGTTGGTCAGAGATAATAATGACACTTGGCATTCGTTGGTGATGGGAAGGGAGGCATCTCTGTCCAAGAATCTCTGTGGAGTCACTCAGGGGCTGAAGTCTTGCTTCTGTTGCAGGTTGTTGGTGACCTGATGGTTCGAATTCAGCGTATTCAAGACTTCACCCCCAAGCTTCTCCTAGTCAGAAAACGACTGCTCGGCTTGGAGCCTGAGGGCCAGATGTGAGTCGGTGTTTTACATGCTCTGTCTACAGGTCTCAGCCAGCCCAGTGTGTGCTGTTCCCTGATCTTCTGTCTGCCTTTTCTAGCATCGACCACATCACGTTGCTAGAGGGTGTGATTGTCTTAGAGGAATTCTGCAAGGAGCTGGCCGCCATCGCCTTCGTGAAGTACCACGCTTCCGCCACGCCGTGAGTGACATCACCCTGATCTCTGGGAGGACGAGAACCTTGTCAGTGAAGTAGGAATCTGCTGCCTGGCTGCTGCCGGTGAACAGGGCTGATGTCATGATTCTCTGTGTAAACTGCACGTTGTTGAAACCCGGGATGCATTTCCAGTGACCGAAAAGCTGCAAAACTCCTGATGTCAGGACTTTGCTGGTATTTCTGTTATTTTAATATCCTCCCAGGCAGCAAAGCATTTTGACATTCTCTGAGACTTAATGCTTATCTTCTTTTGTATTAATAAGCAGCAAAAAAAATCACTAATTTTATAACTTTTTAAGGTTAAGATTCTTATCATACAAAATATTTAAGAAAATTGTAAATGAGAAAGAAATGTAGTTGAGGCCCTCAGAAGACTCTCTAGGAGATGAAACGCAGAGAACAGCATCATTCTTCAGCTTTTGTAAGAAAACAATTTAATATGATAAGAAAGTATTAATTAATATATATTTTTAAAGAAATGTTCTTTTACTCTTTTGTGCCATGTTCGTGTTGATTTCCCTGTGTGGCTCCAGTTTCTCCACACTCACGTTTGCAGCAGCATTGGGCTCATCCGCCTCAGTGGTAGCGTTCGCTAAAGTAGTATCTTGTAAAGCTAGTTAACACATACTGAGACCTCCCCATGCCTTCTCTGAGAATGGCTTTATGAAACTGTTTCGTAATTGACTTTCTTAGTGGAGTGGGTGTGTCCAGGTGGGAGCTGACGGCAAGTCTGAGGAAGCCGTCAGGGTGCCGAGGGCCTTTACTGTTTACATTTGCTTTCATTTTATTCTGTCTTTTGTCTTAAGAGATTCTAAAGAGATTTTTAAAAAGTCTTTCCTTGTTGAGTTCACACCTTAGAGGATTTGAGGAGCCTGAGTGTGTGTGGAATGGCCTGGATGCAGGATGTCTAGGTGAGCCGGGTTGCAGGGCACACCTGCGGGTCACCTGCTCTTTCCTCTCAGCTCGAGAGGGTCCGCCTCCACCCCCTCTGTGATATCACCAGATGTGTGTGCACGGCCACAGCGCGTGGTATGTGCTCAGAGCGCGTTTGACGCTTTGTTCAGTCTATTTTACTAGCGTTTCTGATTCATGTTATAGTTCAGTTTCGCTACTTAGAAACAAAATACTGACGGTATGAATAGCCTGCCTCTGGTCTAGGGTGATCATCCTTGTCAAAACAAAACAACTGCATTTCCAACAGGATGCAGATCTTTCTTTGCTCATTCAAGAACTCCACTATAACAACAGGAGACAGTGATTCCCGACATGGTTTTCCTTCTGTGGCCGTGAGTGATGAGAAATGGTTTTGTTGTATTTATTGACCAGTTTGTGCAAGAATCACCGCAACACCTTCATTTTAAAATGTTGCTGCAGTCTACTTAGATGAAGGTGTGTTTAAAATAAGGCACTGAGAGGTATCAGATATTTCTTAATGCCTTCCTAGTGCTCAGTAGGTGTGGTAGCAATGAGGTTACCTCCCAGACTAGTCCTTGAATTCCCGGCAGGACCTTATCGCTTATCCACGCAGACGAGCTCAGTAAAGCTTTAACTATAATTTGTGTGTTTGCTGCTTCTGCGAATAGAGTTTTCCTGAGTCACCATAATGATCTTGATCCGTAACCGGCTAGGGTTAGTCGGCTTCTCCTCTGTAATTTCTTCTGCATATTTAATTCAGACCTAGAGTCAGCACAAGTCAGAGAACTGAGTCGATTTGTTAAGGAAACTATATACCACATCCCTAGGCTTTTTCCCACAGTTCCAGAGGCCTGGCTGTTTCCAGGATTTCCACAGACCAGGTGCGTGGAAGTACCACCTTAGCCAAGTGGTTGCCATGGTGAGTTCCGAACCGAACTCTACCTGCTCCGTGGTTGTATAAATAGGAAATTGGTGTGCACATTTTTTATTTTCTAACTTTCTAACAGAAGCCTTTGGGTTTATTTTCAGCAACAAGCCATTTTCACTTGACAAAATCAGATTTGTCGTTGCCAATTTTTATTACAGGGCTCACATTATAACTATATAATGTTCTCACACTGTATCTGTGCAATATGAAGCTATGGATGGATTCATAGCTTTTTGGCTTACCTGTATATTATTGTGTTTGTACATAAATGTATTTAAATGTGTGTATGTATATATATGTTTATGGACCATATTTGGTCCATGTGTGTATATGGACCAAAATCCTTAGCTTGCTTACACTGTTGCTAGTGTAAAGATTGTTACATTTAATTTTACAGGGCACAAATTATAGAATGACTTTGTACTTTCATGGTAATGTCTCCATAAGTTATTACATTACAGTTACCACTTAGTTTCTAAGTTTACTGTGTAACAGGAGTCACAGGGAGATGCTAAACCCACAAACTATGTGGTAATTGTACGTATTTGGATTGTATAATAAAGTAAAATATGCATGTCATCGTGACACTTGCTATGTTAAGACAGATAATCCTACTTCTAAGCCCTGTAAAATATCATCACTAATACTCTGTTAGCCTCTGCCTTGTTTACATTAAACAGGATATTTGATACATTTTTCTATGAACATCATGTGGGTCACTGATGGTGGCCACTGACGGAGAAGCTCTCAGATGACTGTGTGCCCACCGTCCCTTCCGGGGAGGTGGAGATCAGCTTTGGCTTGTGCGCTAACAGTGCATGCAGGACTAAGAGGGAAATCAAGAAAATAAATCAATGTAATTTAAACAAAATATTGTGTTATATTTTTGTAGAATTCTAACTGAAAATATTTTATCCATGGCTAAGTCTGAAATTGTGCTTTTTTTTATAATTATTTGTTTGTATTCTTTGACAGTTTCACACATGAATATGATTCATTGCCCCTTTACCTTCTCCCATCCCTCCCGCCGGCTGAACACTTTCTTCCCAACACCACTCTCCTGTTTTTGTGCCTTGTTTTGATCCATTGAGGTTGGACTTGCTGGTGTGAGCACAGTGTACAGCTTTTTGCTGAGCAAGGTAACTTAGCAGTGGCTACACCACTAAAGAAAAAGACCCCCACCAACCATTCATATAGCTTGTTAGGGAGGCGCAAGGCCTCATGGGCCCCTCCTCCACGCGTGATGTAGGCAGGCCAGCTCATCTTGTGCAGGTAGCCTCAGTGGCTATGGTTCCCAAGTGTCACCATAGCGTCATGCCAGAAGACGTGTGGAGCCGTGGTTTTCTTCACCCCAGCAGACAAAGGGTTATGGGATGTTGCAGCCATTGAGTCACGGTAGTACGTGTTTGTGGGACTCCAGAAGGATATAATATTACCTAACTAAACAGGAAATGCATTGTAAGCAATTTCCAAAACTCTAGAATTGACAGAGACTTCTCGCTGCCTGGACAGTCACCCAAAGTTCTTCTGTACCATTGGGACATCCATCTTCACCCTACAGGCCCATCGTATCCAGCAGACTTTTCCATGAAGCAGGAAATTTCAAAGACAGTTCCACCTATATTGGCAGTTTGTCAGTCACTTTCTTCTGTGTCCTGCAGGGTGTCTGGCAGACGCTTTCTATTCTTTCATGAAGCAGGAACCCTGAAGGACCATCTCCCCTTTAGGCAAGTTCAGCAGTCATTTCTCTGTGGGTCCTGTGTGTCCAGTTCATCAAGCAGTCCAGGCAAGAGCAGTTTCTTGCCCATGTGGCTAAGCAACTCCATAAGGAACCTCTTTAATGCCCATCTTCCTCTTGAAGTAGATTGGTGCTGCCAGGAGCAGATGTGTCTCATTGTCATAAAAGGTCCTAAGTTCTTAAACATTTTTTTTTTGTTGTTTTTGGTTTTTTGTTTTTCAAGACAGGGTTTCTCTGTAGCTTTGGAGCCTATCCTTGAACTAGCTCTTGTAGACCAGGCTGTCTAGAACTCACAGAGATCCGTCTGCCTCTGCCTCCCAAGTGCTGGGATTAAAGGCGTGCGCCACCACCGCCCAGCATTCTTAAACATTTTAAATGCCATATTCTGAAGGTTTTTGAAAGATTTGAAAAATGCCTATCCATCTGAAATACATATCTGTCAATTTAGAAAATCTAAGTAACATGAACACAAGCTTGACTATTATAGATGATTATCTATTAACCTATATTTGTTAATTATATATTACATTTTTAAATGATTTGCACAAACACAATACCTTAAGAGCAAAAATACATGTACACAATATAACAAAATAGACTTTAAATTTGTATCAATAAACCAAGATCCATACCAGTGCAAGTCTCTATAGCATATCCCCCTTTAAATGTAAGCAAACATTTATAAACAATCACTTAGGGAATTTGGGCGTAGTTCTCTCCAAACTGCTTCCTGCTTTTTATTGGGTGGAGTAAGTTTTGGGGGTATTCACAGTGACTCTTGGTCCATCAAACCACATTAGTGTGGAATAAATCCACGGGTTCTCATCTTCTGTGGAAACAAAAGAAGAACCGCTTTTCCAAAGCAACATATCCTTAGACCCAAATTTTGAAGACAAGATACCTTTATGTTGGTTTAACGTAATAGTCCATACAATGAAATATCTCTCTATACTTAGCTCCTTCACAGTCAAAAAATTTAAAGAAAATTCAATAATATACATAATCCAGACTGTCAGTGTATATTCCATCTTTACATGACTTATTTGCTTCTACTCTTATATTTTAATATTTATTTCATTATCTTTACTCCTTTAGTCTATAACTGTCTATACTCTTGTCTCTTTAAAGATACCTTTTAAAAAAAAAACATTTACTTTTTTTTATAACTGTTTATATTCTTTTTCTTTTCTCTCCCATGTAGATTTATCCAACACTGTGGCCCATTTAGAGGTCTTTTTTTTTAAAATCTGAATCTGTCTTTATTGTGTGTCTGTGATTATTTTCTGACTAGAAGAGCTTCTTAAAATGCTAAACTGCGGCTTGATTAGTACTAAGGCTGCTTTGCCGTTTGGCTCCACCCAGTCCAACATGGTGAGGTGGAGGCCTTTTTAGTGCAAGCCATATTCACAGTCCCATTTTCAAGCACACAGTTGGTCGATGTTGCCATTAACCAAGTCATAGTACTCTGCTTGCAAACCCCATTTAAATGCCCTGTAGCCAGACGTCAAAAGAGTCAGAGCCATTTGTGCTGGTGAACCAGGAGCTGTTTATAAAAAAGCCATGCAGCTTTTATTGCACCTCTCTTAAAGCAGCCTGCCCTTGCTCACCACAAGCCCATCTAGAAAAAAAATTGTGGCTACCAAAAGCCATGCTTAGCTCTGTTCTTTTGTGTCTAGAATTCCTTTTTAAGCTTTCTCAGGTTTTTATGTGGATATAGTCGACCAGGCTGGTGGGCCAATTTGTTGTAGAAGGCCACTCAGACTAGAAATAATCACACAAAAACCATATTATTTGCAATACTGTTTGGCCAATAGCTTAACTGTATTTCTGGCTAACTCATCTTAATTTAACCCATCTCCATTAATCTGTGTATTGCCATGTGGCTGTGGCTTACTGAGTAAAGTTCTGGCGTCTGTCTCCGACTGGGCTACATGGCTTCTCTTAGAATCCGCCCCCTTTCTCCCAGCATTCACTTTAGTTTTCCCTGCCTACCTCTATTCTGCTCTGTGCAGGCCCAATACAGTTTCTTTATTAACCAATGGTATTCACAGCATACAGAGGGGAATCTCACATCATGTGTGCAGAGAGGTGTAGGGTAAAACGTCCCCTAATTGACACTCCACCAAGCCAGGGCTTACACCTGTCAGCAAGCAAGATAATGTCTTCAGTTCGCTTTCATCCCAGTCATCCTATGACAAGGGGTTTTCCTGCCTTCCCAAGTATGTGTGACATCTAAGAACTGAAAAGGATAGGTAGTGTGCCTGATGACATCATGTGATGACATCAGCTCACTCGATGATGTCATATAATGACATCACCTCACTTTTCTTTATTGGATAGGCTAGCCAGCATATATGGGACTGGTCAGGGGTCTCTGAAAAAGAAAACAGCATTAGGTTATTGATTCTGTCAATGGGCTGAGCAAATCCTCCCAGGGAAGCAGATCACACCAGCTGACTCCCAGAAATCTGACCTCTATGCTGGGCCTCTGTTCTTGTGTCATGAGGTGAGGGGAAGGTTGTGTTCCTGGATTTCACAGTTGTTAGCTCATAATGGTACCCATGTTGTGATGCACATTTGTTTACAATATGGTGCCCATGTGATCCTTCATTTTTTTTTAATTTTTATTTTAAAAAATTTTAAGCATAATTTTTTAATCGATTCTTCAGGAATTACATATCCTGTGTCCCAGTTCTACCCACTTCTCAGCCCCTCTGCATCTGCCCCTCACCATTGTACTGCCCCTGCAAAGGAAAGCTAACAATAATAATAATGAATAAGATAGATTTTTAAAAGATAAAATAATTTTTAACATAATACATAAAAAATAAAAACTACAAATAAGATTATCAACTTCAAATAAAAGCAAATCAATGAAAAGCAAGCAAACAAAACAAAACCCAAAGCTCTTTGATCCCCCGTCTCTGCACCTCCATCACCTCCTTTCGTCTCAGAGGCATTGGGAGCGGCTGTACCAGGCGGTTTCCTTACAAATGTTCACTGTGTGATGTGTTGTTGGCCAGGCTCAAGGCTTCTGGCCTCCCGCACACCATCACCACACCGTCACCTCTGGATCCCTGCAGAAATTCCCTGGACATCCCACTGTGGCCCCGAGTCATGTAGGCCGTGCAGCCACAGTTCTGCAGGACCCGTTCCTTCATGCATTCCAACAAGTCATAGATGGGCTGGATGTTGATACGATGTATTTTTATCAACTAAATCTGAACACACTGCCGGCAGGAGCATGTGAGACTCAAGGCAATCTGGGTTCAGAGCCACATCCCCAAAATAAAAGCCATAAAGGCAAATGCACATAGCAATTTCTGAGTGTTTTTCTTTGAAATTTGATGTTGAAATAAAAATACTTTTTCATAGCCCTGAATGACTGGCATTTTTCATGCATAGCGTATAATATATAATTGATATTCATTGAGTTCCAAATGTTTCAGAGGAAAAGCTGATACTCATCTTGCGGAACAGCGCTGCTCATTATCATTTTTATTTCAATGGGAAGAAAAGATGAGGGAAGTGTAACTAATTTGACACAGATAATTCTGGGTTGAGCATTTCAATCTCAACACCATTTTAAGGCCTTCGCATTATTAAAAGTTCTTTGTCCCTGTTTGTACTACTTGCTCTTGCTATCCGTTCTGGTACAAAGCCATTGCATGTTGGTCCCTTTTCATCAACGGTTCAGCTGCCATGGACCTCTTGGTTAAAGCAAAGACGCTGGATAGACACGCATGCTTGATGCTTCTGTTGACTACTGAGCCTCAGACCCTATGTAATATCTTTACCTGCAAACTCTTCAGAAACACGGTTACCATGAGAGCTGCTCCTAACCTTTAACAATGACTTCTGTCCATCCTCCCCTGCTGCCGAGGGTGAGATAGTAACCGTGTAGCCCTAGATAGCCTGAAACTCACTATATAGGTCAGGATTACTGGGGATTTGCAATAATCCTGCCTCCACCTCTCAAGTGTTGGAATTACAGGCGGGAGTCACTCTACCTGACTGCAATCAGTTTTTCCTGTAAAAAAGTCCCTTTTCAGGAGCAGATAAGCTGCCTTCAGGACCTCTATTTGGCAAACTACTTACCCCAAGAGATATTCCATCTCTGCAGAGGCGGGGCTCTGCTCTCTGACAGGACTTTCCTAAAGATCCTTTTCAGAGTGGAGAGTCATGTCTAACTAGACACACAGAATCCCGTATTTGGAAGCCATGGTAAAGTTGAGTTCTGAAACTGTAACATAATGTGTCAACCATGATGTTCAGCAAATATTGATTAAGTATTGTCTGGCTCTGGCAAGGGGAGGGGGGCATGAAGGCTTCAGTATGGACCCTCATCATCCATATAAAGGCCAAGCACAATGCCACACGTCTGCAGTCCTAGCTCTGGGAAGGCGGAGGCAGGAGGATCCCTCAGGTTTGCTGGTCAGCTCCAGAATCGGTGAGACCCTGTCTGGAAAATAAAAAAAAAAAAAAAAAAAGCTGGTCGTCAATAGAGGAAGATACCTCTACATGCACCCGCATCCCCACCCCCACACATGAACTCGCATGCACAAGATCATGCACACGTGAGTGTGCGCACACACAGCATTATATCCATGCCCTGTTACCGGTGTTCAGGATGAATGATGACAGTTTAAAAATCCTGTAATTACCTTGAAGCTAGTGTTATTTCACACTCTTCTGTGTGTTAAAATATCAAGTGGCTGATAAGAAACATTTGCAATGAACTGACCTAATCCGGCACCCTTTATTTGGAAACCACTGAGAGCCTCAAAAGGAGCCTGCCCAGGGCTCTCCAGGCCAGAGGCCCCTGTGTATAGATTTTTCTTGTCTTCTGACAGAAATGGTTTGCTTATATCTGTACAGATGAGAACACAATTACTGTAAGGCGGGCGAGCCCGTCTGCTCTGTGCACTTGGATTTGCTCTGCAAAGGGCAGCACTTGTGTGTCTGCAGCTGCATCCTGAAGCCCTGATCTTTTAGAAGCTCGCTTGCATTAAACATGAGATCCGGAAAGTGTGGTGGCCACAGGGAATTGCAGGCAGCTCCTCACAGCAGCCCAGGGTGAGCTTTGCTCTGGGCTGAGAAAGCTTCCTGGGCAGGGGAGGGCTTGGGACAAATGAGGCAGAGTACAAAGACTGGAATGGATTTTGGCTGACGGGTCTGACTCTGATATTTGTGTGTGACAGGGTCTCCTGCAAGCTAGGCTGCCCTTAAACTAGCTATGTAGTCAAAGATGACCTTGAACTCCATTTTTGTTTGCTTTGAGACACAGTTTCTCTGTGTAGCTCTGGCTGTTCTGGAACTTGCTTTGTAGACCAGGCTGTCCTCAGACTCAAAGAAATCCACCTGCCTCTGCTTCCCAAGTGCTGGGTTTGAAGGTGCCCATCACTGCCACCACCACCACCCCCAGCTTGACCTTGAACTCTCGCTCAGCCTGCCCTTAGCATCCACCACCACACCCAGTTTATGCAGAGCCTGGGAATCAAACTCCTGGCTTCACTCACGCTAAGCAAGCACTTAACCAACTGAGCTGCAGCACAGCCCGTTTTTGGTGTGAATATCTGAGAAGGACCGAGAGTGCTTTAAGGACTAGGACTGTTTCTCCTTAACACCCTGAGGAGAATGTGGAATGAACTGTGAGGGTGTGTGAAGGAAGAGAACACCCTCCTACGCCCCCGACCCCCTGCGTGGGTGGGAAGTGGGAAAGCTGCGAGCAAGAGAAGTGGTAAAGGAGGCAGGCGGGAAGGCTGACAGGGGAGAAAGGCAATACCGGAGAGATCTCCATCTAAGTCGTGCCCTGCTCTGTGTGGGTTTAGTGCCCCCAGCCTGGTGGCCGGACCCTGTCTTCCTGTCTCCTTACCCTCCTTCTGCTCCATATCCAACCCTACTCTTCTAGGGAGCAATGTGACCTCAGCCCGGAGGCTCCCCCCATCTCAATCTGGCACTCGGCTTGACTTGTTCCTGGGATTTGCTCCTGTGATCAGTCCCTTACCCTCAGTCCTACCCCTCTAACTCAGCCCAGGTTCTGTCAAGGCTCTGCTGTGAGTCCTCAGTCACCTTCTGCTGTTTCTTGAGCTGAAACATGCAGACGGTGCCTGCCGCACGTTCGACTCTGAGGGCTGTATCGACTTAGTGCGCGCCTGGCAGCTCTGGCTTCTGCTTCTCCACACGTTCCCAGCCTCCCAAGCCTCCTGGATCATAATGGCTGAAATGGGCTCTGCCAGCAGCTTGCTGGGCAAGCTTCCCAGATGTTCTTTAGAGAGACCGTCTTTCCCTACGCACCAGTTACAGGAGGCCCAGTCCACCCTGGTTAGACTTCCCAACTGTCTCTTGCACCCCACCGACCTTGAACTTCTACCCTCAGGGTAAGAACTGTGTACTGACAGTCTCCTTCCTTCCCACACCCCAGTCCTGCATTTTCTTCAAAGTGTGATGAGCTACCCTGTAGCATATTATCTCCAGCTGTTTACTCCGGACAAGAGCACGTCTGTAAACTTTGCCCTGGGTTTATGGTTCCAAGTCCGTTGCTGACGTGGCAGGCAGGGGCAAACGGACACTCATATGGGGGGGGACGGGACCCTGATGACCCAGCATCACGTAGATGCTATTTCCCCGGAGGCTCAGAAGAGCCTGGATGACTGAAAACAATGGAAACAAGGTCAACCATTACCAAGTGCTGCCGCGAGGGGGCGATGGCGCCAAACGGTCTCTCCCCTTGCCAGGAAGACGCTGGATTTTCTCCAAATTCTTTCCGTTCCTGGGACAGATGGCCCAGTCATGAGGCGCCTTCGGAAATCTTGACGTAAAATTTGCATCCAAACAGTTATACTAGCCCCGCGCTTCTCAGTGCTGGTTCACTTTAAGAAGCTCTAAACCCACGGAAGCAGGCGCTGGGTCGAGTGTTCTCGTTTTTACACTAGTTTATTTGGAGGGGTGCCCGCAGGCCACTGTGCATGCGTGGGGGTCAGAGGACCCCTTGAGGGAATCGGTTCTCTCCTTCCACCACGTGAGGTGCAGGGTCGAACTCAGGTACTCAAACTCGCCCTCAGATGCCCGGGAACGAGTTGCAGTTGGTTGTGAGCCTGAGTGCTGAGAATTGAGAAGTGGTCCTTTGCAAGCCCGGTGGGTGCTCTTAACCAATGAGCCGCCTCCAGCCATCCGTCTGCGCATTTAAAAGCTCCTCGGTCATTCTAACAGGGACCCTAAGACTCTGGTTACGGGGGGCGGGGGGGGGCAAAGGAATCACAGGAGCAAGTTTTCATTTTAGATCATGCTATCGTGTTTCTCCTGTGACTTGAGACGTCACTGCTGATGCCTGATTTTAGAATACTGTTTTGCCTACTTCTGGAAGAACCTGGGGAATAATGCGGAGAGCGAGCTCCATCTACAGAAAAGCCCTTATCCTTCCTTTAGTTTTAGCCTGGTGGGGAAGGAGGACCCACCCCTCTCTAAGTAACCCCCTCACCTATGCTCTGAATGGAAGCCCCAATAAACTCATTAGTTCCCCAGAGTGAACTCTGGTGGAATTTTGCCTCAGTTTGTCATTGGGACCTTAAGAGGAGGATAATCATTGCTTGATGTCTCCCCGAGGAAGGAATTTTACAACAGTGACACAGGTCTGTGGTCCCAGCGTTGGGAGGTAGAGACCCACGATCAGAAGTTCAAGGTCACCTTTGACTACTTAACAAGTTTGAGGCCATTCAGGTTACATGAGATCCTATTTCAAAAACAGAACAAAGCACAAAACCCCAAGAATAAAAATATAGAAAATTTGTGTCATAAGTTGAGCTTTGAAAGCCTGTTCAGGTTTTGTTTTTGAGACAGGGTCTTACTCTGTACCCCAGGCTGGCTTTGAACGATCCATCTCCCTCCCTCAGAAGAGTTTGGGGATCACATGACAGGGAGACAGCATTTTGCAGTGGTTTCAGAATGCCTGTCTGTGTGTGCCCACATTTCCATACAGACTTCTGCCAGGTGTGGTGGTTTATGCCTGTTCAAAGTCTTTTTCAACTGTGTAGTGAGTTGGAGGCCTTCCTAAGACTGTCTTAAACCAAACAAAACACAAACAAATGAAAACAAAAGCAGGTTTCTGGGTATTGGATCTGGGGTGAGTGACATTCCCTCACCTCCCCAGTGACAACAGAGCTGTTCACCTGCCTCATGAGGAGCAGGGATGTGTTTAACTATAGGGCTAGGATGTGCAGGATGAGCAGTTAAGTTTGGGGGTAAAGCTCACAACCATACAACTTGCCCAGATAAGTGGTTTTAAGTTTCTCCACAGAGCCGCACTTCCATTTACATAATTTTAGAACATTTTCATAAACCCCAAAGGACCTAGCCAGGACCTCTTAGCTGTAACCAATCCATCACCTGGTCTTTGGCAACTACAAAACTACTTCCTGTCTCAGCAGGTTTGTCTGTCTCAAGCATTTCCTAGACATGGAAACATACGTTTGCAAGCTAGGAGAAGGCCTGACAGGCAGCAGGCAACCCAGGCACGCGTGCGTGCGCACACACACATGCACGTCCCCAAGCACACAAGAAGACCTGACAGGCAACCCCCACCACCACACATGCATGCACGTACACACGCACACAAGCATGTACGCACACATACAAGCATGGACATCTACTCACCCCAAATAGGGAGCCCACAACAGACCAAAGTCCAAATGCATTTTATTGTGGTCACAGGAATATGGGGAGAGTTTCTTAAGGGAGCAGAAATAACTCCATGACAGCTGTATCACTAAAGCCCACCCCAGCATGGGTGATAGGTGTTCAAAGCTGGGAACCTGGAGCACACTGCACAGGCTGCAGGCAGCTTAACAGGCCTCCAAAGAGCAGCTTCTTCTGGTGGCTCCGTCGGAACAAGCCTTTTCTAGGCAGCTCAGCTTGTCTGAGAGTGCCTCAGCCTTCTTCACTGTTTAATCTTGAGGCGGGGGGTGCTGCTAATGAATCTGGTCAATCTGGGGGACTTCCTGAGGCTAATTTGAGTTATGCACTTTCCTTCTTAAGGAGCTTCCCTGAAGGATAGGGTGCTTCAGTCTTGGAGGAAACAGCTACATAAACCAGGAAACACAAAGGCTATCCTGAAGGAAGCCAGAGTCAGTTTTCCAGGCTTTCATTGGTCCAGGTCTGGATTACACCAAACTCTGAAATTTCTTCAAACCCTGAGTCTCCAACAGCAAACCCCAACCTGTTTCCTCCAGGTGTGGCTGGGGTCTGTATGTCCGTATGCACCCCAGCAACTATATTTCAAGTAAGTGGTGTGAGTGACCCCAAGGTGTGGAGAGCAGTGGGCCAAGCATCCATGAAAGGCTCTGGGACCCACGTCACACACTCCCTTAGCTCATACAGGACCCAGTCAGCCCATCTGCGGGGAAGCGGCCCCAACACGATTTCCACCTTTTGGCCAGGTCATCTCAGTTATAATATAGACCTCCCATTCTCACAGAGACCAAAGGAAACCTTTCAATACAAACATAGCAGAACCCCCTGAAGGAGGGCTTTAGACCATCACTGGGCCTTGAGTCCCTGAGTAGCATAGATGATGTAAAAACAACCCTCACCTTCTCTGCTCCCCTGCGTGGGCCTGAAAGTGGTCTAACCCCAGGGATCAGAAACGCTTCCTTTAGCGGGATCTCATTGTATGCCTTTGATTTATAGACATTTCTAGACAAGCGAGATGCTAGGGTCCGCCTTCCGGAAGAGCCTTCTGAAAGTCTCCCCCATCCTCAGGGGAGGGCTGGTAACGGGAGCAGGGAGCAGCGTTTTAAACTCAGCCCCAGCTGGTCACTGCTCCGCCAGGGACCAGGTCAAAGACCTCCTCACCATCCTGTAGACAGCACTGCCTGCCCCCGGCTGCTCTTTGCAGATAAAGTCCTGAGTCCTTAAGAAATTTGCCAGAGATGATCCATCTGGCCCCTTCGCAACCTCTTTCCTTAGCTTTCATCCCAGCTTGCCAAGCCCTCGCTCGCCACGGCGCTGCCATAAATATTTCAGAGCGACCTGCTGGGCTCAAGGAGTTGGAGGATGCTTTGTGCCGCCCGTTTAGTCACAGAGGCTGGGTTTATGGAGCCGCCGGTTCACTTTGACGGCGCCTTGCCGCCTGCAGAGCCTCGGCAGGAAGAGGAGGAAGATCTCCCCATTTCAAGGTTGACTAGTTCAGCCATCCTCCCCAAATGCCCATTCTAGGACATCACAAGGCTTGCTCTGCTCCCCTTCCCTTTATCCATCCAGCTCTCCTTAGGAAAACCCAAACACGGTCTGCAGTATTTGTTTATTTGCAAACCAAGCTCATCAAGCCCAGTCAAGAAATTGCTCTTATGACTGTGTGTGCGCTTTGACTGGGGTGGCTTTGGCTTGCTGAGGAACTGATTTTGTGTCTTCCTGTTCAAAGGGCCTGTACATGGAGCTGCAAGCTAGGGCTCACTGACCCAAATCAGCCCTGCCTGCTGAGCTGGGGCGGGTAGGGGTGGGGGTGGAGTGCCTGCAGACCACAGCGAGGCTCCTGGCTCTGCTGGGCAGCAGCAGACAAATGGGGAAGCAGCCGCCTCGAGCAGATGCTGCCAAGTCAAGCGTGAACAGGCTTGGCAGCATCTGTTTGTGTGCTCCTCAGAGCGAGAGAGCCTAGTGGGCACTTACGGCTTACCTTGTGACAAATACCCCCCAACCACTCTCTGAGGATGAGGGAACAGCTGAGAGAGGGAACCTACACGGTAGGTATACTGTACACTGAGGATGGCACTGATAGGCAGGAGGCGTGGGAGGGCTCAGAAGGAAGACGTGGTCTGGGCGTCAGAAGACAATAAGGACCACTGAGAGGTATGGGGGGTGAGGTAGGGATGTGGTAGTGTTGCTTGAGGACTCCCCCCACTCGCGTTGGTTCCTGATCTTGTAGACTTTAAATGGACATGGGGGTTGGTAGAGAGGTTGTTCAGAGGTTAAGTGTATTTACTGCTTTTCCAGAAGACCCAAGCTTGATTCCTAGCATTCATGTGGAGTGTAGGGCTCACAATGTCTGTAACCCCAGCTCCAGGGAATCTGACACCCTTCTCCAGCCTGGTACAGCACCTTCACAATATGGCACACACACATAAACACACTCACAGAGAGAGACAGACTCAGAGTAACCTCCACATACAAACCACACACATGCACACACATACACACACTAACATAATACTCCACACACACACTCAGACACAGAGACAGACAGTTACAGAGACACCTTTGTACACAAAGCACACGCATGCACACACACACTCATACACACACAGAGACACATACTGCAGACACAGACAAAATCACCTTCATACACATGGCACACATGTGCACATACACGTACACTCATACACACATACACATGCTCACATATGCATGAACACACACAGAGAGAAACAGAGAGAGGAAGAGAGACAGAGAGGGAGGGAAATAACAATATTTTTAATAGCTACAGAGAGAACTTGGGGTCAGTTTACTGGGACTAGGGAGAGAGAGGATGTCCCAGATAACAGGGTAGGCAAGTTTGCAGTCTCAGCCTAGAGGGTGACATGAAGATGAGGAAGCAGGAACATTGGGTTTCCTGAGAGGAGGAAAGCCAAGCAGGCAGGCCCCGCAGTGAAAACCTCAGAACTTCCTCCTGGAGCCACGTGCCACTGTAAAGGGACACTTATTCCTTCCTTCCCTTGTCTTGTCCTCAGGTCAGCTGAGTTCTCATCTCTGGCCTAGCCAGTTTTCCTGGGACTATCAGGAGGATTTCCTCTTTGACACTGTCATTCACATTGAAGAGTTTTGTTAGCCACTGATTGTGCAATTTGTGCCGGAGGATGCTGACCAGATATCCATGAGTCCCAAATGGTGTCTGGGAGGCAGAAGTCCGCAGAGGGCTTTTCTTGCATGCCTTCCTTTCCGCCTGGTGTCTGCTGTCGTAGGACTAAGCAGGGGAGATTGCAATAGACACAAACAACAGAATGCCTCTTCTAGACACAGAGAGAAAGGGAGGCTCCAGAAGACAGAAAACCTACAGCGACACCCCGAGGAGAGTCAGGGATTTCATTTGTCCCTTTTCTATTACTGTGATAAAGCACCATGTCCGAGACAGCTTCTAGGAGATAGAGCTGATCTGGGCTTGCGTTTGCAGGGGGCTGAGACTCTGTCATGGCTTGGACGACAGCGTCAAGTTTCAGACACGAAAGTCAAACAACGAGGACAGAGCAGAGAGAGCAAACTCGAAACGGCACAGGTCTTTAAGCCTCAGAGTCGTCTGGAGACAAGCCTCCTCCAACAAGGCCGTACCATCTAAGCCTCCCCATACACCACCACAAAGGAGAGACACAAGCATTCAAATGTCCAAGACTAAGGGGGCATCTCATTCAAACCACCATGACAGTTATGTTTGGGGGTGTGGAGACAGAAGGGATGTTCTGGGAAGAGCCAATTAGAATTTGTGCTATAGACATGAAGCATAGAAGACACTAGATGGACCAAGATAATCATGAAACTGAAGCAGATATTCAGGGGCACAACTGCTCTATCCAGTGTTACACATAGAATATAATAGCTTAGAAAATTTGAAGTTTTTCATGATAGATTTTTAAAGCTCTAAAAATCATATTTTGATCAAATAATAAAAACTTCAATACCACAAATACCTTCAAGATGTTTTATATAAAGTATTTTAACAAACATATATGACAATGTAAGCCCATCTACAGAAAAAGAATATAGTTCATAAGGACAAAATTGATAGATCAAATGATGGAGGAAGGTCATTGGTTAATTAATAAAGAAACTGCTTGGCCCTCATAGGTTAGAACATAGGTGGGTAGAGTAAACAGAACAGAATGCTGGGAGGAAGAGGAAGTGAGCTCAGATGCAGGGCAGCTCCTCTCAGAGCCAGATGCGATGCAGCCAGCCGCCAGGTCAGACATGCTGAATCTTTCCCAGTAAGCGCACCTAGTGGTGCTATGCAGATTATTAGAAATGGGCTAAATTAATAAGTGAGAATTAGCCTAGAAGAGGCTAGATATAATGGGCCAGGCAGTGTTTAAAAGAATACAGTTTGTGTGTTGTTATTTTGGGGCATAAGCTAGCCAGGTGGCCAGGAGCTGGGTGGCAGGAACGCAACCAGCAGCTCCTACAACAATCAAAAATATTAATGAAATCAGAAAATGCTTCTTTGGTGAGGAAAGTCCTTCTATATATGTGTTGCATTTATTGGTTAATGAATAAAGCTGTTTCAGCCAGTGTCTTAGTAGAATAGAGCTATGTGGGAAAACTAAACTGAATGCTGGAGAAAGAAGTTGGAGTCAAGGAGAAGCCATGGAGCCTCCACCAGAGACGACGTAAGCCACCAGCCAGAACCTTGCCAGTAAGCCACAGCCATGTGGCGATACACAGATTAATAGAAATGGGTTGACTAAAGATATAAGAGCTAGCTAGCAATGTGTTTAAGTTATTGGCCAAATAGTGCAAATAATATAGTTTCTGAGTGATTATTTCAGGAGTTTGGGCAGTGGGGAAATGAAAAAGCAACCTCCCCCAGCAATTGGCATGCCAACATGGGGCTGACTACATCCACATAACATCCTGAGAAACCTTGGAAAGGAATTCTAGACACAAAAGAACAGAGTTAAGCATGGCTTTTTGGTAGCAGCATTTTCTCAGTTGGGCTCTGTTTGATAGAAGTAAGCAGAGACATGATTGTGTTAAGAGATGGCTTCCTGCCTCAGCCGGGGCAGCAGAAACTGCACGATTCCTTTAAGAAGGCTTCCTGGTTCAAGCACAAACTCTGGCTCTTTCATGAGGCCAAGTATTTAAATGGGGTTTGTGAGCAGAGTGCTACAACTTGTTTAATGGCAACATAGACCTGCTGTGTGCCTAAAAATGGGGCAATGTACATGGCTCTCAGAGGCAGCGAATATGCCTCTGCCATGTTGGGTGGAGCATGCAGACAGGGCCATGTTGGCCCTAGCCACACCCTCTTAGCATTAAAAAAAGCGTGCTTCTGGTCAGAAAATAATTACAGGTACACAATAAAGACAGATTCAGATCTAAAAAACCCTCCAAATGGGTCACAGTGTTGGAAAAATGTACATGGGCTTGGGAGAGAGAAGAAAAAGAGTATAGAGAGTTATAAAAAGAAGTAACTCATTTAAAAAAAAAACAAAGTCTTTAAAGAGACAGACTACAGATAGTCATAGACAAAGGAATAAAGAAAAATAAGCCACATAAAGATAGTCTAGATTGTATATATTATTGTTTTTTTTTAATTTTTTGACTGTAAATGATCTAAGTACAAAGAGACATTTCATTGTATAGGCTGCTAAGCTAAACCAACATATATATTTTAAAGGAATCTTGATTTCAAAATTTGGGTCTAAGGATATGTTACTTTGGAAAAGGGGTACTTCTTTTATTTCCACAGAGGATGAGAACCTGAGGAATCCTTCCAGACTAATGTGGTTTGATGGTGATACACAGATGAATGGAGATGGGTTAGTTTAGGATATAAGAGATATCAAGAAATATCCTTAGGCTATTGGCCAAATAGTACTGCAAATTATATGGTTTTTGTGTGGCTATTTTGGGGCTGAGTGGCTGGGAACGAATGAACAACCTTTCCCAATACTTGTTCAACTCTCTACCCAGTAAAATATAAGCTACGATTATACTACATTATCAAAGTCTATCTGGGGATGCAAAAAATGGGTAGTACAAATACCATAATTTAAAAAAAAAATTTTCTGGAGATTGGTTTGCCACTTAGTTGTCAAAGCTTGGTCCTGCTACTTGATAAGAAATCCAATGTCAATGAATTTATCCTAAGAAAGTATACATAATTAAGAACAGATATATGAAATATTCATGCAATTTCTTATAAAAGTGTTAAAGACCGTATAATAATAATAAATATAATAAAATAAGAAGAAAGACAGGAAAACATACACATTGAACAAAGAGAGGAAGACCTAACTCCAAGGACAGTGAAAAGTCCAGTAAATACTTATGTTCTACACAAGCAGAGCACACAAGTTATCCATCCATTCCACAAGACTGTGTGATGTCAAGGAAAGAGACTTGGATGTTAGTTAAGTGAAGAAACATCTATAGAGACTTAGTGTGTGTTCCTTTGTAAGGATTACAGAAGCACAAACATTGAGCAGGGACTGTATGCTGTGGAGGGAAGTGGATGATGAATTGCTTTCATTTTCTCCATCTTATTTATATACATTTCCCAAATGTTCTATAACAAACTTGTATGGCTTTTTTGATTTTTTTTAAAAAACCATCTGTTGAATCACCCACCCACTTCTAGAATCTTACCTGAGGGAATAGTTAAAGTCATGCATGAAGGTTCATTGGGATGCTCAGTAAAACTGCATAAGTAAAACTGGAAAATTTGTAAATAATCTGTTTTTCCCAAAAGGAGAGAATAGTTAAATTATTATATTGAAAATAAAGAAATTTTCATATTTCTAGAAAAAAGGCTATTGTTCTGTAACTATAGTAACAAGTATCATTACAGATGGACTTTTAACTTTTTCTATTTGTAAGTGTAAGTTGTTTGAATGAACATATTTTGTCAAGCCAACAAATCATCAGTCTGCTTGAAAGTCAACTAATCACCAACAGTCTGCATGAAAGACAACCAATCATCAACAGTCTGCATGAAAGACAACCAATCATCAACAGTCTGCATGAAAGACAACCAATCAACAGTCTGCATGAAAGACAACCAATCATCAACAGTCTGCATGAAAGACAACCAATCATCAATAGTTTGCATGAAAGACAACCAATCAACAGTCTGCATGAAAGACAACCAATCAACAGTCTGCATGAAAGACAACCAATCAACAGTCTGCATGAAAGACAACCAATCATCAACAGTCTGCATGAAAGACAACCAATCATCAACAGTCTGCATGAAAGACAACCAATCAACAGTCTGCATGAAAGACAACCAATCATCAACAGTCTGCATGAAAGACAACCAATCATCCATAATCTGCATAAAAGAAAACTAATCATTAATAGTCTTCATGAAAGAGAACCAGAAATAAAACCAATTCAATATCTATGCATCTAAATACTAATTAATTTTTATTGTTTTTATTGAACTATACAATTTTCTCTGCTCCCATTCCTTCCTTCCTTCTTCCTTTTTACCCTCTCCCATGGCCTGCACCCTCTCAGTTTACTCAGGAGATCTTGTCTTTTTCTCCTCCCTATGTAGTTCCATGCATGTCTCTCTTAGGGTCCTCTTTGTTGTCTAGGTTCTCTGTGATTGTGGATTGTAGGCTGGTTTTCTCCTTGCTTTATGTCTAAAAGCCACTTGTGAGTAAGTACATATTATACTTTTCTTTCTGAGTCTGGGTTACCTCACTCAATATGATGTTTTCTAGATCCATCCATTTGCCTGAAAATTTCAAGATGCCATTATTTTTTTCCGCTGTATAGTACTCAATTGTATAAATGTACCTCATCTTTTTTATCCACTCTTCAGCTGAGGGGCATTTAGGTTGTTTCCATGTTCTGGCTACTATGAACATTGCTGCTGTGAACATAGTTGAGTGCATGTTCTTGTGGTATGATTGAGTATCCTTTGGGTAAATATCCAAAAGTGGTATTGCTGGGTCTTGAAGTAGATTGTATCCTAATTTTCTGAGAAATCACCTTACTGATTTCCAAAGAGGCTGTACAAGTTTGCACTCCCACCAGCAATGGAGGCGTATTCCCCTTATGGCAATCCTCTCCAGCATAAGCTGTCATCAGTGTGTTTGATCATGGCTATTTTGACAGGTCTAAGATGGAATCTCAGATTTGTTTTGATTTGCATTTCTCTGATGGCTAAGGATGCTGATCATTTTCTTAAGTATCTTTCAGCCATTTGAGATTCATCTGTTAAATGTTCTCTGTTTAGGTCTGTACCCCATTTTTTTAAATTTTCAATCTGCATGAAATCAATCCAATAGCTATGCATGTAAATACCAATTAATATCAGCTCCACTGAAGTAATCACATGTCTTGAGTTGGTGTCAAACTATAGCCCTGAAATTCTGCCAGTCCTGGACCCCAGCTCATATTTAGCATCCTCAGTCTGTTCTGCTCGATGAGGTTTGTGTTGTTCTCCTTACTGTAGTAAGCAACACAATGTTTGTGTTATTTGCTATAGTAAGTGATAAATTCAGGCACAAGAGTGTCTACTTGTCTATGTGTGCATACACTGAAGGGGCAACACATATACATGTATAAACATGCTACTAGATGACATACATTCATTAAAAATTCTATTTTGGAGTTGTCAATATGTCTCAGTCCAAGCCTGACATCCCGAGTTTGATCCCCAAGACCCACAAGGTGGAAGGAGAGAACTAACTCCTGCAATTGTCCTCTGGTCTCCATATTCATACTGTGGCACACACTTGTACATACATGTACACAATGCTTGTACACAAACACATGCATATGTGCACATGCAAATAAATGTAATAACATTTAAAATTACAATATATTCTTTCGGGGCCTCCTGGGAAAATAGTTCAATTAGTAAAATTATTTATAGTTTAGTCAATAAAGTGCTTGTCTTATAAGTATGAAGAAGACCTGAGCTTGATCCCCAAACATGCACACACACACACACACACACACAAAATACTGGTGTTCTGGGGAAGGGGAGACAAGTGCATTATTGGTCTATGGAGTTTCATTCCCTTGTACAAACCTAAAATGACCATTTCTCATTTTGGTTTTGACATTTTAGCACTTTTATTTGTATGTTTGTGTGGTTTACATGCTTGTGTGCTCGTGTGTGTGTGTGTGGTGCAGGGGTATGTGCATGCAGGCGTTGGTGCCCGTGCATGTGCCTGTGAAGGCCAGAGGTTGGCATTGGGCATCTTTATTGCTCTCTGCTTTAGTATTTTGAGACAGGGTCTCTCACTGAACCTCAGGCTCACAGTGTTCAAACCAGCTGGCCAGCAAGACACCAGATCTTCTTGTGTCCTCCCAGGGCAGGGAATACAGGTGTGTGCTGCCATGGGTGGGTTTTTACATGGGTGCTGGGGATTTGAACTCGGGTCCTTGTGGTTGCCCAGGAAATGCATTACTTGCTGTATGAAGGAACGGATTCTCCAAAGTGAAAGCTTCTCAGTTCAGCATTATATCACTAAATCAGTTCAACCTCACTCCCCAGGAAGTTGAGGCCACCTTGTGGGTCCTTCCTGGAAAAGTCTCTCAGTGCTCACAGAGCCCGACATGAATGAACCCAAGGACTTCATCCGGCAGATACTTCCTGTGCTCTTCTTGTGTGCCAGACACCATACTGTCAGGCAGGTGCAAAGAGGTTACTTCCACTTTAATGATGTACGATTTCTCAAAAACTGTGTGGAAAAGGTTATTTTTGTAATTTTATGTGGCTGATCATATGAAATTGTACTGTTCCCTTCAAACATGCTCACAGCTAATTTTTGGTGGAGACTATCAATGTAACAGGCAAAGGCAAGACATGAAGCACTGGCATTTGTGAGGGGGTTGGGGACAACGTGAATGACCTGTGAAATGCAGAAAACCAGAGCGCAGCCTGGAAGGGCATTGAGGGTGGGAAGGACGCTTGAGTTTGTCCTGCTGTCTCTTTCTTTAATTGGGAGGGGAGAGAGCTTTAGCAGTTTCCTTTCTTAATAAAAAATAGTGTCGGTGTCTTAATTGTGTTGAATTATGCCATACTTGTAGAACTGTGGATGCAGACCGAAGTCCTGGAGCCTGCTGTTTTCTTCTTCCTAATTCATGCAAGCAGCTCTGGAATGGAAAGGAAGGCTGATTGAATATTGTGAACGTGCACAATAGTTAGTCTTGTGTGAATGAGCAATGGGAAGGGACTGTGTTCATCTTGATTTTGTTAGGAAGGTTTTCATGATAAACACTGAAGCTTCCCAGTTTCTTCCTGCCCACAATGCCCTGCTAATGGTTTGACTTAATGAGGTTTTTCGATTTAATAAAATAGAGAAACATGCTTAGCCATTTCCCAAAAGAACTTTAAAGAACCATTTGGTAAATAAATAACAAACAGATAGATAGATGATAGATAGATAGATAGATAGATAGATAGATAGATAGATAGATAGATAGATAGATAGATAGATAGATAGATAGATAGATAGATAGGATAGTGCCGAAATCTCGGTGGAGACCTCCAATTGCCACGCACTGTGCCCCGTGTCTGTGCTCTGTGCGCTGGCACCCAGTACGCGAGCTTCAGGCAAGGGGCTGGAGGTTAAAATACACAGACACACACAGACAGAGAGACAGCGACACGGGTCATCCTTGAATTCCCCAAGAATGCCCCCTTTATTGTGTTCAGGGGCAGATTATATAGAGATAGCCACGCCCCAGCCAAACCCACCAGAAACCACTCTCCTGCCATCAAGAGCTCCTGAAGGTCTCGTGCTCCAAGCAGCTGTAGGCACTCAGATCAGGGGATTACAAGAAATTCAGGATCTGGGGTCTCACTGCTCCCAACAGGATAGCAGAGGTTTGGTGGTTTCTAGTTCAAGGACTTCTCAGTGGCCACCATCCAGACCATGCTCGTCCACTCTATATTTCCTGCTGGACTTAGAATTCACCCTGGCTGTGGCCTATGGCAGCTCCTTCTCCTATTAGAGGGTAGTTTTCAGAAACTCAGAGATGCAAGGAATTAATCAGACTTTGGGGTGGGTAAGCAGTCAAAAGAGTTTATAAAATTCTTAAAAATCACACCGCGGCTCAAAAGATCTGCTAGCATGTGTTGTGTTCTTTAGACCTTTAACCAGTGTATCACTTAATCCTGCCGGCTGTGGACAGATATCCGCGTTCTACAGCTAAGAACTGAGGTTCAGAATCCTTATGGGAGTTACCTAAGGTCTCACAATGAACCAAGCACACTTATTTATTACGTTAAAAGCTCCTCCTTTCAGGTATAGAGGGTTATGTCTGTAATTCCCAATACTGGGGGAGGCTAAGGCAGGATGAATTTGAGGCCAGCCTGGGTTACCTAATTACAGAAAACGAGAGGCTCTGTCTCAAAATCCAAACATGCACAACCCATCTGTATTGCCTTTACGATGTTGTAATAACAATATAGGAAAAAATTGAAGTCATTCATTTAAAGGAAATAATGTGTGTCTCTTAATAAAGGAGGTCTAATTCAAGTAAGTTGCAATCTACTTCATTTTGAGTAAGGGTTAAAACTTCAGGTGTACTTACTGCCTTTACAGTGTGTTCTTTTTCTATTTATGATATATTTAAATATATATGTATATAAGCTTACACATATATATGTATATATGCTTGTGTATACAAATATACACATGTTTGTGCAGAAACATAAAATACAGACAAGGATGAGAAAAGATAGAAATGCCTGATCAAGAAGATAAGATGAGAAATTCAGAATCCACGTCTAACATTGCTTAGAACAGGCATGATAGTGGATAGCAAAGACAAACCAAAGGCGTGTGCTGGGTTCTGGAAGACCCAGCTTGAGAGGAGCGTGAGCCCTGGCTGCAGGAGAGTGGGGGCCAAGGGAAGTGACTTCCACTTGACCACATTTTAATCAGTACCGAGCAAACGTCCTTAGAGTGATCGGTGAAGGGAATTGATTTTTAAATTACTTTTAAGTCATAAAATGTGTCCTGTGATTGTAACAACATTTTGGAGAGTCATCTGCCTGTCTAGCAGGTCCTTTGGTAGAGGCAAAATAATTCTGGAGGAGATTAAATGGAAATCTCTAATAAAAGCCAGTGTCTGTTGCAATGAAACAAGCCACCTGCCTTAGTTATTGCGTTTCATCCTAGAAGAAGGTTGTCATGGCCAAGTGCCCAAAAGGAAAACCTTCTCTGGGAGCGAAAAATAGAGTATTTTATATGTTTGCTAAATGGCAGGCTGAGGAGACTGAGATCTCTGCAACCCCAATTACTGGATACGGCTTGCTGCCCGGGGAATCAGCCTCTCGGCAGCACAGGGCTCAAGGGAAACCCACAGTGTCAGCACGTGCTAGACTTTTCTCTCTGAGGGGGCTAGGGGAAAAGACACTCACACACTCTCATGATGGCTTCCTTCTATACTCTCTTCTTCTTCATTGTTTGTGTTCTTTCTGTGTTCTATCTACTGTATACTTTTTTCCCTACTGCTTATATACCCCAACAAAGTTTTCCAGGCAACACAGGAGTTACAATGTGGTTACAGTCTGTTTCTTCAAGTGAATGATTATAATGAATACAAAGTTAGCAGTAAAAACAGTATGTTTTCCATACCCCTTACATGATTAAACATTTTACATATTACAGGTAGAAAACAAGTTATCCTAAGAATCCACATATTTATACTCTAGTAACTTGTTATAGATTAATTGTGTGGGCAAGCAAGGTATTCTTGTCATTTACTGGCAGGCTGCATTTTGCCGTTACAAAGAAAGGACCAATCACTTTATTACTTATCTTGAAAGGTAATCTTACAAGGAATCTTAGAGGAATCACAAACCTAAACTTTTATACATAAAAAAGAATCACTCAGCTCTACTTTAAATCTTTAGGGCACATACCCACTCTCAAAAGATTTTTCTATATCAGGAGACTGAATAAATAGGTGTAAGGAATTAGTCGCCACCTTTGGTCATTAACCAACCCTAGCAAGGAAAGTCCGTCAGCTGATAACAACTGGGCTGCTTTGCATTTTTGACCTCAGCTATGCGTCCTTGTGAACTCCAGGGCTTTTCATCTCGAAGCTATTATCAAAACATCTGATCCAACCTGGAGTTATCTTAAGGTTTTGTTTCAGCTATTGGTGCACACCGAAGCCTGTGACTGCATCTCTCAGCATTAAGAGAATTAGAGCCAGTCTGGATCTGGGGACTCATTTTCCTTAATCATTAAGTTGAGCTACGGTCTACGCAGTGCCTTAGGTGAAACTCATAGGCTCCAGCTGTGTGACATTTCCTTGCATTTAGCTTTATTCATCAAAACTCTGTATAAACTAACATTATTATTATCAATTAAACAGTACAGCTTAGGGAAGAATCATCTTCTTGAGAATCCACAGATAAAAATACCCAGTAGAACAGGATGTTTCCATGAGATAAACACAGTGCATTACAGGCAGTGGGGGTCTCGCCACACCCATTCAGACCATGACAGATACCAGAGAAAGATGGCAGCAGCAAACAGGTAAAGGCACAGCAGAAGCAAAAGACATTCCAGGGTCTGTGTCTCGGGGCCTTGTCTATCTGAGATTGACCCATCAGAGAGTTTCCTCCTGGTGGGCTGACACCTTGAACTTCAGTTGCCATCAGCTGTTCCTCTGGCATGGCCACCGGCAACTAGAATCTCCAAAAAGTGCCGGCTTAAGTCTGCACACAGATTTGTGTTTTTCTTCAAAGCTGGAGGTTTGAATTCAATGCACATTTTCCATCTTGTATCAGTCTGCTTTTCTCAATAATGGAATTCAGTCATCTCTTGGCAAATGACCTAACAATAAACTCATCAAGTGCCAAGCTACTTCTTGAGATTATTTTACCCAGTGACAATTTGCCAAGTTATTAATTTGTCATATTCATCAAACTTGCTCCAGTCATCAAAATCTGTCTTAAAGTGATGGAGGAAGGTCATTGGTTAAAAAATAAAGAAACTGCTTGGCCCTCATAGGTTAGAACATAGGTGGGTGGAGTAAACAGAACAGAATGCTGGGAAGAAGAGGAAGTGAGCTGACTCGATAGCTCTCCTCTCTGGGGCAGATGCAGGGCAGCTCCTCTCAGAGCCAGACGCGATGAAGCAAGCCGCCAGGTCAGACATGCTGAATCTTTCCTGGTAAGACTGGTGCTACACAGATTATTAGAGATGGGTTGATCGGGATATGAGAATTAGCCAGTAAGGGCTAAAGCTAATGGGCCAAGCAGTGTTTATATGAATACAGTTTGTGTGTTGTTATTTTGGGGCATAAGCTAGCCAGGCGACCAGGAGCTGGGGCGGCAGGAACACAGCCCACAGCTCCTACTACATTAAAGTTATTTCAATAATATTCCTTAATTTTCAAATAAGTCAACATACACAATGATCCAAATAAGTAAGAAGTAACTTCCTTGACCGTATTAGGTATCAAATCCTTAAACTTCCGAATCTGACATAAAAAGTTATAAAACAAATGTGGACTCGGTACCAATTTACAGACCAAAAGTGAAGAAGGAAGTTACCTGACTTAGTGACAGCATATCTCTAAAGGGCTGCAGCACCCGCAGCTCAAACTTACCTCAGCCTCAGCCAGAAGCCTGAAAATACTGTTAAGGAGGAATTTAGAAGGATTTTTAAAACTACTAAAAAGGCCCATAGCGCTGCGTCTGCCTGGTCCTCCAGCCTGTGGGGACTGCAGAGCTAAAGGGGCGAGGCTGCTGGGCTTATGCAGCTGTCTGCGTCTCTGCGCAGCCTCGCCTCGGGAACCCAGAGCATGGCACAGATTCATACCAGTGTGCAGTGCCAGCCTTAGTATGGACCTGTGCCCTTCATTCTTGGTGATAAGACAAGCAGAAAACTGAATGAGTACAGCCGAGAGATAACGGTAGATGGGAACATAAGCTCTGGGAAGAACAAGCTCGCGAAGGAGATCGCAGAGAGACGAGGCAGGAAAAACTTTGCAGAAGCAGGCTCGTAATATTGGAGCAGCACCATAGGTGCTGGGGGCCCCTTGACACGGAATTTTCTGGTAGCTGTAGCTTAGAGGAATTTTATGACGATCCCAAAAGTAACAATGGCAACAGCTACCATGTCTGGTCCTGGCTGTATGCCAGCTGCCTCCTACAGGACTCAGATGCCCTGGAACACCTGTTGAGTATCGGACTGGTGTGGGACATCCTTCTGTCTATGTGTTGCTTTTATTGGTTAATGAGTAAAAAACCTGCATTGTCCTGTGATAGAGCAGAGTAGAGTTAGGTGGGAAAACTCAACTGAATGCTGGGAGAAAGAAGGTGGAGTCAAGAGATGGGGAACCCTGCTGGTAGGCCACAAGCTTCGTGGTAAAATATAAAATAAAAGAAATGGGTTAATTTAATATGTAAGAGAGTTTGCTATGAATATGCTATAGTGATTGGCCAAGCAGTGATTTAATTAATAATACAGTTTCTGTGTAGTTATTTCCAGAGTCTGGGCTGCCGGGAAGGAACAAGCAGCCTCCCACAACAAATTAACACCCAACACAGGACCAGGTGTAATCTTGGAGGACTCCATCTAAAGTGACTTTGTCTTCCTGAGGCAATGTGCAACCAGCGCTTCATCAGAAAGGACGGTGTGGACCACTACAATGAGGTGAAACGGCTCACTCTTCCAGAGTACCTGCCAGTCCACATAGACTTCTGTATGCGTGTGTCTGTGGCAGAGATACAGGGATGGATCTGGAAGAACGGAGATGCACATGAAATGGAGGTCACCTCTGCCTGTCTCCAGGACCCCAGGACATCGAAAATGTCTACAAGAACACCTTCTTCCCAGACATGAGTGAGCAGTGTGAGGTTCTGGTGTACAGTACCCAGGAATCTGAAGAGTCAACCAAAGTGGTAGAGAAATTGAATCCTTAACTATATCCAAGGGCTGTGGCTTGAGCAGGATGGCTGTACCCTTTACAGCCTGCGGATGCTGGTGCAGGATAAAATGGATGTGCTGAATTACATGACCATTCCTGTCTACCTCCCAGACATGACTATTGGCACTCACCAGGGTACCCAGATCTACAACAGCTTCAGAGCGCTGCCAGGCCGCAGGTACAACCCTGGATACAATGCTGAGGTGGGTGACAGGTGAATCTGGCTGAAGCAAACGGCCCCTCTATCTAGCGGTGTCGCCGCCATGAAGATGTCTGCTCTGCCCAAGTCGGTGAACTCCAGATCTTTACAAGACAATAGGAGAAAAAGCAACAATCGAGAAATTGCCCGAAGAAACAGGCTAACAAAAACGTCTTTCCTGTGCCTCGTTAGTTGATTGAAAGATTCAACTTCCACTGAAAAGGTTCTGGAACATTCCAGTTTTATTTTTAAATCATCTGGGAAAAAACAAAACAAAAAAGCATATGTGCCCTGAAAGAGCAGCTCCCACCAGAAGCCTCGTGTCCCTGGGGGCTGTGTCCTTCAGTCCTCTCAACCAGAGGAAATGAGCTGGCTCTGTAGCTCCTCCTCCTCCTCATCTCTCTCTCTCTCTCTCTCTCTCTCTCTCTCTCTCTCTCTCTCTCTCTCTCTCTCTCTCTCTCTCTCTCTCTCTCTCACACACACACACACACACACACACCCCGGGTGGTGATGCTCAGCCCTTCCATGACTTCTCTGCAGTTGGCACTCACACACAATGCTGAAGCAGTTTTCTGAAGCATTTCTTATTTTAACAGTGCACATTAGAGCAAAAAGGGAAGAAGAATCCTTCAGGCTAGCAGAACCGTGTCTTCTAAAGGAGGCTCACTTGATGAGCATGGAGTTTGGATGCAGACACACTGTGACACTGTTCCCAAAAGTCAGGGTGCCAGTCCCAAGTGAAGAAAGCAATTGCGTTTTGCTGTTTACCTGTATTAGAACCTAGGGGGAAGGCGTCCTTATGAGCCGGTGTTGTTACTCGGGAGTTTCTCTGTAAGTTGTCCCAAGTTGTAAGTTTGCACTGATGCTCCTGCTGTGGCTGCTCCCAGCACATGTGATTTACACTTAATTAATTACTTGATGAAATTTAAAAAAAAAAAAAAACCTGCTAAAAAGCAAGTGCCAAGGGGTAAGAAGAACCACCTAAGAAACTAGGGGCATGACTCCTAAAAATAGCAAGAAACATTGATTTGTATTTGAAATAATAGGTGGAAATATCTTGAATACACTAGCACTGGCCTGCAGAGACGGCTCAGTGATTGAGAGCATTTGCTGCTCTTGTGAGTGCCCCGAATTCAATACCCAGTGCCCACGTCAGTCAGTCCACGGCTGCCACTAACTCTAGGGGAACCAACACCCTGTTCTGGCCTCCATGGGCACCTTCACACATATGGGGCACACACACACACATCTCTTAAATGTTAAAAGAATAGATAAATATAAAATTACATTTTAACACAAAAATAAAAAAAAGATCAGAAAGAAATCTGACACAAAAATTTCTCAGTGAAATATTAAGGTGCAGGTTTCATTTGAATTTTGAAATTAAATGTATTAATCAGAACACAGAACCAGTGAAAGCACTGCCATTAATTTTATGGTTGTTTCATAATGTGTTGCTATGAAGACAAACACCAGAGTCAGTCAACAGCTCTTGAGAGGCATCTCCAGATTCAAATTTCTAAGGCGACCATCATGTCCACTCTGAGCTGTGACAGCACGGCCTTTTGAGCCGCATCAGTTTGACGTAATCTGGAGCCTCCCTAGAGAAGAGGCTGGAAAGATGCCTGGTTCAGACTGGCCTGTGGCATGTCTGTGGAGGAATTGTCCTGGATGTTAGTTGATGTGGGAGGGACTAGTTACTGTGGGTACCATCCCTAAGCGGGTCATCTTAGGTGGTTTCAGAACTTGAGATGAACCAAAGCCTGCCTGAGCAGGCCAGCAAGCAGCGTCCCTCTGGAGCCTCTGCCTCTGAGCCCCTGCTTGACTCTCCTCCATGACATCCTTCAGCGATGCCTGTGACCTGGAAGTATAAATTGACTAAATCTCTTCCTCCTCTAAGTTGCTTTTGACCAGTGTTTTATCACAGCCACAGGAAAGAAACCAGAACGAAACCAAGGTGATGAACACTGATGACGAACCCCACTGTGAATCGTTCTAAACTTTCTAATTAAAGAAAGGGAAAGACTGAGGTTGATATTTAAACACCTCGGACAGCATCGTCGCCTGACTCGTGTGACTGGTCCCTCAGGGCTCCTCACAGCCTTCCAGGTGGGTTCCCACCAGATACAATACATGCCCCCTTCTCTAGTCTCACCTTCCCTTGGACAGGCTCGCTGGCTGTTTATGTTCTAAACATCCGACGTTGGTTTTTCCTCCTTGACTTTGAGATAGCTGCTTTCAGTGGCCTTTCTGAGATGGGGACCCTCCTTCGCTTTTCCTTCATTTCTCATGACTATGTTCACTACTTTTTAAAAAATTTTAGTTCAATTTTATGTTAGGGTGGCCTAACATAAAATTTCCTCTACAGCCACGTGTCACTTGAAGTCCCAACCACTCAAGGAGCAGATGCAGAAGACCAATCCAGTTCAGAAGTTTGAGGCCAGCTTGGGTAACACGCTAAGGTCCCTATGCCAAAACCTAACCAACCAACCAGTCAAGCAAACAGGCATATGAAACTTTCTCACTGCTGGGAAACATCAGACTTGTTCCTCTCCTCATTTTATTCCTCTTTCTCACAGAATGTCAGCTCCACAAAAGACAAAAATCACACGCTACACCAGCTCCCTCTTCCTGGCCCAGACTTTACGGTAGGGCTTGTAGGCTGAATCAAAGGATAAATTCATGCTTGGAAATAAACCGATGGTTCATTTAAAGAACCCATGGAGTGGATATTTCAGTAATGAGAAATTGCTGCAAGAAGTGACTTTGGAATGGGCTCTCTGAGACTCGAGTCTTCTGCCAGCCCCCTTCTAGCACTGCCCAGTGAGCAGGAGATTACTTTTCTACCTCAGAAGCTATCCCCACCTGATGGAAAAATTCTCGGCTCCGAAAGGTAGCGTCTGCAGAGACCGAGAGGGTGTGTAGCAGGCTATCCAGGAAGAGTCCAGAATAGAACCACTCACCCTGTGAAATGTGGCGTTGAAGACAAATCTTCAAGAGGAGATGCCTGGGCCCGCATAAATCGACCCACTGCCTTCGGATTGTGTCTGCTTGTAAACACCGCCATCTTCTTCGGGAGGCCTGGATCTAAGGGTTGCTTTCAAGACGACCGCATTAATCCCCAGAATCACCTCAGAGGATGAGATGAAAGGGACCCCATTATTTTTGTAACCTGTGCCCCAGGCAGCCTGCCAGTCTCGCTTCCTCTGAACTTTCTCCTTCGAAGAAAAGCTAATTAGGAGTCAGAAAGAGGTTAAAGTTCCCCCAAAGACATACTTTCAAACAAAGAATTCAGGGGGAAAGTTTTCTAGGCTTGGCAATCAGACGTCGTTTTGATAGTCATTAAGGTGACCTCAGGTTCACCTTCAACCAGGATCCTGAAAAAATTGGTGTAAGCCTCAATCTATTTTTTACTCGATGAATTTAAAGAGTGGGGGAGGGGCTCTAGACACTGTGTTGCCTGGCCTGGGTAAATCAATAAGGCAGTGACTATTCCTTTTGAGGGCTTGTAGGGACTTAATGATCCTTAAATCTGAGTTATGAATCTATACATATACATATGTAGTTATGCACGATTATTGCAGATTTTGAAATACTGGTTAAAACAAGAGTCTATGAAACTGCAAGTGATGTGCTGACCAGTGCTCACTTATGGTCATTATCTATTGGAATATTGTCTCTTAGGGAGATTATATTCTCCTGGGGGTTGATATGAGATAGTGAGCCCTTCGCTACTAATCTGCCTCAGACTGAACCCAGCTTCAGGAAGGGAGGTTGGGGAGGACTTAGTGGATGAAGCACTGAGTTAGACACCAACATCCACATTGCTGCTGGGCTGATGTGCAGCTCACCTGTAGTCTCAGGGCTTGTGAGGCACAGACAGGGACAGCAAGAGTAAGCTGGGCAGCTAGACTCGCTAAATAGGCAAGCAGGTTCAAGTGAGAGGCCCTACTTCAGCACATAAAGTAGACAGCAATTGGCATTATTCTCTGACTGCCATAGGTGTGTGCCTCACACAGACATGCATCCTCTGACCTCCATAGGTATGTGTGACACACATACTTGCATCCTCTGACCTTCATAGGTGTGTGCTACACACACACACGCATCCTCTGACCTCCATAGGTATGTTGACACACATACTTGCATCCTCTGACCTGCATAGGTGTGTGACACACATACATGCATCCTCTGACTTCCATAGGTGTGTGCTACACACATACATGCACACTCTAACCTGCATAGGTGTGTGACACATATACATGCACCCTCTGACTGCCATAGGTGTGTGCCTCACATATACATGCATCCTCTGACCTGCATAGGTGTGTGCCTCACACATACACGCACCCTCTGACCTGTATAGGTGTGTGCCTCACACATACATGCAAAAGAAACTGTTGTCATCACGTCAGTTTTTGCTGCTGTTCTTTGTGAAGAGGAAGGAGGGGACTGTCTGGATCAGAACTGGGGAAAATGGGTGCTTCCCCATTGACCATCAGTCCTGTTTTCTGCTTGTCACTCCTGAATCCCTCACTCACTCAGGCCTTTCTGCCGCCATCTGGAACTCCTGAGGGACTGCAGAGCATTGTCACAAGATGACACCCTCTTGTGGCATCTCCCCCTCCCTTTTCTCTCTTTGGGAGATGGAGACACTTTTAATCCTTTAATGTAACTGTGTCACTGGCCTTTGAGCCTCAGGAATGAAGCTGACCTCGGAGTTGAACTCTAAGTGAATTCCTAATGAATCAGAGGGGACATTGGCTAGTACTCAAAGTGTTCAAATGGCTCCTTGGGCAGTAAGAATGGATGTGACCAGATGGAAGATACAAATATGAATCTACAGAGAGGGGGCTGGGGATTTTTTGTCAGATAAACCAGCAGAACCATAGTGCTGAGTAAGGGCAGAGACCACCCAACTGCCTTCTTGTGGCTCCTCAAGGAGATCTTCTGGCTGGCCAAGCTCTCAGATGCTACCCATCCCCACAGCTCCAGATTCTCCCATTTTGTCCAATGTTTGTCCACCACATTCTGCTTTCCAGGTTGCCTGCCTCCATGGGGAATATACCCTGCTCATGTGGACACATAGCTCCTGTGTGTTTTGTGATTGCTTCTCATATGAAAATGTATGAGCAAATGCCATGGCTACAGGACAGTATGAGGCAAACTGCACAAATCCATCACCTCTGGGAACTCATAAAGAGTCTGAGGCTGGTGTAGAGCAGATACCCCAATGGGACTGGTCCACAGTGGTGCATTGTGGGTGAGAGGTAGGGATATTGTGATGATAGCTGTCATGTGATCAGTAATTACAAGACGCAAAAGTTTCTCACTACTATGGGTTGAATGGCATCCTCCTAAAATATGTACTGAAGTCCTGTGTGCCCCACTGACAGTACTTCGGGTTGTAATCTCTCTCTTTTTCTAAATAAAGTCACCCGAGAACGATTAGCTAAGATAAAATTAAGTCATGTTTGGATGGATGGGGTTGCAATCCTATATGACTGTGTCCCTATGAAAGGAGAGAGATTTGAGCATAGACGCAGGGGGATATGACCATGTGAACATGGAGACAAGATTGGAGTGATATCACAACCCAGGAAATGCCTAGGGTTGCCAGAGCTAGAACAGGTGATGGAGAACTCTCCCCTGGAGATCCCAGAGAGGATGTGGCCTTCTACCACCTTGGTTTTAGACTTCTGACCTCCAGGAGGAGTTTCTGTTATGGAAGGCCACCTGGTTCATGGCAATTCCCTGCAGCAGCTGGAGCTCACTGACTCCGGACCAACAGCCAGGAACCTGACATTTGTTAATATTGCCCCCAGGAAAACAGCAGCCAGGAACATGACATTTGTTAATATTGCCCCCAGGAAAACAACACCATATTTGGCACACAAACAGGAAAGCAACAACGCCACAGATAGATTTGGGAGAAGTTGCATCACCTCATCCAGGGGGGATAAGACTCCAAGCCCTCTGAGTGTGGAGTGTTCCTGGCCGGGGAGTCTCCAGGTAGCATCTTCTTCTCTGTGGTGTGGAGTGGCACACCTCCTTGTTGACGAGAGCCAGGATACAAGCACAGAGATGGCCCAACATAGTCAATGGAGCATAGCCTATATGGAAACCTCAGAAAGCAGCAGGAATTGGACAGGATGGTAAGCCGGCTGTGATTGGCAATCGTGAGTGTGGCCTTTGCTGTAGACATGACTCACAGCGCAGGCCCAGCTATCTGCCCTAGAAGAACTAGTCAGTCAAGGAAGACTTACAAGAAAAATACATGTGAATGCTGACTCCTGGGCTGGCAGAAAAGGGGGAGGGAATGAGTGTGAGGGGAAGAGGAAGTGAGCGTGAGGGGGAAGAGGAAAGGAGCATGAGGGGGCAGTGCTGTCTTGCTGCTCCTTATGCAGGGTAGGAGGGAGAGAATCCAAATTAGATCTGTGTGAAATTGCCCCTCCCTCCACACCCCAAGGCTAGAACCTGAATTCAAACCCCAGAACTCATGTGAAGAACCAGGCACAGCAATGCTCTCCTGTATTCCTAACACTGAAGAGGTGGAGATGGGTGGATCCCCAGAGCTCTAGGGTCAATTGCCCCTGCCTGTTTCATGAGCTCCAGGCCAGTGAGAGACACTGTCCCCCCCCACAAAAAAAAAAAAAACTGTACAAGTGTGGTGGTTTGAAAGAAAATGGCGCCCAAAGGGAGTGGCACTGTTAGGAGGTGTGGCCTTGTTGGAGTAGGTGTGACCTTGTTAGAGGAAGTATGTCACTGTGGAAGCAGGCTCTGAGGGCTCATATATGCTCAACTCACACTCAGTGAGACGGACCACTCCCTGTTGCTGGTGGGATGTAGCAGCTCCTTCTCCAGCACCACATCTACCTGCATGTCACCATGCTCCCTACCGTAATGACAATGGACTAGACCTCTGAACATTAAGCCACCACCTCAAATATTTTCCTCTGTAAGAGCTTCCATGGTCACAGTGTCTCTTCACAGCAATAGAAACAAAAAGTCAAGCTGCCAAGTAGTGACACAAAGCACATGCCATGACTTTATCACTTCAAGTTTCAAACTGTTGAGTCTGGGCTGAGCGCAATGGTGGCTGACTGAGCAGGGCATGACAGGTGTTGCCCCTCCAGCTTCTACTCCCAAGTAGACGAGCTGAGTCAGTTTCTTCAGGAGGCTGCTTCCTTTGCCATGTTTAGAATGACGGACAGCTAAAGACATGGCTTGGTCTAGAGCTCCTAGGAATTGTCAGGATCGACTTTGCTACACGGTAAGGGCTAGTTTGCTTGGGCACAGTTAAGAACTGGGTAGGATTCATAACAACACTTTACGTCTAACTTTCTCTGTTGTCTCACTCCCGTGGACAGAGTTTCTGGGAGGAAAGGGCCCAAATTCTGGAGTCTTTGTTGAGCACAAAGAGAGACTCGACTTTCCTTTGTACCGAGGTGTATCCAACCGGGAAAGGAGCTGTCTAGTTGAGTGATTCTATAATTATTGCCACCATGGGGCTTAGATTACTCAAGAGCTGCAAAACTAGTGAAATATTTAAGCAATTTTGTGCTCAAAATCCGTATGATGAGAATTTTAAAATAATATTATATATTTTGATGACTTAGGTACACACATATTGAATTAAAGGTATTACCTCTGTTCTGAGAGCAATAAGTTAATATTCCATATGGCAACTTGCCTTTCCACTTCAGAAACTGGATGTGAATGTATTTTTTCCTGTCAGAGGTCTCAAGTTGGAATTTTACAATGAAGTTCAATGGCTCAAGCTTTAAAATCCAAGGACCTGCACTCTAAAGAAAACTGGATGTTTTCAGGTACAAAATTGATTGAAGAGAGATTTCTAAGAAGGGAACCTACTGATAAAACTGATGTAATCAACAATTTAAACAGGTGGGCAAAAGACTTGCTAATGTTCTTGGTCTACATGATTAATATTTGGGAGCCAAATGTAGGGGCATTCCACCCAGAACGAATTATGTTACCCGATTTCTGCTCTGTTGTCTTGAAGCGTAAGTAGCAAGCTGATTAAAAATGAATGAAGTAATTAGACTATCTCCGTGACTGTGCATGAGCCTCTGGTTAATGTTTCACTAGACAGCAGCCGGAGAAACTAACGCTGCAGCGCTTAGGAAAAAGCCAAGACTGCAGTAATTCCCCAAGGACAAAAATGGGCTTCAAAACCAAAGCTGCTCAATGACCTCCCAGGGGATGTGGCCAGAAAGGAAAAGGTGAAGGAGCCCACAGACTCTCAGCGGCGTGTTTAGACTCTGTCCACACATTTCTGTGAAGTGGAGTAGGGTCAATTCCATGCTCATTTTGATGAATCAATGAGACGACTTGAACAGGACTTTGGGGCCTCCAGTAAGTGATTGGACCATCACGAACAAGTCGAAGTGGCCGGGTCTTCCTTCCTTAAGTTCTGTTGATGAGAGTAATATCTCTCAATAACAGACCTTCAATCCGGATCGTTCTCTGTTGGGACTGGGGTCTTCTGGGCACCGTAGGTGCTTAACAGCCACTGTCTACTAGATGCCAGTCACACTGCCTAGTTGTGGCAACCAACAGTGTTTCCTTGTACTGCCCAGTGCCTCCTGATCTTTCCAGCCCACGCTGCTGAAATCACTGAGCACGGTGAGTGTACAAACGGCCCGTTTCCTGTCAGACTGAGGCCCTTTCTACAACATAAAACACAAGGATTAACTTGCAATTATTTGGTCAATTTAGACTTCGCAGACAATTAAACTAGTTAATTCAGATCAAAATTTCTTCTTTGGGATTTGACTTATCAGGACTGGCATCTAAATTAACTCAATTAGTAACTAACTGCGGGGCGACTTTCTAATTCTAACTTGAGGTTTCAAGTTCGGAAGCACCTCAAGTGCAATAGTCAGGTACGAAAAATCAGGAGAGGCAGCTTCATCTTCTTAATGGTGCTTTCTGAGAGCATGCCTGCATGCACTCCTGCACATGCACACATATACACACATCACTCACACACACATACATACCCACATATACTACATACATATATACACAAAAATACATACACACAACACTCACACACATGCACACACACATACCATACACCACACACACACACACACACACACACACACACACTCCAAAGGCTTCTTCCCACTGGCTCTAATGTGGACATGTCTCCTCTCACGTTCCCTCCATGTGGGTCTCAGTGTGAGGTGCCCACCACTTGATAATGAAAAGCACCATGTTTCAGGGTCAGATAAAGCTGTGCTTAAATTCAGACTCTGCACTGATCATCTTCTCCTGGAGTAAGACTTGTCGTGAGAGCAATGGGTAAGCGGGATGCTCTGTTCTTCAGCACATGAGCCTTTGCAAATCACTTAAGAGCCAAACCAGGACTAGGTTGTAGCTCAGTGTGGAGTGTTTGCACGCATGAGTCCTTGAATTTAATACCTAGCATCACACAAACCAGGCAAGATGCCACAAGCCTTCATCTCAAGCACTCTGGAGGGGGAGGAATTGGGACCAGGAGTTCAAGACCATCCTCAACTGCAAAATAAGTTCAGGGCCAGCTTAGGCTGTATGAGAGCCTGTCTGGAAGGAATTGTTACAAGCCATAAAAGTACTGAACCTTGATAACATTCATACAAGACCCTGTCTCAAACAAACTGAAGGAAACAAACCATAAAAATACCTGATCCTTGATACATCCTTGAGCCTCTTACTAAACTTGAACCATTAGACTTTGTAGATAAATGCGCTGCATGAACCATTTATGATTGAGTATTCTGCTCTTTGCTGCCAAATGCATCTTAATTTTCAAATGAAGTAAGAAAATTTTTAGTGGAAGAAGAGATGGATCGCTGCCTCCACAATATCTATTGTCCTCTCTTTAAAATTCTTGGTTATATCTTTGGCCGCAATTGACCTCATTTTGCAGCTTCCTTTGAAGCTACAGCTCATTTGAGATGCAAATAAAAATTGATGAGTAACTGTGTTGGAGTTCTCTCTAAAAAACCAGTCACTCACCTAGGGTAATCTCTGGTTCTTTCCTCTTCAGCCTCCTGCCTGGAATAGGAATGTCAACGGGTGGAACTCTGGCCATCATACTTGAGTCTAAGTGACCTTAGGAATAGGAACTGGATGGGAAAGAAAGTAGAAAGAACATCTGGGCACAGTGGCAGTGCCTGTAATACCAGTGCTTGTGGGATGAAGGCAGGAGGGTCAGCACCAAAACCAGCTTTGATGATGTAGTGTATCCAAGGAACACCTGAACTGGTGAGACCTTATCTCAGGCAAGCAAAGGCAGGAGGTAGGGAGGGAAGTAAGGAGGAAGGGAAGGAAGGAGAGGGGGAGGAAGGGAGGGAAGGAGGAAGGGAGAGAGAGAAGGAGAGGCAGAGAAAGAGGTGGGAAGGAGGAAGGGATGGAGGGAAAAAAAAGAAAAGAAAACAGCAAAAAGGAAGGAAGGCAGTGGAGTCTCTAAACTGCCTATCTACCTATTTCTGTACCTTTTCTGCTAATTCAATATTCTTCGGAATTACTAATACATGCAATCAAACCCCATTGTGATTGCTGTGGCTCCCAAATAGGATTTATAGCAGATCTTCCTGAAAGAAATTAAGGTGGGAATAGATATTTTATTTCTTAGGAAATAGCCATTTTTAAATTAAAAATTGCCATTCAGCTACTTTTAAGGGTTTATTTATTTTTACTTTATGTGGATGAGAGTCATATGGGCGTATGTGCACCACATGCATGCCTTCTGCCTGCAGAGGTCAGAAGAGGGCATTTGGTCCCCTGAAACTGGAGTTACAGGCAGTTGTGAGTGGTCCTTGTAGTATGGAGGCTGCTTGTTTGTTTCCTGGCTGCCCAGAAATGGAAATAATCACCCAGAAACCATAGTAATTAAATCACTGCTTGGCCCATTAGCTCTAGCTTCTTATTGGCTAACTCTTACATATTAATTTAACCCATTTCTAGTAATCTGTGTATTGCCATGTGGCTGTGGCTTACCGGGTAAAGTTCCACTTGACTCCAGCAGGGCTACATAGCTTCTCTCTGACTCTGCCTCCTTTCTCCCAGCATTCTATTTAATTTCCCACACCTAGCTCTGTTCCCCTATAGCTGTGCTATAGGCCCAAAGCAGTTCCTTTATTAACCAGTGGTATTCACAACATACAGAGGGAATCCCACATCACCTCCCCTTTTCTGTTTAAATGAAAAGGAAGGTTTTAACTTTAACATAGTAAAGTTACATATAACAAAATAGGTATCTAGCAAGAATTACAGTTACAATATTTATATCTACTTTATCTTTTATCATAACTAAGGAAAACTATAACTATAAATTCTTCAACTCCATTAAAGACTCCAGAAGGAAATAATATTTATTACCTAAGTAAACAATAAGTTCATTGTAAGCAACTTCCAAAACTCTAGAATTGACAGAGACTTCTCGCTGCCTGGACAGTCACCCAAGGTTCTTCTGTACCATTGGGGCATCCATCTTCAGCCTACAGGCTCATAGTATCCAGCAGACTCTTCCATGAAGCAGGAAATTTCAAAGACAGTTCTGCCTATATTGGCAGTTTGTCAGTCACTTTCTTCTGTGTCCTGCAGAATGTCTAGCAGACTCTTTCTATTCTTTCATGAAGCAGGAACCCCAAAGGATTGTCTCACTTTTAGGCAAGTTCAACAGTCGTTTCTCTGCAGGTTCTGCATGTCCAGTTCACCAAGCAGTCCAGGAAAGAGCAGTTTCTTGCCCAAATGGTTAACAAACTCCATAAGGAGCCTCTTTGATGCCCCTCATTCTTTTGAAGTAGATTGGTGCTGCCAGGAGATGAGTCTCATTGTCATGAAAAGTCCTAAGTTATTAAAACATTTTAAATTCCATATTCTGTAGTCTTTGAAAGGTTTGAAGAATGTCCATCTGTCTGAAATACATATGTGTATGTCTAGAAAATCTAACTAACATGACTACAAGCTTGACTATTAAAGATGACTCTCTATTAACCTTTATTTCTTAATCATACATTACATTTTTAAATGAGCTGCACAGGCATAATACCTTAATCAAGAGCAGACATATATGTATAACAAAATTGACCTTAAATTTGTATCAATAAAGCAATATCCATACCAATGCAAAGTATCCATCTCTATAACATTTCCCTTTTTAAATGTAAATAAACATTTATAGACAATATTTGGGAATATGGGTGTAGTTCTGTCCAAACTTCTTCCTGCTGTTTATTGGGCAAAGTAATTTTTTGAGATGTGTTCAAGGCAACCTTTCAGGTGCTCTTGGTGCATCAAACCATATTAGTCTGGAAGCAATCCACAGGTTCTCATCCCTTGTGGAAACAAAGAAGTACCTCTTTTCCAAAGCAACAAATTCTTAGACCCAAATTTTGGAATCAAGATACTTTAAAAATATGTGTATGTAGGTTTAGCTTAGCACCCCATATAATCAAATGTCTCTCTGTACTTAGCTCCCTCACAGTCAAAAATTTCAAAGAAAACACAATAATATACATAATCCAGACTCTCTATGTATATTCCATTTTTATGTGGCTTATTCTTTCTTTACTCCTTTTAAACTGTGACTGTCTGTACGCTGTCTCTTTAAAGACTTTACCTCTTTTTTAAAGCATTTACTTCTTTTCATAACTCTCTATACTCATTTTCTTCTCTCTTCTGAGCCTACATACATTTATCCAACACTGTGACTTATTTAGAGGTCTTTTATGTCTGAATCTGTCCTATTGTGAATCTGTATTTCTTTACTGTCTTGAAGAGCTTTTAAAATGGTAAGCAGCTCAGTTGCAGCTGTTCTAGATGCTGGCTCCACTTTCAAAATGGTGGAGGTACCATTACTGCCAGCTCTGGGACCACCAGGTAGGAGCCACACTCAGCACTTTAACTCTGAGAATGAACATGCAGCATATAAATCCTTTTTATCTGAGTAATAGCCAGATATGTCCTGCAGTGCACTGTGCAGCCTGAAAATATCTCTGTGTATGGTGGCAGGAATCTGCTATGCTCTCCTGCCTGTGCATGCCTAGTAGACCTGATCCTACCACCTGTCTGGCAGTGAGCGCTAAGCTGTGGTCTCAGCCACTTTCCTCTTGACCCCAAGTGGGCACACAAACATCCAGGCCCACAAATGCCATTCAAATGCTCCATAGCCAGAGTTTCACTCTAGCAGCATGGCCCAGGAAGCCATCTTTTTAAAACAGTGTGGCTTTTTTTCTGCTACCACTGAATCAGGAAAACCTCTCTTAAAGGGGCCATGCCTCTGCTTGCTTCTAGCAAACAAAGCCCACCCAAGAAAATGCTGCTACCAAACCATGCTTAACTCTGTTCTTTTGTGTCTAGGATTCCTTTTTAAGCTTTGTCAGGTTTTATATGGATTTAGTCCACCACATTGGCCTGCCAATTTGTTGGGGGGAGACTTCTTGTTGGTTCCTGGCTGCTCAGCCCCAAAATAAACACACAGAAACTATATTATTTAAATTACTGCTTGTCCTATTAGCTCTAGCTTCTTATTGATTAATGCTTACATATTAATTTAACCCATTTTTATTAGTCTGTATATCGCCACGTAGCTGAGGCTTACCGGATAAAGTTCCTTCTGGCTCCAGTGGGGCTCCATGACTTCTCTCTGACTCTGCCTCCTTTCTCCCAGAATTCTGTTTAGTTTTCCCTGCCTAGCTCTGTTCCCCCATAGGTCTGCTATAGGCCCTTTTTCCTTCACACACCACTTTTTCTAAATTACAACACTTACTCCTCATGTGGCTCTGATGTACACCACGAGGTAGGACCATTGACTTGGGTTGTTATCAGTTACAGGAACCTTAGCGGAAATGAAGATTCAGGGTTAGTGAAATGGCTGAAGCAGTAGATCTCACCTTTCCTAATGCTGCGTCCCTTTAATACAGGGTCTCATGCTGTGTGACCCCAACCATAAAATTATTTCTATTTCTAATTCACACCTGTGATTTTGTTACTGTTATAAATTGCAATGTAAATATCTGACATTCAGGATGGTCTTAGGTGACCCCTGTGACACCCAGGTTGAGAACCATTGGCTTAGTGTGTAAGGCGCTAGCAAGCCTGTCATCCTGAGTTCAGTCTGCTGAGCTCACATAAAAGTAGAGAGGAGAACTGATCTCCACACGTGCATTATTGCACACACACACACACACACAATCCTATAATAATGAAAACATTTTCTAGAAATTCAAAAACTAGATGCTCAAATAAAGAATTTTTTTTTCGAGACAGGGTTTCTCTGTGGTTTTGGAGCCTGTCCTGGAACTAGCTCTTGTAGACCAGGCTGGTCTCGAACTCACAGAGATCCACCTGCCTCTGCCTCCCAAGTGCTGGGATTAAAGGCGTGCGCCACCACCGCCCGGCTCAAATAAAGAATTTTGTTGGTGGGATGAGAAAAGGACAAAACCCCTGAAATTGAAGGCTGTGAGTGCTAACTTTGGTGAGAACCTCACCATGTGCTAGGGCCTGGCCTGTATTAAGTCACCTGCCTCTGAGGCAGACAGATATACGGGAATATTTAGGACCCCGAGACTCCCATGTGCGTTGGTCTATGCACATCCCTCTTGTGTGCTTGGTAGCCTAGTTCGTCCATCTGCACCTACTATGCACAGACATCCCTCTCCAAACAAGGTCCCTAGCAACCTGGAGCTCCCTCTATTCTGAATCTGCATCAGGCTACAGGTACCATCTCCTATCCATAATATGAATATCCCCTCCCTGGTAGCAATCAAATTTAGTTTCTGTTCGTGTATTACCGGTGTATTAAGGCGTGAGACCAGGAAGGCTGAACTGGCTGCGTACGCAGTAAGGTTCAAGTGCATCCTCTAGGACCATTTGGATAACTACTTGCCGCCTTACGCCAATGCGAAACTGGGTGTGCACGTGATTAAAATCAGATACATCATGGGAAGGGATATGTTCAGCGGAATAATGATTATGTAACCTAATCTATCAGTTAAGACAGAGAGCCACCCAAACTAAGCTTCTTAGTGGCCAGCTCCTCGTCCTTGTACCCATGAGAGGCAGCTCCCGGCAGCAATCCACTCTCTGAAACACCTCACATATGTGGCCTGCTGCCGATCTTGACGGCATCTCTCTTTAGTCTGCTCTACCGCTTCGACTATCTTGTTTCTTTTGAAAATCTGTGTGATCCCTTATTTTCAATTCTTTAGGTGAGAGGTCAAGAACCTGGAGACGTGCAGCCCGGTTGCAGACTGCCGGAAGCGGGTGTGGCGCTGTATCAGTTTGCTAGGGCAGGGAGCTAGCAGCTGGGGCCTCGTGTAGGACACAATGTAGAGAGGAAGGATACGGAGTTCATGTATCTGATGAACACCGCGAAACCACGCTGGACACACTCCTGTTTTGAAGTCTTCCGTCAGAACCAAAGGTTAGAAGAGGGTCACCCGGGACACACTCAGAATGACCCACTCTGGGTAGCCACAGTTATCTTTTAATAATGAAAAGTTGCCTTGGCCATAGCGGTTGCTTACTTCAGCAGTTTAAGGAACATCACTGGGGCTCATCGCTGTTTCAGCCAAATTCTGTCTACGGCTTTCATAACTAACTTGAACGAATCGTGAGTCTGTACGACAGACAGGGCAGGCCCTCGTCTCTGTCTTTGTCGCTGACCAAGGAAGATAACTGTAGAGGACATTTTCTCTCTTAAGTCTCGCCAGAACGGGCAAGCCTTCATTGCCCGCCCAGAAAGCCAGTTGTTTACACTGATAATTCCTTGAAAGCTCTTAAAGTGCTGCATCTCATTGTATCCCAAGACTTTCTTCCTCCGCTCTCAATTAGGGGGATTGCTACTTGAAAAATGAGCATGTTTTTATTGCAAGAGGAATTATAATAAATCTTATAAATTTAAACTAGGAATCAAAGCCCCACAGAGTTGGGAGGAAATCAAAGGATTGTAAAATCTCTCTCATTCATTTTCCCCCGGGTAGCCTGACTCTTGTCAGGCTCTGCCTACACTCTCGCCGTAATGGGCTGAACTCCGCAGACGTGCAAGATGAAACATTGCATTGCGCATTGCTAATGATGCGTGCAGAATGCCAATGCTTACAAATATTTAATGTGTTGTAGGGAGAAGATCTTTATTAGATAGCTTGGAGTTTATCAACTTCCAGGACTGAACATCTTAGAAAGTTGTATCCAATTGAAGAAATAATTTTTCAAAACTCCCAATTAAAGCGAGATAAGGAACTTCCAGAATTCAACATGAAGGAGATTAGAATGTCTCATAGAAACGAGGACCCATTCCTTGTCGCAGTGGGAAGCCTGCATATTTTCTTTTACTCATTCCTAGAAATAAATGAGAATTCCTTCAGAGAACAACGGTCATTATCAATTCTATCCCGAGAAGTAATTACCATACTAAATATTCTTATGGCATAGAGCATGGCATCGTGGTTTTGCGAATGTTTTACTTCAACCTCAGTAAAAAAAAAGATGAAATTGTTCTCTTACTGGAAATATCAAGTTAAGTAGTTCCTTAAAAACCACAGAAAAGCTTTTTGTGTAAGTGCACAGAGAAGGGTGGGGCGGCGCTGTGAACTTCTAGGGAATACTGACAATGGCCAAGCCTGTTTCTTTCTTTAGACTCTAGAATACAGCTTCCCACGAAAGGAGAGCAGAGAGAAGGCTGTCGTCTTAAAATGAGCCACTGCACACGAGTGCCCGGCAATAGGTTTTATTTCTGTAATCGCAGAGCCCAGTTTCATTTCCTACCATGTCTGTAGGCAGCTAACAGTTTTTGAGAAGAGAGCACGTTCTAAGAATGCATACCAAACAACTGCAGACACTGGAGGAAGGAAATTGACTCTGCCTCCATCAGCAGCCCTGAGCACGTGATAAATGGCCTTGCTCGGCTTACGTGACCACTTCTGTCTTCAGTGTAACTTTGTGCCTGTAGTCTGACTTGTTGGAGGTCATTGACACTCTTTTTTAGGAAATATTTATTTGTATTTATAATGATACATGCACATGTGTTGTGTAAGGGTGTGTCCACGCATGCAGTTGCCTGTGGAGGCCAGAAGAGGGCATCGGATCCACTGGAGCTGGAATTCCAAGCAGTTGTAGCTGCCTAAGGCAGATGCTGGGAACTGAACTCTGGTCCTTTATGAGGGCTGTGTGTTTCTTCTTTTTTTGAATTGTGTTAGTTTATTCTGAGTACTAAACACTTTCTCATAACACTCTCTCAGAACCATGAACGAATGCCAGAGAATCATCTCAGTAGGTCAAGTTGGTTGCTACTAATCCTGACGACCTGTGTTCAGTCTCTGGGAGGCACACACTATTCCTACAGTTTTCTCTTAGTTTTACACTCGGACTGTGTGTGGCATGTGCACAACCAAACACCAGCACACAGAAAAGCAATTTTAAAGCCCCCCAAAAGCCAGTGAGGTCACTTGCAACAGAACTCAAATGCCTACATTTGATGGCTAGAACTCACAGAGACCGAGTAGTAATTGGAAGCTGTGGGCTGTCCTGTGAGTCCATGCACACCACAGTCACGGGTATACGCATAGTTATAGCAGTTTAAAAAGCTGAAACTAACAAAACGAAGAAAGTAACCAAAATATTGAGGACACATGGAATGATTTACCAATTGAAATTAACACATAATGCAATTTAAGAAGAGTTACTGTTCAACCAAACAATGACGGTTCCTGCTTAGAATTTACATTATTATTTCATTCTCTGATTCAAAGATATGTCACTTAAACCACATATTCTAACTGTGCTTAGTCATGTATGCTTATAACCACAGCATTTGGGAGACAGTGTCAAGAGGACCTCTCAAGCTTTGAGGACAGCATGGTCCATGTAGTGAGTTCCAGGACAGCCATGACAATGTAGGAAGATTCTCTCTCAAAAATCTGCCCCCTAAAAGCATAAAATTAAGAGAATCATAACTCAAATTATGGAAATTTCCTTATATAGTCTGTCTGCACTCATCTCTAGTCAACAAGACCTTTTGCTGTCTTTACTCACATCAAGAGAAGTTTGTTAACCACGACAGTAAGAAGCAGTGTGGAGATTCCACTCACAGAGGTCCAGAAATCGTTTAATCCTTCAATGGCCATGTAGCAGGGCCTTTCATTGCCTTCAAGTGACAGACGACAGAAGGAGTAATGGGGCATCTTCATGTTCTGCGTTATCATGACATTGCGTAGCTGGAGAGTTGGCTCAGTAGCAGCAGTCCTGTTTGCTACCCAAGTCTGGTTCCTAACATCCGTGCCAGATGGCTTAGAAGTACCTGTAATTCCAGGTCCAGAATATGTGGTGCATGGCTTTGTCCTCCTTTGTTACCATATATAAAAATGATGTAATGATTTTGTGTGTGTGTGTGTATGTGTGTGTGTGTGTGTGTGTGTGAGAGAGAGAGAGAGAGAGAGAGAGAGAGAGAGAGAGAGAGAGAGAGAGAGAGAGAGAGGAGAGACTCCAAGTTGGAAAGGAAGGCTTACTTAATATATATGCTAGGTTTTGAATTAAAATTCTTTTAATTAAGGTGTGTAAGTGTTGCAAGTGTGTATACCAATTGAACGCCAGGTACCAGTGAAGGCAGAAAAGGGTGTCGGATCCCTCATGACTAGAATGACATCTGTGAACTGTCATGCGGTTGCTGGAAATCAAAGCCAAGCCCTGTGGACAAAAATCTTAGCTGCTGAGATATCTACTCGGCCCCATACCATGTCATCAATAGCAGTAAGATGTAAATGGTTGTTTTTCAGTTCGTTTTCACCTCAGCCCTGATGGCCCAGAAGAAATTCCAGACTGATAACAGCAGACATTAACTTAGACTTTGATATAGATATGAATAATTTGCATTGGTGTGGATTTGAAGGTCAATTTTGTTATATGTATATGCATATTTCTAATCTTGATTAAGGTACTGTGATTGTATAGTTCATTTAAAAATGTAATGTATATAGGTTGTTAATGGATAATCATCGATAATTGTCAAGCTTTTAGTCATGTTAGTTAGATTTTCTAGATGTGCATAGATATATTTCAGCTAGATAGGCATTCTTCATATCTTTCAAAGACTGCAGAATATGGCATTTAATGTTTTAATAACTTAGGGCTTTTCATGATAATGAGACATGTCTGCTCCTGGCAGCACCAATCTACTTCAAGAGTAAGATGGGCACCGAAGAGGCTCCTTAAGGAGTTTGATAGCCATTTGGGCAAGAAATTGCTCTTGCATGGACTGATGCATAAACTGGATACAAAAAACCCACAGAGAGAGGACTGCTGAACTTGCCTAAAGGTGAGATGGTCTTTCGGGGTTCCTGACTCATGAAAGAGTCTGTGAGACATTCTGCAGGACACAGCAGAAAGTGACTGAACTGTCTTTGGAATTTCCTGCTTCATGAAAATGTGTCTGCTGGATACTATGGGCCTGTAGGCCGAAGATGGATGCCCCAACGGTACAAAAGAACTTTGGGTGACTGTCCAGGCAGCGAGATGTCTCTGTCATTTCTAAAGTTTGAAGTTTCTTATTTCTTGTTTACTTAGGTAATATTATATCCTTCTGGAGTCTTTGATGGAGTTGAAGAATGGTTAGTTATAGTTATAGTTTTCCTTAGTTATGATAAAAGATAAAATAGATATAAATATTGTAACTGTAATTCTTGGTTGATAACCGTTTTGTTACATGTAATTTTACTATGTTAAAGTTAAAGCCTTTCTTTTTTGTTTAAACCAAAAAAGGGGAAATGATGGAGGAATTACTTTCATTTAATAAAGAAACTGCCTTGGCCCATTTATAGGCCAGCCCTTAGGTGGGTGGAGTAAACAGAACAGAATCCTGGGAGAAAGAAGCCGAGTCAAGGAGTCGCCATGATTCTCCCACTCCAGACAGACGCAGGTTAAGATCTGCCCTGGTAAGTCAACTCGTTGTGCTACACAGAATATTAGAAATGGGTTAGATCAATATGTAAGAGCTAGCCAATAAGAGACTGGAACTAATGGGCCAGGCAGTGATTAAAAGAATACAGTTTCCGTGTAATTATTTCGGGGCATAAGCTAGCCATGTGGGCGGCTGGGTGCCGGGGACGCAGCCCCGCCGCTTTTATTACAAGACTTGCTGCTTGAAGAAATTCCTGAGCACAAATCTCCACAAAATGAGGGAAGAGTACAAGAGATGATCTGGAGAGTATATCACAACGGTAGTCTTAAAGTGCCTGACCACATGACCAAAGTCACGAGACTGACTTTATTTCAACCACAGTAAATAGGCAGCAATGGGACCCCACAATGACACAAGTCAATGTGCCCTGCTGGAGTCTGTCTCCTGTAAGGAGAGAGAAGGGATCTGCAGGCGTGAAGAGGGGCTGTATGTCTCTTCACCTCTTCAGCCCCAAGATCCTTGATGCCCTTTGTCTGTTCACAAAGACCGGCTAAGTAGGCCTCTTTTAGAAGCCATAGGTGGCTTCTAGTTTTTAAGGTGATATCAAGCTATGGAATTGCTTTTTGCCCCCCACTAAATGGAGGCACCCCCAAGTTATGCTGCCTCGGACTTTCTCCACCTGGTATAATGCTGGCTTCACTTCTAAATGCCCACTGACTGGCAGTTAGTCCAATAGCTGCACTGTGTTGCTCAAGGCCAAATGAGAGCAAATGACCCCACTTTAATTCCTCACAGGATGCTGGCCAAAGGATGAGCATCTCATCCATTCCAATTTCAGTGACTTACATAACGAAGCACTTTCTGAGACTCATTAAGGAGAAAGAACCTTGTGCGCGCTGGAGCACGTGCAGAGAAAAGACTGTGCTCTTTACCCTCCACCACAGTTTGCTGTAAAGGAGCTCCTGAGTGAGTAAATTGTTACTTATTTAATTGTATATTTTTAAAAGTTCAAGTCATCCATTTGTGTATGGTTTTTATTTTTGCACATAGTGGAGGTGTGGATGCAGATGTGTGTGGGCTGTCTGTGCAATGTGTGCAGAGGCCCGAGGAAGGCACCCAGGGAACTGTGTGCAGAGGCCGGAGGGAGGCACCCAGGGCACTGTGTGCAGAGGCCGGAGGGAGGCACCCAGGGAATTGTGTGCAGAGGCCGGAGGGAGGCCTCCAGGGCACCCTTTCACTACTCTCCACCTTATTTCTTTTTCTTTCTTTTTTTTTTTTTTTTTTTTTTGGTTTTTCGAGACAGGGTTTCTCTGTGGCTTTGGAGCCTGTCCTAGAACTAGCTCTTGTAGACCAGGCTGGTCTCGAACTCACAGAGATCCGCCTGCCTCTGCCTCCCAAGTGCTAGGATTAAAGGCGTGCGCCACCACCGCCCGGCTCCACCTTATTTCTTTGAGGCCGACTCTCCCCTTGCACTGGGAGCTCGGGTTTTATCAGCTAGGCTAGAGGCCAGCAGGTTCCAGTTCAAAACCCCAGCTAGGGTTACAGGCACGTGTGCAACCACACCCAGCTTGCTGCACGGGACCTGGGATTTGGATTCCTACCCTCGAACTTGTACAGCACGCTCCCGAAACCACCGAGCCATAACTTCAGTTCCTCAATTCTTTGAGACAGAGTCTCATATAGCCTGGGCTGGTCTCAGAACTGCTATATGACTGAGGGTGACTTTGAACTCATGGTCCTCCGACTCTGCCTCCCAAGTGCTGGATTACAGGTGTGTGCCACCACACCCAGCTAAACTGCCTCTCTAGTAACGATAATTCCATTCATGCATATTTCCTTCATTCTGTCTGTATCTTATACACAGTTACATTTAACCGTTTTATGGGGATATAGCCTGGAACCATTCTGTTTTCTAGATTAGGAAAAAGGCTCAGAGTGGTTAAGCACCTTGCCAAAGGTGGCACAGCTAGTGGACATCAGAACTGGATTCAAACTCGGGTCTAAGGTCTAAACCCAAACCTGTGTCTTTCAGCCGATAATATTCCAAGTCCGTAAAGGGAAAGTTGAACTCTGAGTGGGTAATGTTTACCATGGCACTAACAGAGACGGTTGCTCTCCTGCTGGGCAACCCATAGGTCTCCATAGGAGGGTGGGTATCTCAGTCAGACTGCAGGATATTAAGGTTTGTACTTGAAATACATGAGCGCATCAAACAACAAGACCACGGTTTGGTTTCATCGATGCTGCTCAGAGCCGTTCTGTAGGATGGCACAGGAGTATCCGTCTGTGGAGTGATGAAGGTAGAGTCTGAGAATAAGCATTGGAAAAATTTTTAAGCAGTATGATAAAGAATAAGGAATAAAGGCAGCACTGAGTTTGGACTTTTAAATTTTTCTGGTAGAGTATTGATAAAATTCTCATTTGGGAGTTCCAAAAATGGAACAGCAGTTAAGAGCACGCACTGCTCTTTCAGAGGACTGGAGTTCAGTTCCCAGCACCCACCTCAGGAGGCTCACATGTACCTGTTGCTCCAGCTTCAGAGCATCTATGCTTTCTGAAAGTCTCTGCGTGACCTGTGCCATGCAAATGTAATCACATACATATTCACACATGTACATGATTAGAAGTGTCAGTAGGTATCTTATCATTTCAGGCATTCAGAGCAAATCTTCTAATACCAGATCATACGTCTGCATCCTGCCCTGAGACGAGCCCTTGCATTATTCTCTGGGAAACCCTTCACCGCATACAGTTGGAGAAGGATTGGTTTTGGTCACCTGGTTGTATATATGTAAGATATTTCAGTCATGTTAATGAGTGGCCAACGTGTTTTTCCAGCCCCATTGCTCTGCATCCCAGACCATGTGGCATCTTTCTCCCAGGCCTTTGACCACACCCGTGACCATAGGGTACACTGGAAGAAACCGAGAACCACACCTGCACAGCTACCTGTCTTCAGGGACGTCCGATGAATGTCAAGAGAACCTATTAGTCAGCAGTGACCATGAAGTTAGGAAAAAATGCTTCCTGAGTTTTAATTTACGTTTCTCTTTCAGGCAACAAAAGAAGTATGGAGTACGAAGATGCTGTTGAGCCCGGCAGCAGCTGTGACCACAGGACTCAGTGGCAAACGTTGAAGACACCTGCAAGTGATGTAATTTATCCATTGCACATTGATTGAGTGTCCCGTCCTTCAGCTTAGCATGGTAGAGGATTTCAGAGAACAATGCAAGGTGATGTCTTTTCCAGGACTCCTCTCAGGGCAGAATACAGACATATAATCTGGTACTTGGAAGAGACACCCTGGACAATTTATGTGCCCAGGATTCAGAACTGACTTATTCATGACTTCCCAGGGAAGCCATGCATTTAAAGAGTCAATTACTGCAACCGGTGATAAAAAGCTGCTGCCATCAGAAAACGTCATTTGATAAAAGCTTTGAAAAGAAGTCTTTGCCCACACCCTGGGTGATACGTTTACCACAGCACATGCACAAGCGATTTCTTTGTTTTCAGAGTTGTGTCTTGGCTACAGAAACATCTGGGAACATCTGCACTTTGGTTGGCATTGACAGAGCTGGGGGCAAGCATGAGTCCGTCGTGGTGACAGCTGAGAGAAGGCAGCCCTGTCTACAGAGACCAGCGTGAGCACACAAGATGGTTCTTTTATGTGAGTCTTCAGGAATGAACATGGTGACTCAGAGGCCAGCACGCTCTAGGGGTGTCTTCCTTCAAAGTCTGGATGAGAGGAAGATGAACGGCTGGTGAAAACACACTATAGATGATAATTCTCTCTGGGCAGGTTAGAAAAGTTCACCAGCAAACTCTGCGGATGTGAGAGACGAGGAGCTGGATGGCGTGTGCTTGCTTCCAAAGCCGTTAGTGGAGGAGGAAGGTGCTTCTTGTTGGAATAACACTATGTCCGTGGCATGTCGGAGTGTGCATGAAATGTGCCTTCCTGGTAATGAGTGAGCCGTTTGTGCACCTGAAATATGTAAATATTAAGTACATATGTTTAATAAAGCAAGCTGGCTATAAACTCAAGTGGATCAAGGCCAGAGTTCATGTCTGAGCTCATCTTTTTATTGATGAATTACATAGATGGGTAATTTTATAAATATCATAGCTATGCCAGCTTTCTAATAAAGTGTGTAATGCATATATTAAGTCCTCAGTGCACACACACAGACACAGAAATTCATTTGATAAATATGCAAGTAGTAAGGTATGCAATACATATAATATAGACAGCAAGTCCTCAGTGTGCACACACACAGATTCATATGATAAATATGCAAGTAATAAAGTATGTAATATATATTATAATATAGACAGCAAGTCTTCAGTGCGTGCACACACACACACAGAGCAATCGCTCTAGATTATTTATTATCAGAGATAGATATGTTGAGTGGGATGTAACCTATAGCATAACGGCTAAAATAAATCAGTTCAGTCATTGCCTGAGGAGTCTCAGCCAATCCACAGACCAGATCAGAAGCCTAAGTCTCCGTGTTACAGGGTAATAAGCAGATGGATGTCTGTAGCGCAGGTTGGCGTGTGTTCCTATAGGAACCAGGAGAGGGCTGCATCTTTTCCCTTTGGAGACTGTGGCATAGAAGCAATTTGATTTCTGGAAAGAAATCATGACCGAGTGTTTATGACTGGTTAGTGCATGTTCAATGTAGACAAGGGGGAGGCAACATTTATCGTGGACATAGGTTGTGGGTAGAGATCAGATCTTATTTTTATGAATCCTATTGTTTAGTCCATAAAGTGATGTACACGGTACTACACACAAGTCAGTGTTAAATTGTAAAACTAAATTTAGTATTCATCTGCAAGCTTTGTACTTTTTTTAAATGAAACATGTCCATATTTAACAGCTAACTACAAGAATCTATAAACTTAGAAATGCCTTGGCTCCAAACACAAGGACACATTTTTATTTTCCAAATCGGCTAAAACACTCTGATGGAATAAACATCCAATTGCAGGCCAGGAGAAACACCCAAGCTCTCTCCATCCCTCCCCTAAATCAATCTCACATTTAAAAATATGTAGAATATTAAAAAGGCAGATTATGCCTTTTCTAAATTCAATTAAGTAGTAATCGGGAAGGTCGAAGCCTTCAGGAGTTGAGATAATGAACGACACAGGCCAAAGTCTCTCGCTCAGCCTCCAGGCTGCCCCTGCTAAATAAGAGGCTTTCATTCAACTTGGTAATGGGAAACATCCATCACCCGCGTCTCCGAGGCCAGCCCTAACTCTTCCTCAAGTGGAGACATTATTAAACGCTTAAAGAAAACTGAAGTCACAGAAAGACATTTCCCAGGCTCATGATAATGTAGATTAATCAATAGAGACAATTTGTACATTATCTTCAGAATGTGAATACAGAGCGGCCTTAAACATTCCAAGTCCTCGGAGCCCACTTAAAAATAGTGCTCATAGCACTGCGTCCGAGCTCTTTATTAAATGGCCCTGTAGACACATGAGATTGGCCCATATGTAGGTTATTATATGTGCCCATAGACAGCAGGTGCATGGTAAATACATGTGAATGAGAAGACAAGGGAATATTCAAACAAAAGCTATCAAAGGGGCATCACATGTCGCCCGTCCCCTTAGTCTGATCTGTGGTATTTGTAACCTAATGCATATATGTGGTTTATATGTTAAACTGTGTAGGGACTGGAGAGGCAGCTCAGTGTTAAAACACTTGCTGCTCTTGCAGAGGACCCAAGCTGTTCCCAGGCCCCGTGCCAGGTGGCTCACAACCACCTGGGGCTTCTGCTCCAGCAGTTCCCGTGCCCTCTTCTGACTTCATGAAGCACTCTTACACACATGGCACACACAGGGACACACACACATGTAAATAAAAATGAAATTTCAAAAAATAACCAAGGATGCTATGAATGCAGATTAATGAAAACTCTACGGTTGCTGTTAGCTCTCTCAGGCTGTCCAAGTACCCAGAAGTGAGCTAATACTGGGCTATACCAGGTGTCTGGTGGATAGATAAAAGCCAGCAGCCAGGGTCTTGTGAAACTGGTACCATCTGCCAAAAGGAGTCATTTCCCTTACCTGGAGGAAGGATCATGTGTGGATCCTATCAGCATATCAAAGCCATGCTGGCCTCCAGGCCCCTCTGCATCCCAAGTCCCCTTTGTCCACCTCCAAGTCTCCACTCTGGCGTCCTGGCGTCTCCCCTCTGCAGGCAGGCGTCCCTTCACCCAGATACACGCTTGTTGTTCCCTTTATAAAGGCACGGTTTTCACCCTGCCCTGGATACTGTCACTATGCCCCCACCTCTCCCCTCTCTTGCTCCCTCCCACTTACTCTCTTGTATTCTCACTCCCTCTCGGTGACTCTCGGACTATGCTCTAGTCTCTGTCTGTCTCCACCATTTTTCCTCTCTGCCCCAGCCCTGGTCACATCTAGTCTGCAGACCACGTCCAGTCTTTTCTTTCTATACCCTGGATCCTTCCAGATGCCTCTGGCTGTTCCCTCTCTGGTATCTACAATAAAAACCTTAACCATGTTTCTTGGCTGTCCTGGATCTCACTCCGTAAATCAGGCTGGCCACAAACTCACAGAGATCTGCCTGCCTCTGCTTTCTAAGTGCTGGGATTAAAGGTGTGTGCTACCATACCCAACTATTCTATTTCTTTTTTAAAAGGACTTTCTTTATCCTTTTTCTTTCCTCTCCCAAGACTACTCATATTTTTTAACACACTATAAACCATTTACAGGTTTTCCCCCCATCTGAATCTGTCTTTATTGTATATCTGTAATTATTTACTGATCAGGGGAGGTTTTAATCTACTAAACGATATGGCTAAGATTAAAGCTGGGCTATGGTGGCTGCTCCACTCTGTTCTTTAGGTTTCTGGACACTTGTTTCCCAGGTGGCAGCACTATTTTGATATGTTCTGGAAACTTTAGGATGTAAGACAGAACCAGAGAAAGTAGGTCATTGTTCACTGAGGGAGCCTTGTCCCTGCTGTCTGTCCTTCTGGTCTGCCATGAGGTGAACTTGGTGGTATTTTAAACTCTCACCATTATTTCTGTCCATTGAACGGAGTCAGGAAAGGAGAAATCGAGTTATCTGAAACTGAATCCACAAAAGTCTTTCCTTCCTACAGCTGTTTATGTCTTGTGTTTTCCTCACAGCTGTAAGATAGGAATCAGTGCAGGGTAGGGGAAGCAGCTCTGTGGGTAAAGCACTTGCTGCATACACAGGCAGACTGAGTTCAGATCCCCAGAACCATGCAAAGCTAAACACAGCAGCCCACACCTGCGATTCCAGCTGTTGCTCTGAGGTGAGACGAGTAACAGAGAGAGATCTCAGAGCCTCACACTCTACTGGTCTGCAGCAAGAGACCCCTGCCTCTCCAGAGGCTCACAGTGCTCTAGTCTGCAGCGAGAGCCCCCTGTCTCACCCAGAGGCCCACACTGCTCTAGTCTGCAGTGAGAGACTGTCTCAAATGAGGTGGAGCAAGACCAACAACTGAAGTTGTCCTCTGACGTCCACACATCTCTGTGCACACAAGAGCACACGTGTGTGCACACATGTGAAGGCTGGTAAATCAGAGGGCATATTGTTTCTTTTTGTTCGCCAATATGAAAACATGCTTTCTGACAGGTGGCTGTGTGAGCCTTTAGCTGCACTGCTAAAGGAACTAGTTTTCAGTGCCAATAAATCAGCTGAGGCAGCAACATGAAGTCATTTCATGGACATGGACCAGCATGTATTGTTATAACTTAATGGAACAAAGTGTCAAGAAAATGTAGGTCAGCCTGGTGAGCCTTGTCAGGTGATAGGATGTTTCTGTGCTCGCAAGGATGTGCCTGGCTCTCTAGACCCTCACCTCTTGAGTTCCTCAGCTCAAACGCAGAACCTCAGCAAAGAGATACATCAAACTATTTATAGGTTGACATTCAAATGTTTTAACGTGCTTCACTTGGCTCCCAGAATTCTTTCCTGGAGATCACATGGCATTATCAGGCTGAGGTGAAGGGCAGGAAAGCTTTGAGATGCGAAAAGAATATAAGGATCTCCGAGAGGCAGCCATAGTTTTATATAACACCTCCTGGATGGACATACTTCTATCATTGCTTCCAAGATTACAGCCAGACATAGCGGCTCCCGAATATAACCTCAGCATTCAGGGGCTGAGGCAAAAGGATTGCTTTGATTTCAAGATCAGCTAGGGATATGCAGCACAGTTTTGTTTTAAAAGTCAAGGAAGTAAAGGGAGGGAAGGAAGGGGGGAGGGAAGGAGTGAGGGAGGGACGAAAAGAGAAGGGAGAGTGAGAGAAGGAAATAAGTGAGGGAGGAAGGAGCAAGAAGAAAGGAAAGGAGGGAGGAAATGGGATGAGAAAGAAGGTATAGGAAGAAGAAATGGAGAAAGAAAGAGAAAATAATGGCAATCACTAACCTCATGGTCCTTTCATAGTCATATAAATCACTCATTCTAGATTGAAATTTGCAAGCAGAGACTGCACTTTTGTTTCCTGGCTGCCCAAACCCAAAATAATCACACAGAAATTACATTAATTATAACACTGTTTGGCCTATTGGTTCAGGCTTATTATTAACTAGCTCTTAGAATTTAAATTAAACCGTAATTCTTGTCTATGTTTAGCCACGTGGCTTGATACCTTTTACCAGTGAGGCATTCTTATCTTGCTTCTTCTGTGTCTGGGTGGCGACTGCAGACTGAGTCTTTCCTCTTCCCAGAATTCTCCTAGTCTGGTTGCCCCGCCTATACTTCCTGCCTGGCTACTGGCCAATCAACATTTTATTAAACCAACACAAGTGACAAATACTTACAGGGTACAAGAGCACTATCCCACAGCATCCCCCTTTTTTTTTCTTTTCAAAACAAGACACTGAATATTTCTCCTTTGTTTAGCTTTTTCCCTGACCACTGTCCATAACAGCTTATAACCAACACACTAAACAAAGATGAACATCATAATTCATTTTTTGGGAATGTGGGCATAGTTTTCTAGGCACTTCTTGCTGATTGGGAGCACTAATAAATTTATGGGGATGCAAAGAAAATTTAGAATTATGGTCAAGTCCTGGCTGGAGTATTCTGTAAGGTAGATCATCTCAGCCAGCAGTCTTGAAGCTGTTCTAGATGTAGAACTCAGAGGAAACTGCAACAGAGGTGTTCTGAAACACTGGATCATCTGCGCCATCTGTTCCCACTGGAGATTTTTCAGGGGGTCTTCCTCAATCAAACCTTATTTTTCTTAACTCATAATGAATCCACAGCCTCTCATTTCCTATGGAAACAAAAGCAAAATCTCTTCTCCAAAGTAGCATACCTTTTGACTTAAATTTTGAAGTGAAGGCATTTTCGAAATATATAGGGTAGATTAATCCTGCAGCATTAAACCAGTATTTATAATCAAATGACTTTTAGCAGCTGTTGCTCCTTTCTCAGTACTCAAACAATTCAAAGTCAATACAATAACATACAGTATCCAGAATCTCTTTGTATTTTCCATCTTTACATGTCTTGGATTTCACTGTAGACCAGGCTTGCCTTGAACTCACAGAGATCTGCCTGCCTCTGACTCCCAAGATTAAAGGTGTGTGCCACCACACCTGACTTACTCTATTTCCATTTTTTTATTTCTCTATCCTTTCTTTTCATTCCCACACAAACGTATATTTTTAAACACACTGTAAACCACTTGGAGGGTTTTCTTTTGTCTGAAACTGCGAATACTGTATATCTCTATCTTTTTCTGAGTACATAGAGCCTAGCTTCATTGCAGAGGTACTGATGAGAGCCATGTTTATTGTCACAACTCTGTGGAGTTTCAAGGTCCCTGGCACCACCAAGAACCCTGCTGCCAACTATTCACAAACACCATTTAAGTGTTTGGTGGCAGAGCCTCTTAAAAGAGCTGCAAGGTTTTTGCTGCTAACACTGAGTTGTTAAGTCTCTCTTAAAGGAGTCGCACGTCTCTAGCAAACAGAGGCCAACAAAGACAATGTTGCTACCAAGAAGACATGCTTGACTGTGTTCTTTTCTACCTAGAATCCCCTGCCCCTTAAAAAAAAAAACAAAAACTTTTAGGCTTTATGTGGAATTTTTGCCGAATGTTAGGGCACCATTATGTAAACAGAGGCTGCTCTTTCATTTTCCAGGCAACAAGACTTGAATAATCACTCAGAAACTTCATTAATTGCAACACTGTTTTGCCAATAGCTTAGGCGTGTTCCTAGCTAGCTCTTACATCTTAAGTTAACCCATTTCTACTAATCTGTGTATTGACACTAGGCTGGGGCTTACTGGTGCTGGAAAATTCTTTTGGCAGCTACATGGCATTTCTCTGACTCCACCTTCTTTCCCCCACTATCTCTGCTTGGATTTCCCACCTTGCTATATTTTGCGGCTTCTTTATTAACCAATGGTAATAAAAACATTCATAGAATACAGAGGGGAATCCCGCATCAGAAATTCCATGATTTTATGGGCTAGATGATTTTCACCAATGCTTTTTGTGGCTTGCCCATGGAAATTATTTTTAACTTTAATATTCGGGGACCCTGTGGTCATCTCTATACTCCATCTAAACTGAGCCGGTCTGTCCTGTCTGTCCGTCCTGTCTCTATGGGTACTGGAACATTCTAGACTTTGGACGCAGCAAACCTAGGCCCTATCAACTTTAATTTTTTTGATTCTGGACCTTTGTAACTGCTTGTTGTTTTTAGACATCACTTTGCTCATCTTTACACAGAAACGCTATTTCTCAGGCAGTTACCAAGTCCTCATGCTAATCCCTGTGTATGGACCACATGGTTAGTACACTGAAATTGTCATCTGCTCTCCGCTGTATTTCTTCTCCTTCCTCACCTTTCTGTTGGGGTCAAACAAAGTACACATATCTTCTACATTCTTGTCCAAGTCAACAGTACTCAAAATTTGGATCATGGCAGCCCCCACAACTCTGCCTTTTATACAACACTAAAAATTTCTTTTAGATGATGTTAGTCTGTTAAGCATGTAATTTTCCATGAAACTAGAGCATCTATCTTTTCTTACCATGCCCTCACCCACCATTACATTCTTGAGAATGTCACAGCAAACCTCCAAACAGCTTTCTTAAGCATAAATCAACCATAGCTCCTGCTTTCTCCCCCACTCCGGCCTCTCAGGAGGAAGTGTGCTAGTGTACCATGACTTATTCAAAGGGAGATCTGCACGCAGCACGTTGCCTGCTGTTTACATCTGGCAGTGGAAACTAACTCACTGTGTGTCTGCTGAATTCCAGAGCAGAGTTGGATTCTGTTTGCTTACTGTGATCACTGTCTTGCTAACAGAGTCTTTATATAAATGTTTATTGAATTATTAACCACATTCTTGATTATTATAATCACCACTTCTTTTTTATATATACAATTATTTTACTGGGGACTTCCAGAATCTTGCTAATGTTTATTTATCCTTTACTGAATCTCTCTTCAATTCTTTTGGACATAAAAATATTATCTAAATTATGTTATGTAGGGTTTGTTTTTTTGTTTTGTTTTTTTTTTTTGAGACAGAGTCTCACATGGTAGTTCAAACTGGCTTTGAGTCTGTTATCCTCCTACCTCTGCCTCTGGAGAGCTGGGATTACAGGCATGGACCTCCCAGATCTTTGGCAATGATCCACAGGGAGGCTCCAGGTCTAGTGTCAGCCTTTCTCCTGTACACTAAAGGGTTAACCCAGAAAGCTTGGTTTGCTGAAAACTTGACCATTCCAAGAAAAGACTGGCCCTTGGGAGAATCAACTTCAGATCCCATCTGACAAGAATATAATGGTGTCTCAGGCCTCAGGGTACAACAGCATCATTTTAAACTCTGGTATCCAGAGACTGACTACGTAAGAACAGTCATGCAGAAACTTTTTTAGGAGTTCCCATGACAAAGCTTCCACTTCAGTGTTAGGAGAGTTAAAGGCTGTGCTTGCACCTCTGCTGAAAGAAGAAACCTGAGATAGTTTCAACCATCAACTTCGTCTCCCACACCTTTCAGTCTGTACCCTGTAAAACAGCAAACTTCAACTGTGAGTTTTAGACGTTTTCTGAACCCCGAGTCTTTCTCATAAATCTGTCCTGAATTGTGTTGGGGGACTCCCAAAGTACTACTGACTTTATTGTAGTCATGTGCCCTTGGTCAAATTAACCTCATTTAGGTTCACATTCCTCATTTATAGAATGGGTATAAAATCATCATCATCACCATCACTGTTATGTGGTTATATACAAATGGAAACACTCCCTACTAGATGGAAGAGAATATTCATAAGACTCAGGAAGTAAATAAACCTCACAAGACCCAGGAAACTTCTAAAATTTAGAGCCACAAGGCTTCTCCCCAAGGTTAACCAAGCAGTAGCAACTGATGGGGAAAGGAGTCTCTCTCCTCTCTCTCTCTCTCTCTCTCTCTCTCTCTCTCTCTCTCTCCTTCCCTCCCTCTCCCTCTCCTCAAGCACAGCTACCTGCCAGTTGTGCAGGGAGCTCCAAGATGCACTTTTCATGAGTCTTCACCCACAGTGCAGCGGGCTTTCTGGTGAGGCAGCTGTCTTAGAGTCACCCACGCTCATGTAAGTCACTCTAATAAATTCGCTAGCTCCACTAGGCTCAACTTAGGATAGGTTTTGGGGTCTGGTACTGGTGTCCTATCGAAGGGGGACTGGAAGTTAGTTGCTCATACCTTCTCAGGAAAAGTCACACAGCATCTGCTTGGTAGTGAAGTTGTGCTACCAAGTTATTTTCCTGAGAATTATTACAGAAATGGCTGGGAAAAGCTAAGTGTCAGCATGGAGCATACACCCACCCAAGCCTGTCTCCTTTATCAGTCTCTGTCATGAGTTTCCACAGGCCTCCATCTCAGGACAGAATTCTCTAGAGCAGAGTGCTCACCTCAGGTAGAGCAGGGAGAGCTCCCGTTCAGTCTTTACTAGGACACTTTCTCTCTCTTGCCCTTCCCATTTCTACCCCAAAGCATTCTTAATGGAGAAGATTCATCATCCTCCATCTTTATCTTTTGGCCTTATGCAGTACAGCTATCTCTTTCTTGATCTTTTGCTTTGGTTTTCTCTGAACATCTCTGGGATTTCTTCCCATTTCTGGATCATTGGAAGTCAGCTTGTTTGGGCCTAACTTCTACATATCTGTGATGCCCCTGATAGGAGCCTTTGTTCTTTCTCTTCAAATAAAAACACTTTTCACTTAATTTTAAGTTTTATTTATTGCAATTATTTTTCCTAATTACAGGAATGTAAAGCCAAAATCAAAACCGTACACATGTTTATACCTCAGTAAGTTCACCTAAACGTCTTTAATCCCCTCAGCCCACAGCAGAGCTTCCCTGTGCAGTTAGCAGATTTCTTTACTGCTCTTCCCCTTTTCTTCCCTATTAGGAGAGTTTTCAGTGGCATAGGCAGGGACAAAATTTTAAAGAGTTTTCCAGCCCTTTTTTCCACGATGGAAATCATAAACAGATGGGGAAGATACATCTGGCTCTTCTCTGAACTTTTTAAACACGAGCCCTTTCCCGAGCCTGTCATGCAGATCTGAGCATCCTCAGCTTTTCCTTCCGAGCTGTCAGGAACACCTTTCTGCGTCTCGGTTTGGCCTCAGAGTGCCCTCTGTGCCCCGCTGCCTGTGGCTCCAGAGAAGAGTGTGTACCGACAGCTCTGGGAAGAAAAAGCTTCCCCAGGCCTGTGTGTTTATGTTGGGGGTCAGAGCAGAGGCCCCAGGAACCATGGGGAACCCAGCACTATACTTGGATTTGGTTGATTTTAAAAATCTTACTCATAAACAACCTTTGGTGAACCATGGGTGGTTGACGGCAACAAGACATTTTATCTAGAATGTTAGAGACTTCAATTTGTTGGAGACTATTTTGAGATATGGTGTATTAGTTTTCTATTGTTATGGCGAAACACATGACCAAGGCAACTTATAGAAGAAAGAGTTTATTTAGGCTTATGGTTCTAGATTGACAAGGGTCTGTCAGGACGAGGAAGCAAGGTAGCAAGCGGCAGGCTGAATTAGGGTGCCAGGGCTCATATCTTGAACCACAAGCAGAAAGCAGAGAAAACTGGGAGAAACACAAGGCTTTTAATCTCAAAGCCTGTCTGCAGTGACACACTTCCTCCAGCAAGGTCACACTTCCTAAACGTCTCTGCACAGCCACCAACTGGGACCAAGTTGTTAAACATCTGAGTCTGTGGGTGGTATATCTCAGACAGAGGTGTGCGCGTGCACACACACAGAGGAATGTAGGGTTTCGGGGCGGTTTAGTTGTAGAAGGGTGCTCATGGGACAGGAAGTGAATCCTTCATCTGAGTTTCACAAGTTCGGTGTTTGTGTTGGGTAGTTTACAACGGCAACTCCAATAGCCCCCTGCCTCGAGGAACTAAGAAAAGTTCAGAAACAGATAATAAAGGAGAGATTCCAGGGGAACTCTGAGCAGCCCCAGCAAGCCCTTGGTCAGCAAAGAGAGGCTCCGGACTACAATTCCCAGAGGGCCTTGCAGCCCAGCCCGAGAAAGGCGGGGCTGATCAGGCTGCAGCTCACGGGTCATCGGTGTGCGCCTCCCGGTAGTGGGTGCAGCCTGTGAAAGCATGGCAGCTGCTGAGGCAGAGGTGGCGTCCCCCTCCGATTGCCGACGCAGCCTCTGATGCTGCAGAAACAGCCGCAGTGGTAGCGGCCCGGACCAGATTGCCAGCCCAGGTCTCCAAGGCCGCCCTGGCTGCTAAGCTGCTGTCGCTCAGCGGCGTGTTCGCCGTGCACAAGCCCAAAGGGCCCACTTCAGCCGAGCTGCTGAATCGGCTGAAGGAGAAGCTGCTGGCAGGTACTGCAGCCCGGGTAGGGACCAGGCTGCGGCGTTCTCCGCTGCTGGGCAAGCGCCCTGGGGTTTTAAATTTTATCTTAGTGTTTGTTTATATTATTTACCGACTGACTTAATTTTCGCGCTCACGGCTCAAGAGAGAAAAAGAGCGACTGCTGAATTAACTTTCTCTGGACAGAAACCCAGGTCATCCTGGATTGAATTTATCAAGCTCAGACTCTTACAACAGCGGCCACGTGAGCTCACGGGAAGTATGTGTGTGTAGATTGGGGCCCACCTTGCACACACAAGTTTCCACCCACGTGCAGACCAACTCTGTGGTTCAATCCCTCCCAGGGTTTTTGTTTGGCTCTTGTGGATGAGTCCCACCAAAGGAAGCTCTGCCTTTCAACCCCCAAGCCACTAACTTAAAACTGTACTTTAAAAGCGCATAGACGGAGTTTGCGAGGACTTAGGACATCACCTTTTAGCAGGCGCGAGAATTCATCTTTTAATCAAATACAAGTTCCCAATCCCTACATTTGCAGAGGTTGTGATTCTGAACACCTGGGATATTTTTGGGAAATGGCACTCTTAAACCATTGTTCCAGATTCTGGTTGAGTACTTTATGGAACATTAAAATAGAAGCTGGCCGCTTTTCTAAGCACACTTCCTGATGATTCGTGTGCACCGCGAAAATGTTAGAAAACATAGTTAAAAAGCCCAGTAGAGCACTTACAACTGTGGCGTGAACAACAACAAAAAAAACAAAACCTTAGTTTTGTTTTGTATGTGTACATACATGTGGCATGCACGGATGTGTGTGTGTAGGTCTGAGGTGATGACGTCCATCTTCAGAGATGGCTTTCCATCTTCCATGTTGAAGCAGAGTACCTCTCTTGAACTCAGGGCTCGCCAGTTAGGCAAGTCTACCTGCCCCGCCTGCTCCAAGGAACAACCAGCGTGGCTCCCTCGCGTGGGCATCAGGCTTCAGTACCGTTCATGTGGGTGCTGGAGGTCCTGACTCCGGTCCTCATGATTCCGTGTCGAGCCCTTTACCCTGGGTTTTACTTGATCCTCACATTAAGCTGTATCTTTGAGTCCTATAGAGACATGGAGATGAACGGTGACAGCCTCTTCCCTTAACTGGGCTGGCAGTCTTGTGATTTCTGCAGGCTTTAGTCATGGGGACCTCACCGTAAAATTATTTTTGTTACTACTTCATAAGTGTAATTTTCCTACTGTTTTGAATCACAGTTTAAACATTTGATATGCAGGATATCTGCCCTGCGACCCCTGGGAAAGGGTCGTTCGGTGGCTGAGAACGCTCTCTTAGAGGTTCCGATTGCTCCCCGTGTTCCTCCAAGTATGGTGATGTCATGTCTGGTGACTCTGGGACTGCTCGCCTGGGCTCGGGACTGGGTGACCTGCACCCCCCTCAGAAGGTGGATGTGGCCTCTGCACTTCCACGGTGGCTGCCTTTCTCCTTGTCTCTGCCCTGCCCTCTTTTCATTTCCATCAGGTGTTCTGTCCCCTGGTATCAGTTGTTATAAAGTAGGTTGATGGGCTGAGAGACAGGTATGGTGTGACAATTGTAACAGTGAGAGACAGGGATTGATGGTTGTCATAACGACGGGAGTGTGAAATGAACTGGGCTGGGACCCTTATTTCCTTCTTTTTATTAAATGCACGGGTCTGCACCAGGTCCCCAGTGTGTCATGGCGGCTCCTTGGTGTCTTTGTGGCTCTCCTAACAGTGGGAGAAGATGTGTCTCTGACTCTTTAGCCCGCCCTTGCAGATTCTCTCATATTCTGTTGCTTGTCCTGCCTCCATGGGTTTTTACCTTGTCGAACTATATCTTGTTTTGTCGTGTTTGGTTGCTGCGTCTTGGAGGCCTGCCCTTTTCCGAAGGGAAGTGGAGGGAAGGTGGGTCTGGGGGAGAGGGGAGAATGGGAGGAGGGGAGAGGGGAGAATAGGAGGAGGGGAGAATGGGAGGAGGGGAGAGAGGAGGAGGGGAGAGGGGAGAATGGGAGGAGGGGAGAGGGGAGAATGGGAGGAGGGGAGAGGGGAGAATGGGAGGAGGGGAGAATGGGAGGAGGGGAGAGGGGAGAATGGGAGGAGGGGAGAGGGGAGAATGGGAGGAGGGGAGAGGGGAGAATGGGAGGAGGGGAGAATGGGAGGAGGGGAGAGGGGAGAATGGGAGGAGGGGAGAATGGGAGGAGGGGAGAGGGGAGAATGGGAGGAGGGGAGAGGGGAGAATGGGAGGAGGGGAGAGGGGAGAATGGGAGGAGGGGAGAATGGGAGGAGGGGAGAGGGGAGAATGGGAGGAGTGAAGGAGGGAAACTGAAATTTGTTTCTTTAATGAATGGAAAGTTTGATCGTGAGGACAACAAGTAAAACCAGGCCAAGAGCTCAGCACAGGTAGACGTAGCCCGGTACGAGATGTGATTCCAAAGTGAGGAAGGACAGAGGAAATTGGGAATACTTAGAGGGGTTAACCGAGGACTTTTAACTAACAGCATACGCCAGCCCCAAGCTGTTGTCATTCTCTAACTATAGGGATAGTCCTAGAATTCACTGAGTTAGCATAAATATTGACTCACTTGAAATTGTCTTCCTTGGGGCCAGAAAGATGGCTCCTTCAGGTAAGAACATTGGCTGCTCTTCCGGAGGACTCAGGTTCGATTCCCAGCAGCCACTGGGGTCTCATTTCCATTGGTAGCTCTAGTTCCTGGGGCTCTGATGCCCTCTTCTGGCCTTTTTGGGTACTGCGTGTACATGGTGCACAGATACATACAAGCAAAACATTCACACACAGTAAAAGATAGATAGATAGATAGATAGATAGATAGATAGATAGATAGATAGATAGATAGATTGATAGATTGATAGATAGGTAAGTGGGTAGATTTGGGCACTGCGTGTACATGGCACACAAGTATACATGCAACCAAAACATTCATTCACAGTAGATAGATAGATGGATAAATAAATAATAAATAAAATAATTGTTTTTTTTTTTTGTTTTTTTTTTTTAGAAATGAGTTTTAGTTTCTAGTTGACTAATTTTGGAATACTCTTTTGTAAGTGAGCAAGCGTCTGGTCATCCGTGTGTGTGTGTGTGTGTGTGTGTGTGTGTGTGTATGCGTGACTGTGGAGGCAGAGGTCACCTCAGGTGTCGTTCCTGAGGCACTGCCCACATTATTTGAGGCATGGCCTGTCACTGGCCTGGAACTCACCACGTAGAGGTCAGCAAGCTCCAGAGACCCTCTTGTCTCTCCTTGCTCAGCTCTGTGATTATATATTCATGTCGCCACATCCAGGTGTCTTTCACTTGTGTCCTGAGGATGAAGTCAGGCCCTCAGGCTTGAGTGGCAAGTACTCTACCAACTGGGCTAGTCCCAGGCCTGGCTGTACGTGTTTTGTTGTTTTGGTTTTTGAGACAGGGTCTCACCGTGTACCCTTGGCTAGCCTGGGGCTGCTTTTAGACCGTCCTTGCCGCAAACTCATTTCTAAAAGCGTGCACCACCACACCGAGCCTGCTGCACCTTCTAAGTGGTCCCAGCCTTCCACTTGGACTGTGTTTATTTGAAGAGGCCGTGTGGTCTTCCTTGTTCCTCCTGACTTGTCTTGGTAATTGCTCTTTTCATCACTCTTGCAGAAGCTGGAATGCCTTCCCCGGAATGGCACAAGAGGCAAAAGCAGACATTGAAAATTGGGCACGGAGGGACGCTGGACAGTGCTGCACAGGGAGTCCTGGGTAAGGGACACGAAGGAAGGTTGATAGCACTCTCCTTTAACACCAGGAGTGCTGGGGAAGGGACACGAAGGAAGGTTGATAGCACTCTCCTTTAACACCAGGAGTGCTGGGGAAGCCCTGGCTCTGCAGACACCTGGAAGGTTCCAGTTATATTGTGTTTACAGTGCTTCTTCTAGGAAGCCCTGGAGAGGTGCAAAGCACACAGCTCACACACCACACAGCACCACACAGCGCACACAGCACACACACCACACAGCACCATATACCACATAGCACCACACACCACACAGCACACACAGCACACACAACACCACACAGCACACACAGTACACACAGCACACACAGTACACAGTACACACACCACATAGCACACACAGCACACACAGTACACACACCACACAGTACACACAGCACAGCACACACAGTACACACAACACCACACAGCACACACAGCACACAGTACACACAACACCACACAGCACACACAGCACACACAGTACACACAACACCACATAGCACACACAGCACAGAGAACCATCACCTCTTCCTCGTGTGCTGGGCTTTGAGCAAAGGTTTGAATTCAAGACGAGTAGTTAATGCACCATGTGCGAAACTGTTATGCTTAGGAAGGCGTGGGCATGGCTGCCGTCTGGGGACTTGGATTATAGGAACAATTGCTCCCTTTCCTCTGTCATAAACAGGGTTTGCTGTTTGACCTTGTGGGCTTCTGCTTTCCTTTAAGAATCTGGAATTCTGTGCTATCACCCAGGCAGGGGTGCCTGGGTGACCATTTCTAAACACCAAATAAAGTGTTGGTTTACTGTGTTTCCGATGCTTCCCAGAGAGAATCATTGTGTGTGTGACATTACATTTCAGTATTGTTGAAATAGCGAGCCAAGCATGTCCCCTAAGCAGGGGGGAGAGAGGTCAAGGAAGCAGGACTGGGGATTTCATCTCATTAAGTCATAAATACACTATAAATAGTAAGTCCTAGCTATTTACCAGTCTTTGGGCATGGGAGAGTTGTGGGGCTACTGAGAATTTTAGTACAGCTTTGGGGGAATTGCTGTATCTAATGCAATCTCAGATAGTTCTCTCTAGAACATAAACCCGACAGCTTTTGAGGGGAAGCCTTTTGTTTCTCACAGAGAGTTATAGGTTCAGTTGCTTGTGGAAGGAACTTGGTCAAGAAAAAAGTCATTTGTCCTTTTAAATGTCCTGTTTTAAAACTCCGGTAGAGGTTCTGATGTCTTCCCTTTATGGACTGTTAAGGTGTATATGTCCACGGGTTAGAGTGGATTTTTTCCTGAGATTGTACCCATAGGCGCAGGAATACATATATCAGGCCTCCCATCACCTCCATCCCCGCGTACTAGAAACAAACCTTTATGCTCTGCACGGCACTGTGCTTGATTTAACCCTGAGCGCTGGGATTAAGGGCTGGCACCCCCATACCCAGCCCCATAAAAGCTCTTCTGAGAGGATAAAATAAAATACAGGCACTGGTGGAAAGGGGAGGAAGTGCCAGGAATTCAAGGGGCTTCATTTTGGGCCCAAGTCAGTCTGTCCTGGGCTGGGGTTCAGGAGGACTTGCGGGTTTGTTTTTCCTTGGCTGACACTGTGTGTTTGTTTTTCCTGTGACTGACGCCGGGGTTGTGTTTTCCTGTGGTTTATGTACTATTGTTTCTTTAGGCCAGGCTTCTGCTTCCCCTACCAGAGAGCGTACAGCTGGAGGGGATGATGGTTGGCACTCCCCCCACCACCGAGTCCTGCCATTCCCTTCGTCCCTCTGTGACGTCCCTGTGTTCTTTCTCCCTTTCTCTCTCACCCTTCCCTTCTTCCCTGTCTTGACTCTGTTCTTGCTACATGTCACATGGGACAACTTTGAGTCTGCCGTCTTACTGGGAAGTACTTTATGTGTTTCAGAAACTGCATTCTTTCTGTATTCGTGGTACAGATTCAAGACATAAGGTGAAAAGTCAGTTCGCAGAAAAAATTAGGGATGAATATACATATCCGGAGAGCCTGCAGACTGTGTTGATAGAGCTGCTGCCTGGCGTTACCTCATCTTCACCTCTAGGACCCCTGAGTGTGTTACGTTACATCACAGGGAGCAGCCAGAGTTGACGGTCGCTGCTCAGATGACTAATAACATTATCCTGGAATTTCCAGGTAAGCCCAGTGATCATCTTTAAAAGCATAAGAGGCCAAGGAAGTCAGGACATGGCAGTGGAGGCTGCCGTGATGTGATTGCTGGCTTTTAAGAGGGAAGGGACCACGAGCCAAGAGTGTAAGCAGCCTCTAGGAGCTGGAAAAGGCAAGACATTCCCTTGGGGAAGCTGAGCTGTGGCTTCTCTCCCCGAGAACCACAGACACAGCACAGCCACGCAGTCCCCAGACCTCATTTCAAATGGATGTACAGTCACTCTCGCAGCCTGTTGTGACCTGCTTTAGATTTCTGGCCCGAGACCCGGAAGCCAGTGCTGGGTTGCACGGCAGCAAGAGGAAACTCTGTATACTTCTGTCCCCAGTTCCTCAGGATGGAACTCGGTTTCTCCTGATCACTTTACGTAGGTAGGTTTAGCTTTACAGGTATAAAAGTGCAGGGAAATTTCCAGAAGTATCACAGACCGCATTTCTTCTTAGCTCTCCTTTCGTGAGTGTTTTTATTTACTTTTATTTTGTGTCTCTGGCTGATGCTAGAAGAGGGTGCAGGGTCCTCTGGATTTAGAGTTATGGTTGGCTGTGAGCTGTCGTGTGGGTGCTGGGAACTGAACCCAGGTCCTCTGGAATTAGAGTTACAGTTGCTTGTGAGCTGTCATGTGGGTTCTGGGAATTGAACCCAGGTCCTCTGGAAGTGCAGCCAGAGCCCCTAACCACAGAGCTATTTCTCCAGTCCCTGCCCAGGCCTGCTCTAAAACTGGTCTTTGCTCTGTGGTTTTCTTTTCTTTTTTTAAAAGATATTTAGTTAACAGAAATATTTCTCACGAAAGTTTAAGAAACTGTGAAGACACTTTGTAAAAACTGGTTTTCGTGTCTCCATAGCAGCAAATATATAGTTGTGTAATCAGTTCTCTGTGAGGAGACTGAGGTCCTTAGCAGAGCTGTTTTATAGGGCTGGCTTGGTCAGGGCTAGCTCCTTGCCTTTGCTTGGATCCTGAGTGACTCCCAGGACTGTAATGGTTCCGTTCCAGGCGGTGTTATAGAATTGGATGAACCGCTGTGAGCTTCCAAGTGTAGAAAGCTTTGGAAATGCAGCAAGTGCCCTGGCCTGTCCTCAGATGGTGCCGTCTCCATAACCAGAGACTGGCGTGCTGGGTGTGACATAGTGTCCTTGCCTGTCCTCGGATGGTGCCCTCTCCATAACCAGAGACTAGCGTGCTGGGTGTGACATAGGCTTTGAGATAGAGAATTATTTCTTTTAATAAAACAAATTTGGAAACTAGGGTAGTAATTGTGAGAAAAGCCTGTATTTTATCCAGCCTGTATTCCACTGCTGTGGAATAATCCTTCTGTGCACTGTGAAAATGTGTTGCTCTCATTGTTAATAAAAAGCTGATTGGCCGATAGCTAGGCAAGATTTTCAGGGCAGAGAGAATGCTGGGAAGAAGGGGGTGGAGTCTGGAGCCAGATGTGAGAGAGGCCACATGGGAAGTTCACAGATGAGGCAAATGAGTCTCGGTAAAGACACGAGGAGAAGCAAGGTGTATGTGCCGTGTTGAAAGAAGGTACTGCCGCATGGCAGAGGGTAGATAAGAAGTGTGTGTTAATTTAACATGTAAGAGTCAGGTAGTAACAAGCCTGAGCTGCTGGCTGAGCATTTGTAATTAATACTAAGTCTCTGAGTGGTTATTTGGGAGTGGCTACTGGGACACAGAGAAATGCTGCCTACAATCCACGTTTCCCAGGCCCTGCATCTGCCTTCTGTAACTGCACTTCCTGTCTCCTGTGCTGACTTTTCCGGGCCCGACTGAGACTTCTGCATGTGAGTCTCCCTGATGGCCAGATCAGTCTTACTCAATTCTGCACATTTACGGTCAGTCCACAGTAGGATTTTGCATGATCTAATGTGAGTGCAGGCCTTGGGAGTGGGATGGGAGAGTCACCACCAAGTAAAACTGCAAAATGCATCCCTTGACTCTTCCTCCAGCCCTTCATGCAATGGAGCTGCTGTTCCACAGGGTCCCAGCTGCAGATACTCTTCCTAGATACTGGTGCTGGACCAGTTTCTCCCGATTCTGCTTCCACTAACCACCTCACTTTTCCACCTTGGTTCCTCTTGAGTATTAAACGAGAGGGTTAATCTGGGTGACTCTCAAGTATCTCCTTGAAATCTCCTCATCCCGGACCACCTAATTAGACTGGAAGCCGTCGTCACAGGGCAGGATGTAAGGCTGGTAAACCCCCGCCCCACTCTCGTGTCTGAATATTTGCACAGTCAGTTCTTTTCGAACATGCTTCGTCTTCTGCACATGTGTTCCCTGCCAGCTGATGGAAGCCTCCTCTGGCCTCGGCTTTCTGGGCGTTCTGTCCCTGTCCATGCTGAAACTCACACACTATGGCTCCTCATTTAGCGCTGCTCGCCCGTTAGCGGGGCAGCAGCTTTAAGCACTGTGATTGCCCCTTGACTGTATTTTGCTTCCCCTGAGAAGACAAGCTTCAAATCAAGAAATAGTTCTCTGGCTTCCTTCTTGTCCTCTCAGGACTGTGTACGTAGTAGTTGCTCAAAAACTATTGATCAGGGATTTATCTGCATGTGATCAAATGATATTGAGTCTTGGTTGCTATCGTACAATGATTTTGCCTCATCGGCAGCATTAGTAAGAGCTGCCATTTCAAGAATATTGAGCTCTCAGAGCTACTGAAGGCAGGCGGCTCTGATCTTTATTCTTGAACTATTATGACTCTACTTAGAGATGCAGGACCAATCCCAGGGGTGGTGTGGATGTTCAGTGTGGAGGCCCAAAATTGCGAGCCTGTTTCCATCCTGACAGAAGGTCCTGCTTTTGTAATTGGAAGTTACCTGCGGAAGGGCTGCCTTGGGATACTTGATCTAGGGTAGCTTTACTGCCTAAACAACAGAATGCCAATGACTTGATGTCTCAAAGTGTTGAAGCAATTAACTGTTCGGTTGTCCTTTATGTCATGTTAAAGATGTCTTTTGTTGCCTCCTTCTCCCTTCTGTATTGGGTATAAAAGTGTATGGAAAATTAAAAGTGAACGATTTCAATATTCACTGGAATGCCCTCCCGGTACTATTTTATAGTTTCTGTATTATTATTTTTTATGCATCTTCGTATTCTTTACTTATATTCCTAAATTCCCACGCCCCTACCCTGGCAAGAAGTGTTTTTGACAGGCAGGGGACCTGGGATAGACTTTAGGAGTGAGTTGAAACCTGAGCTTATTTTGCAGGTTGAGCTTTGAATACTAAGGAGCGGGGCCGCATGAAGGTTTATTGTCAGCTGTGTACAGTGAGGGTTTCAGAAATGCTTATGATCTGGTCTGGGTTGGAAAGGACGCCTGGGATGTGGATGAGCAGTGATTGGGCTGAGGGGTGGGGGTGGCAGGTTTGAGGAGGCAACACAGTTTGGTGTCACCTTCAACTCCCCTGTATTTCTTGAGCTGTGAGAAACTGGCCGGCATTCATGATCTCTACAGGCCTCAGTTTCTTCACTTTTTAATTTTTTTAAATTTTCATTTTTTTTTATTGTTTTTATTGTTTTCCAGTCCCCTTCCTCCCCTCTCCCCATGCTCCCAATTGACTCAGGAAATCTTGTCTTTTTCTACTTCCCATGTACATTAGGCGTCTCTTCACTTCTGAGGTAGAGATAATAACTTACAGGGACTAAACGAGGTGATGAATGGGAAGTGGGAGTGGAAATTAATGGCAAACTGCTGTAAATACTGAAGATGATCTTTTTCAGCTCACCAGCCATTTCTCCTGTTTCCTCTGAATTCTGAATTGTGCAATTACATTATATTCTTACAGTAAATACTTGGATCCTTACAAAATATTGCTTGCTTATATAAAAAGAAAGTATTAAATCCTCTCTAATATCCCTGGTGAGCTGTGGTGTGTAAGGATAAGTTATGGACTATTTGTTAAGCAGGCAATGATGTGTTACATTTCTTAATGCTGTGTTTATTAACTATGTAAAGATGTGTTTCATTTCTTTATGCTGTGTTTGTTTACTATGTAAAGATGTGTTGCATTTCTTTATGTTACGTTTGTTAACTATGTAAAGATGTGTTACATTTGCGTTAATTAAATAAAATTAACCTGGGCTCAGAAAGGTGGGGTTAGCAACTGATTGACAGGAAGAAGCAGGGAGGAGCTTAGTGTAGGATTTTTGTTGTTGTTTTTTAAATTTTTTTATTTTCTATTTAGTTGGGGCAGTGTAGAGAAAGTTAGCCAGTAGCTCTTCTAACTCTCTGAGCTCACAGGTTTTCTCCCTAACTTTGAATCTTGGCTTGTATTAGAACGATAGAGATTTAGTAGTTAGAGCTACCTTTAGTGGCAGCAGTGAGCCTTTGTCTGGGGAACAGAATACCTCTTAGTGGCCGGCTGCTGGCAGTTTAAAGCAAACCCACCGTAATGAAGGCCCAACAACAGCGAGTCAAGTTTGAGAGCAGAGGAGGACAGCCGCCGCGCTGGGCTGGCTGGGCTGGACGACAGCCGCCGCGCTGGGCTGGCTGGGCTGGACGACAGCTGCGGCGCTGAGCTGGGCTGGGCTGGCTGGACGACAGGAGTGGTTCTCGTGGCCCTCGTTCCAGCTGTGGCTTCTTTTCGTCTCTTTGGCTGCTTAGCTGTGTTTCTCTTTCTTGATTGTGTGCAGCCCACTACTAATCATCTTTAATGGTTCGTTAGCTACGATGATGGCTTTGGCTTTGTTTAGTAATGAATCCTGTCAGGATTTCATCAGCCCACTTGAACAAGGCTAATTGTACCCTGTCTCTTTTATGGTACCATATAAAATTCCAGCGCATCCTTTGGGACTGCTCTGGATCTCCGTCCTGTAGTTGGCCTGTTAGGCAGCTGCTGTGTTTAATGTTTGGGACTGGGAAGGTACTCTTTTCTCTCTTTCCCTAGTCAGAATTTCTTAGTTGCCCGACATCTTCTAGCTGGATTAGTAGGGAGCTCGAATTCTGTTAACTTTACAGCCTTGACCGCATGGGCAGCAAATATGAACGAGATGTGCAGGCATGTGACGAACTTTGCCCTCAGAAGAGATTGTCATACTGTTTCTTTCTTTCATAGTGGTTGGGATTGGAAGAGGAACAAAAATGTTGACCAGCCTGCTGTCGGGGTCCAAGGTGAGTCTGTCAGGATGTTTCTCTTCTCAGAGACTGTCTTCCTCCCTGCTGTGCGACAAACCGTCATGACCAAAGCAACTTATAAAAGAGGCCGATTGGACTTACAGTTCCGAAAGGTTAGCTTCCATGATGGATGATGCCGGAGTAAAACATGGCCACAGGCAGTTGGAGCAGCAGCCCAGAGCTCCAGTCTCAAACCGCTCACACTGGGAATGGCAGGAGTCTTTGGAAACCTCAAAGCCCACCCCCAGTGACTCACCTTCTCCAACAAGACCACCCCTCTGACCTCCTATTTTCCTGTTCCACCAAGGGAGGAGCAAGGACTCAGATGGGGCCATTGTCACTCAAACCACCACAGTGACCTGCGTGCTGAATTTCATTAATAAAAACAAACAAACAAAAAACCCAGAGAACTGAGAGGTGGTTCAGAGGTTTCAAGTATTTGTTGCTTTATAGAGAACCTAGGTTCCAATCCCAGTGCCCATATGATGGTCACAACCAGCCATGACTCTAGTTCCTGGGGATCTGACACCCTCTTTTAAGTTTTGAGGGCAACAGGTACTCATACATACATGCAGATGAACCATTCATATACATTTAAAAAAAAATCTAAAGTCCCTCAACCTTAGTAAAAAAACAATTGCAAGACATAGGATTGTAATTCCAGGACTTGGGATGCTGACATAGGAATATTGTCAGAAGTTCAGAGCCAGTCTGGGCTACATAGAGAGCCCTGGATGCTCACCTTAATAGACCTGGATGGAGGTGGGTGGTCCTTGGACCTCCCACAGGGCAGAGAAACCTGCTTGCTCTTTGGGCTGAGGAGGAAGGAAGACTTGATTGGGGGAGGGGGAGGGAATGGGAGGTGGTGGCGGGGAAGAGGCAGAAATCTTTAATAATTAAATAAATTAATTTAATAAAAAAAAATCAAAAAAAAAGAAAAAAAAGAAATAAACATTAAAATAAAGAAAGAAAAATAGAGTAGAATTTGCACGGACAAGTGTCAATGCTTATAAACACAAGGCTATGACTTGAACAATTAGACTAAAAATTTTTAATTATTCTATATTTGGATTTCTTAATGATGAAAGGAATTTATAGATTATAAATCCCACTAGAAGATTTTGTGTTTGTGTTTGTGTGTATACACACACTCATGCTGGTGCTCCTGTGCCTGGCTCTTTGTGGGTTTGGGGGATTTGAACATTGTGTTTGCACAGTGAGGGCTTTACCCGCTGAGCTGCCATCTCCGGGCCTGGTTATTTGTTTGTTTGTCTTGTTTTGTTGTTTGTTTTGGGTTTTTTTTTTTAGCCTTGGTATTTTTAGAACAACAGAACCATTTTGTTAACTGTGTACTTTTTAATGAAAATATGCTTTATTCGGTGGTTGTGAAAGGAAGACACTGAGGGTCGCTCAGAGAGCGGCTCAGTGGTGCTTACTGTGCAAGTGTGGAAACCTGATTCAGATCTTCAGCTCCCAACGCAAGATGCCGGCCTGGTGGCACGTGCCTGTAACCCTGTTGTTGGACAAGGGGATCCAGGAGCTTGCTCTTTACCCAGTGTAAGCAGGGCAGTAAGTTCCAGGTTCAGGGAGAGACCCTGCTAAAGAAGATAGGGTGGAAAGACACTTAGGGACGATATTCCAGAGTCAGTCTCTGCCTCCACACACACGCACCCTGCACACACCTACACACACACACACACACACACACACACACACGTGCACGCTCCCACAGAGACACAAAGCAGAAGAAGACAGCAGTATCCGTTGCAGATGATTTAAAGATATTTGTCTGTGGGAGTGGCCTTGACTAAATCCAAGTGTACTTCTGTGGGCACTTGGAAGAAGAAAGAGGAGACTGAAAACCCGTGAAGCCACTTGGGGCGTTCCGCATGGTAGAAGAACACTGAAGAGAAAGTTAGGGTGACAGTGTTGTCAGCCTACAGGCTAACACGCCCCACACAGGTACATACAACCCACACATCTGTAGAGTGTGGTCCGTGTAAGCCATTGCTCACCAGTGGACTCACACATTGCTCCTGAGCCCCGTCACGCCGTTCACAATCTGTTTCAGACACAAGTTTTTGCCAGTTGCTTTGTTGTTTTTTAAAAAAATGATGCAGTCTTTATTTCATATTTTTATTAAAAAATTTACTTTTCATTTTACATACCAACCCCAGATCCCCCTCTCCTTCTCTCATCCGCACTACCCCTCTTCCTATCCCCCATTCACTCCTCAGGGTGGGTAAGACCTTCCTTGGGGAGCCCATTCCCTATGGAGGGATACCTTGCTCAGCTTTGATCTCAGGGTGTGTGTGTGGGGGGGGTGGGCTTGGTCCAGCCTCATGTTGGAGTGCCTTAGCTGTGTCTAAACTACAAACTGTAAACAATGGCTGTTTAGAAGGGGGATAAGGATTATATTTATTTTTTGTACTATTTGATATTCTTTAAAAGTTTTACAATAAAAAAAATCACTTTCCTGTGAGTAGCATAAAGGCTACTTACATTAGTAATTGCTGAGGCTCCCCCCAGGCTAGTGGCTGAGGTCACCGCCCATTTGCTGCTCAGCTCCACAGAGTCTCCAGCAGTGAGGCGCTCTGTGTCGCTGGAAGAGCTCATTTGTAAACTCCGGCCTATTTTCCGGGAAATGAGGACTGGGGGTGCAAATACATCCGGTTCAGGTTTTATTGGGTAGAAACGGTTTTTGGTGTTCAGCTAGAAACGCCAAATGTCACGGAGAGGAACCAGGGATCCTCAGATGACTGTAGAAACGGAAATAGAACACCAGGTGCATCTCGTCACAGAAACCTAATTTTGGGCTTCACAGAATTTTGGATCAGGCATTGATGTTCGCTTCTCTCCCACTTTTGATTTCGTGTTATTTGTTAAAAAGATTAAGTCATCTTATTTTGACTCGCGTGTTGAAGATTGCGTTTTTTGTCAGAGATAGTAACTATTAATAGATGTTGTTCCAGTGGACTGTGTTCCTTACTCTGTATGCTGCTGTGAGAAAATACACAGCAAAAGCAACCAGGGTTTCTTAGGGCTCACGGCTCCTGGCTTCAGTGCGGTAGTCGGAGCGGTGGCTCCTGCCACAGAGAGTGGAATTCTGGTGCTCAGCTGGTCTCCCTCTTTTACTCGGGCTAGGACCTCAGCGGTGGGAAGATACAGCTGCATTTGACTACACCTAATCTACACAGTTCTTTCCTGACAGGTCCAGACATCGTGCTTCTAATTCCCATCAAGTTGGCAGTAGAGATTAGCTATCATATAGACCACAGTAAATTTACTTTATTGTGAGCCTGTATTCAAACATTTCCATTAAATAACGCCAGTCCTCTGTATGATGGGCCTTTGTTTGAAACGTGTACACGTCTGGCCCCATGTGGCCAGGACTGACTGGCCTTGAGCTCCCGGTCCCCCACCAGTCCCCCTGAAGTGCTGGGATTCGGTGTTGCACCACCATGTGACCGCTGCACTCCCCAGTTCCTGGGGTACTAAAAGATGTGAGCACAGCCTCCGCTCGGCCCGGACCTACGGACCTAACTAATGTTCTCTGCTCATCCGCTTCCTAAATGGGCAGGTAATTGTCACTTGTATCACACACTGCTTGAGACATTACACTTGTGTGTAAGGTGGACGTGCTTCATTTCATCCTAGGGTGGTGGGTGCTGTGAACCTTCACACGCTGGGCTTAACCGGAGGCCTTGCTCTTCTGACATGGCTGACCATCTTCCTGCAGTCAAGAACCATCATGAGAAGTCGTTTCTTCTCGGTACTTTCACCACATAGTCACTCCCGATTAACAGGCAGAGTGCTGGATTTTGTTTTTTATTTTATTGTTTTGTTTGCTGGAGGGAGAGTCTCACTATGTAGCCTGGCTGTCCTGGAACTCACTGTACAGACCAGGCTGTCCTGGACTCACTATACAGACCAGGCTGTCCTGGAACTCACTATATAGACCAGGCTGTCCTGGAACTCACTATACAGACCAGGCTGGCCTGGAACTCACTGTACAGACCAGGCTGTCCTGGACTCACTGTACAGACCAGGCTGGCCTGGAACTCACTGTATAGACCAGGCTGGCCTGGAACTCACTGTACAGACCAGGCTGGCCTGGAACTCATTGTACAGACCAGGCTGGCCTGGAACTCACTGTACAGACCAGGCTGGCCTGGAACTCACTGTACAGACCAGGCTGTCCTGGAACTCACTGTACAGACCAGGCTGGCCTGGAACTCACTATATAGAGTAGGCTGGCCTGGAACTCACTGTTCAGACCAGGCTGGCCTGGAACTCACTGTACAGACCAGGCTGGCCTGGAACTCACTATATAGAGTAGATTGGCCTGGAACTCACTGTTCAGACCAGGCTGGCCTGGAACTCACTATATAGAGTAGGCTGGCCTGGAACTCACTATATAGAGTAGACTGGCCTGGAACTCACTGTACAGACCAGGCTGTTCTGGAACTCACTGTTCAGACCAGGCTGGCCTGGAACTCACTATATAGAGTAGACTGGCCTGGAACTCACTGTACAGACCAGGCTGGCCTGGAACTCACTGTACAGACCAGGCTGGCCTGGAACTCACTGTACAGACCAGGCTGGCCTGGAACTCACTATATAGAGTAGGCTGGCCTGGAACTCACTATATAGAGTAGGCTGGCCTGGAACTCACTGTATAGACCAGGCTGGCCTGGAACTCACCGCGTTCTGAGTGCTGAGATTAAAGGTTTTTTAATCCCACACTTGGGCTTCTAAATAAAATCTTCAGGCCAGCCGGGCGGTGGTGGCGCACGCACTCGGGAGGCAGAGACAGGCGGATCTCTGTGAGTTCGAGGCCAGCCTGGTCTACAAGAGCTAGTTCCAGGACAGGAACCAAAAAGCTACGGAGAAACCCTGTCTCAGAAAAAAAAAAATCTTCAGGCCATCTACTGTTACTAATGTCTGTGAAGAGGGAGGCTATTTGGACATCCAGATCTTTTCCTGCAGTTTCTTATTCAGGTCAGGGTGTTAGAGCCGGGCGTAGCTCGGGTCCTTACTGTGAGCTGCTCTTGGGTCTTGTGTTTGTGTTTGTTTTGTTTTTTTCCCACTGTTCTTTTGAGGCTATGTGTGTGATGTGTGTGAGAAGCATCTGGTCTTCCTGACAGTTGGTCAGCACACAGAGAGCCCCGTGAGTAGTGTTCTTACGTTCCCAGGAGCTTCATGTATCATCAAGTCCTTTCGCTCGGAATTGCAAGCCTGCTAGATTGCTCTAACTTCTGGTTCCATATACACCTGAAGTCAATTTTATCCAAACAACTTCTTTACTACAGTTACTTTTTTCTTTTTAAAATCCCTGTAATTTCTCAAACTATAGAAAAAACACCACTCATCAGAAAGAAAAAGCTATTTTTTTTTTTTTTAAAAAAAGAAGAGGCCAATTTCTCCAGACAGAAATTTCAGACATTAAAGGATTTGGGGTGTAGACAGATGTGGTTCTCAATATAGTTTACATGCCAGGCATGGTGGCATACACCTAGTTCCAGTATTCACTTTAGGAGGCAGAAACACTGGATATCAAGGCCAGCCTGGCCTACATAGAAAGTACCAGGCCAGTCAGAGCTACACAGGGACCCTGACTCAGTTAGAAAAAAAAATGGGTTTTCATAAATATAATTTAGACAAAATTCTGGGAGGCTGGACTAATGTCAGGTGTATAAAGGAAGGCAATACCTCCCCCCCTCCCCAAATTAACTGCTTGAACAGTTAACTCGGCAAATGCAGGGGAGCCCATGCCCTCTGAAGTCCCAGGCTTTGATGCCTTCCTCAGGTCCCTGTTGCTGAGTACAGTCTGCTACTGTAAAATGCCGCAGAGGCCGGAGCACTGAAAGAGCCGACTATTATGGAAACTTGGATCTAATTAGCACTGTACAGACAGGAGGCCCCCCACGTCTGCACAGAGGCCAACCACACTGGTGTCGGTGGAGCTGGCAAGCTCAGAGCAGAGCGAGGGCCCTTGGCGCCAGGGCTTCCCACCCTGGATGTGCTGGGGGCAGACGTTTCTCTAAGAAACCCCAGCGTCTTAGGTTCGCCAGCCACAACACACCTGTGAGATTCAGCCAGTTCTTTAGAATAGACGGTATTCTATCCGTCATGGGATATTTGTAGACGGTGCAAAGATGTATTGGGGGGATTGGGGTAATAGAGAGCTAGACAGGAAGAGGTTAGGCATGACTTCCGGAGACAGAGAGGACTCTGGGAAGAAGGTCAGAGATGCCAGGAGACTGGGAGAGGAAACGGTGCAAGATGAAGGGGTAAAAGCCACGTGGTAGAATGTAGGTTAATAAAAATATGGGTTAAGAACTAGTGGGGCAAGCCTAAGCTAAGGCCAAACTTCCATAATTAATAAGTTTCCGTGTCATTTGGGAGCTGGCTGGCGGGACAGAGAAAGACTCATTACAGCCAATTTTCTTCACAGGCAGTTCAATTTGTTCCTTTTCTGTATCTGAATTTTCAAATGTTTCATAAGAACTTTATTGAAAATTGAAGGCTGACACTTAGGAGCTGGGAAGAGCTGTTCCTTTAGTAACGAAGGTTTCAAAGCCACGTGGTTTGGGTTTCCAAGTTTTAATAAAACATTCTTCATCCTTAATAACACGTCCCCTGTTTTTTGTGCAAGCTTGAATTGTGAGCTTTCAGATCAAGCTGCTGATGAGTGGAGGGGAGTTGTTTGAGCTGGAAACCACAAGCCCCGAAGAGCAGAAAGTGCGATGGGATTTTCTACAAGGTTTCTGCATGTTTGTTGTATAAAATTATACTGTAATAAATTCACCAGTCTAACAGAGTTCACAACTGCCAGGAATCCATCCTGGAGAAGGAATAACCCGAAACAGAACAAGTGAGAAGGCTTGCCTTAGACTCTACAGGAGGACGAGCTCAGTTCTCAGTTGCTGTTTTAGCTTCAGCACAAGGGCTGCTCCTTACCCTGCTGATGTTTCAGCCAGCAACTGCAGTTCTCTGTCACTGCTGCTAAAGGTACTTTAAGTCTCTGTCGTTCTATTTATAAATAAGACTCAAGATTCAAAGGCTAGGGTAAAAACCTAGCTCAGGGAGGCTGGATCATATTAGATAACCTTCCCTTCTTGCCAGCGTCTCCAAAAGACCTGGGCTTCCCTTTCACCAAACCAGAAAAGGCTACACCACTCAAAATCCTCCCTGCTACTTCCTGTGCCTCTGAGTACTTCCTCCCTGCTACTTCCTATGTCTCTGTGTCTCCTGGATACCCTCTGATACTCTTTGATTACTTTCTATCAACTAACGCAGCCTCCTGACCTAAGGTCAATTTTATTTAATTAACACCGATGCAGACTTGGGGTTCACAGTGTGATCAAATGTCTCCCAATACTGTACTCTGTCTTGCTTTTTCCCCGTATCTTTTGGTGGTGAGCTGGAGGTCAGGTTTGCCTGGATGGACTTTTCCGAGTGGCTTGTAGAAGACTCACTAGAACAGCAGGTTAATTCTCATGAGATGCCAATTGAAGGTACAGTGAGAACAGCCGCGGTTGGGATAATCGGTTTTCAGTGTGTGGCCAAGAGACTCCTGAGACTTTCCCGTGGCTCTGTTGAAATCACAACCATGTTAAGAATTTTGCCTTTTTTCACTTTGCAGCCTCAAAACAAACAAACAAGAAACAAACAACAACAACAATAAAACCCAGAATTTCTACTGGCTGTGCAGTGTGATGGCTGTGCGGGTGTGTTCACTGTAGATTTCTGATACAGGAAATATTGAAAGATGTACAATGTAGTTTTGAAATCTTGCCAACAGGACTGGTAAATGGCTCAGTGGTTAAGAACACTTATTCCTTCTGTAGAGGACTCAGGTTCAGTTCCAAGCACCCACGCAGTGGCTCACAGCCATCTGTAACTCCAGCGCTAGGGACCCAGCATCCCCCTCTGACTCCGGCCAGCATCAGGCACTCAAGTAGTGCACATACGCATGTCCGTGTAAAACACATGCACATAAAATGAAAACAAATCTTAATTGTTTAAAAATGATGCCCAGGCATTTCAGCAAGTCTTAAGTACTATGTCAGGATTCTTAAATCAGTAAGTTTGAGAACCGTCGGTGTAGATATCATATCCTCTAAAAAGAACTGAGCATGGTGCTGGACACAAGGGAGACCCAGGAGTGCTTTGAGAGTTGCCAACCGGAGCCCAAATGTCTAATGTGACGGAAATGTGAAACTCCTTGAGCCTGCGTGTCAGTCTGTCTGCCAACTTTGCATGAGACCAGTATCATGTCCGTCTGTAGGGAAACAGAACAGCGGTGCAGAGTCCCCGTGGCCATTTCTGATGTGGGAAAGTGTAGATCAGTTTGTGAGACACGAGAAGCAGATGTGTGCTGGCGATCACATGACCAGAAGACATGGTGGGAGCCCAGGGAGATGAGCCGCTGAGTGGCCTTTGTCAGGCCCCTTTCCCTCAGCACGGTCACAGTAACATCCTGGAGGGTGGTGTCACTGTGACATGTTGGTGTCTGGGAATTTTCACACGTGGTGAGGATAAGGTCTGTCCTCTCGCATCTCTTAGGAAGTATGGTGGGGTCTGGATCTGAGCCAACCTTCTGTTCTTGCTGCGTACACAGTTTTATGGATTACCTGCTGTTATCCCGCTCGTGAAGGTTTGGAAGCTCCGGGGCAGGGGGCATTAACAGGGTGGCTTTAAAAATGAAAGGATTTGCTGGGTGCACGCAAATCCCAGCACTCTGGAGGCAGAGGCAGGAGGATTCTGTGAGTTCAAGGCCAGCCTGGTCTACAGAGCAAGTTCCAGGACAGCCAGGGCTACACAGGGAAACCCTGTCTCGAAAAACCAAAAGAAGAAGAAAAAACGAAAGGGTTTGATACTTAGTAAAGGAGGAAAATCCAGGCTGGGGACTCGGCTCGTTCGAAGGGGAAGGACATCTAGAGTTCAGAAACCAAAATGCGAGCACAAGGCACCCAGTTCAGACACGTTACATAACAGACCACTGCAGATGCATTCAAAGCACAGAATATAACATCATATGTAACAGTTTCTGTAAGTGTAGACAGTTGTGTTATTCCCGCACGCCACCCCGTGTGCATGCTGCTCTGTGTGCATGTGGAAGCCAGCGGTCAGCCTTGGGTGCCTTTTCTCAGGAGCCATCCGCCTGGTGTTTGAGACAAGATCTCTCATCAGGGCCCAGCGCTCACTGACTAGGTTAGCCTGGCTGCCAACGAGCCCTAGGGGTCCACTTCTCTCTGCCTTCCAAGCACTGGTCTTCTACACACACGCCACTGTGCCTGGCTTTTTATGTGTGTTCAGATCCTCCCGGTGTAGCCAGCGCAGAGCCGTCTCCCTAGCCAGCGTTCATGCTACCTGTGAGAACACAGTGTAACTGCGTGAATCACTGACCATTGCAGACACTGAGTCATTCCGTGTTTTCATGGGATGGTGATTGTTCTCCATTGCTTACCGGGGACAGAAACTGTTGTTTTAAATTCTTTGCCCCTTCTCACAAGGCACTTATTACTTTCCCCTACTTTAAGATGAACTGATTCAGAAGCAATTAAGATGTATTTAAGCACTTTACCATCTGTGATGGAGCTGTAATCGCCACCCTGCCAGTTCGTGTTTGAGCTTCTGCTCTTGCCACTTATCCTTCTGTGCCCTCCCTGTGGGACACTGACTCAGGGCTGACTGCTGCGAGCTGGGGAGAGAAGCTGTGTCTCAGGGGATGGGGCTGGAGAGAAGCTGTGTCTCGGGATGGGGCTGGAGAGAAGCTGTGTCTCAGGGGATGGGGCTGGAGAGAAGCTGTGTTTCAGGGGATGGGGCTGGAGAGAAGCTGTGTTTCAGGGGATGGGGCTGGAGAGAAGCTGTGTTTCAGGGGATGGGGCTGGAGAGAAGCTGTGTCTCGGGATGGGGCTGGAGAGAAGCTGTGTCTCAGGGGATGGGGCTGGAAAGAAGCTGTGTCTCGGGATGGGGCTGGAGAGAAGCTGTGTCTGCCTCAGGGGATGGGGCTGGAGAGAAACTGTGTCTGTCTCGGGATGGGGCTGGAGAGAAGCTGTGTCTCGGGATGAGACCGAGTGTAGGATTCAAAGGAACTAATTTTTGCCAGTTCTGATGAAACTTTTAAGATTCAACTGCGTTGAAGCATTCCCTCCTGCACTGCACTTGTGCTGGAAAGATGAGCCATGCGATGACAGTGACTTCATCAAAGGCCGTTTGCCGTCATGTCTGCATATTTGTGGAAGTTACAATTTTTAATATTCTTTTCATTTTTTAGTCCTTTTTACTAGCACAAGCTTATCATTAATAAATTTGCTTTTCTACAAAATTCTTTGAGGTTCTGTCCCAGACAGAGTCTCACTAATGTAGCCCTGGCTGGCCTCAAACTCACAGACATCTGACTGCCACTGCCTCCCAGGCGCTGAGATTAAAGGGTACAGCACCACAGCTGGCCTGAGTGTCTCTGTAAAAGTCACAGGTGCAGATTATTTTCTCCAGGAGATTCTAGTTCTTTCCTCTTTCTCACTACTCCACGTGAAACACCCAACAAAAGCAGCATTTATCCCAAAGAGTGGCAGATAGACTGCACTGCGCGGGTGTGCGTCAGCTGGTGGATAGAATGCATGGTGCAGGTGTGCGTCAGCTGGTGGATAGAATGCACGGTGCAGGTATGCATCAGCTGGTGGATACACTGCACGGTGCAGGTGTGCGTCAGCTGGTGGATAGACTGCACGGTGCAGGTGTGCATCAGCTGGTGGATAGACTGCATGGTGCAGGTGTGTGTCAGTTGGAGGATAGACTGCACGGTGCAGGTAAACTGCACGGTGCAGACTGCACGGTGCAGGTGTGCATCAGTTGGCGGATAGACTGCACGGTGCAGGTATACGTAAGCTGGTGGATAGACTGCACGGTGCAGGTGTGTGTCAGCTGGTGGATAGAATGCACGGTGCAGGTGTGCGTCAGCTGGTGGGTAGACTGCACGGTGCAGGTGTGCATCAGCTGGCTTATAGACTGCACTGTGCAGGTGTGCATCAGCTGGTGGGTAGACTGCACGGTGCAGGTGTGCATCAGCTGGTGGATAGACTGCACGGCGCAGGTGTGCATCAGCTGGTGGGTAGACTGCACGGTGCAGGTGTGCAGAGAGACGTGGCACAGGCCCGAGAACTAATGTCCTTTATGGATAGTGGTCAATTCTAAAACCATTTTCCTTTCAGACAGCTTTGGTGTCAGCGTCTTTTTTTTTGAGAAAGCGCGCTGCTGGCCAAGAGTGCCCCTGTGGTACTTGGTGTTCTAACCTCGTGTGACCTAAAGGTTTCCAATATCTAGCTTTGATTTAAATGTGTGGTATATTTACTAAGATGGGTGTTAGTATTTCATGGAATAGTACCAGATCATTTGAGTTGAAATCATTTTAATTGTGTGTCTGGTACAATTATTGATTCTTGTGAGCCACGCTATGGTTTATTGTACCGTTCTTTCCACTTGCGGGCATGTAATGTCCCCACTGTCTGGAGAGTATTGGTTCCAGGACCTCTGTGGCGACCCAAGTCCATGGGTCCTTGGCTCCTGCTAAAACATGGTGTGATGTACGCGGGCACCTTAGTCCTGCTCAGACTTCTGAGTGTCTCTAGGCCGTCCCTGCTACAGAAGAAACGCTATGTAAGCAGGTGTCATCCTGGGTTACTTAGGGAATAGCCAGAAGTCTGCACATAATCATACAGATCTTCTTATTTTTAGAATATTTTTTATCTATGGTTGATTGACTGTGTGAATGTGGAACTCACAATGCAGAGAACCGGCTGTGCCTGCAATTTTCTTTAGAAGCCAGTATGCCCAGTATAAAAATAGTTTTGGAAATTTGTGATAACAGTATGCACATGTAAGCCATGTAGCCATTTTGGTGGGTTTTTTTCTTTGTTGGATGGTGTGGGGAGTTTGAATGTTTCTGGGCTTGCAAATGCTTCCCACACAACAGAAGCAAACAACAAGGCAATTCCAGTGTGTTGTTTTTACCTTTACTTTGTTTTAGGTTGGTAGTATTAATAAAGTTCTCTGTTAGGAGGCATGCCTGACCGTCCTGAGTTACTCATGGCTGCCCTTCTCATTTCCTTTCCTAGAGGTATATTGCCACTGGAGAACTGGGGAAAGCTACCGACACGCTGGATTCTACTGGGAAGGTAACGGACGAGAAGCCATATGGTACGGAATCTCTAATGCCATTTTCCTTAACAAATAATGAAAGTTTGTGTGATTGCAAAATGCAGAACTTAAGTAGCATGTGGTAGCGTCTGTTGGTAATCCCAGCCCTGGGAGGCTGAGGCAGGAGGATTGCAGTTCCAGACCAGCCTGGCTACACAGTGAGACCCTGTCCCTAAGAGAAACGTCACAGCAGAGTTACAAACAGCTATGGTGTGTGATGTTTCCAGCCCTCAGGGTGATCTCTCTAGCTGAGCTCAACACATCAGACTGTGCTCTGAGTTCCACTGAGTTTCTAAGTGATTTCCTCGAGTTTTTGTAATGTTCAGAATTATTGTATTTGTAGCTAGGATTTAGGATGTTTTTCCTCATGAATGAGTTATTATCCTGTTGAGTTTGACCTGTGTCATGCCTCTTCTGGTTTTTTAAACCGACTTCCCGGCTGTTGAAATACATGTGCCTGAGTTAGTCCTGCAGAAGTCAGCGTGTGCAAAGATCCAGCAGGGAGAGCTAATTCTCTGAAGGAGAAGGCAACTCCCCAGGGCCCACCTTAATTTGTCTGCTATTCTTTCACTACTTCAGAAAGAGAAGATAAATGAACTGGTCTCCTAGCAACTCCCACAGCGCAGGAGCTGTTTCTAGTGCAGCACTCGGCGCTGTCAGGGAGTTCACCTGCACTGTGGTGTCAGCGACTCTGAGTTATTTGTAGGCATTCTGGTTTTTCCCCGTGTTTGACATTAACTCTTGTTGATTTGACTGCAGACAGTGTAATGTCTGCTTCCCTGTGCTTTTGTGTTGATTGCCCTTACTACGTATTCCGTATTACGCCAGTAGCAAGGACGACCTTCTCTTGTTCATAATGGCTTCACTTGCCCTGCCAATATCTCTGTGCCAGGTAGTAGCTCACTCAGTTAATCAAGCAATATAATGAAAATTAAAACCACTGATTGATTTCCACATCCTAGATGTTGAAGTAGCTGTGAAATTATTGTTGGAATTGGTGAATGCCGGCATTCCACTAAATCCCCTCATTAGGTGAAGCCCAGCTATGACTTTCAGTTAGTGGAGCTTTTAAGGCGTAAGAGGTGTAGGACAAGAAGCAGGGCGGACTTTCAGAGTACACAGGGATGCTGGTGGTAGTGACACCCAGATGAGTAAACCTCCTGTGTCCTCATCCCCATTGGCCAAGCATAAACCGGGAAAGGAAGCTTCAGGACTGTGGTGGAGGAGGGCCATGTGAAGGGAGCACCGTGATGGAGGAAGGCCGTGTGAAGGGAGCACCGTGGTGGAGGAGGGCCGTGTGAAAGGAGCACCGTGGTGGAGGAGGGCCGTGTGAAGGGAGCGCGGCTGGAGGAGGAAGGCCGTGTGAAGGGAGCACCGTGGTGGAGGAGGGCCGTGTGAAGGGAGCACCGTGGTGGAGGAAGGCCGTGTGAAGGGAGCACTGTGGTGGAGGAGGGCCGTGTGAAGGGAGCACCGTGGTGGAGGAGGGCCGTGTGAAGGGAGCACCGTGGTGGAGGAGGGCCGTGTGAAGGGAGCACGGCTGGAGGAGGATTTAATTCTGTCTGTCCTTCCTAACCTGTGCTCAGAGCGTGTCTTACATCTTTATTTGTCATCCCCCAATTAATAATGATTCAGCTTCCTATCGTGGCTGAAGGATGATGGATGGTACACAGACACGCCACGATCACAGGCTCTGGTAGTAGCTGAGGCAGAGCGGATGGTCGCGTGGACCAGGGAACTAGTGGCAGAGCTGGGGCAGTTTTGGCTGGAGAGAGAGGTCAGTTAAAGTGGTGCAGCCTGACTACTGATGCACTGGATAGGGGTGGGAAGGAGGCGTCAGTTGTGACCTAGGGTTCGCGGTTACAAACCTGGTTGGAGAATGCCGCCATTCGTTGAGTGGGGATAACTGGCGGGCAGCTGAGAGGATGCTTTCTTCCTAGCCTTAAGCATTTTGGAATCTTAAAAATGTCTGCATTGTGTTTGTTAATCTGTAACTTCGTGTTAAAGAAAGATCAAGGTTAGAGAGATGACCCCCTGGTCAACTGTGAGCACTTGAGTTCCCATCCCCAGGAGCTCCCTAAACTTAGAACTTCTAAGAGAGCTGGAGGGAGAGACAGGAGACTCCAGATGTCACGGGCCAGCTACTTTGGCATATGCAGCAGCAAGCATGGTGGCAGGCGTGGTGAATGAAGTTGTCTTCTGACCTCCACATGTGTGCCCCCATCTCATGTGCATGGGATGGGCACACACAGGCGCATGCACACATTGGCACATGCATGCACACACACACTGTCACAAATTTTTAAAAAGTGAAAGAAAGCACAGTGTGTCGATGTGCTGACTCCTGAAGACCATGAGGAGGGGCTTCCCTCCAGCCCCAGACAGAAGCATCCACCACACAGTGCAGTGAGCAGTGCTCGAGACCCTGGAGGATGATGGTTCTAGACACTGTTTGTGGATTGGCAGGATTTTTCCATTTCCTTTAGTAAATCATGAAGTATTTGCTATCTGAAGCCACAGTTGGCATCAAGGACAAGAAGAAGGGGTTTAAACTCTAGCTTCTGCCCTGAGGAACTGACTACCTGGTGGGGAATTCTGTTTTCAGCCATTCAAGGCCAGGATTCTATTTCCCTTAGGATTATCCTGAAATAAAATCCGTGGACAATGGAACTTTCTATAAAGTTGATTGCCTCAGCCCGGGAGAAAAAAAAAATCCGAAACACAGTGACCTGTCCGCATAAAAATATATTTAAAGTCAACATAATGCAGCACACAGACTATAAAGACGAAGTCAAAGTAATTTACAGTAAGCGCACCAATATACAAACGCAAACTCTAGGACACCGAGGGCTCCAGGAAGTAGCAGACATGAACCACTGACCGCACAGGCACAAATCTAAAGTGAGCTCAGGTGTTGTGCCAGTAATCAGTACGTATAAAACTGGAGAAAAATGATTTGTATTGAAACATAAGGTGGAGTGAGTTCTAGCTGTCTCCTTATATTGATATTTATTTGTATTTAAGCTTTGTTATGAAGTTTTATACAGCGAACAATAGATAAATCCACAGCTCAGTTCATTATCACAAAGCAAACACCAGGTAGCTATTGCCCTAGTGAAGAAGTGGATTTCTTAAACCTCTCCCTCCCTGCCCATGGGAGCAGGCTCCTCTTCCTTCTTTTCTCAAGGTAGACACTAACTTCCCCATTATGGTGATAGCCCATACACAGTATGTATCCTTCTGTGCTGGGATTCTCCCGTGTGTGTATGTGAGATTTACCCCTGTGCGTGCGCACGCGTGTGTGTGCGTGCGTATGCGTGCATGCGTGTGTGTGTGTGTGTGTGTGCGCGTGTGCGTGTGTGTGTATGCACTCTGCTACCCATGAAGTCCAGAAGAGGGCATTGGATCCCCTAAGACTGAAGTTACAGGCAGCTGTGAGCTACTGTGTGGGTGCTGGGAACCAAACCTGAGTCTGCAACAACAGCAAGTGCTCCTCACTGCTGAGCCCTCTCTCCTGCCTGCACTCGTGTGTCCATTTCTGCTGGGTTTGGGGTCCAGGACTCCATGCTTGGGGACAGCACTGTTTATCACAGCATTGTGCCTAGGCCTCTTCTGTTAACAGATGTGTGGGCTGTTCCCAGTTTGGAACTTCACAAAGTAAAGCTGTATTTTGTGTTCACTTCTCTGATGTTTAGACTTAGGATTGTAAGTCACAGGGTGGTCATGTGTTTCACTGCCCTGGAAATGGTAAAATGGTTTTCCAAAGTTGCTGTGTTTCCTCCACAGTGTGTAAGTTCCGCATGGTGCATATCCTCAGCAGCATGTCAAGTCACGTCACGTCATGTCAGCGTGCATTCCTGTGAGCGGGCCACGGTCCTCTGACACTGCTGTGGTTTCTGACAGGAGTGGTGTGGGACAGTGCCTTGGCCGTCTTCCTCTGTGCACCTTCTGCTTGGGTGTCTCGCCTTCTTCTTTCTCTAGTGAGATACCTCTGTCGTGCTGATTTGTTTGAGTGAAGAACTCACCTCCACCTGTATGTACCCACACATTTTATGATTCAGCTATTTATTTTACACCACAGCCTCCCCTTCCCATCCTCCCCTCCCAGTCCCTCTCCCCAATTCCTCCCTTCCATCCCCCCAATCCCTTACTCTCCTGTCTCCATCCAGGAAAGAGCAGGTCTCCCATGAGTATCAGTAAAATGCAGCATACATATCAAGTTGCAGTAGACTGAGCACGTGCCATGTTTTAAGGCTGGGAAAATTGACCCAGTGTGAGGAGTAGGGTCCTGAAACCAGGAGACAGCTCCTGTTCATGCTGTTAGGGGAGCTGACAGCTGTCACATGTATGCAGAGTGCCTAGGTCAGTACCATGCAGGCTCCCTGGTGTCCATCCCACCCTGCGAACTCCTGTGAGCCCAGCTTAGCTGATTGTGTGAGCCTTACCATGGTGGCCTCGACCCCTCTGGTTTCTACACTCCTTCCTCCTCCCTCCCTTCTCCTGTAGGATTTCCGAGCGCCACCTCACGTTTGCCTGTGGGTCTCTGCATCTGCCTCCATCAGTTGCTGAATGACACCTCTCTATTGACATCTGGGCTAGGCACCAGTCTGGTCACGGGAGATGGCCACTTCAGGCCTGTTACCCACTATTGCTAGGAATCCAAGCTGGGGTGCTCTCCGTGGGCTTCTGGGAGATTCCCCTGAACCAGGCTTGCACCCGACCCCAAAATGTCCCCCAGCAGTCTCCCTCAGCATTGTCCCTACACACACCCCCACCTGATGCTCATGTTCCCCACACCTGCTCTCTTCTATTTCCCCTTCCCAGGGAGATGGGGCGTCCCCCATGAACTCTCCTTACCTAGGCTCTCTGGGTCGGATTGTAGCATAGTTACCCTTTCTTAACAGCTAATGTCCACTTGAGTGAGTACATCTCATATTTGTCTTTCTGGTTTATCTCACTCAGAATGATTTCTTTTCTAGTTCCATCCATTTGTCTTCAAATTTCCTGGTGTCCTTGTTTGTTTGTTTTGGTCTGGTTTGGTTTTTCGTGACAGGGTTTCTCTTAACATGTCCTTGTTTTTAACAGCTGAGTAATACTCCATTGTATAAGTGTACCACATTTTCTTTTTCCATTCTTCAGTTGAGGGTCTTCTAGGTTGTTTCCAGGTTGTGGCTATCACAAATACAGCTGCCGTGAACATAGTTGATTGAGCAACTGTCCTTGTGGTGTGATTGAGCATCCTTTGGGTACCTGCCCAAGAGTGGTATAGCGGGGGCTTGCGGTAGGTTAGTTCCCAATTTTCTGAGGAACCACCACATTGACTTCCAAAGCGGCTTACAAGTTTGCACTCCCACCAGCAACGGAGAAGTGCTCCCTTGCTCCACATCCTCTCCAGCGTGAGTTCTGATCTTGGCCATTCTGACATGTGTAAGATGGTGTCTCAGAGACATTTCCATGATGGCTAAGGATGTTGAACATCTCCTCAAATGTTTTTCTACCATTTGAGATTCTTGTTGAGAATTATGTTTATATCTGTACCCCATTTTTAAATTGGATTATATGGTTTGTTGATATCTAGTTTCAGCCCCCTGTCAGATGTGGGGTTGGTGAAGAACTTTTCCCATTCTGTAGGCTGCCATTTTGTCCTCCTGATGGGTCCTTTGCCTTACAAAAACTTTTCAATTTCATGAGGTCCTGTGTATTAATTGTCAGTCTTGGTGCCTGTGCTATTGTTGTTCTGTGTGTGAAGTTGTCTCCTGTGCCAACGCATTTGAGAGTATTTTTCACTTTCTCTTCTCTAGGTTCAGTGTTTCTGTATTTATGTTGAGGTCTTTGATCCACTTGTACTTGAGTTTTGTGCAGGGTGATGAATATGGATCAATTTGCATTCTTCTACATGCCGACATCCAGTTAGACCAGCACCATTTGTTGAAGATGCTTTCTTTTTTTCATTGTATAATTTTGGCTTCTTTGTTGAAAATCAGTATCCATAGGTGATGCACAGTTTTTTTAAGCAAGAAATATTTTTCTATATTCTAGAATTTTTTATTGCTTTGCCTCTGACAGTACATATACAATACATCATTTTTCGCTTTGTGGATGCCCAGTTGGCCTTTCACTTTCTCCATTATCCTGCATGTCACAATCAACACCTTAGCAGCTGTGGGTTTGTCTGGAATATGCGTTTTCTGCTCAGTAAAGTTGGTCCATCCTGGTCTCAACACCAAAGGGTCTGTGATCTTGGAGGAAAGATAGATCTCCCCACCTTGCTTATTATAGACCCCCCCCTAAAAATAGCTATTTTATCAGAGAACTTCCTCCCTCCCTCCTCCCTCCCTCTCTCTCTCCCCCTTTCCTTCTTTTTCTTCCTCCCTCCCTCCCTCTCTCTCTCCCCCTCTCCTTCTTTTTCTCCCTCCCTCCCTCCTTTCTTTCTTCTTTCTTTCTTTCTTTCTTTGATGAAATTTAGTTTGCTTTTAAATCATGAACAGAGAGTAAATTTGGGAGGGTTGTGAGTTGTCCTGGTCTCATGCAGGTAACTGCAGCTGCCCTGGACTCATGAGTGGGATAGCCATATTATGTCTAGAGGACAGTATTAATGTAGTTTTTCTCTGATTTTTTTTTATTCTGTTTTCTCCACATTTAAATGTTAAACTAACTTCACATTTCTGGAGCTGGTTTAATTTGGTCAGCATATATTATATATACATGGTGGATTTGATAAGTGAATATTTAGTTAGGGTTTTTGCATCTGTGTTTGAGTGGGATTACCTTGTATTTGTTTTTCTTCCTTGCCCCCAACTTTACCCTCTCATGGTTCTGACTGGGCCTAAGAATTAGGTCAATGTTGCCTTGCAGTGGTAGCCCAAACCTTTAATCCCAGCACTCAGATGCAGAGGCAGGCAGATCTCTGTGAGTTCGAGGCCAGCCTGATATATAAGAGCTAGTTCCAGGATAGGCTCTAAAACTACAGAAAAACCCTGTCTCAAAAAAAAAAAAAAAAAAGAATTAGGTCGATGTAAGAAAGATGTTACTGTTTTTAAATGCAGTTTTATCTTCATGGTGCTGGGTGCTGGAGAGAACCCTGGGCTTCAGAGTGGCCCTGCCCCTGCCTCTGATCTGTGCCCTCGGCCCTGCTCTTCTTGTCTCTTAATGGCCATTCCATTTCCTGAGCATTTGTGCCCAGCTGAAATTACTTCTTTTTCTAATATTTGGTAGTACTTACTGGTAACATCTCTGAGATGTTCTTTTATAAAGAAGTTAGAAAATTATGAATTTTTTAAACTCCGTCATTCTGCTGTGAGCTCTGTAGTTCAGGTAAGTAGCTGCGCTAGGTGCATGGGGGGATCCATGCGTTGTAAGTGAGTGGTTTCTGCACGGCCTGTTCATGTGTGTGACAGTTCATGTGTGTGATAGTTCATGTGTGTGACAGTTCATGTGTGTGACAGTTTATGTGTGTGACAGTTCATGTGTGTGACAGTTCATGTGTGACAGTTCATGTGTGTGACAGTTCATGTGTGTGACAGTTCGTGTGTGTGATAGTTCGTGTGTGACAGTTCATGTGTGTGACAGTTCGTGTGTGTGACAGTTCATGTGTGTGACAGTTCATGTGTGTGACAGTTCATGTGTGTGACAGTTCGTGTGTGTGATAGGTCATGTGTGACAGTTCGTGTGTGTGACAGTTCATGTGTGTGACAGTTCATGTGTGTGACAGTTTGTGTGTGTGATAGTTCGTGTGTGACAGTTCATGTGTGTGACAGTTCATGTGTGTGACAGTTCATGTGTGTGACAGTTCGTGTGTGTGATAGTTCGTGTGTGACAGTTCATGTGTGTGACAGTTCATGTGTGTGACAGTTCATGTGTGTGACAGTTCGTGTGTGTGATAGTTCGTGTGTGACAGTTCATGTGTGTGACAGTTCGTGTGTGTGACAGTTCATGTGTGTGACAGTTCATGTGTGTGACAGTTCATGTGTGTGACAGTTCGTGTGTGTGATAGTTCGTGTGTGACAGTTCATGTGTGTGACAGTTCATGTGTGTGACAGTTCATGTGTGTGACAGTTCATGTGTGTGACAGTTCATGTGTGTGACAGTTCGTGTGTGTGATAGTTCGTGTGTGACAGTTCATGTGTGTGATAGTTCGTGTGTGACAGTTCATGTGTGTGACAGTTCGTGTGTGTGATAGTTCGTGTGTGACAGTTCATGTGTGTGACAGTTCATGTGTGTGACAGTTCATGTGTGTGACAGTTCGTGTGTGTGATAGTTCGTGTGTGACAGTTCATGTGTGTGACAGTTCGTGTGTGTGATAGTTCGTGTGTGACAGTTCATGTGTGTTATATAGTTCGTGTGTGACAGTTCGTGTGTGTGACAGTTCGTGTGTGTGACAGTTCATGTGTGTGACAGTTCATGTGTGTGACAGTTCGTGTGTGTGACAGTTCGTGTGTGTGACAGTTCGTGTGTGTGACAGTTCGTGTGTGTGACAGTTCGTGTGTGTGACAGTTCATGTGTGTGACAGTTCGTGTGTGTGACAGTTCGTGTGTGACAGTTCGTGTGTGTGACAGTTCGTGTGTGTGATAGTTCGTGTGTGACAGTTCATGTGTGTTATATAGTTCGTGTGTGACAGTTCGTGTGTGTGACAGTTCATGTGTGTGACAGTTCGTGTGTGTGACAGTTCGTGTGTGACAGTTCATGTGTGTGACAGTTCATGTGTGTGACAGTTCATGTGTGTGACAGTTCATGTGTGTGACAGTTCATGTGTGTGACAGTTCATGTGTGTGACAGTTCGTGTGTGTGATAGTTCGTGTGTGACAGTTCATGTGTGTGACAGTTCATGTGTGTGACAGTTCGTGTGTGTGACAGTTCGTGTGTGTGACAGTTCATGTGTGTGACAGTTCGTGTGTGTGATAGTTCGTGTGTGACAGTTCATGTGTGTGACAGTTCATGTGTGTGACAGTTCATGTGTGTGACAGTTCATGTGTGTGACAGTTCGTGTGTGTGACAGTTCGTGTGTGACAGTTCGTGTGTGTGACAGTTCATGTGTGTGACAGTTCGTGTGTGTGACAGTTCGTGTGTGTGACAGTTCGTGTGTGACAGTTCGTGTGTGTGACAGTTCGTGTGTGACAGTTCGTGTGTGTTATATAGTTCATGTGTGTGACAGTTCATGTGTGTGACAGTTCATGTGTGTGACAGTTCATGTGTGTGACAGTTCATGTGTGTGACAGTTCGTGTGTGTGACAGTTCATGTGTGTGACAGTTCATGTGTGTGACAGTTCGTGTGTGTGACAGTTCATGTGTGTGACAGTTCACGTGTGTGACAGTTCGTGTGTGTGATAGTTCGTGTGTGACAGTTCATGTGTGTGACAGTTCACGTGTGTGACAGTTCGTGTGTGTTATATAGTTCGTGTGTGATAGTTCATGTGTGTGACAGTTTGTGTGTGTGATAGTGCATCCTTGGTGCAGAGAACTCACCTCTTCAAGATCTTATGGTAGCGTAGTTAAATCATGGGACAGCTGTTTTGCTGCACTAAGACCAGCCTTAGATGCAGCCAGTGTTTCACTGCTTCCCCTGTGCCACCAGCCTGGCTTTTGTTACAGAATAGCCTGCTCTGTGGCCTTTCTGTCTGGCCGTTCTAACAGTGGATAAATGAGTGGCCCAGTGACTTTTAAATGCCCTTCAACCTGGAGATTATATTACCCAGAACCAATTAAATCTCAACAAGAACAAGAATGTCTTGAGTGCCATCTTAATAGTGTATGTTATTTCAGAAGGAAAACTGTCTTTGTCCTCAAAGCTCAGGATTTGTTGGTGAGATAATAGCTCAGCATGCCGTTGAAGATGGCCGGAATGAACAGCACATGCGCCCCAGGTGCCTGAGCTGTGTAGTCAAAGGGAGACGGTACACAGAGGTGGAATGAAAAGAAACATGCCGCGGTATTGTGTGTGTGTGCGCATGTGTGTGAGTGTGGGCACATCCATGTGTGCATATTTGTGTGTGTGTTGTACATCCGTGCGTGTGAGTGTGTATGTACATTTGTGTGTTGTACGTATGTATACGTCCACATGTGTGTGTATATCTGTGTGTGTTGTACATCCGTGTGTGTACATTCGTGTGTGTGTATCTGTGTGTGTGTGTGCGCATCTATGAAAGGAAGCCACTGAAGCAGGGCAAAGGTGAGCATGTTCACAGGAAAGGAATGTCAGGAGTGGACAGCCATCTTGCCTGAGCTGCCTGGCTAAGTTAATGCACTGGGCCAGGTCTACCAGCCATGGCGTTTCCTTCAGCAAGTCCAGCCTGGTGGTAGCATGGGCCACCTAGATTTGGCAAGCTCAGAATAGCACAACTAAGGTGTCAGTTGTGATTCTTTCCTAATGTCACAGTAGAGTAAAACCTTTCCATGGGAGAGTCCTCAGCCAGACTTCTAGCCACATCTCTGTGCAGTGGCCCGGACAGGGCTGCTTGTCTGCGCTCTGCGGTGTTGAAGGCTGCGGTAGAGGTTGTAGCTCTTCACTGGTCACGTCTCACAGGTTCCAGTTTTGTTCGTGGTTAGCTCACAGGTTGCGGTGAGGCTGGGACTGTCTACACAGTGGTTAGCTCACAGGTTGCGGTGAGGCTGGGACTGTCTACACAGTGGTTAGCTCACAGGTTGCGGTGAGGCTGGGACTGTCTACACAGTGGTTAGCTCACAGGCTGCGGTGAGGCTGGGACTGTCTACACAGTGGTTAGCTCACAGGTTGCGGTGAGGCTGGGACTGTCTACACAGTGGTTAGCTCACAGGTTGCGGTGAGGCTGGGACTGTCTACACAGTGGTTAGCTCACAGGTTGCGGTGAGGCTGGGACTGTCTACACAGTGGTTAGCTCACAGGTTGCGGTGAGGCTGGGACTGTCTACACAGTGGTTAGCTCACAGGCTGCGGTGAGGCTGGGACTGTCTACACAGTGGTTAGCTCACAGGTTGCGGTGAGGCTGGGACTGTCTACACAGTGCTCCCCAGTGTCCTTAAAGTGTTGTCGTGGCATTGGAACAACTCAGAGCACAATAATTTCTGTCTAATATTTGTCAAATAAAATCCAATGTACATTTTACCAAAAAAGTTTAAATTGTCTACAGAATAATAAAAACACTGACAGTAACCTAAATGAGCTACAGAATATTTCCAAGCTGCGGTTTATTCTTGATCATCTGCAGATTGACAGCCCAAGCACTGAACCTGAACGGCTGTCTCACCGCGTCCTTCTGTTGGATGCACCAAAGGAGCCTGGAAATACGACTGGTGTGTGAAAGGCTTTGGATCCAAGTCTGTATCTGTACAAATCTTCTAAAATCGGCCTTTAAATGCTCAGTGAGCTTACCAAAGCGCTTGCTGTGTGCATCCCTTTTCTGTTCTGGTTCTTTTGAGCTGACTGACAGTAATCATTTAAAAGTGGAGAGAAGTCCCAGACAGAGAAGGACTGGGAAGACAGATCAATAGCTCTGCTCGGAAACCAAGTTGAATGTGTGCATATGAAATTTATCTCGTGGCATAGAGCAGTTACATTCTATGAAGTGAGACTTAAGGTGCAGTGGTGCCCACTGTCCCCTGTGTGTGGCAGACGCTCAGACGTTGAGCCCTTTGATCACCTGGTATTGATTACTGTAGGCCATGTCTGCAGCTAATTTCATATCCTTCTTGGATTCTCTACAGGCGCCATCAGAGTCTCCAGTGCTCATGACGCATTGTTTTTAAGTGGGGAACAATTAGGTTAGGGTGAGACTTGAACTAAGGGAACTTAAGTTTCTATAAAGAATAACATAAAATTTGCTTTGCATCTCATGAATATGCATTTTATTCTTTTCAACAAGGTGGCATTTGACCTATAAGACATACACTGTAATTTATGATGTTTTATTTTTTTAGTTATTTATATAGGTGTTTCGCCTACTTATGTCTGTCTGTACAACACTGTACCTGGTGCCCTCTGAGGCCAGAAGAGGGCATCAGATCTACTGGGATTTGAATCATAGACTTGCAAACCGCCATGTGGGTGCTAGGAGTTAACTGGCCGCTGAACCGCAGAACCGTGTCTCCAACACCTGTAATCTGTGTTTTATTGAAAAATAATAGTAATGATTTTTCGGAGCTGTTGTGGCTGTTGCCTCCATGGCTATCCCATCTTTTCTTGATTGATTTTTGGCAGATAAAATAACACGAGAAGATATTGAAGGCGTTCTGCAGAAGTTCACTGGGAATATAATGCAAGTCCCTCCGCTGTAAGTTCAGTTGCTGGGTTTGTGTTTAATTTATCATCTATAGGTTACGATCAATAATTAGAATAAAGTGGGATTTTATTTTGCTCTGTTTTAATCTGGACATTGTAAATAATCAGAAAGAGATGAGCAGATTAAGCCTGGATGCAGAGCTTTGGTCCCGAGACAGAAGTGCATTTGATCTGTGCTGGGCGTTAGCACAGCCTGGTCCCTCTGCGTCCCATCTCACCGACTCTGTGTGCAGATATCAGGCAGTGGCAGACCCAGAGATGTCACTTTCCCTAAATTTACAGCCAAAGGACTGTGTTAAAGCAACAGGCCTGTGTCAGAGTACTAATGTGTGCTCCCTGTCCCCCCAAGTCCTGACAGCATATCCAGCAGACAAAAGTCGTAACTTAGTAAAATGTGAGCCTCAACTGCCTTACCGCATGTCTTGGTGCACTAGGGTGTCTGTGACAGAGCCCCACACACCAGGATATGTCACTGACAGTTTGTTAGGATTTAGATTTTATCTGTATTAGAAATTTTGATTTTGTTTTCGCCATGAACATTGAACTGTATCTGTGGAGATATGTTTCTTCAAGATTTTTCTCAAACATAAAACTTTGAAACTTTTAGCAAATCTGCATAAAATGTTTTAATCATTTGTTAGACTAAGTTAAATCTATATGTTTATTGTATGTGGACGGCCTTAGCATTTTCTGTGGTTATTTATGAGTCTGTGGTGTCACGAGACTTCACGACTCAAAGCTCTGTTTACTGTGAGACATTTTTCAGGGAGAAGCTGCTGCTTCTGGGTTGGGGGCTAGTGAAGGGGGCTGCCAGGGTCATCTCCAGGAAAGCTGAGGAGGAAGACGGGTGCTGCCCACTGTTTATATCCGTCGCAGAGACAGGAGTAGACCAGGAGAAAGGACTAGCTTTGGAAGGGTCTTCAGTGTAAGGAACTGCTCATCGTCCTCCACCCCTCTCCTCTGGGAGTCACCCGCTCAGCCCCCACCACCTCTCTCACTCACTCTCTCACAAAGCTATTCTGCGCTGAAGAAGGATGGCCAAAGGCTTTCGACGTTAATGAAGAAGGGCGAAGTGGTTGAGGCCAGACCGGCCAGACTAGTGACTGTCTACAGCATCTCCCTCCTGAGGTTCCAGCCACCACTTTTCACATTAGGTAGGACGGAGAGTTCGGAATCATCTGCTTTGCCCGTATCTTTACTTTGTGTTTGGCTAATGCTGGAGAAGAGCTGTTTGTTGGTTCCTGGCCACCTGGCTAGCTTAGGCCCAAATTAATCACACAGAAACTGTATTAATTAAAACACTGCTTGGCCAATTAGCTCTAACTTCTTATTAGCTAACCCTTACATCTTAATTTAACCCATTTCTAGTAATCTGTGCATCACCATGAGGTTGTGACCTACCAGCAAAGTTTCAGCATGTCTATCTCCTGCGGCTCCATGGCATCTCCCTCTGACTCTGCCTTCTTCCTCCAAGCATTCAGTTTAGTTTTCCCCGCCTACCTAAGTTCTGCTCTATCAACAGGCCAAGGCAGTTTCTTTATTCATTAACCAATAGAAGCAACACATAGACAGAAGGATCTCCTGCATCAGGCTAATTTTACATAGAGTGGATCCTTTTGGTCTTGGAATTTTTTTAACTATAAGAAAATTTTATGGTCTGATTTCATGAGGTAAATAAAACTGACTCTATAGAGGTTCTGAAACATGTAACCGGGCTAATTTCCAGATGTTTTGTGGTCATTTTACTATAAACTTGGGAGTAAAATACTTTAGATCTCTTCAGAGAAGTAGGTAGGAAATGTGTGTTTTCAAGATCTTAAAGTTGGAGACTGGAGAGACGGTTCAGCGGTTAAGCGCACTCACTGGCTGCTTTTCCAGAGGACCTGGGTTTGGTTCCCAGCACCCACACGGTGACTCTCAACCTTCCGTAACTCTTAGTCTCAGAGGTTCCCATATCTCTTCTGACCTCCTTGGGTACCACATGCATACACATGGTACTCAGACACATGCAAATAAATTTCCCATGCATGTAACAATAGAAATAAATATAAATTTGTTTTTATCTTACATATACTTTCCTTCCATTTTGATTCATACTTTATGCATTTCATTTTAGAGTAAATGTTGATCTGCCCCTTTAAAGCACAGCATGTTTAGTTTTGGGATAAAAGGTTGTGTTTATCCCTTCTCTGTGATGTACATGTTAGCACCAACCATGTGAGATATGGGGAAACGGGAGACAGAAATGTTGTTGGACACCTGCTCACAGTTTGAGTTCAGGTCGTCAATTTGAGCATGTGATCTGTATTTGAAGTAGATTTAAAAATAAAAAAAAAACCCTTGTTTATATAGTTTTAAAAATGTTTACATAGTTTTTAAAAATGTGGTTGTTAGTCCCTGGGCTCCTTGAAATCCATCCAGCCCTTAATTTCAGTCATTGTGGCTAGAATCCCCTCAGACGGCGTTTCTCCAGCCCTCCCTTCCCTCACCGTCCCTGCTTCTCCTTGGCGTCCTTATTCCAGGTGTAGTAAGTGCCTGCAGAGGTGGCATGGTAAGAAAACGAGGCTTACTTACGCTCACGCTTCCCGATTCTAACCGGCTTGACAAATAATGAAGAAAAACCTACCGCTCACTCTGTGAAAGCGCAGCCCCCTCTTTGGCAGGGCAGACAGACACCATGAGCCATCATGGTTTCCTGGCTGCGTGTCAGTCAGAAGTGCCTCATGGTACTAACTGGAGAGTGTGGAAGGGCAGCTGCCTTCCGAATCGTGTCTCTCAGAAATGCTGGCCCTCCAGCTTGGTCCCAGGCTTTGCCCCATCTTGCCTCAGTAGCCCCCAGCTGGGAGCTGTAGGGAAGAATTAAAGTCCCCAGGGGCTGAGTTTCAGTTATTCTTCCAGATCTCTTTATTTGATTGATACAACTAGAAATAATGTGTACCCTGAGCGTGTAGCCCCTCCACTGGGGCGTGGTCAGTCGCTTCCCATGGGCCTTGCTTTCTGCCCAGCGTGTGCAGCCACGCTGATGGGACGCTGTCAGCTTTACAGCACAGTGTGGTTTTAGGTTATTTTATGGTTTTTAGCACCCCAATGTGGTTCTTTTCAATGCCAAAGGGAATTTTTTGGTGGGTATTTAGTTAAATTTTTCAAATGTTTTAAAATCTGAAAATACTTAAGAAACCTACAGTTCATGATAGAAAAGCTGGGATTTCTATTTAAAACCTATTAAGTGAACAAGGCTGAGGTATTGACATGGTATGGCTTGCCAGTTAATTTAAAATGTGTTCATGACTTTCTGCCTGCGCCACACTGACTTTTCAATCTCACACACACATATGCTGCTGGATGAATAATTTATGGTTTAGCACATAAATATTTTATGGCTCGATTGTTTGCATAGTGTGTTTCTACATGTGTTGAAGAGCATCATTTTTATGTAAAGTGGATCTCTCAGAGGTCAGCCTTTTACCGTGTCCCTGCTAACATTCCAGATGTTGAGTGTGGAGGAGGCTTTTACATCAGAAGCTTGGTCAATGACATTGGCAAAGGTAAGCAGAAAAATGAATTATGAATTATCATTTAGAGAGTAATGCTCCTTTTTGATGGGAGAGGGAATTTTCTGTTTTTCGCTTTTCTGAGGAACTGAACTGTTGCTGCTTTTAGCTCAGATGCACTGTGGGTTTATAGCGTGCACTCAGAAGCCCCGGCAGCTGCAGCAAGGCGCTGGTAATGGGGGTGGGCGTGAAACACATCGAGGGGCAGAAAATGAACACAGTGATAATGGATGAAAAAGCCAACATTTTTTTTTTCAAGTAAAAAACATTTTAACTCAAAGTGGGGCTCAGGAACAAAAAGATTATTTACACTGATACAAATCAAATTTTTCTTTAACCTGGAAGCCACAGTCTTAGAAGCACCCAGAAAGTTCTGGTTCTGCCTGTTCTGTTCCCTGGTCACATGACAGTGGACAGGTCACATTGTCCTGTGTGCAGAATAACGGGGGATATTTACCTCATGGGGTTGCTTCAAGTGCTAAGTGGTTTTGAAAAGCGGGTGTAAGTTTAAACCATGAGCAGTCTTCCCTGCTTCAGCCCTGGTTTACCTCAGCTGCTGGACTCTGGCGTTGGTCCGTCGCCCTGGCGTCCGGGTAGCGTTCTGCCGTCTGGAAGTTTGCAGGCTGTGAATACTGCGTAGCTCACCTCACGTTTTCACCTTGGGTATTGTAGAGCTCTCTTCCTGTGCCAACGTGCTGGAGCTGACCCGCACCAAACAGGGGCCATTTACCCTTGAGGAGCACGCCCTCCCTGAAGACAGATGGACCATCGATGACATCACACAGGCCCTTCAGCACTGCCCATCCCTTCTGCCAGAGGAGTCGGCGTCTAAAAAGCCAAAATCTGAGAAATCCAGTGACCAGGTTTTAAGCTATGAATATATAACTCTAAGCGAGACAAAGAGAGAAGAGGATGCAATTAAGACCCTCTGAGACCGGCCTGGGAAGATCATTTCCGGGTTGGTGTGTGGATGTCTTAATGCCCCTCAGTGGTGAATGTGATTGGATTCAGATAAATGAGCTTTCTGGATTTGATCTTTTCTTAGTCTTTTTCGTATGAAAAAGTAAACAATTTTCTAATTACAGAAAACAAGTAGTTCTGTTAGACTCGCAGAAGCAAGTGTACAGAATGTCACGTTTGCTTTGTTTGAACTGCCAGGGGCTTCCACTGCTCTCTGATTCCTTGAGTATATTTGAAGTGCTCAGTATTGAACTGTTCTGTTTGCAGAGCTCACGGCTGTTGTGAAGCCCTGTACTGATTGACTGTAGTCCTCTGTGGCTGTGTTTCTCAGATCTTGACAATGAATATATTTTCCTAATAAATATTCACAAATGCACAAACCTCTATTCTACCTCTAACAGAATGTAATAGTTTAATATGTGTGTAGTCTCCCATGTAGAGCAGAACTCAGCTCCTGTACCTCTGTATTGTAGAGGCTATTTCTGTGGTCACCCACATCGTATCAAATTTCTAAAAATGTGGATTTTTAGAATATAAGCTAAAGAATGTATCTTGGATTAAAATTCTCTCCTGCCTGCTCGTCAGTGTGTGTCTGTGCCTCTCAGTGGAGCTCTGAACCCCTGGCATGGTTTCTGTCTGGTTTACTCCTTCAGGTGATACTGTGTTATGGGGAGAGTGGTCCAGCATCCTCAGCTCCTTCAGGTGATTCTCTGTCATGGGGAGAGTGGTCCAGCATCCTCAACTCCCACAGTTCCTTCAGGTGATTCTGTGTCATGGGGAGAGTGGTCCAGCATCCTCAGCTCCCACAGCTCCTCCAGGTGATTCTGTGTCATGGGGAGAGTGGTCCAGCATCCTCAGCTCCCACAGCATTCTGTGTCATGGGGAGAGTGGTCCAGTATCCTCAGCTCCCACAGCTCCTCCAGGTGATACTATGTCATGGGGAGAGTGGTCCAGCATCCTCAGCTCCCACAGCTCTCAAATGCTTGTTTCACAAAACTCAGGCGTTCTCACCCCTTCAATATGACCTTGAGGATGTGTCACTTTTTAAAATAGCAAATTTCATGAGTACCTAATTTTTTTATTATGGGAGTATGTATTGTTCATTTATTTGTGTGTTTTGGGTTCTTGGAGACAAGGTTACCGTAACCCCAGATAGTGGAGTTGGAAGTGTAGCTCAGTGGTTAAGAGGACTCATTGCCTTTCCACCGTGCCTCACCCACGTCAGATGGCTCCTGCTACACAGACCTGAAGGAACTCAATACCCATGTCTGTCCTTGTAGGCACCCGTGAATGTGCATGTCTCCATGCATACACAGATAAAGTAGTTACTTTAAAAGGTGTCTAATTAAAGCCAGGATGACTTCACTCGCTATGTAGCCGGGCTCCTCCTGTTTCCTCTCCCAACTGCAGCCATTACAAGCATGCACCCCTATGTCATGTAGGAATGTAATGTATCGTGCATATATGTTCAACTGCAGCCATTACAGCATGCACCCCTGTGTCATGTATGTATCATGCAGATATGTTCAGCTGCAGCCATTACAGCATGCACCCCTGTGTCATGTAGGGATGGAATGTATCGTGCAGCTGTGACAACATTCAGAGCTTCATTTTCTAAAGTATATTTTCAAAAAGAAGATTTATTAAATATTTCATAAAATACAAGTTTGTATGCCTTTCAGATTGCCATTCTTTTTAAAAGTTGTTTCCTGTAACTAACTAAATAGATAAATTGATGGTCTTAGTATGGTTACTGTAACGTAAACCTAATATAAAAAGTTAGATGCTTCAACAGAGTACTCTCAGCATATTGGCAACATTTTTAATAAAAATGTTAAAACTACTTCTGAGCAGGCAAGATGGCTCGTCAGGTAAAGGAAAGTACTTGCCCCACGCCCGGGTGTTCCTGGGCAGCCTGCGTGGTAGGAACAGAACCAACACCAGCAGGCTGTCCGCATCTGCTGCGTAGTGCGAGCACACCCACCCCACCCTCCACATAAGAAATGAACCTTTTTAAATATAAAAACTAATTCTTAGTATAAGACAGAGAAAGAAGAGTATTGATATCCTGGTAAATTTGTAAATTAGAAGGCTTGTAAGTTTGATCCAACTGTCATGGTGCACTGAGGAGACCGCGGCAGGAGGATCTCTGTGAGTTCCGGGCCAGCCAGGGCTGTGGAGTGAGACGCTGAATGTCCGTCACGTTTCTCGCACCTGCCTGGGCCCTGTGTTTGGTGTGACAAAGGTGGCAGTGGATCCCGCTGCCCTTTGGAATGGCGTAGGCTGTGTATGGTGTGTCTTTGTGAACAGCTGGAGTCCGAATAGACCACGTGGCTGAGCGATTTCTTTTGTCTTCTGTCTTCTGATGGGAAAGAGTGGACTGGGAAAGGCGAGTAGGTTCAGAAATGGTAGCCAGTCCTTTCCTTTGGTTTGGAAATGCTGAGGAAAATTGCACAAGTCAAAGACCTACCCATAATACTCCTCATCCTAATACAACCATTTCAGACTTTATTTTTGTATTGTATTCCCCCTTTATTCATGTAATCGGGCACTTAATGCTTTGACTGACTTTTCGTGTGATCTTTGAGTGTGTTTAGTCTTCGCGATCCTCTCGGCCACAGCACTCTGACTCTGCTCCTCTAAACTGCTCTCCTGTTGGTGCGCACTTACGTGTGTCTCAGTTCGTGGTAGCTGTAGGCGATGCAATACACACAGTTTTGTGGTCTCACCATTTGTTTGGGATTTCACATGCTGTTGCTAAAGTCTCTCTGCTCTGGGCCGTTTGTCTTTATACTTTGTTCGTTTGTATAAACAAATGTCTCGATGGTTTCTTTCTCTGTTACATGACTTATGTGCAGTAAGCGCTTAGCAGAAATGTTTTTCATGGCCTGTCTTGGTTTCCTTTCCAGGTCCTGTGATTAAATGTCCTGACAAAGGCGACCGATAGGGGAAGTGCTTATTTTGGCTTCAGTTCAGGGGTACAGCCGGTCAGAGCAGGGAAGCCAAGCTGCTCAGCACACTCCGCAGACAGCACTAGCAAGCCACACATGTTAGCACTCATGGGCTCTCTCCAATTCACACAGTCCAGGACCCCCGCCTCGGGAATGGCCCTGTTAACATAGGTCTCCTGCTTCAGTTAACCTGGCCGGATCATCCTCCCAGGCATGCCAAAGGCCCGTCTCGCAGACGCCGGAGCCCGCCAAGCTGGCAGCACCGAGACCACATGTCTTGCCTTCTCATCTCCAGTTCTGCTGCCCACACTTGCTGACTCGTTTCTTCCTCCAAAGCAGTTGAAATATATTAAAGTATTTTCAATTTCGTGGGTAGCTGGAACCAAGACAGAAAGCTCTGAGAAAGTTAAAGATTCATCCTTTTTAAAATTTTCATCAAAACGTGGGAGAAATATATGTGAGTTATGTATCTTAGGCCTGAAGATACTTGGCATGATAAAGTCATTTTACTTACAGGCAAAGGCAAGTTAGAATTTTCTGAAGATACCCCAGGATGGAGCATACCAAATCACCTCATTTTCATTTCTCTCTCTCTCTCTCTCTCTCTCTCTCTCTCTCTCTCTCTCTCTCTGTCTCTCCTGAAACAAGGTTTCTCTGTAGAACAGTCCTGGCCATCCTGGAACTCACTTTGTAGACCTTGAACCCACAGAGATCCGCCTGCCTCTGCCTCCCAAGTGCTGGGTTTAAAGGCGTGCACCACCACCATCTGCATGCCCTTTTGATTTTGATTCTTTAAGCCTTACGTTTTTGAGAAATATTGTGTTCACTTGAAAGTTGTTTAAAATAGTCAAAGAATTATTTCCTGACCTTAATATCCATGAACATCAAAATAATGGGAATTTGTTCTTTACAAACTCAACCTTGCGATTGGTGAGCAAGAGATAAACTCCCATTTCCCCATGCTCACTGGATCCTCCTTTCTTCCATATGAATTAATTGTTGGTTTCTGACTCACTGGGAGTCACCCATCTGAACGGTTCAGTTTCTGCCCCTCTGATTGAAATCCATATCAAACAGTAAACATCTACAGGTTCAGTTAGCTGGTGAAGTTGTTCTGTTTCAAAGGAAGAAAGTAATTTTCATTGCATCATGATGTGGATAATGGAACCGTGATTCAAAGGTGCTCTAAAGTGCCGTGCAGTTATCAAACAGATGAAGATAACGGTGTGACGTTTGGGCATTGAAATTATTGTATTAACCTTACATTGTAAATAGACGGCTTAAACTGATATTGGGCCAGCGGTTCTAGCTGCCCTGGTCCTCTGTTAATGCAGATGTGGTGAACGCATTACATGGCACTCAGATCGGCAGTACCTTCATTAGCAGTATGTAAGTTAAGTTTTCGAATGGTGTGTTTTCAGATTGATGTGAAAAATGCTGAAGCCAGTCATAAAGTTGTGAGGGATTTTTTTCTACTCATTTCTCTTGGAAAACTGTGTAATAAGATTATTTCTGTGTTACCATTAATCAGCTCTTTGGTGGGGGGCAAATCATCTCTGGGGACTCAGCTAGCTCGCCTTTGACGAAGGAGACAGCCTGGCCTGTCTCTAAGAACTCTGCCAGAGTCAAGTCCTGGGCTTTGTGTTCTCAGAAACTCATTCCTCAGGAACTTGGGTTTTACTGCATTTATTGATTCTGGAGGGTTTTCGCCCTTCATTTCTTGTATTGTACACGTCTTCTAGTTACTAGTCTTTCGTACGCTCACGTTTCATTGTGGGCATCCAACCCCTTTCATGGTCCCCATCCCTTTACCCGTCTGCTCTCAGTCCTGAGTTTCCTCAGATCTCTTTTCCAGATACTTCCTTCTGCAGTGTCTGTTGTGTTCTGTTTTATTTCTAAAACATCACAGTATATTATATATAATGCATTATTTAAAATCTGCCTCTCCCTCCCCATGGCACAAAGGATTGAACCCAGGACCTCATTCATGTTTAGACATTGTCCTACCACTGAGCTGTGTCCCAAAGCTCCATGTTGTCTTATTTCTTCATCAGGCTTTCTGTGAACATGTATCTTTAAACTTCTATTAACAACTCAATATGTATGCAGAGAATTGTTCATCAGCATATAGCTTCACGTGGTTTCAGAGACAAGACACATTTGTGGCCAGTGTGTAAATCAAGCAGCAGAACACTCCTAGCCCTGCCTGTTCCTAGGCTCTGCAGCTTTTGGGGTCACTCGCACCCTGCTCCCACCCACTACACACTGTGCATTTTATTATCGCGTCTGTTTTGTGCTTTATATAAGTGTAAGCACACGTCTGTACACATCCATGTCTGCTCAAGATTGTGTGTGTGGTGTGTGTGTGTTCTTTATTTTGTTGCTGTCCTAGCCCAGGCTGTTGGAGCAAATACCACAGATGGGATTGGCCTAGCCAGCAACTGTTTTCTCTGGGGCAGGGTGCCAACATGGTCTTGTTCCTGGTCAAGTCTCTTCTGGCTCACCAAGCCCTCTTGGGATAGAGAAGAAAGTCCTTTGTCCCCTTCTCTTCACACAGGGCACTAATCTCATCGTGGGCTCTAATGCATGGCTTTATCTAAGCTTAACTGGTTCCCACAGGCTCTACTTTCTAACTAATTGTGCTGGGGTTGGGCTGTTGTGACTGAATGGGCATGTCCCCTATAGGCTCTGATATCTGAATGAAGACTTGGCTCCAGAGGGGAACAGCCCTGCTGGAGGAAGAAGGTCACCCTTTGAGATGAAAAGCCCCACATCACTTCCGGTTCACTCTGCTTTCTGCTCACAGTTGATGATCTGAACTCTCAGCTTCCTGCCTCACCCTCCATACCTGTCTGACGGAACTAAGCCCTCTGAAACCATAAACACAGACAGACCCTCCCTTCTGAAAGTTAGTCATGGTGGATTGTCGCAGCAACAGGAAGGGAGCTAATCCGGACATCACACAAACATCGGGCGGGAGTCAGGAAGCTTCTGACACGGGCTTTGTGTTCCATTACTGTTGGTGTCACTGTGCTTAGCATGCCCCTCTGTGTTTTACTCAATGACAATGCACTGCTTCGGTTTCAGATGGGCTCTGTGAACTATCTAGTATTTACTTCCTGGTGAGAAATGCGACCTCGCTTGCACGGGCTGTGTCTAACAGTGGAGTCTAGTTCGTAAGGTGCACGACCTAAGGGTACGTAAGGTCGTATGGTGTACGTGTGTGAAGCTTTGGTAGCTGCCAGGAGCAGGTTCTCAAAGCTTCCCAGCAGTGCCTCGGGATTCCGGCGTGCCACACCAGCACTGGCACTAAATGTTCTCTGAGCTATTTACAGAGGTGTTTGTGTCACCACAGGGCCCCTCTTATAGTCCCCCACCCCCAGCCTCCCCCCATGCCCCTTGTCTCTCCCCCCATGCCTCCGGTCTCCCCTCCCATGCTCCGCGCCTCCCCCCATGCCCATCTCCCCTCCCTTGTCCCCCAGTCTCCCCCCCCATGCCCCCGGTCTCCCTAGTTATGTTTGGTCTGACTCTTTAGTCTATTTCTTAGCTAACCTTGTCTGTTTAGTGGTTTCGAGTAATTCATTTACCTAAAATTCTTTTTTAAAGACTTGTTTTTATTATTTTTAAAGCTAAGTATAGGTGCGTGTATCTGTGTCTGTCTACACGTGGGTATGTGCACATGAGTACAGGTGCCCACAGAGGCCAGAGGCATGGAAGCCCCTGGAGCTGGACTTACAGGTGGTTCTAAACCATCTGACATGGATGCCGGAAACCAAACTCCCGATCCTCTGGGAGAGAAATGCTGGTGAACCGAGAACCACCCACATTCCAGAACCTGGTGTCCCCATCCTGCCTTCAGGGACTTGGTGCCAGCAGCCAATCACCAGCTGCCAAATGCGACATGCCCACTGTTGCCACAAGTCAGGTACTCTCCTCTCCCCCTCTCTTTGCCACAGAACCCTAAAGCAGCAAGGGCTCTTAGCCACGGAGCCATCTCCAGCCCTCGCCTCATTCATCTGAAATCCTTACAGCGTATGTGCTGGTATCGTTTGTCGAATCTCCTCATTCTCAGCCAAGGCAAACTCCTCCGTGTTGCAAAGTGGGGTCCTGGGTTCATTCCATGAATCTTTATCTATGTGGACCGTGGCTTGCCCCGGAGCATCCCTGTAGAGACCACTATTCCAAATGTGAAATGTGTATGTGCCTTGTAATAAAACTGCAGGTACGCAGCAGAAGACAGAACTGAAGAGAAACTGGAAGCCAGTGAGAACTGGCGGCATCTGCCCTCCTCCGCCACCGCCACCACCACCCCACACTCCTCCACACTGCCCCCCACCCCCGTGACTCAGACAAAGTAGGGAAAGCCCAGGAGAAACAAAACCAAAACTGGTAATGCTATGGAAAATCGGAACACTGGCAGTCATGTGACCTAAGTGACGTTAGGACGCGCTGCCTAGTGGACACACCACTGTGAGGGGACAGACGTCGGCACGAGGTCGGCCGTTTCAGTCTCATGATGCAACTGCGATACACTTCAAGATTAAAACCATGTATTTTATAGTCACATATTTGGTGATTTCCAACATGAGACCAATCAGAGAAGTCACCTAGTATTTAAAAATTAAATAACAAACTTCAAAGCAACTTAATGGGTGAAAGAAACAAAGTTATTTTAAGTGAAATCATAACCATGTAAAGACCAGAAAACACCAATGTGCAGTTTTTATAACCCGATAACCAACCTTCGAAATCCTGTAGCTGGTAACATACCTATTAAACAAAAAAGCAAACAAATGCTTTCGCTCAATGACTGGAAACAAGGAAATGAGTACTTGTCTATATTTCTATCTGTCTTCTACGTGTCTGTCCATCAGTCATCTGTCCACCCATCAGCCCTATCTACCCATCAGCCCTACCTATGGAGAATCATGACAGTCCACCCACTTCAACTGCGTCTGCCCGTTCTGTCTTCTTCCCAAAGTGCGTTTGTTCCCCATCTTCCCTTTGTTTTCTCTCAATTTACCCTGCATCCTTCACTCACTGATGTCTCTAAGCATTATCCAGTGTCTTGTTACCATTAGGGTAGAATTTGGTACTCCCTTGAGGTTTTCTGTATACTTAAATTATTCACCACCCCCCCCCTGGCATTTATAGTTGAAAGAATTTTGAGATTATTTGGTCTATTTTTGGTAAAAATGGAACCCACCGTATCCTAAAGAGTGTTTGGGAAACTGACTTGTGGAACTAATGTTACAGTTATCTCGGTTCCTTAGGAAACAGTCGTCAAAGGAGCGCGCTCAGTCACTAGGATGCCTGTTGTGCCAGCAGAGGACCTGAGTTTGGCCCCAGATCCATGGAAAAAAGCCGAGTGGGATGGCACATGCTGCTGATCCCAGCCCTAGGGAGGCAGAGACAAAAGGCCCCTGGTTTTCCTGGACTGGAGAACCAAGATCAGTCTGCAAATCCCAGGCCAGTGAAAGACCTGTCTCAGAAAACAAAGTGGAAGGCATCCTGAGGAAAGGGAACCAAGGCTGAGCTGTGGCCTCTACTCACACACACACACACACACACGCACGCACGCACATATACACACACATACAAACATAAATACACACAGTCACATACACTCACACACACATACACACTCACATACACACACATACATACATACATACAGTCTCACATACACTCACACACATACACACACAGCCTCACACATTAGGACACATATATACTTACATACACACATAGTCACAAAACATTCAAATACACAGTCTCACATACACTCACACACATATACACACATATATACTCACACACACTAAAAATCATAATCTGCCAAGAAGTAGTCAAGAACACAATTTTTCGTGTTTTGGGGTGCTTTGAAATATTTCACCTTCTCATCTTTCTGTTCTAAGAGAAGAGAGCACCGAAAAGTGGCTTCTAACTCCAAATTCCTGCGTTAGCCAGGACAGCACTCAGAGGCCAGGTATCAAGTCACTAATGGTCCCTGGGTTCACAGAGCTGACAGGATGATTGAAAGGTGGTGACTGGGCTCATCTTACTCTGTAATTCAAATACAGCAGTTGTCAAAATATTCACAAGTGACTTTCCTCTGAGGGGATAAGGCATGGTGTACAAGAGACATGGTTCAGGCCTTTAAGAGCCTTCACTTAACTTGAGAAGGGATTTCAAGGAGAGAGGGGGAGAGAGAGTGAGAGAGCAGTGCAGGGCTGTGTACCACATCATCAGTGAGTGTGTTTGTCAGGAAGGACTTAGTGGAATAAGATGTTCCTGAAAACATCTGTTACATTCCTGCTGAAAGGAGAGGAGAGAGCACAGGATGTCGTTGGAAGACAGGCTTGGAGTCACTAGAGAACCAAGGGGACAGAGCAGCCGAGGGAGAGATTAGTCCTGCAAAGATGGCAGAGGACATGGTCAGTCAGTAGGAGTCCAGTCTGAATGGAGAAAAGGGTCTGAGTCATCAGGGATGACGTCATTGAGCATTGAAGCTTCGTAAGGACTCAGCGATGCTTCAGAGCAGAGACTGGCTCATTTGGCAGCGTTGCTTATGGAGCCTGCACTAGCACAGCTACGTAGGTGGAAGCAGGAGGCAGACACCCAGTTAGAAATGAGTACAGAGCAATAATGACTGATTGAGGTCATAAACTACAAACGGGAGACTCATTAGGTGACGGACATTTGAATGAACAGCAAAAATGAAATTGACGGTCTTTAGTGATTTGCTAGATAATTGAGGGTTATGGAATTGAAGGACAAAGTGATTAGCCATCGTTTTTCTTGAAGGAAATAAAGCTCAAATTCTGTTTGAGAAGCATTTTCTTAGGCACCGGGTAGCTGATAACAGTTGCCTGTGATGGGGACATCCACATGCATAGCCCTCTTTTACCAGATGATGAGCGTCTTGGAAAGACTGCAGAGTGTATTGTGTGTAGAGTCTGTTGACGCTGGTCTGTCTTTAGGGCATCCTAACTGTGATTTGAAACAACCAAGTGGTTGATTGCATGGGCTCTGGATGACACATTCTCCCAGGCTACTGCTACCATCAGCTGTTAACCTTAGACAAGTTAATTCACTTCCCTTGCTTGTAAAGTGGAGGTATTAAGACTCCCCTTCACAAAGTCCTGAACCCCAAATTAGATGATTCAGATAAGGTAGTATGGTTCTTGGAGCCCAGGAGACAGGGAGCAGTGAATAGCTGCGTATAGCTCACACCTGACCACACAGAGGGGGTGCATGCGAGTCTCCCACCTCATGGGTCGTCCTTATCATGGGCATTTCAGAGATGCCTTCTCTTTTTTGGGTAATAAGTTGTGAGCCACAATTTCCTGACATCAGAGATTTCGGTGGGATAAGCTACCAATGCAAGTAGACATGGCTTTAGAGGATGGTGGCCACATCTGTGCAGCAGGTACATTAAGAGCCCTAGCTATTTGCACACATTTAACCCATTTACTCTGCTTGGAAGCCCACCCCATCTCCTCCGTCATCTGAGAGCGTGTCTTTGAACCACGCCTAGCTGTTTCCTGTAAAACGTGCCGAGCAGTCCCAAGCCAGATGTGTCCACACATTTATAGACACAGCATTAACCTTAGTACAGCAGCCCCTCTCTGTGGCATCACGTCCCAGTCTCAATATCTGTAGTTAGCCGCTATCTGGACATATAAAACAGGAATTTCTGGCTGTGGACGGTTCACAAGTTCTACTTAGCATTTATTAGAGTGCTTTCATCACTGTTTATTATCAGTAATTGGTTGCTACCCTTTACTGCCTCATTTATATCATAGAAATGTCTAGAGAAGATGACAGACGTCAGTGTGGTACTATCTGCAGATTGCGGCATTCAATGAGGACCTCGGAATGTGCCCAGTAATAAGAAGGGGCTAATTGTCTGTCGGTTGTAGCCTGCACCTTTAATTGCAGCACGCGGGAAGCAGAAGCAGGTGAATCTATGTGAGTTCGAGGCCTACGAAGTGAGTCCCAGGAAATTCAGCACTGTACTCTGTCTGGGGTGGGAATGGGGGGCTAATTACCTTAAAACTCTTTCACTTAGGTTATTCCATTGGTCCCTTCCAGCTGATCTCGTGACATCATAGGATCTGTCTTTAGACAAAGACCTTGAAGTGGGACTGAGGGGAGGTGACCCACCAAGAGATGCACCCGTAGTGTGCAGGGCACACTCATGCCTGCCTGCATCACATCCGGGGAAAAGTGCTCTGTGACACACATGTTTAGTGGAAGGGATGGAGCATGTGCTGTAATGCAGAGGAGGAGGGGAGGGGGAGAAGAGGGGAGGACGAGGAGAAAGAAAGAAAGAAAGAAAGAAAGAAAGAAAGAAAGAAAGAAAGAAAGAAAGCCATTTTAGATAAAAAGGATTTGGAATAAATGCATAGAAGACATTTGTTTCCATTTTCATGTGGCAGACAAGAAACTTCTGGTTTGAGCCTGAGCGTAGGGTGGAACGGCCGGGGGTTCATCTTGGGTGAGACCCCCTCTTGGACTACATCTGGTCTGGGGCTGCTTGGTATGGGCTTTATAAAAAGCAGCTGGGCACAGTTCAAAGATGAGCAGCAACATGATGGAGGAGCTGACGGGTGGATTTATGAGTACAGACTAGCAGATTTAAATATGTGCAGCTCAGCTAAGCAGACGGGAGGGGAGGCTAAATTTGTACAAGTATCTGAAGTGTGTAAACACTAAAAAGGGAGATTATTCATTTAATACAATACACGGGGGCATGATATGCAGTAATAGGATAAAAACTTAAGCTAAGCATATAGGTTTTTTCCTGATAATGAATCTATTAAGGCTGGCTATTCTAGAGAAGCAATAGAGATTTCAAGCCTTACGGTTTTTAAAACTTTCTTGGGAACTGGGTATTAGCTGCTAGAGCATTGTTATTCATTGGTCAGGTGTGATAATGGCCTGATGGTTGGGTAAGGAAATGGCAGGGCTGGGAATACAGCTCAATAGGCCAAGTGCTTGCCTGGCATACACAAAGCCCTAAATTCAGTCCCCAGCCCCTCACATAACAAGACATGGTGGTATACACCTGTAAGCCCCGCATTAAGGAGGTGAAAGAAGGAGGATTAGAAAGTCTAGATCATCCTTGGTTATGCAGCAAGTTTGAGACCAGCATGGAAAAATGAGACCCTACCCCCAAACCAAAAGTGGGAGGGGGCATCAGGATGGCTCAATGGGTAAGAGCACTGCCACTAAGCCTGGTAACCTGAGTTTGTTCCCCAGAACTCAACGTGTTGGAAAGGGAGAACTGGCTCCCGCAGGTTGCCCTGTGACCTTTGCATGTTGATGCTGTTACATGCACACGCCTACATGGGTGTGTGGGAGCCTTATGATAAAAGTAGCTTACATTCTAAGAGATTTGAACTTGTACTGGCCCTCATACCTTGAGGTCACTTAGGACTCCTGTTCTACTGTGTACTCGGTCTGTTTAACCTGCCTTTAATAATGTGACAACCAACCTACCTGTCTTGAATTTCTCATTTAAGCAATTTCTACAGCTTAAGCTAATGCTTAGCTGCAATCTGAAGTTGTATTCTTTCGTGCCCCTGCCCCAGGGTAATGCAGGCGCGTTTGTGTTAGGATAATGTTTTCCTGCAAATATCAAATGGGATGAAAGTGGCCCTTTTAAAATGAGCATCCAGCACACATTCTGAAAGCAGCCTTCAGGTGTTGCTTGACAGTGTTTGTTTGCTTGCTATCTGGGTCAGGTGGAGTCAGTAGAAGTCAGTGACTTTATGCCATGTAAAATCTATTAAGGATTTGCAAAAAGAATTTCTTATTCCTTCCCCATCTGATGCTTTCTTTGTTGTTCAATAAAAGAGAGAGAGAGCAAAACATTCTGTTAGGACACAGACAGACAGGCCAAACACAGAAACACAGAGACAGACAGACAGGAACACACAGATTCATAGGACAGCCTTCAGACTCATAGACAGACAGACTCACAGACAGACAGAGGACAACAGAAGACACAGGAACAGTAAAATAAGAATTCAAATCTGGGCTGGCACTTGGTTTAGTGACATCAAAGAGAGATGCTTTGATTTCTTTCCTTGATGTGATACTGACACATTATTGGTGACTTTATTAAACCAAACTCACACAGACACACACACACATACACACACACACAAAGTAAATGAATTCAAAATGTTTAAATATTTTTCCAGTGTTACACTGGATTATTGACATACAACAAACTGTTATAAAGAGATTTGCTTAACAATACTGCAACAAAGAAAGAAATAAAGGAAAAGAAATAGAAAGGGGAAGAGGAAGAAGATGAGAGGAAAGGATGGATGAAACTGGCATGGCAAATACTTGATCATCTGACTCTTGGGCAAGCTCGAAGAGTCCATTTTACTTCTTTTTCTGCTCCCTTATGTGCTTGCAAGCCTTCACCATAAAAAGTGTTGATGTTTTCCTGAACACAGTTCACCAGTATACCTGTCCCTGGGCTCCGGGACTTTAAATGCCTTCTGTCAGGTAAACAGACTTCTGGTCAACCAGGACCCAGGGCCTTTTTCATCTTGTTCTTGAGATGAAAGGCTCTCTCTGCAGCTATAGATGGAAGTCAAGAAAATGCTTAGCAGTGCACATCTCTGTGTCGTTCCAAGAGATGGCCTTTTAAGGTGAAAGGCAGGTTATTAAACCACTTCTCATAGGCCACCCCGTTCTTCTGTCACTGAGGGAAGATCCTGTGTCTTTGGAATGACAGGGCCTTGGTCTCTCAAACAGAGAAACATTCCCCTCTTGTTGAGTTTGGGAAGAAAAATGATCATTCATAAAGGTGTATGTGTGTGTGTGTGTGTGCAGGTCTGTGTGTGCATGTCTCTGTGGGCGTGTGCGTGTCTGTGTGTGCATGTCTGTGTGTGTGTGTGTTTAGATGAGAGTGGAGGTGAGTCTGATGTTTGCTCAGCTGATTTACAATGCTCCTGTCTTACCTTTCAGATTATTGGACGTAGAGTTGTGTGCCTCTGTGTCCACAGAAAGGGAAAGATTTGAAAACCCCAGTTAACTTCCATAAATATAGATATTGAAACAAAAACAGAAAACAATATTGCCAGGTAAGTAGAAGCAGCATTTGAGGCCTCTGTAACCACATAAATGCTAGTAACCGGCCTGTAGGTCCAACATGTCAAAGGCAAAGATGACTAGCTAGCCTGGTCAAAGCTGTGAATTCTGGGTTCAAGTGAGAGATACGTAAGATGCAGAGTGATAGAGAAAGACATCAGATGCCAACTTCCCGTCTCCACATGCACACACTTGGAGATACGCACCTGAAGGCACACGCACTCACACATGCAAAAACAAATAAAACCAAATCAAAACAATAGAGAACCGAGTTGAAGGTCTAGCTCATTAACAGAGTACCTGCCTGGCATATGTGAGTCTCGCAGCTCTGTGGGGATTTTGGTTTTATTTTTAGGGAAGAATTTATAAGGCAAACTCTTCCCATCATTTCCCCTCTCTAAGAAGACCTCACCTCACCTTCTTGCTTTGAATGTTTATGGCAGGAAGTCTAAAGAGCGTTTGTAGTGCAGGCCCTGTCTGTTTCTTAGTTTGCTGGAGGAATATATAAAAATATTTGATCTGGATGCTGCTGGCGGCAATCAAGCAGGAACAAAGCCTGATATCCCAGGAGCTGTCGTGTCTGAAATTTTCTAGAATGCACAACTAGGCCAGCATGGCAGTAAGAAAGAGGTGGAGACCGGCTTAGTGTGAGGGTATTCTGGGCATACAGGAACTTCCTGGAGGGAAAGTGGGATGGGTGGGCTGTGTGTCACAGGCATTTATCCCCAATAACTGTCTTGGGCTAGGCCAGTACCTCCCGCCAGGGCTCTTAAAGAAGAGGTCGGTAAGCTTCCTGGATCCTCCTCTGCCTGTTGAGGTGCTGCTCCTCTTCTTAAACTCCTCAAACCTACCAAATAAAGCTGGGTAAGCCATGGCTAGTCTTCCCCTCACATCCATGGTGTTTGGCACCATCCACACATAAAGATGTGTCAAAGAGGCTGGTGTGCTGCACGCCTTTAAACCCAGCATTTGAGAGGCAGAGGCAGGTAGATCTCTGAATTGGCCAGACTGGTCTACGTGGAGAGTTCCCGGACAATCAGGGCCGCATAGCGAGAACCTGTTTCAAACAACCAACCCAAAGAAGTGTTTGCCAGCAGCTGGGGAGATGGTTCACCTGCTAAGGTGCTGGCCATGCCAGCAGGAAGATCTGAGTTTGTTCCCCAGATCCACAAAAACAAACAAACGGGCATGAACTCATAATCTCAGCACTGGGAACATCGAGGATTCCCGGGACTTGCTGGTCAGCCAGTCTAACCGAATCAGCAAGCCCCAGATTCAGTGAAAGAACCTTGCCTAAATAGTCAAGCCATAGAGGGGTGCACAGGAATGTGTACACACAAGCTTTGACAGCATAATACTACAGTCTCTCTCCTCTCTCTGAGCCGTCCTACGTTTATGGAGTCTAACCTCTACGCAGAAGCAGAAGATGGTTTTCCACCTTCGCTTCTCTCTTCGGCCATCATGGTTTGCTGTAACAAATACCTGGTGCTTGGCAGTATATCTAGAGGAGAAATCACAGCTGTGTGTGTCAGAGCATGGTGCTAGTATCCATCATCTCTGGCTTCATCCCTACAGACCGCATTATGGTGGGAGCGATCGCATTGTAAGTCAAGGAAGCAGGAGGCACAAGGCCAGTTTCGTGCTTTGGTGGGAACTGACTGGAAACCCATTAGGACATCCCTTCTGAAGTAGCTCTCTGGGTGGCATGACCATCTTCCTCTGGGCCCCTGACTCTTAGAGGTTTCCTTACCTTAGCCGTGCCACACTAAAGACGGCACTTCCGCCCTCAGACCCTTGGGAGTGGGCTCAGGCCAGCTCCTAACCAAAGCATCCTTCCAGTGTCTCTTCATGGACCAACTTAAAGCGTATGATCATGAAGTCTTTTTTGATGGCCTAGTCAGAATTAATCCATATTCATTTCAATTACCTTGCCACCCCATACATAAGCTTATTATTATATTAAACAGCTTGTCCTGATATGTTTAGATGCCTGTCTTCTCTGTGGGCTTTGGGTGAACAAACGCTCTTCATCTGCATCTCCCGGTGCCTGCTGTAGTCATGGCACTCAGCATCATTGAATGCATCTCAGAAGCTGTGACGTTCCAAATGGAAGCTCGCGAGTTTAAGAGGCTAGATCGAGTGAGCCAGCCTTCTTCACCGGCACATGCGCAGTGGTGTTTGGGCCTCGGGTTTGCCAGTCTGCCTCAAGGACAGCATCCTCCACTGCCTAGGAAAAGCAGCTGCTCTTAATTTAGACTTTGACCCAGTGTCCCCGAGTGGGCAACTGTTTTCCCCAATCCTGTGTCTTGAGAACAGGATGATAAATATAATGTAGAGATCACACAGGAGATATTAATTCTGCTACCCCAAGCAACCGTTCAACTTTAGAACCCGGGGAGACATTAACAGCGGGCAGCAATTTGCAGCAGCTTTGTTTGTTTGTTTCCGAGAGCGTTGTTTGTTTGGCTTCTTCCTCAATAAGAAGCATCTCGACGTAACTAGTCCGGACATCTGTCCCACTTTCAAAAATTACAAGTTTCGATCACTGCTAAATTGTACAGATTCCAATCTGTCTGCTCTGCATACATTTGCATCCATAAAAGCGGAATCAGACTAAAAGCCTTTCTAATGTAATCCCCTAAATGCATGAAGTATTAGGTGACTCTCCCCTACTGGTTCATGTGTTGCTAGGGACTTAGAAAGATCATTGATTTGAATTATTTAATGTGCATGGCAAGTTGAGTTTCAAGAAGAAGAGGGGAAGGAGGAGGAGGAGGAGGAGGAGGAGGAGGAGGAGGAGGAGGAGGAGGAGAGAAAAGAAGAAGAAGAAGAAGAAGAAGAAGAAGAAGGAGGAGGAGGAGGAGGAGGAGGAGGAGGAGGAGGAAGAGGGAGGAGGAGGAGGAGAAGAAGACCACCACCTTTGGTTATTGCTTTAGTGTTTATTTCTATTACATTTACTTATTTATTTATTTTTGTTTTCTGGTTTTTCGAGACAGGGTTCTCTGTGTGATGTAGCCCTGGCTGTCCTGGAACTCCCTCTGTAGACCAGGCTGGCCTTGAACTCAGGGATTCACCTGCCTCTGCCTCCCAAGTGTTTGGGTTAAAGATGTGCGCTAACACCACCGCCTGGCTTGCTTGCTTATTTATTTATTTATTTATTTATTTATTTATTTATTTATTCATTGGGGGCTTGTTTGTGTGCGTGCTCAGAGGTTGGCTTTTGAGCTTTTCTCTCTCAGCATGTAAATTCCAGGGTGGCCAGTCTTGATGGCCAGTGTCATTACTCACTCAACCATCTTTCTGGCCCTGCTTTTTTTTTTTTTTATGTGAAATCTCATTATTCTTGGGAAATAAGTTAAGCTGTATTCAGAGGCGCTCCAAAAAAGGGCCAGATTTGCTTCATGTTTTTAAACCGTCCAGGAAATGTTTGATTGTAATGAAACACTAGTGCGAAAATTGGGTTGAAATTGCTGAGCTAAAAATATAGCTAGAACTGCACATTATTCTAATGCCATGACTTTTTCATTGAGGATTGGCACAGACTTAGAGACACGGAACTTTCTAATTTATAATAAAAAAATATCACCCTGGATGTTTGTTGTTGCCTTTGAGATTTTAAGCTGGTTTTCACTCAAACTCAGTCAACAATTCTAGACTTGAAATGTCGAGCATTTTGTTGTATGATCTAAGTCTTAATTCTGATTTATTTCTTTTGGTATTTTACTCTCATAGAAAAACAGCTGTGTGTCTCATCAGCACAATTTGACTGCTAACATCTGGATGCAGAGGTTTATTTTAGCTTGTGCTCTGTTCAGTACGCAGGCCAGAAATGGAAGTCTTGTGTGTGCTGTTTAGCATGGCTTTCTGTGGCAATCCGAGGCTCCTGTTTAATCCCTTGGATAACACAGCACAAATGAAGACACCAAGGTCCCATCTATATGTGGCTGCCCATCTTGTGATGGGAGTCTGGGGGAGGATTAAAAAGATAACTCTGTAATTTAGCATCTAAACCAGGCACTTTCGAGAGCTCATGTGGAATGTAGAACTATTAAGAGGCATTAGTTCCTTACAACAGGTATAATGAGGACCACCCAGGACAAACCAGATGCAAGGTCACCCCAGCTAGAGAGCACACCACTAACACAGACAGCTTCTTGACCTTGATACATAGCAAACTCCTCTGGGAATTCTAGGGTGCTATTGATGGAGAGCTGGGCCAAGGAACAATAAATATAGATTCTAATATTTGGTCAGCACCACACTTACTTGTCACAGCAGATTAAAGTCACGTGACAACCCAAGACAGAGCAGGTAAAACTGGACAGAGCGTGTAAACATGTTCTAATAATAAATAGGAAGTCACTGATGGTAGATTTTTGTTATTAGTTAAATAAATACCTTAACAAACCAAAAGAAGCTCGCTGTTGCAGGACAGCTGGAAGCTAGCATCCTGCCGACATGAGCTGAGATGTGAGCTGCACGTGGCTCTGCTTCTGGACCTGGAATAGGTTTCAATGTTACACACCCTAGGTACAGCTACCAGCCCATTTTCACAGAACACCACTTCTTCCTGAACTAATACACCTTAAAACTATGTGCAGCAATGATGGCTCACGCCTTTAATCCCAGCACTCGGGAGACAGAGGCAGGCGGATCTCTGTGAGTTCGAGGCCAGCCTGGTCTACAAGAATGAGTTCCAGGACAGGCTCCAAAGCTACAGAGAAGCCCTGTCTCGAAAAACCAAGAAAAGCTGCAGCTTCTCAAATCTGGGAGACCTGCTTGTGTTTCTTGCTGTACGTGTCTTTTTTCTTAAAGTCTCTTTGAGGCCTTTAAGAGTCTGGCAGAGGCTTGATGTATGGATGGTAACGCTGCCGGGCATGTATACAAGGGGCCTGCCAGGCGAGAGGAGGGCAGGGATCTGCCCTCGAGGTACTGCTCAGTAACTCAGGAGAGAGAATGAATTGTTTTGCTGCATATGGGTCGGCACCATCCAAAGAGGACACATGTTAGGCAGAGGGGTAGAGGAAACATTGTTCTCTCCCTCCCTCTCTCTCTCTCTCTCTCTCTCTCTCTCTCTCTCTCTCTCTCTCTCTCTCCATACATACATACATATATATATACATATATATAAATATACATATATATATATTTGCGTACTTGAACTGTGTTCTAATGTTTTAAAACTAGAAACAGACATAAGGACTTGGAGGACTTGGGAAGCCATCTGCCCCTCATCTGCAGATTCCACTGTGCTTTGGTTTCCCTGAAAGCTGGCCTGGCTTCTGGACTCCTCCTTCCACGGGGTGCAGTGGTCGTTGGTAACATGCTCATCCTGTTGGGCCTCAGCACCTTCCTGGCTGCTGGCTTTTGGCCTTCACTGTGGGATTTCCTTGCTCAAGTAGCTGACACCAGGTCTTGGCATTTGGCTCCCATTGTGCCTTCTCACTGGACACCTTGCCCAAAAGACCTGGGTTTGGATGCTATCATATTTCCATGTCCACAGCTCCAGCCTCAGTCACAAAGGGCTCCTTTCACTCCCCACGGGACTCGTCCATCTGTGCTGTCGGCAGAGGTCCGTGAGGTCTGGGCAGAGGCAGGCGTGGAAATCCAGAAGCAATGAATGTCATTGCATATGCCCAGTTTGAGGAGTGTTTGGTGTCTAAGAATTAGTTGAGAGGCAAATGTAGTGAGTTTTTCTCCGCCCCACCATCCAGCTCCCAAATAACGACACAGAGACTTGTTACTAATTATGTAGGCCCAGCCTTAGCTTAGGTTTGTCCCACTAGCTCTTGTTACTTAAATTACCCCCCCCCTTTTAATATAAATCTATGTTTTATCACATGGCCTTTACCTCTCTCCTATTCTGTGTGTCCAATTCACTTCACATCTCCAGAGCAGCCCTCTTAGCCCCCCAAATCTGTTATTGCCTTCCCCAGAGAACAGCCCATTAGAACTGAAGGTGACCTTGCAGAAGGGACGAGAAAGGTCTTGCTGGGGCCTGGCTCATTTCCAGCTGTCTGAGGAAAAGCACAAGACTACATCGGTCAGCCCTGGAAGTCCTCAGCTCGGCCAGTGGCTGTGTTCCAGCTTCATTCTGTTACCTTGGAAATCCAAATATTTTTCAGTCCCTCCTCTTCTCTGTGCAAGCGTGGATGAAGCCAAGTGACAAGAGCCTGCACCCTCACAGGGCCGCAATTACTCAGCCTCCCGCTGGCTGCACGTGCAGGCGGGGATGGGAATCGAGGGCTCCTGAAGCAGGACTGAGGGGGAGACCCGAGTCTGTATTGAAGAGATGTGATAAGAGCCATGTTTCATTTATCTTGCCTAAACCTGTGGGCCAAAGGAGGCAGCTTGACCTTCCATTGAAAAGGAATAACAATATGACGAACCTCTACTTTTTCTTTGTGTGCGTCCTACTTTGCCCTAATTTCATAGATGAAATCACACACTCAGAACTGACTTTATAATTCAGCTCTGAAGTCTAGAAAGGCTACACAGGGGGAGCACGGTGCCTTTTACTATATACACAGGGCGCTTGATGCCTTTTAATATATACACAGGGAGCACAGTGCTTTATAATACACACAGGGGGACACTGTGCTTTTTAATATATACATGGGGAGCATGGTGCTTTTTAATATACACAGGGGGAGCACAGTGCCTTTTAATATATACATGGGGAGCACGGTGCTTTTTAATACACACAGGGGGAACACAGTACCTTTTAATATGCACAGGGGGAGTACGGTACTTTTTAATACTTACATGCGGAGCACGGAGTCTTTTAATACACACGGGAGGAATATGGAGCCTTTTAATACACACGGGGAGCATGGTGATTTATAATATACACAGGGAGCACGGTGCCTTTAACACAAACAGGGGAGCATGGTGCCTTTTAATATACCTACACCCTGGTGTGTTAAGTCTCCTAGAAAGCTAGGGAACGAGCCCCCAACCTGAGCAAGCACAAGGAGGGTGCCATGTGAAGGACATCGCAGCACCCCAACCTGAGAGCTGGCGGAAGTTCTAGGGAAAATTATAACTATTATTATCCTTTTATTTTCAACCGTGATGCAGGGAGTTTAATTAATTGCACCCTCACTTCAGAGCACACCGCCACTGGCACCCCTGCCAGCCCTTGCTCTCGCTTAGTGCATTGCTCCTGATTCCTGTGTCAAGATCTCACTGCACCCGACCCCACCCATGCTGATTGTCTGGTGTATTTACTGTGCCCTCTTTATCTGTGTGTGCCCCTACAGGCCGAGCCAGCTGGTGCCATCAGTTTGTCTGGTTGTGCTTTTCCACACGTCGTCCCATCTTTTGTCTCTCTCACTGGATTTTTAAGGCCCAGCCTTACTGCTGTATGCACATCTAATTTATTGACTATGTTGCCAGGGAATAATTCAGAGTCCTGACTTCCTTGTTTGGTCTCTATATAGACTGCATTCTGTACCAAGGAAGTTAGGTGCCTTATTTCATTTGATATGCAAATTAACTCAGGAGTGGTGTGTTGCTATTTTGATAGCAACTCCAACATTGAGTGAAAACACATGAGATTATAGTGAGGGTTCAATAGCCTTAGAAAGTGGCATGACTTGAATCTGGAATGTGCCCATAGGCACCTGTTTTGAACACCTGCTTGTACTGGTGTTTTGAAGGCTCTGGAGCTTTTAGGAGATGTGGCCTGAGTAGTGGAAATAAGTTACTATGGGTCAGGCTTTGAAGGGTAGAGCCTGTGATCTGGCCATGGCCCCTGCTTTCTGTTCCTTCACCTTTGTGAAGAACGTCTGTGCAAACTCCAGCATGCCACCCCCACCATGATGGGCTGAGAACTTCTGAGCCCAGGAACCAGATGAAACCCTTGATTACTTAGGTAGTATCTGTGAGGCGTGCTGGTTGCTGTGATGCAGAAATAGCTAAGGCAGATGGTGATGGACCCGTGACCACGGAGAGGGAGTGCTGCTCAGAATCCGCACTGTGTCTGATCCTCTGGCTGCTTCTGCTTCTGCTCCTTCCTTGTTTTTAATAATGTTGGCTCCAGCTCATCTGCCTTTCTTCCCTCTGCAGGGCATGGCTTTAGGGTTCAAGTAAAGGAATAATTCTTAAGAATCATTTCATGTCTGAGACAAAGGAACACGACAGCACACTGACCTTCATGTCCGCTCTCTCAGAAGAGCGATGCTCTGGAAGCGGAGGGTGGCCTGAGATGCTCACGATGTGTGCTCAACTAAACCAAAACTTCATCCTTCAGACAGGAAACTGCAGCCTCTGAGCTTTAAGTGAGGCCTCGAATGCACCCCCCAGTTGGATGAAGGAATACTTGCTGGTGATTTCAGTTGTCCTGTAGGTGAGGGGTCGATACGTCTGTGAGAATTACTTAACCCAACTTTGTCCAGGAGTCTGGAAAGTTTTCCTGTACCCCTCAAAGTACCTAACAGCTAATAGACTGCAGAATATGAGCCCGTGTGTGGATGCGGTTCTATGCCCTTGCGATTCTGGTCAAGTAAATATGTTTTCTCTTTTTATTATAAGGTGTTTGTCACCAACCGCACTTGCATTACCATACAGAGTGACTCCCAAATCGCACTGTATGAAATGTTGCAAACCTTAATACATGTGCTCCCTAGCCGTGTGTGACAAGGGGACCTTGGTGCGGTACTGAAATTCTACGGAAAGCTATTTCATCTTGTATCCTCAGATCTTGCATTTTTTCAAGTCTTCATTTCTATCATGTTCATTTTCAAAGCAGCAGATGTAAGTAATATTTTTCAATAATCAATTATCTTTTGGTATTTCTCTGGCTCCTTCCTTACTCCTTCAGAAAAATACTCAGGAGCTGGTGTTATATGTCACCCAAATTATTTGTTTCTCTAGTGCAGGATTTAAAGCATGTGCCCGGTTTCATTGACTGGTCTTATTTCAAATATCTGTTCTCTTACCAAGTCAGAGGCCTGGCAGACTCTTCTAATAAAGTCTCCAACATTCTTTTTATCAATATGTACTAGCAAACTATTAACTATTTTGAGTCGTGTGTTTCACAGAGCACACTGACTCCATATGTCTGAAAACCCCCAAGCACAATATAATAAGATAATGTGTACCTAACCTGAACCCGTGAGGGGACGAGGCTTTAGCGTTGGGCAGTGGGAACACTGGAACTGGGTTCCAGAGGGTCAGAAGGTGAAATAGCCCACAGTCTATGTCTGAAGAAGAGACATGAGGAAAGTTAGTTCATCGTGGAATGAAGGGTCTCCCTCCGCCAACCCCACACCCACGCAGCTGCCGGGGAGGGCTTCCTGGAGGCAGCTGGAAACTTCAGGCTCCTTACATCCATTCACTGGAACCGGAGCGTGGCCATTTCTGGTCTGTGAGATCCTCTGCCGAGCAGCCGTGCTCACTAGAACCCACGGGCTGCTCGGTCCATCCTGGGGAGGAAGGCGCCAGACTCGGGGCTGTTCTCAGCCCTGCTGGCTTCTCTTTCTCACGCTCTTAGAATCCAAGCTCCTAAAACGCGGATGTGCTGCAAAGTCATAGCGGGGATTACAGAAGACCTGGGAAGACAGAATGAGAGAAAGGGCAGGCGCTCACAGCCGGAACACTGGGGCTCTTACTGGTCACATTAAAAGGAGAGCCTGGGGCTGTGAGAGATTCAAGATCGATTCTTAACCCATTCCTCCCCGTTCTGAATCTTTCCTAGAATTGCAGAGTGAAGCATTCTAATCACAGGAAAGATTATTTCAATTTTTTTTGTAGAGAAATACAAATTATTAAGATGTATTATGGAGCTAAAGTATTAAATCGGGACTAGACTTGCAATTCAATGAGACAGATACCATGTGGATTTGCAAATACATAAAGTGGTGTAAAGGGGTGCACTAACTAGTGGGAGATTGATCATGCAATAATCGACTCATCCTTGGGGAAGAAATAAGACTATTTACATATCTTATTTCTTTTCTTTTTTGGTTTTTTTTTTCTTTTTTGGTTTTTTTTCGAGACAGGGTTTCTCTGTGGTTTTTGGAGCCTGTCCTGGAACTAGCTCTTGTAGACCAGGCTGGTCTCGAACTCACAGAGATCCTCCTGCCGCTGCCTCTCGAGTGCTGGGATTAAAGGCGTGCGCCACCACCGCCCGGCTACATATCTTATTTCTTATACCAAATAAATTTGAAGTGGATAAAAGTTGTCTCTACTGGAGGGCTGGGCATGGTGGCACATGCCTTTAATCGCAGCATTCGGGAGACAGAGGCAGGCCTGATCTATACAGTGAGTTCCAGTACAGCCAGGGCTACATAGAGAAATCCCCTGACTCAAGCAAACAAACAAACAAACAAAAACCTATATACTAAGAACCAACCATGTCACCAGTCAAATAAAACCACAAAACTATAAGTGAAAAACTACAGGTTTTCAAAGAATTCTTATCTTTAAAATAATTTAAAGCTAGGCATGGGGAGCTGGGCGGTGGTGGCGCACGCCTTTAATCCCAGCACTCGGGAGGCAGAGGCAGGCGGATCTCTGTGAGTTCGAGACCAGCCTGGTCTACAAGAGCTAGTTCCAGGACAGGCTCCAAAGCCACAGAGAAACCCTGTCTCGAAAAACCAAAAATAAATAAATAAATAAATAAATAAATAAATAAATGAAAGCTAGGCATGGGGTTTCTCATACATAAGAAGCATGTGGCCCAATCCCCCTGGCCTTGATCGTGGTAACCTGACAACTGAAACCCCAGGGGGGCTTTGCGAGAGGAGCACAGCTACAGTCTAGCTAGCTCTGTCCTCCAGGAACTTTACAAAGCAGCAGCAGAGCGTGCATACAGTGACACCAAGCTTCCTCTCCATTTTATTATACATGCACGAGTGTTTGCCTGCATATATGTCTATATATGTGTGTGCCCAGTGCCCAGGAAGACCAAAAAGGGGTGTCAGATCCCCCAGGGCTGGAGTTACAAGAGGTTGTGAGTCACCATGTGCGCGATGGGCACCAGAATCAGGTCCACTGCCAAAGCAATCAGTGCTCTTAACTGTGGAGCCATCAGCCTCCATATTAGACAATTTTCACATATCCTGAGGCCTGCAAGGTGTCTCATCAGGTAAAGGTGCTTTCTGCTGCAGCTGATGACCTGAGTTCTGTTCCGGAACTCACATGGTGAGGGGGACTTCCACAGCTGTCCTCTCATCTCCACACGCACACCGCAGCACACCAACCCAAGCATTTGGGTCATGAATATAGAAAAACATACAAATTATGACTAAAGCTATGAATCTAGATTATTCTGCTTTTATTGCTATGATAAATACACAGCCAAAAGCAGCTTAGGTAGGAGAGGGTTTCATTTTTCTTAGAGGTGATCGTCCATCATGAAAGGAAGTCAGGGAGGAACTCAAGGGATGAACCTGGAGACAGGAACGGAAGAAGAAGCCATGGAGGAATGATATGGGATCCCCTCATAAAAAAAATATATGTTTCATTGCTGCTGGTTAATAAAGAAGCTGCTTTCGCCCAATGGCTTAACAGAGCAAAGCTCAGCAGGAAATCCAAACAGAGATATATAGAGAGAGTAGGAGGAGTCAGGGAGACGCCATGTAGCTGTTGAAAGTTAAAGATGCCAGCCACCAGCCAGAACCTTACCGGTATGGCACAGCCTCATGGTGATTCACAGATTAATAGAAATGGGTTAATTTAAGAGTTAAGAGTTAGCTAGAAATATGCATAAGCTATTGGCCAAACAGTGTTGTGATTAATAGTTTCTGTGTGATTATTCAGGTCTGAGTGGCCGGGAAACGAACGAGCAGTCTCCCGCCTATCGAGGAGCATGGCCTACTGGCTTGCTCTCTAGGCTCTTGTCCTGTTTCCTTTTTAATACCTACCACAACCACCTGCCCAGGAGTGGTTTCCCTCATAGGATGGGTTTAGTTATCCTTGTACATCAATAATTAATGAAGAAAATACTTCCATCAGATGGGCCTGTAGGCAAATCTGCATGGCATTCAAGTTCCATCTTCCCAGATGACCCTATTCTGTATCAAGCTGACAAAACTAACCAGTATACCACTCTACACGAATAAGTACACTACCCACATTGGCGGAGGTGGGCCCAGAATCCAATCCTGGGTTTTTCAGTAGCAAAACAGAGAGTGGATAGATTCTTCAATAAGAAAATCTTAAGGTAGAGACTGTCATGGTGAACACAGCCCACATAAGTGTCTGAGTTCACTCCAGGGAGTCTGAACAAATCTGCTTTTCATTATCGTAGTAAAACAGGGAATTTATCTAGTGATGGTTAAACTGTTCAGAGGCCCAGGATCAGCTTGGCCCATGTTAAAATGACTACCATATGCTCTTGTGTTTGATCATGTGGTCTCCAGCTGGTGGTGATATTTGGAAAGGTTGTGGACCATTTAGGAGGTGGAGCCTAGCTAGAGGAACTGAGTCACGAAGGGAGTGGCCCTTGATGTGTTTGTTACAGCCCAGTCCTACTTCCTAGCTTCTCTCTGCTACCTGGCTACAGATGCAATGTGACCGTCTGCTCCTCAACCCTGTTGCCATGCCTACCCTGCCAGTTGCCATGTGTACCTTGCCTGTTCCTATGTCTCCCCTGCCTGTTCCCATGTCTACCTTGCCTGTTGCCATGTATTCCCTGCCTTCTGTCATGTCTTCCCCGCCTGCTGTCCTGTCTTCCTGCGTGGCACCATGTCTTCCTCTCAGGATGACTGTATCACTTCACATTGTGAGCCACAACAAGCCCTTCATCCTTTAAGGTGCTTCTTGTCAAACAATTTGTCATAGCAATAGGAAAAGGAATGTGCCAGGCGGTGGTGGCACACACCTTTAATCCCTGCACTCAGGAGACAGAGGCAGGCAGATTTCTGTGAGTTTGAGGCCAGCTTGGTCTACAGAGTTCCAGGACAGACTCCAAAGCTACACAGAGAAATCCTGTCTTTAAAAACCAAAAAGAATAAGAGGAAGAGGAAGAGGAAGAGGAAGAGGAAGAAGAAGAAGAAGAAGAAGAAGAAGAAGAAGAAGAAGAAGAAGAAGAAGAAGAAGAAGAAGAAGAAGAAGAAGAAGAAGAAGAAGAGTTGGTCTGTAACACAGAAGAACTGCAACACAGCCCCCAAAAGGACATCATGGATGAATGTCCCAGTGGCAGGAGTCCTTGTGAGGAAAAGAGATCACTTCTTCAAACAGGAACTTGGAGAGCCTGGAGGGGGCAGACACAGGTTTAATAAAATTCCCTATACAAGAACCAGAGTCCTGGAAGCATTGACCAGTATCTCCTTTTTATTGCTGTGGGTTTAGTTAGTGTTTTGTTTGCTTGTGCATTGAGACAGGGTCTTACTCTGTAATTCTGGTTGTTCTAGAACTATAATGCAGTCCAGGCTGGCCTCACACTTATGTGACCCTTCTTTCTCTGTCTCTAGAGTTTGAGGATTATAGGCACAGATAAAGCAATACTCTGAGTGAAGCCCAAACTGACATAAGGACCTTCCAGAATCTCCCCCCCCTCAACAGGACCAATTTTCTGGTATGTACACCCATGTTAGCATGTGGGTACAGCGGGGCTCAAAAGTCTGAAGCATAGCTTGGTCCACAGAGTTACGTTGTGAGTACCAGTGGGAGTGCTTGATGTCCAGGTGAGGTTTCATGTAGTCGGGATTTCTTTGGACCATCAGCTCCCGAATGACACAGAGACTTTTCATTAATTATGAAAGTTCAGCTTTAGCTTAGGCTTGTTCACAACTAGCTGTTATAACTTAAATTAACCTGTTTCCTACTAATCCACGTTCATCCTGTCACAGGACTCATTACCTCTCTTCCGTACTGTCTGACTTCCTCTGCATCTCACTGGTGAATTTCTACCTCTCTGCCTGGAAGTCCCACCCACTCTCTCCTGCCTAGCTATTGTCTTCAGCTCTTTATTAAACCAATCAGATTTGTGC